>NC_137969.1:35374462-35974462 GCF_963924665.1 Micromys minutus | reverse complement strand
TGTGGTCCCCGTGTTGGTTTTTCATGGTGGGAGGGTGGACATGTTGCCTTAGCTGCTTCTCCTGCATCTTAGAGTCTGTGGCCTTTGCTTTACAGCGCAGTGTTTCTGAGAGTTCTCTTGTGGCCATGGATTTTTCTGGACAAATCGGAAGAGTGATCAATAACCCGGCTGAAGCCCAGAGTGCTGCCCTGGAAGAGGGCCATGCCTGGCGTGTAAGACACTAACCCCACTCCGGTTGAAACTGGTTACACACATGCACCCAAGTTTTACTGAGCGAATGGGAGTCAGTGTAGAAAGCAGCTGGCCCCAAGGGTCCGCCATGCTGTCAGCCTTCCACACCAGTCTATCCAGAGCTGTTCCTGCTGATAAATCACTCATGGCTGTTCATGAAAGGCACAGGGCCAGACGTTTGCATAAGGACTCCACGGGGAACAGTTCTCAAGTGCTGAATCTGCAGATGGAAAGATTATCTCCCATCTCAGGTTTCCCTGAAATTTAAAGACCATGTGCAGAACACCTGCCCAGGGCTCTGCTTAGAAGACATTTCCAGTCCTTCACCCATAGTGTGGGAAAAGGGCAAAAGTCTTCAATCAGTACAGGGACTCAGGGGAGCAGTATTCTGAGAATTGTCAGAGCTTAAAGGTCTAGCCTGTGCTAGCCTGTGCTGCTCTGCTGAGTCTGCAGACTACCAGGATCTGCATCCTCAGTAGTCTGGATAAGAAACATGTTACCACAGCCTCAGTTGGCTAGAAATAACCAAAATGTATTTGATTTGCCATTTTGGCCAGTGACCTCTTTATTATCCATAGTCAGGTAGTGTCATTGGAAGGGTCAGGGGATACTGCTCAGCCACCCTGTCCCGGATAGTGGGTGACTTGGCATGTCAGTTTCTCATCTTTGCTGATGTAAGCATTTCCTTTGCAGAAGCGTAGCACTAGGATGAATATTCTGAGCAGCCAAAGCCCCCTTAATCATCCGACGACCCTGAACGCAGGTAAGCACATCTATAAGACCCTGCTCTCAGAGACGCTCTAAACTGCACACAGTGTGCAGGCACAACTTCATGGGCTGCTGCCGCCACTAGAGCTGAGCCCTCAAGTTTGTCAAAGTTGCTTTCTGGGCTCTTGAGGGTCTCGGTAGAGGAGCTATCTCTTAGCCTCCATTCTCTGTCTCTACTGCAGTGATTCACAGGACTCAGCATTGGTTCCATGGACGTATCTCCCGCGAAGAATCTCACAGGATCATCAAGCAACAAGGTCTCGTGGATGGGTAAGGAGACCATACTAATTAAATCTGTGACCTGTTGAGGTCTCACTGTGCTGAACACATGCTCTGTCTCACACGAGGACTCACAGTTCCCTGGAGAAAGTAGCTCAGAGGCTAAGTATGATGGCCTTGCCAAGTTAAGGGCAGAAGTAATTTCCAACTATCCTGTCCTGCAAATATGTACATATATGCCCTCTACCTCTTCACTGAAATTTGAATAAAAAGAAGAAAACTGTTGCTTTTACATTTTAAGGCACTAAACAAATAGAAAAAGAAAGATATCATCAACACCCTTTTCTTCATACTCTTTATAAGTTCCCTTGTATGGGGGCAGACCGCTGTTAAGACGGTTCTTCTCCATAGTGCCCAGTGGGGCTTGGAAACCTCCTTCCTTCCTAATGTGTTGAAGGTGTAGGAGAGCATGAGGTTAGGCTTCTTTGTGCTGTTCTTTTTAAATTTAATTTTGTAATTGTTTAGGAGTTGTAGAAAAGTTTCAGGAAAAATGCAGTCAACTCTAGTATGTAACTTTACTCAGGACCAGTGGTCAACAAGACAGCACGTTCACTCTGCCATTATTTGTTTATTTTAATCATTTAAAAGTAAATTATAGCTCAATGTCCTTTTATTCCTAGTGATTTCTGGGCGGAAGCTTTGTGTGGTTTCACATAACCACAGAGGCATTATAAAAGCCAGGAAGCTAGCGCTGATACAGTTGCCACTTACTCATTTAACTTTTGGAGTGCCCCTCATTGTTTGCTTCATAACAAAAGGGGAAAATCCACAACCTTGGGTTCTGCATCTAACATCCTCATAGGCATCACAGTAGGCTCCTGTTGTGAGTGGCCGCCAGACCTGACAAGTGGTGTCTGGATTTCCTCCAGGCAGTGTCCCATGGCTAGAGTTGGCTCATGTATCTGGGGCAGGAGTGCACAGGAAATGGTGCAGTAACCTCCTCTGTGTATCCAGGGAGACCTCTGTCTTGTCTCCATGGTGGTAATCTGACAATACATAAAGACAGTCTCAATCTGATTCCTGTACCATCAAGCGAATATTTCCCCTTCTGTAAAGTATCAAGAGTAAGGCACTGCTGCAATGGGAAATATTGTTTCTTTCCAAGCTTGTATCCCCAGGTGGACCCTTTCTAGTCTTCCACTCCTCCCTTGTGTGCTTGGCATCTTCTCTAAGGAAAAGCTTCACTGTTGGATAATTTTGGCATGTCCCTGTCAGTCTCTGAACACTTTAACTCTCTAACCGAGAACATTTCAGTTCCATCTTGGTAGTTTCTCTGCCTTGCCAGAATCAGCCATATTCTCAGGGCCCCTGGTTTCTTTCAGTGTTGAATGACCTTCTGGGTGCTACAGCTGCAAAGTCACTCAAGTGCCAGAACAGCAAAGTGTCATGGCTGCGAGCCCATTTATCTCAGTCAGTTGTAGCTGGTATATTACACATGCATACATGTATGTTCATACATGGACAATTTATTTTGGCCGTTAGAAGGAATCGATAATAAATCGCTGCTTCTCCACTCCCCAGGCTGTTCCTCCTTCGTGACAGCCAGAGCAATCCAAAGGCGTTCGTACTCACACTGTGCCACCACCAGAAGATCAAGAACTTCCAGATCTTGCCTGTAAGTAAAGTACCCATACCCTTAAGTCAGCCCTCCTCCCCAGTCCCCGGCTTCTATTTCTAATGCAGTTTCCATTTTAAACATAACAAGCCGACGGCTTTATGTCTAGGGAAGCAGATCTCAAGAGTCTCCAAGAGACCTCAGCTTCTGTGAAACTAAGTAGGAGTATCTAGACCTCCTGGATAGGGGGGGGATCCAGCCTGAGCCAATGTGTCTGATAGTTGCTCAGAATTATAAAGGAACTTGCAGATGGTTAAGGCTTCCAAGGGGAACTTAGGTTTTCTGTCCACTTGGTCACTGGATCACCAAAGAGTTCTCCCCTTGGTCTATTCCACCGTGCCATTCCAGAACACCTTCCTCATCCCCTTTGCTCTCCTTTTGAAATCAGGGAAGTTAAGAGACGGTTGGGTGTAGTTTACTCTCCTTGCAGTGCCATAGGCTGTCCCCCAAGGTCATACCCTCTAACAGGGCAAGTGTTTTCTGTGTCTCCACAGTGTGAGGATGACGGGCAGACCTTCTTCACTCTGGATGATGGGAACACCAAGTTCTCTGATCTGATCCAGCTGGTCGACTTCTACCAGCTCAACAAAGGTGTTCTGCCCTGCAAGCTGAAGCACCACTGCATTCGCGTGGCCTTATGACCTCCTTGCCCACTCACAGAGGCTGGAGGCAGCAACACTGGAACGGAGAAGAGAGGCCTGCATGAGGGTGAGAACACACACCTACTCCCACCCAAGGACTCGTGATCGGTACCAACCGACAACATCAATTAGTTATTGGACTTCACAAAGATTTGCCGCTGCGGATCAAACAGGACCACCTCCCTCTGCGTCAGCCATTTAAAATTGGGGGAGGGAAGAGATCCAGTGCAAGTGTGGAAAGAAACTGGAATGATGATTATTTTGATTAGGCCACATAGGGTGAAAAACCGCAGAGAAATGATTGGAAATGAACTCTTGCCCTGGAATAACCTTGACAATTCAAACCGCGATGTTTACTTTTTGTATTGATCACTTTTTTGCACTCCTTCTTCGTTGTCAATGTTGTACTCAGCCTATGGTAGGAGAGGATATGGATATGGATATGGATATGGATATGGATATGGCTTTGCAACCCAGATGAGACAAAGAATTTTTGGATTGGCAGGCTTCGGCCTACAAATGGGTCCCCAAAGTTTTCTAGATGGCACCCTGCTCTCTGCAGGTTCTGACAGTGTGGATTTGGCTCCTACATTAGAAACCCCAGTCCTTCCCATTATACTTGAAAAGCTTTTTTTTTTTAAAGAAAAAATAATAAAAATAAAAGGTGTCAACTGCAGTTGACACCAAGCATGTTTTGTGGGCACAGTCAAGCTGCCACAGTCCGGTCATCGTTGTTGTTGTGCTGACGTTTGGTCATTTACTATTAGTGTGTCTCGTTCTCCATGGTGCCGGAGACCTCATTACTTTGAAAATCTCACTGTTCCCCCAGCACAGCACAGCTGCATGACCTCAGCTTCAGACTGATGTCAGCCAGCCTTCTTGGAACACATTGGTATCCATTGTGGATGCCACGTAACATCTGGGGTGCCCCTGTGCCTCCCATCTTTACAGCCGCCCACTGTTGTAGAATCGCTGCCTTTACCCTCTGCAGTAGCCTCAGTCATTTCAGTTCTCCCACAGGGGCGTGACAGGGGCGGGGTTAAAGGATTGAAAGAGAAAAAACAAAAAAAAAAAAAAAAAAAACAACTGCCAACTTGTTGGCCTTGTGCTCTGCCACTCTGAGCATCTATGGTGATAAAGAGAAGGAAACACTGCAGAGGCATAGACTGGCTTTGAGTCTTTGCTTGATGACCTCTGCACCCTACTGAAAACCCCCTCAGCCAGCAGGAGCAGGGTGTGCAGAGGTTCTGCCTCTGCTGGCTTAGGGTGAGAAGTACCTCACAGTGGTTGTGAACATTGGATAGTTTTTAGGAACATGATATTTACCTCCTCCTCCTCCAACAAAGAGAGAGTGAGAGAGAGAGAGAAGGAGAGAGAGATAGAGAGAGAGAGAGTGAGAGAGAAAGAGGAGTTTGAAGGTGGCCGGAGTTATCATTGGTCCCCTAAGCTCCGCGAGGGACCCTTTGTTGTCCCCTTGATGATTTATCACGCATGAGAGTAGCAGACAGGACTCCCTTGAGAAACACAGATAATTGTGGTGAACACATTTCTTTCTTGACACCACACAGGAAGTCTGCTACACACCTGAGTTAGCCACTAGATTGCCAGTCCCGACTCACCGAAGTGCTCCCCAGGGAGCCACTTCTGATTTTGCTGCGGTTGACGGCATAAATGGCAGATAGATTTGACAGCGCTTTGTAAAGCAGGCCAGCAGTAAGCTGGTGCACGGTATAGGAACACTGTAGTTCACAGACCACGCAACCGTGTTTCCATGAGATGTTATTACAACAAATGAAGAATTTTTTTCCTTTTTTTTTCATTTAATCTTTTTTGAATTTTTGACTTTTTTGACTTTTGACTTTTGACTTTTTTGACTTTTTTGAATTTTTGACTTTTTTGACATTTTTTAGTAAAACATTTTCTTACGCATAAATACTCAATTGCATTTCTCTTTCTTTCGCAGCTAGTTAATCCTTCAGTTGACAATGAGAGAATTCTCAAGTTCATACCTGGCAGCAGGCTCCCCTGATCCTCCCCTCACAAACAAATAATGGACATTTCAGTTTTACCGTATTTTTACCGTACAGTACACTTACTGTTTCTTTTCGCTGACTTCAAGGTCAGAACTTTACAAACAAACAACCCGAGGGTTTCTTTTTTCCAGTTTACACAGAACAGTCCCCACAGCACATCATCCTTTTCTCTTTTGCCTCTACAGTAGACAGCTAGGTTGTGTATCACATTTATGAGTATGCATTTTACTTAAGCGGAAGTGTAGGTTTGACTCTGGTTCACAATTTCGTACGTAGCTGGTTTGACGTAGCATTTTGTACTTCCCTTGCCGAAGTGAATTGTTGAGGGCTGCAACCTATCCACCTTGAGTATAGCAGACTTCAGTGGCCCCGAGCTCACCAGCCTTTGCACAGGCAGCTGAGAATTCCACCTGAAACAGCTGGTCCCTAGGTTAGCGGGTACCCAGCCCCCCTAGCCAGAGACGGAAGGACAATTGACTTTTAATTTTGTTTCTAATTGACATGTAAAGGGTTGTTTTGGAGCCTGTAATCTCTGCCTGTGATTTTCTTTTCTAAATGACAACTCCGTGTAACCACCTGGACTAAGATGAGAAGGAAACTGCCAAATGCTTTGGGTTTTTAGCGTTTTAATAGGTAAGCTGTTATATCATTAGGTGTTAAGGGTTTCTGAACATGTTTTCCTTTTATTCATTTTTTTCTTTTTTGTTTGCTTAAACTTTGAAGAAATATGTGCCTCAGCTTAGGTGTTTTGTCGTCTCCTTTCTGCACTTAAATACCTGACATTCTGTCGGATCACTGTGCCTCCGAGGGCGCTACTCGCTCATCGTAGATTTGTGATGTCATAGTGCAAACCGCAGTGACCAGAAAATGACCTGATGTAAAACGCTTTCAGGGAATGCAGAGAGAGGGTGTTAACTGACAGACAAAACCTTTATCCCACGTGCTTTGCTTCACTCTGTGCTACATAGCTCTTTGGCTCGTGAACCTAATTGTAAACTTTCAGGTATTTTTGTACAAATAAGGGACTGATGTTCTGTTTCTTGTTATTAGAAATAAACATTAATAAAGCGTTCTTCGCTTCCTGTCGTTTGTAAACCTTGCGCCGAAAATGAGCCAGCTCAGTTATGCCCAGACAACCTTGGCCAGCCTCTACTTGTCCCTCCTCCCTGAGACAAAATCACAGGCCCGGGCTGGAGAGATATGGTTCAGTTGGTAAAATGCTTGCCACAGGAGATAGAGATACGTGTTCCAACTGGGTGGTGGTGACACACGCCCTTAATCCCAGCACTCGGGAAGCAGAGGCAGGCAGAGCACTGACTTTGAGGCTGGTCTTATCTACACAGTGGGTTTCAGAACAGCAAGGGCTACACAAAGAAACCCTAAGTTGGAGGGGGGGAAGGATATGAATTCCATCCCTAGAACCCACAGAAAAGCCAGTGATGGCACACACATGTATTCCCAGTGCTAAAGACATAAAAGCAAACCTCTGGGGCTCCCTGGCACCTAGCCCAATTGATAAGTTCCAAATCAAATCGAAGAACCTGTCTCACAAAACAAAGTGGGTGTCACCTGGAGAATGCCACCCAAGGTTAACCTCTGGTCTCCACACAAACAGGAGCATCCTGTTCATGGACCTGTATACCCAGGACTCTGTACAGGCATACACAAGGAGTCACAGGCCTTGGAAGGCTTCAGAAAGTTCAGATATCCATACAGTTTAACAACCCCTCCAATATCAGACATTCGCATTTAGCAAGGCATTAAAACATCAAGGACCTGGGTTTCCTTGTCAAATAGGAAACTAAGGGACCTTCTAAAGACAGCTGGGCAATTAAGGGCGCTAGCTGCTCTTCCAGTTTGGTCCCAGCATTGACAAGACAACTCACAACCACCTGTTAATTACAGTTCTAGAGAATCAAATGACCTTTTCTGGTCTCCTCGGGCACCAGGCATGCACATGGTACACACACATGGGAGCAAAACATTTTATACACACAATAGAATATTATTGAAAGGAACTGGCAAATTAAGAAAATGGACACACTCTGGCCAATGCTATTGGCCCTCATTGGAGGGCTTTCTGTCTTCATGCCTCCTACACAACCTACCCCAGTCACTCAGAGAAAATGGATATTGTCACCTGCAGTGTTTGGAAGACTTGTCCATGTAGTTTTAGAGCATGAGTTCCTATGACTGTGGAGATGACTCAGTGGATAAAGTGCTGTCTCAGCGTAAGGAGCCAGTTTATGTCTCCAGACCCTAAATAAAAGTCAGGCAAGTATGGCAGCTCTCTCGTCCCCACATGTGTAAGGCAATGACAGAGTCTGTATGACAAGCAGGCTAACCAACCTGCCAGAATTGGTGAGCCCTGGGTTCTATGAGAGACACCATCTCAGCAAACTTAAGCAGAGGGTGATCAAGGAAGACAACCGATGTGCACTTCAGGCATGGACAGGCGCGCACACACACACACAACGGGAATCTGTCTTTCCTACTAGCTCCCCTCACAAAAACAAGCAAAGTTCAAAGGCAGGGCACTAATGCAGCCCACCTCCATCTTATGACACAGCCGTGCTTCACAGGTCTGATGGTGAGAGCCAACTGTAGATTTATGTTAAGTCAATACATGATTGGACAGGGAGAGGAGGTGGGAAAAGAGGAAATGGAAGGGGAGGGGTCAGGGAGTAAAATGGAAGAGGAGGAGTCTGGCAAAGGGAGAAAGAAACTGGAACAGGAGGACAGTTAACAGCAAGTTATAAGGGATCTCTTAGGAGGGGAATAGAGATGGTAGTGGTAAATCTGCCCCAAAATAGACACCATCTTGTTTTCCTAATTACCGAGTTGTGTTTTCATTGAATGGGTTGATTTGGGTTGAAGAGGATATTGCAACAAATTGGTGATTTGGGTTGAAAAGAATATTGCAACATCCAATCATGTATGGCACTACCAGACCAGTTACAAATGTACTTTGGTCACTCCAAATAAGACAACAGGGGCAGAACACACATGAGAAGAAAAAAGGTGGTCAGAGCACAATGTGAAACTTGATACCATTGCTTCATAAGTACTTCAGATAATCTCTGTGCCAAATAGTGCCTTTACCTATAATCCTATACCAACACTTAGGAGGAAGGGGCAGGAGGACAGTTTTGTCAAGACTAGACTTGGCAACAGAGGCCAGAAGCCAGCTTGGACTATATGTGACTCTTGTTTCAGTAGATTTTTTTTCAGTGAAAAAAAAAAAAGCACTAAAAGTCACAGGACTTTGTACTTTGGCACTTAGACCACACTCTTAAAGACTGGGAGGAAAAACATAGAAAGTATCGGACTTTGTCTCAGTGCATTTTCTATTACAGTGATAAAACACCAAAACCAAAAACAACTTGGGAAGTAAAGGGTTTATTTCATTTTACAGTTGTCCATTATGAAAGGAACCAGGGCAGAAACTCAAGACAAGAACTAAATCAAAAGCCATGGAGGAACTTCCCATGGTCTTACTTCTAGCTTACTTAGTTTGCTTTCTCACACATGCTAGAACACTTGCCCATGGATGACTCTGCCCACATCAATCAAGAAAACACACCACATTGCTAAAGGAAGGACCTAAAGAGTTGAAAGGGGTTGCAACCTCATGGGAAGATATCAACCAACCAAACCCTCAAAAACTCCCATGGAGTAAAACACCAACCTTTGTGCACACATTGAGAGACCCATTGATCCAGCTGCATATGTAGCTGAAGATAGCAGCGTCCGGCAACAATGTGAGAAGAGGCTTTTGTTCCAGGGAGGGCATGTTATCCCAATGTAGGGGAATGACAAGGCAATGGGGCGGAGAGCGGGATCAGAAGGGAGTGCACCTTTGTGAAGGCAAATGGAGGGGGAGGGGGCAGGGGGTCGAGATAACATCTCAAATGTAAATACAGGGTATCTAATAAAAAAAAGAAATGCAAAGAAGAAGAAGAAGAAGAAGAAGAAGAAGAAGAAGAAGAAGAAGAAGAAGAAGAAGAAGAAGAAGAAGAAGAAGAAGAAGAAGAAAACACCACAGAATTGCCTACGGTATGGTAGAGGCCTTTTCTCAGTTTGAAGTTTTCTCTCTTCTCAGATGACTTTGTGTCAAGTTGACAAAAAAATTAACCAACACAATTTATTTATCACCTTGACACACAACCTTATCAGTATTAAGCCATAAACTTTCCTTTCTTGTTTGTTCCCAAGAATCCATATTAATATTAATAGCACAACATAAAACAAAGCAGAACTTTATAAAGTCTTTAACGCTTTAAAAGTCCAAGTTCTATGCTTAAAAAAAAAGTCTCTTTGAAAGTCCAAACTCCTGGGGCTACAGAGATGGCTCAGCGGTTAAGGGCACCAACTGGCCCTTCCATAGAACCGAGGACAAGTCCCAGCACCAACATGACAGCTCAGAACTGTTTGTAACTCTTAAAATCTGACACTCTCACATAGACACACATGGTAATTTTAAAGAGTCCCAACACTCAACTGTGGGCTCCTGTAAAAAAAGGAAAAATAAGTTACCTGCTTTTATTCTAAGAGGAATGAACCAGGACATAGTCACAGGCAAAGAAAAACCAAAATCCAACAATGTAAATTAAATTCTGTAGCTCCTTGTTACGAATCTGGGCTGCACCTTCACAATGACCTCTCCTGGTCACAAGCCTCAGCTGTTCTCCCCGACCCTTCATGCCTTCAAAACCAGGAGCACCTAGGAGACTCTTACACGTCATCAAGTTCAGCTGCCAGTATGAGGTGCAGCCTTGGTTCTCTAGACCACAGCTTTTGTGTGCTAACCCTGAGGAAATAATTTCAGATTTCACTTCATTGATACTAGCCTCCCTTAATGATGGTTTCCTCTTAACCATGACTGATTTCTCAGCTTCAACTGACCAGCAGCAATGATCCCAGTAAAGCAGCAGTTCTCAACCTGTGGGGCTTGACCCCCTGTAGGGTCGAATGAAACAACACTTTTGCAAGGATCACGTATCAGATATCTTGCATATCAGATATTTACATCACAATTCCTAACAGTAGCAAGACTGCAGATATTAAGTAGGAACAAAAATAATTTTATTGGGGTTAATGGGTTAAAGGGTCAGCACTAGGAAGGTTAAGAACCACTCCAGTAGAGCAAAGCTTTCACTTCAGGGGTCCTTATCTCTTCTTGATCATGGCCGATTCCTCAGCTCAGCTGACCACACACTACAGAGGATTACTTTAAATCTACCACGTGAACTGCCCTGCTAGAGTCTTTGAGGGACTCAGACTTCCTTCTGAAGCTTCACAAGCCAGGCCTCCGCTGTCTGAACTATTTAGAGTCTAAGCTCCCACCTTAGCTTATTAAGCTCTGAGAACTCAATGGCTTTTCCAGGCCAACGTTCTGAACACTTCCACAATCAGCACCTCCCTCCCACCCGGCAACCTCGGGGGTGGGGTAGGGAACATGGTACCCATAGCAATCGGTGTGATAAAGCTCAAAGCATGTCCAAAAGCAACTTCGGAAGGAAAGGGCTTTTCCAGTGTACAGTCTATTGTGACAGGAATCGGTAAGAACCGAAGCAGAGGCCGTGGGGAAACCCAGATCGCCGACTCGCTTGCTCCTCCTGCCTTGTTTGTTCATTTGCTTTTGGTTTTCAGAGATGGAACTCTGTAGACTCGGCTAACCTCAAACTCACAGTGATCCACCTCTCCACCTTCCTCTGGCTCCCAAGGGCTGGGATTAAAGGTATGCATCACCACCGCCCAGCTTGTTTGCTTTCTTAAACAGCTCAGGACCACCGGGCCTGGGATGGCATCAACCATGGTACAATCCTGAGATTTGCCAGCGGAAAACAAATCCCACTGTTTTGGGCCACATTTAAAGCAAGCTTTATTAAATATTAAACACTGCCCAAGAGGTGGACTTGGATCAGGACCACTCCCTGGAATTTTCCAGCTGAATCGCCCCATACATGAGCGGTGGCTTACCTATAGGCCACGGTACTTTCCCATCAGGCTTTGGTTGCTTGTTATTTTTCCAGAACTACAACTCCCAGTATTTCAGGAACTCACCTGGTCCTTTAACAGGTTGAGCTTACAGGGCAATTTTGGGCATTATAGATAAGTCCTCCCACATCAATCAAGAAAAAGCCCTCACAGACTTGTCTATAAGCCACTTTAATGGAAGGTTCTCAAATGATTCTAGCTGGTAACCATAACAAACAATCTAGCCAACCAACAACACACAGGTGTTGTGTGTTAACCCATCATCCACCACAACAGTGAGGCTCCTATCAGGGCTTCAGAGATCCAGT
This sequence comes from Micromys minutus, assembly GCF_963924665.1. Taxonomy (NCBI): domain Eukaryota; kingdom Metazoa; phylum Chordata; class Mammalia; order Rodentia; family Muridae; genus Micromys; species Micromys minutus. The sequence continues at coordinate 35,962,587 of NC_137969.1, read as the reverse complement.
AGCAGTAAGATCAAAGTGACCAAAGATGCCACAGTGTCAGTCCCAGAGGGCAGCCACAGGATAAATGGCATATTTTGAGAAACCATGAAAGATCATGCAGAGAAAGGCAGTTGATATCAGTGTCTTTTTCTGATTGTTTTCTGGAGCACAGCTATAGGTCTGATTCTTTGAACTAATTCATATATTACGCCAGGTTGTTTCGTTACTGTTATTGTCTTGTTTTAGTTTGGCTCTTTTAAATGGAACTAGGGATTACACCCAGCACCTCCTGCATGCTAGGCAGGCATTCTAGCACTTGAACTGTTTTCCCAAGCCCTTCATTTGGTTTTAAAGAGCTCAGTCGTTTGTATGTTGGATGGTTTTTTTTCCCGGCTGCTCCTGGCATCTGCCCGTCCCAAAGCCTTTACTGCCCGTTCTACTCTTTGCTACCTTCTCAGCTACTCCTTGATGTTGACACACACATCAGCCAGCCCTGTGACAAAGGGCTGCGTGGATAGCTCAAGGCGATTATAACGGCTCATCTCATCAAATCATCCTCCTACACTGGGACTCACACCTTCCAGATGGCTCTCCCGAGATGCTTTCCAATAAATTCTACAACCGGAAAAACATTTTTACTTGGTTTTTTTTTCCCGTTGAATATTAATCAGATGTCATTTTGGAAGCTTGTTGTTTGGAATAAAAGTTATGGCCAATTCTCTTAGTAATAAAATCTCTGTTGGAATTATAGCCAGACGTCTGTATCCACCGGTCTCAGTAGATTTAACTAAACCTGAACTAAGACAGTTGCCTTGTTGCAGATGTGTACTCTCTAGTTAGGTTCATAGAGGTTATGTAGATACTGAATATTTATAGCCTTGGTTTTCCTTATTCCCTAAGCAGCATAGGATGGAAGTTATTATAAAACCTTTATATTATATTAGGTACTCTACAGGTATTCTATTGACAATATAACATTTACAAGAGGATATATTTTGGTTTTATACTGATATGATGCTATTTGGTATACGGGACCTGAGAATATACAGATTTGGGTATGTGCAGATTTGTTTTATTTATAGGAGATATTGTAACCAATCCCCCATAGATAAACAGAGACAGAACTGCATGCTTTCTCCCATATACACTGATGTCTGTGAGGGGTGCAGCACAGAATGCCAAGGGAAAAAAGTATGAAGGTCAGAGGGGAGATTCATCTAGAAGGTCAGTCGGTGGTGGCATATGCCTTTGATCCCAGCGCTTGAGAGGGAGATGAGAGGGTCACTGCGTTCGAGGCCAGCCTGGTCCATAGAACAAGCTCCAGGACAGCCAGAGCTGCACAGAGAAACCCCAACTGTCCCCATATAGAACACACTGGCCTGTACAAAGCCAGCTGATACATCTGTGTGAGTGAGAGGAAAAACGGCTGGCAGAACTTCCCAAAAGATGACCCTGCTGAGGGTTGAAGAGATGGCTCAGCTCTTAAGAGCACTGGCCGCTCTTCCAGAGGCTCCGGGTTCAACCCCCCTCGTGGCCATTCCCAACTGTTTGTAACTTCCGTACCATGGGATCTGACACCCTCACACAGACATACATGCAGTCAAATCACCAATGTGCAGAAAATAAAAGTAAATTATTAAGAGATAAAAAAAACTTAAAGTAAATTATTAAAAAATAAAAATAAATAAAAATATTTCAAAAAGACAACTTTGCCTTGGCAACTGCATTTGAAGTAGAGATTGTAGTCCAGGGTGTGGCTCAATGGCAGAATGCCCCCATGGCACTATAACATAACATTAATCAATTAATTAAGTTAAAGCAGATTTCATGATTCAAAAGTTATTTAGGTAGAGCATACCGGTGTTTTCTCTTTTATTAGTTTTGGAAGGCCAGTTTACCTCCCCAGCCTCTTTTAAGTTTGAGAGATTCTTGATGTGTTTTTAATTGAGAAAAAGGCACTCACCGATGAATTTTTAATTTGTGCGTACGGTGAAGTACACTATTTTTAGTGTTACTTAAAATCTGACTGTAATACACTATGGTGGTAGCATTCCATAACTATGACAATAACTTAATAATAATAATAATAATAATAATAATAATAATAATAATAATGATGATAACTTAAAGAGAAAATGAAGCCAGTGGTGGTGGTGGTAGCTGCAGCTGCAGTACCTGCCTTTAATCCCAACACTCAGGAGACAGAGACAGGGTAATCTCAAAGGCCAGCCTGGGCTACATACAGAATAAGTTCCAGGAAAACCAAGGCTACACAGAGAAACCTTGTCTAGAAAAAAAAATAATTATTTTAGCTCACGGTTTTAAAGGTTTTACAATCAGCCTGGGTCAAGAGAGTATATCATAGAGGGGATGCAGTTCAGTGCCAGGGAGTGAGGGGGAGGGAGGAGAGGAGAAAGAGAGAGGGAGGAAGAGGGGGGATGGAGGAACAGAGGGAGAAAGGGAGAAAGGGAGAGAGAGAGAGAGAAAGAGAGAGATTGAGAAATGAGTATGTCGGTCAAGCTTGGCATACTCCTCTAATCCCAGCACCTATGAGACTGACACAGAAAAAGGAAGAGCTAACCTCAGATATATTGGGAGCTAGGGATTACTCATACTGAAATGCATACTGAGACCATGTCTCCCAAAGGGGGGGTCGCAGAGAAAGAAAAGAAAAAGAAAGAAAACGGTAGTCAACAACCATATTAACTGGTGACTAGCAAAGGAGTTCCGAGTTTGTCTCACTTATTCCTACTGTCCTGGGTTCCAAGCACAATACCAGACTCTAGCTAGTCCTGCTCTAACTAACCAGCAGCATACCAAACTCTAGCTAGCCTTACTCTCTAAGCTCTACTCACAGAGCTCATTTCAACATAGGCATCTATACTGGCTGGTTTTGTGTGACAACTTGACACAAGCTGGAGTTGTCACAGAGAAATGAAATGCCTCCATGAGATCCAGCTGAAAGGCATTTTCTCAACTAGTGATCAAGGTGGGTGGTGCCATCAATGGGCTGGGTGTCTTGGATTCTATAAAAAGCAAGCTGAGGGGCTGGAGAGATGGCTCAAGAGGTTAAGAGTACTAACTGTTTTTCCAGAGGTCCCAAGTTCAATTCCCAGCAAACACATGGTGGCTCACAACCATCTGTAATGAATCTGATGCCCTCTTCTGTGGTGTCTGAAGACAGCTACAGTGTATTTATATAGATAAAATAAATAATTAGAAAGAAAGAAAGAATGAATGAATGAATGAAAGTTGAGCAATTCAGGAGAAGCAGCAATCCAGTAAGCAGCATTCCTCTATGGCCTCTGCATCAGCTTCTGCCTCCAAGTTTCTGCGTTGTGTGAGTCCTTGTCCTAACTTCTTTGATGATGAACAGCAATGTGGAAGTATAAGCTGAATAAACCTGTTTCTCCCCAACTTGCTTTTTGGTCATGATGTTTTGTGCAGGAATACAAACACTGACTAAGATAGGCATCCTAATTCTAGCTTGGTTCATCTCCCAGGCCAGGCACACATAAAATAAACTTTTAAAAAGCTGGAGAAAGAGGAGAGTTTCTTTACAGGAAGACTGATAACAACTATCTAAGGCTCATATCAACAGCATGCCCCTTCTTGCCTTTGATTGGGTATTAGTGTGGCTGCAGAAAACAGAATGCTGGTATCTCTCAGAAAGAACATTCACTGTGATCAAGTTGGTTTTATCCTAAAAGTTCGGAGATGGTTGAAAATGCATAAGTTAATAGATTCAGTAAATTGGGTAAAAGAACTTAAAGACAACAATCATATAATCATCTCAACGTACATAAAAAGTCCTTTGAAAAATCCAGCATGTTTTCATGATAAAAGTCCCAAAGTATGTGCTGGCTTCGGCAACACATATATTAAATTGGAACAATACAGATTAGCATGGCCCCTGCACAAGGAAGACATGCAAATTCGTGAACCATTCCATATTTTTGGGACTAGACAATGCTGGACACTCTCTCCCTACCTATTCAACATAGTACTGGAAGTCCTGGCCGGAGCAATTAAACAGCTAAAGGAAATCAAAGGGATACAAATTGGAAAGGAAGAAGTAAAAACATCACTGTTTGCAGATGACATGATAGTATACTTAAGTGACACCAAAAATTCCACCAGAGAACTTCTACAGCTGATAAACAAGTTCAGCAAAGTGGCTGGATATAAAATTAACTCAAACAAGTCAGTAGCCTTCCTCTACTCAAAGGATAAACATGCTGAGAAAGAAATTAGGGAAAAAATACCCTTTAAAATAGTTACAAACAATATAAAATACCTTGGTGTGACTCTAAGCAAGTGAAGGACCTATATGACAAGAACTTCAAAATTCTGAAGAAAATAGAGGAAGATCTCAGAAGATGGAAAGATCTCCCATGCTCATGGATTGGAAGGATCAACATTGTAAAAATGACCGTCTTGCCAAAAGCAATCTACAGATTCAATGCAATCCCCATCAAAATTCTAACCCAATTCTTCATAGAGTTGGAAAGAGCAATGTGTAAATTCATCTGGAATAACAAAAAACCTAGAATTTCTAAATAGATCCTCAACAACATCTGCGGGAATCACCATCCCTGACCTCAAGCTATATTACAAGGCAATTGTGTTAAGAACCACATAGTACTGGTACAGAGATAGGCAGGTTGATCAATGGAACAGAATAGAAGATCCAGAAATGAGCCCTCACACATATGATCATTTGATTTTTGACAAAGGAGCTGAAAACATTCAGTGGAAAAAGGACAGCCTCTTCAACAAATGGTGTTGGCTCAACTGACACTCAGCATGCAGAAGAATGAAAATAGACCCTTTTTTATCTCCTTGTACAAAGCTCATCGCCACATTAAACCAGGTACACTGAAACTATTAGAAGAGAAACCTTAGAACACATAGGCACAGGAGAAAATTTCCTGAACAGAACACCGATGGCTTGTGCTCTAAGACCAAGGGTCAAGTAATGGGACTTAATGAGATTGCAAAGTTTCTGTAAGGCTAAGGACACTGTCAAGAAAACAAAATGGCAGCCAACAGATTGGGAAAAGATCTTTACCAACCCCACATCAGATAGAGGTTTAATATCTAATATATACAAAGAACTCAAGAAGTTAGACTCCAGAGAATCACACAATCCTATTTAAAAATTGGGTACAGAGCTAAAAATAGAATTCTCAATTGAGGAATATCGAATGGCTGAGAAGCATCTAAGGAAGTGCTCGACATCCCTAGTCATCAGGGAAATGCAAATCAAAACAACCCTGAGATTCCACCTCACACCAGTCAGAATGGCTAAGATCAAAAACTCAGATGACAGCAGATGTTGGTGAGGATGTAGAGAAAGAGGAACACTCCTCCACTTTTGGTGGGGTTGTAAACTGGTACAACCACTCTGGAAATCAGTCTGGCGGTTCCTCAGAAAATTGGACATAGTCCTACCTGAAGACCCAGTTATTGCACTTCTGTGCATTTACCCCAAAGATGCTCCAACATACAATAAGGACACATGCACCACAATGTTCATAGCCACCTTATTTATAATAGCCAGAAGCTAGAAATAGCCCAGATGCCCTTCAGTAGATGAATGGATACAAAAATTGTGGTATATTTACACAATGGAGTACTACTCGGCTATTAGAAATAATGACTTTATGAAATTTCTAGGAAAATGGATGTATCTAGAGAATATCATCTTGAGTGAGGTAACCCAATCACAAAAGAACAGACATAATATGCAGTCACTGATAATTGGATACTAGCCCCAGAAAGCTCTGAATACCCAAGAAACAAGTCACAGATCATATGAAGCTCAAAAAAAAAAAAAAAAAAAAAGGCCAAAAATTGGAAGCCTCAGTCCATAGGAAAAATAAATAAATAACAAAAATAAGTGTATAGCACCCTCTCAGAGTGGGGTACACCTAGACCTTAAATCATTAATAACTTATGAGCTAAGAAGATAGCCTTATGGCAATTTTTGGTATTTAAAAATCATTATGTCTAATCTATAGACACCAAGAAAACTTTGACTATTTCCATGTTGTGTATTGTTTTACATGTACTTTATGCTTATGATAACTAGTAAGATTTCAATGCATACTATCAAACATTTAAAAAATCAAGTACTGACAAAAATATGTTCATAAAATTTTATGCCAAAATGCTTTTAAAAATCTGTACATGTGTCTCTCTTTTTAAAATAAAGTTGTAAAAAAAAAAAGTCCCAAAGTACTAGGGGAAACATACTTCATCATAATAAAGGTTCAATCCTACAAGACACAGCCTACATCGTAAATGGAGACAAACTCAGAGAAATCAGGAATGGAGATGATTCTTCCTCCCCATTCCTCAAGGATGTAGTTCCCAAGTGGCTGCCCACACTCCAGTTCAGGGCCCTACCTCCATGTATACACAAGCAGCATTAATTAGATCCAGTGGTTATAAAAAAAAAATGAAAAGAAAAGGTTGGCTGGGGAAGGAATAAAGAAGGGATTAGGAGGGAAGAACTAGAGGGTGAATTTGATAGAAATGCATTATTCGAATATGTAAAATTCTCAAACATTTTTTTAATAAAAGCTTCTTGATCCTGGCCTTTCTATCAAAAAGTGGTACATAAATTTCCTTTGGGAAAGGAGTTCTTTTTGTAATAAGAAGCAAACCTTAACATTTGAGTTAGGTCGGTTATCACCCCAAAGGTGATATAAAAACAAATCTACAGAAGGGTTTTTCTTCCATCGCTTTCCTCCACGTCATTTCTACCTGTCTAACATAATACTCCAAACTCAAACCTTTTTTCTTTATGTTAAGCTGACACCAGATTGTGCTATTGTTTGTTAAAGTGGTACATGACTTCTCAAGTCAATCTACTTCTCAGGGGCTGCTTCTTTTACAGAAAGTCCTCAATGCACATAAGTGCATATTAAACTCAAATAAAATTTGTTATCTTTTTTAAAATTAAAAATAATAAGGAATAAGGCAGGGGTGTCTATTGTCCCAGCTCCTTTTCAGTCTAGCACTTAAAGCCTTAACTAGAGCAATAAGACAAGGAAATTAAGTGAATCCTGTTGTTGGGCAATAATCTCAAGTCATGAGGAATGGAGTCAGGCTTAGCTTCAGCATGACCATTCTACCTGCAGGCACAATGTTTTCAAAAACATCTCACTTAGCTCATCCGTCAAAACACACACACGCACGCACGCACGCACGCCGCAACTTTCCAGCAGCTTTGAATATGTGTCCCGGAGCCCCCTCTAAATGTGATTAACTTCTAGTCTGAAGAATGGTTATGGTTCATTGCTGTTCTGATAAAGCCACTTTGGTATATTGAGATTGAGTCTATCTTCTCTGCCTCATTTTTCTTACAGATACTCAGAGGAAAAGGCAAACTATCTCTAGTTGCAGATAATCTTATATGATCGATAAGAGATGCCAAAGATTTCACTAAACTTCTAAGTTTCAGAAAAGACACAGGATACAAAATGTACCTTTAAAAAAAATCAGTACCCTTTCTAAAAGCTAACAACATACATTCTGATATACATTCCTTCACAATAACCTCAAAGAAGAGGAGGGAAGAGAAGAGGAGAGGAGGGGAGGGGAGGGGAGGGTAATTCATAACTGTGTGAAACTCCATCCCCAAGGATCCAGTGCCTCTGGTCTCCATGAACATCTGCACTCACATGCAAGCCCACACACATGCTCCTCCCCCTTGATTAAAATTAAAATAATCCTTTTAAAATATAAATCTCTAGGCATAAGCCTAGCTAAGGAACAAAAGGTTTTAATAATGAAAACTTCTAAGTCTTTGAAAAAAGAAATTGAGGAAGATACTAGAAGATGGAAAACCTCCCATATTCATGGGTAAGTAGAATTAACTGGGAAAATAATCATTTTACAAAAGACAATTTATAGACTTAATGCAGTTGTAGTATAATTCCCATTATCTTCTTCAGAGAGGCAGAAAGAGGGAGGGGGAGAGAAAGAGAGAGAGAGAAAAGGAGGGAGGGAGGGAGGGAGGGAGAGGGAGAGGGAGAGGGAGAAGGAGAGGGAGAGAGGGAGAGAGAGAGAGAGAGAGAGAGAGAGAGAGAGAGAGAGAGAGAGAGAGAGAGAATCCTGAAGTTTATATGGAAGCACAAAAGACTCTTAGGTAGCCTAAACAATCCTGGGGGGGCGGGGAAGGATTATTATACTGGATTTCAAGTTATATTACAGAGCCTTAACAATAAAAACAGCATGGTATTGGCACAAAAACAGACATGTAAACCAGTGGAACAGAAGGGAAGCTCCAAACTTAAGTGCACATAATTACAGCCCAGTATTCAACACGGATGCCAACATACACACTGGAAGGAAGGCAGCAGCATCAACATTTGGTGCTGGGGAAACTCCATATGTGGAGGGACTCAAATGTCCATATGTAGAATAATAAAACTTGATCCTTATTTTTCATCCGGTACAAAAATGAACTCTAAACGCATCAAAAATGCTTAGTGTGAAAACATAAAGCTATGAAACTGCAGAAGAAAACATACAGAGCTCGCTGCAGGATATAGACACGGGGAAGGACTTGCTGGATAGGACTCTATTCACTTATGAATTAATGATACCAGTTGACAGGAGCAGCCTCATAAAAATAAAAGGTTCTCTGCAGCAAAACAAACAGTCCAGTGAGGAGTCTAATAGAGTGGGGGAGGGGGAGTTACCAAAAGTAGTCCAATGGAGAATATTCACAATATACACACTAAAAAAAAAAAGAAAACAAAACAAAAAATTAAGAAAACAAATGATCCAATTAAAAGGGGGACTGGATAGGATAGTTTTATAAATAAACAGACAAACAAATTTATCTCAGTGTTCAACATCCTTAGCAAACAGAGAAATGCAAATTAAAACAACTTTGTGACCACAATGTTCATAGCGGCTCTATTTATAATAGCAAGAAGCTGGAAAGAACCCAGATGTCCTTCAGAAGATGAATGGATACAAAAATTGTGGTACATTTACACAATGGAATACTACTCAGCCACCAGAAACAATGACTTAACCAAATTCTTAAAATAGCTGCATCTAGAGAAGATCATCCTGAGTGAGATAACCCAGTCACAAAAGAACAGACATAATATGCAGTCACTGATAGTGGGATGCTAACCCCAGAGGCTAGCACTCCCCCAGAAACAACTCACAGACTGTATGAAGTCCAAGAAATAAAGAAAACAAAAAATATACATATATTCACAAAACAAGAAGACTTTGACTATTTCCATGTTGCATTTTGTTTTGCATGTACTTTACGCTCATTATAACTATTAGGTTTTCAATGCATACTGTCAAGCCCTTGAAAAAATCAAGTACTGACTAAAAAATATATTCAGAGTTTTATGTAAAAATTATTTTAATATCTGAAAAAACAGTACTGACAAAAATGTATAATTTTTAGCAAAAAATGTTTAAAATCTGTACATTTATCTTTGTTTTGTAAAATAAAGTCATTTAAAAAAAAAAAAAAAAAAACTTTGTGATTTCATCTCACCCCAGTCAGAAAGACCAAGACTGCACAGAGAAACTCTCTGAAAAACAAAACAAAACAAAACATAACAACAAAAAAAAACCCAACAACAAAACAAAACAAAAACAAAAGAAAGCAACTGACAACAATGTCACAGAAGTGGGTGAGGGAGAAGGAACTGTTTCACTATTGATGGGATTACAAACTAGGGCAGCCGCTATGAAAACCACTGTGGAGCAGTCTCCAAACACCAGAAACAGATCTACATATGCCCCATCGCTATAACTCCTTGTCATGCGCCCAAAAGACTCAAAATCCTACTACAGAGACACTCTCTTAGCGTGTTCTTTGCCGCTTTATTCACAATGGCTGGTGAATGCCAGCGGCTTAGATGTTCATCACTTGATGAATGAGTAATAAAAATGTAGCACATACACACAATGGAATTCAGCTCTAAAGAAAACTGAAACCATGAAATCTGGAAGCAAATGAATGGAACTGGAAAACACATTACGTGAGGTAACCCAAACCTCCGAAGTCAAATGCCACGTGTTATCTCGTATTTGTGGATCCTAGCTCTAAAGTTTTCGGTTTGGCTTTATAACTTGCAGTTACTGTAGAAGCTGGGAGAGTGGAAATTGTCCAGGCTGAAGGAAACTCCATTTCCCCAAATTCTGGCAGTTAGACAAAAGCCAGCATTCCTCGGGAACTTGTGAAACTGGTTCTTGCTTGCCAAAAGGAGTGACTCCTTATCGCCAGCAAAAGGGAAGTATGGCTCTTGCATTAACATAAGCCTGTGAGCCTATCAACAAATCAAGGTGTGTGTTGCTTGTAAACTCCCTCTGTGTACTCACAAGTACCTGTTATATATTTCAAAGACCCCCACTCCAGCTTACAGGCTCCCTTTTCTCCCAGGAACCTACACAGTCCCTTCTAATGTGGAGATTAGTCCTCCTTGCCCTTCTCTCTGGTTGGCAGACACCCTTGGCAGTGTAGAATAAACTTCTCCCTTTTCCACCCACAGAGCAGCTATTTCTGGGTCTTGACTGAGCCCCTAGCATTCAGAAATGAACCACAGGGGAAACAGGCAGAAAAAGCGCTAGAGACAGGAAGAGACTATGTGCTATGGTGTGGAAATCAGGAAAAACAAGCAAAGGACTTCATGCTGTGGGGGGGTGGGGGGGTGGGGGGGTGGGTATACAGAGGGAGAGGGAAGGAGGCAGAATAAGGAAACCTGAAAAAGCCACAGGGAAATCTATTGTATTATAAGCTTACTTAAATATATACAATATGATAAATACATATATAAGTCTGAATAAATGAAGTCACCCCATACTGAGGAATATTGCTTTCCCCAGGAACCATAAACTAATGTGAGGAAAAGAAAAGAAAAAAAAGAAAAGAAAAACAGAACCAGGTAAGGGGTCACTTCCTTAGAGTACTTTGACATGGGAGTTGAAGAAGCTCCCTCCCCCACTACATAATACAGGCTACTACACTTGGCTGCTGTTTGGTTTGCTTTCCAGTGCTCTGATAAACACCACGACCACAAGCACCTGGAAAACACAGGCAGGAATCTGGAGGCAGGAAATGAAACAGAGGTGGCATCATCCTCAGTGGGCTACCCCTCCCCTACCCCAATCACCAATCAAGAAAATACGCTCTACAAGCTTGCCTCTCAGCCAATCTCAAGAAGGCATTTTCTCAATTGAAGTTCCCCCTTCTCAGATGGCTCTTTGTGTCAAGCTGACAAACTAACACAGTTGCCTCCCAAATCTTAAGGTTAAATCCCCATTGTTGAAGATGCTACACACTTAGATCACAGTACATGAAAAAAAAAAAATCAAGCTGGTTCGGACTTGGAAGCCTCCTGCTAGGGACTGGTACTCATAACATCAGAAGATGGGTGCAAGCTGCAAAGGTAGAAAAGTTATCAACAATATCTTGTTGCAGTTCTGCTAGGATACACCCAATAGCTACTTAGCAACAGCTTTTTTTCACTGTCTGCCAACCTTGCATATAAGAAAGACTGCTCAGCTACCCCAACTCCTTCTCACTCTCTCTCCCCTCTTTCTACCTATCTCCCAATGGAAGAAAGAAAGCATCTTCAACAAATGGTGATGGTCTAACTGGATGTTTGCCTGTAGAAGAACATAAATAGATCCATATTTATCACCCTGCACAAAACTCAAGTCCAAGTGGATCAAAGACCTTGTCTTAGGGTTTTACTGCTGTGAAAAGACACCATGACCAAGGCAACTCTTATAAGGACAATATCTAATTGGGGCTGGCTTACAGGTTCAGAAGTTCAGTCCATTATCATCAAGGCAGGAACATGGTGGCATCCAGGCAGGCATTGTGCAGGAGAAGCTAAGGACTATACATCTTCATCTGAAGGCTGGTAGCAGAATACTGGCTTCCAGGCAGCTTGAATTTGTATATTAAAGCCCACACCCACAGTGATACACCTACTCCAACAAGGCCACACCTCCAAATAGTGCCACTCCCTGGGCTAAGCAAATACAAACAAACCATCACATTCTACTCCCTGCCCCCTGGTAGACTTGTTCAAACTTGTGAGTCTATGGGAGCCATATCTAACTAGAACATAATAAAAAAGTACATTCAGTTCAACTTCCAAAGTCCGCATAGCCTATAGCAGTCTTAACGATGTTAAAAATCTCTTCTGAGATCCATCCAATTACTTAACTGTAATCCTCAAATCATGACAGGAAACCAGCTGGGCAAACTCCAAACTCTGCATCTCCACGTCTGATGTCAAAGTGGTCTTCAGATCTCCAACTCCTTTTTCATCTTTGTTGACTAAAACAAAGCTATTTTCCTGGGCTGGTCCCACTCCCTGCTAGCAGCTTTCCTCAGCAGATATCCTATGGCTCTAGCATCTCAAACATCTTGGGTGTCCAAGACAACTTCAGTTTTACAGCTTCTGTTTCAGTGTCTGGGATCTACGCATGCATGATCTTCACTTCTCCAGCTCTGCCCTCTGTAGCACTCTAAGCTCAGATTGAGCCACTTCACTGTTGCTGCTGTTCTTGGTGATCATCCCACTGTACTACCATCTCCAATACACTAGGGTCTCCACTGCAACTAGGCTTCACCAATAGCATCTCATAGTGTTGGGATTCTGTAAACCTCACTCCTCAATTACCTGGCAATAGCCAGGTATGCTCTGCCCCAATGACCTGACACTATAAAGGGGCTGCTTGCCCCCTCCTCTATCTCTTGCATTCTTGCAGCCTTGCTCTCCCCCCATCCCTCCTCTTCCCCTTCCTTTCTCCCCCTCTCCACATGCTCATGGCCGGCCTCTACTCTATTCCTCTCTCTCTCTCTCTCTCTCTCTCTCTCTCTCTCTCTCTCTCTCTCTCTCTCTGCCTCTACTACCCTCTTAACTCTCCCATGACCTGAATAAACTCTATTCTGTACTATACCATTGTGTGGCTGGTCCCTCAGGGGGAAGGGATTCCAAACATGGGCCCCTCAGAGGAATCTCCCTTGCCCACAGGCCTCGCTGCTGTACCTGCATGGGCCATATGCCCCCCCACCCTCTTCATCCTTCTCCTAACATTGGTGCCGAAACCTGGGATGTCACCTTCTAACAACATTGGTGCCCCGTGACTTTTCCTTTCACATAGGCTCTCATTTAGTGCCAAGTCTGAACTCCTTTGCATGACTCCTTCAGTCCTGGGCCATCAACTGCAACTGAGGCTGCACCTTCACCAATAGCCTTCCATGGCCTCTCACATTGCCAAGCCTCATCTGTTCTTCATGACCCCTTCATTCCTTCAAAATCAATACCATCTGGGTGACTCTTACACATTACCAATTACAGCTGAAGCATGAGGAATAACCTTGACTATCTCTAGAACACAGCTTCTTTGTGCTCTCAGAAAACACTTCCCAGAAGATGCTGGTCTCTTCTTAATCACCACTAATTTTTTAGCTCCAGCTGACCAGCATCAATTGTCTCGGTAACCCCTTCTATTCTTGACTCTAAAGCCAGAGGCACGTGGCCAGAGCTGCCAAGTTCTGCTGCTTGCTGGGCCTGGAACATGGCCCTCCTTGTTCTATTACATTACCATCAGCTTTCTGTTTTCCAGCTCCTTCACTTCTAAGCTTAGCTGTCCTGGAACTTGCTCTGTAGACTGACTTTGAACTCAGAGATCTGCATGCCTGTCTCCTAAACACTAGGATTAAAGGTGTGGTCCACCAAGCCTAGATTTAAATTTTTCTTCCTAGAATTTGCTGTGTTCTAGGCTGGCCTTGAACTCAGACTTCTGCTTGTCTTTGCCTCCTGGGGTTAAAGACTCCACTACTACCACGCCTGGACCTAAATTTAGCCCCAAGGTTACTACTCCCTTAATTCAAAGTAATATCCTTGAATGTAGGATTTAGCTCCGTTTTACTTCTGGGTGCCCCTTTAATAACCAACCATATATTTTATATTTTTCATTTCTCAACTTGCTCCTTTTCATTAAAATGCTTTTCATAAGAGTGAACTTTAGTAACCACCAACAGAATTTATACCAGGCTGTTTTGAGACTTCTCTTTTTAAAGCAATTAATCTAAATCTCTTCACCTTAGCCTCAGGCAGACTCTTAGGACAACACCAAAGAGCAGCAGCCACATTCATCCAAAATAACACAAAAAAAGTCTCGAGGCTACATACTGGAATTCTTCTCCACTGAAACCTCTTGGGCCAGGTTAGCACAGTCTAAGCAGGGAGGAGAAAGAAGGTAGAAACCAAGGGACTGAGACGACGCCTGAAAGGTAGCAAATTCTTAACAACTCATAAATTCTCAACAATTTGGTCACCAGCCCAAGATCTGCACAGGAGCACACCAATTAACATGCCGCCTTGTATGGGGGGATTTTCATAATGCCCCACCCATAGATGAAGAGCCTCAGGCTCTCAATGGCTAGAGAGTGTAAATACAGTGTAACTCTTGTATGAAATCTTCATAAAACTAAAAGTAATAACAGGGGCGACTGGCTGCGTATGGGAGTCGCCCTCTCTAGCCTTCTATAGCCACTGTTTAATTAATTCTAGTTTTCAGATTGAGATTCTCTACTTCTACAGAAAGAGATCAGGTCTTAGCTGTGCACCTGAGAGGCAGAGGCAGTAAAATCCCGCATACTGCAGTTCTATAGTGAGTTCAGGCCAGGCATGAGACCAAAAGAGAGAGAGAGAGAGAGAAAGAGAGAGAGAGAGAGAGAGAGAGAGAGAGAGAGAGAGAGAGAGAGAGAGTGAAGAGGGAGGGAGAGGGAGAGCTATAAAGAAGGGTAGCACCTCTCTATAGAGGGTTTTGGACGTTTTCTTTACAGTAGGAAAAACATTATAAATTGTGACAAAGGCTGCACATAGTGTAGGTACTAGAAACTGAAGCTTCAGAAAATAACATTTTGATCATTAAATGCAATATTCCTTCTTTTCTACTCGTTTCTTTTCTTTTTTTCCTTTAAATGCTGATCTTAAGGCCTTCCAAATTGATTATATGACCCACGGGTAAGCTAAGGCCAGCAATTTATAAAACACTGAATGAAACCAAATGAACAACCCAGAAACATATGCATACAAACATAGCCAGCTGGTCCTTGACAAAGGAGCCAAGGCACTTTCATCAAGGAGAGCTAGGGCAAATGCAGAGCTACATGCTATCAACCAATCAGGAAAAACATAGATCTGAGACCTTACACCGTTTTCCAAATCAATTCCAAATGTATCACAAACCTAAAGTCTAAATACAGAATTATAAAACTTCTAGAAGAAAATCCAAAAGCAAATCGAAGTGACCTTGGGTTTGAAGCTGATTTTTCCCCCCTCAGTACAACTATTAAGAAAAATCCCTAACAGCAGGAAAAAGAAAAAAAAAGTGGACAGCCTTCATTAAAGTTGAATTTTCCTGTGCAAGGACTGAGGCGGCATGTCAGTAGGAAGTGTTTGCTAGGCACTGTAGCTTGCATTGGAATCCCAGTGTTCCAGCTGTAAAATGGGAGGGAGAGACTGGAGAATCCCTAGAAGCTCACAGTCTAGATAGCATGGCACACACATCAGCAAACAAAAGAGAGACTGTGTCTGAAGATGGAATGCAAGGACTGACATTCAAGAATGTCCTGTGCCCCCCCCACGTGAACCACAGTGCATCCCTGCACTCATGACATATTCGAAAGTAGAATGGATAAATTATAATTTTTAAATCTTCTCTGCAAATACAACTGGGGTCAGAGTCTTCTTAGGTCTCGGTGAGGGTAGCTTCTCTAGGAACTTTTGATTGCCTTGGCACTCCCTGTCTGTGTATTCAACCACAGTATTGATGCTGTAGGGTGGCCTTATCCTTTCTACCTTGAAACCTTCTTTCTCAGTTACATCTGTACTCACAGAGTAGCTCATATAGCAGAACAAAGTCACCCCCTCTCAGGAACAGCAGCATGTGCTGCCTTCTGCTTCCCTAGGTCACAGCAAGGTCACATTACATCGACAGTTCTCAGCCATCATCACGTTGCCAGCAGACAACGAGAGTAATGCTTGAAGACACTTATGGTTGTCACAATGATGATAAGTGGTATCTAACGAACAAAGTCCAGATGTGGCTGAACATCTTACAATGCCAAGACAGCTCCCTTCAAACTCTCCATCCTGTCAGCGGTGCTTAGCATGGTATTTTTGTGTGTCAGAGTGCCTGAAAAAGCAATGTCCAGCATTATTTCTGAGTGGATCTGGGAAAGCATTTCTGGAAGAAATTAACATTTGGCTCTGTAGATGGAATAACAAATAGACAGCTTCACCTTGAGAACCCAAGAAAGCACAAGGGAGGTAGAAGGAAGATAGCACTACAGTACCACCAATTAAATGAGGGCAGAGACGGTATATTCGGGATGGAAAGTTTCAAACAGGTAGAGGGGTGGTGAGGTAGAAGAGAGAGAAAACAGGGAGGGAGTCAAATAGGAGGAAGGGATTATGATAAAACCACTCAGTAAGGTATTAGCTGACCCGCCAATATAAAAACATGAAGGAAGATATGAAGACAGACACTCAGCAGGACTAGACAATGCAGATCCTAGAAGAAATGGGTCATGAGACAAAACCTCCAAGATCAAGGGTGAGACACCTCTATAAGAGGTAGATCTGAGAGGACCCCAAGTCCCTCAAAACAATACAGATTCTTTCAGTTTCCCTTGGTTTCCCGCCAGAACTATTTTATGAGACCTTACTACTGTACAGAGTATGCTCTGCAGATGTAAGATGTAAAGAAATCAAGGTGAAGCTGGTCTCTCACGATTTTAGATGGTGCTATGCAAGACTACTGTGTTAGTAAAAGTACCAATAATCTCACCCATCTGAGAATTCAACAAATTATAATACAAACCTGCCAGGCAAGATATACCCATCACCTCATTCACCACATGGCTGTTACGGAGGTAACAAACCACCACTCTATAAGTGGATTTGGGGCTTGCTATATACAAGGCTATCCATGCCTGATACTGTAAACATGATCCAAAACCCATGACTAAAGAGGTCTTAGACCTGGTGGCATGGTAACCTAAGATGGCGACTTAGTATCTTAACTGACATAGTATCTGTTTATACCCACAGTGACATGATTGATTCTCTCTGTCTTAAATGGAGAAACCATTTCTTGCAGAGAACTGAGAGAAATGCAAAGACCCATGGCTGGATTAGACACAGAACAAAGGACTGCTGAGAGCTCAGCTTTGGATGGCACGTTTGAGCCGCCCCTTTAAGGTGTTAGGGAACGTTACAGGAAAAGAGACAGAAAGACTGGAAAAGGCCAGAGAAGGGGAGAAAGGCTACAGAGTACCATCTTCTAAGCATGACAGCCATGGAATCACAACAGCTATGTAGACTGGAATTGGGTCTATGGAAGTTAGGCTCTCTAATGGTCGGTTTGGAGGGGGAAGAATTCTTGGGACCCTAGCACTGGTCTATTAGAAACCAGAGATTCTGAGAGAGGAAAACATACTATCTAGTTATATGCCTACTACAAGGCCAGCTTCTGATGGTTAGTTCCAAACTTAGGATCATACAAACGTTCCTGATTAAACCCATGGAGCACTAAACAAACCCAAAACATCTAAAAGGAGAGATAGCTGTAGGGAGGAAGAAGGCTAGTGAGCATGAGCGGAAACTAGGAGAGAGTAGGCTGGGAGCAGGATCACATACATAGGGTCCATGGATAAAATTGTAGAAGAATCCAATCTACTAATAAATAAGGAGGGTCTACCGTCACCAAGGTGCCACACAACCCATGACACTGATGGCAAGAGCAGATCATTTGGGAGAAGAGGGTGGTATTTTTCTCTCTCTACTTTAGCTGTGACACCTGTCCTAGGTCCTTAAATGTCAGAGCTTCTGACTCTGGAACTTTTGGACTCAGACTGCCTCAGTGATCTCCTGTTTCCAGTCTCTGAGAACAGAGGCTGCATGTACATTTAAGCGCCCCCACCTTCTTATGTGAATGCTGAGAATAATATTTGGGGCAAAACTTTTTAGGTGATAAGTTCTCACTGTTCCTGCTCATATTGCTCAAGCTGGGTGTTTTTTATTATTTCCTGTCATATCCCTTCCACTCATAACTTTATTTCCTGTCCAGACATCTCTTCTGAATGTGAAGCTCAAGCGGATATTTACTCTCAGATAAGAAGAGGACATCGGAAATTTAGTTCCCAAAGTGAATGCTTACTGTCTCCTGTCTCTCCTGAGACAAAGCTGGTCTCAACTGCCTTTGGGTTTCATGCCTAAGAACCCCATCTCTGTGGTTTCTCTCCCTTCCCAGAAGCTTCCTGATGTGCGTGTGTGTGCACATGCTTGTATGTATGTATGTATGTATGTATGTATGTATGTATGTATGTATACCTAGGCACAAGTGTATGTTAAACCTGTCTAACTTCCTTATCTCAACATTCTTCCCTCCTGGAGCCCGGTGCTTCCCTTCCCTCAGGAAAACAAAGAGAAGTCCACTCTACTTCCTCATGTGTATGAATTCCATACTGGAGTCACGGTGAGGCTAAGATACCAGGAAGAGAAGGGAAGTGCTTTCTAGAATATCCCAGTGCTTGGAGTGCTTCTTTTGCTCTCTTTTCTCCAAATATTCTTGGACGGATGTAGAGTCTCTTCAGTGTCATTCTCTCTCAGGTCTCAGTTCTGACAGTATGAATCCTTGGGTCCAACCCACACCCACCACTTTCCTGTCCCTACTGTGGGACACAGACCACGCCATCCCCTAGCCTGTGGCAGCTACCTCTGGTGACAGCCATTTTGTCTTCAGCTGCCTGGACCCAGTCCTTTCCCAGGTTTCCCAAAAAACAACCTCACACTGACTCTGACCTTTGTCCCCACCAGTCCAAATTGGCGACCTGCCTGGAAGGCAAGTACTTAGTGCTCTGTGGACTTTTCCCATGTGCCTTCTCAGCAGTTCTTCCTTGGCATTCTTTGATGCTCCAGTGAAACTGTCAGTCTTGGATTTCCTGAAGCTAACCAAAGTTGCATTTGCTATTTTGTCTTCTTTATCACAAGTGTCAATGGGTTGGGAATGAAGGCTAGCAGGTGGGCTCTGCCCATTGTCTGGCTCTAGAGATCCTATGAATAGGTTGGCAATTAAAGGCTTTGGAAAGAGGGAATGATCTTCAATAGGACAATCTTTTCCCAACACAGGGATTGACGTTATAGAATCACTTAGTAGGACTAACAACATGAAATTGGGCCTATGTGCAAAACCATAGATGGTAGGGTTATGCAGTAAGAAAAAGCCATGCTGTCAGGGCTTGTTGTGAATCAGACTCACTTAGGTAAGCTTTCTTAGGAGCCCGAAGAAGGGCTTCACACCAACCCCTATGTGTGTGTGCTTTCTCTAGACTTCTTTGACCTTTATACCACCAGAAATTAATGTTTAACCAGAATACAAGGCTGAAATACAAGGACAGAAATGCATCAGTTCCAAGCTGCAGTGATAGTAACCTGCCCAAGCACCAAGTTCACAGCTGTGCCTCTACCTTCTCCACAGTGCGCAGAGCTGAACAAGCCTAGCAACAGCGTGGACCTGTGAAGAATCCAAATCCCGAGCAAGTGAGTAGTATGTTTTACCAGACGATAGTTGCTGAATAGGCACCATTTCTAGTGTGACTCTTGGGCTCTCCACGTTACTGAATGTGCGCTGAAACGATGGCTCTCCTGAAAATGGGGATTATCGATGACAAAACGGTCCCTCTGTGCCGAAGCCCTGGCAAACGTACCGGTTCTACTGCACTTGCATAGTTGGTTGGACATGTGTGCATGCATGCAGGCACGACTGGCACCGCCATGCAGCGGTGACACGATGACTTCACAGTTGCAGTTTAGTGGCAGATAAAGGAGACAGGGCTTCTCCTTCACGATACTACGCCCAACAAGGGGGCACCAGGGACTTCATTCCCTAGGCCTCCTTATCTGGAAAATGGGGGTTTTAATGGAACCTACTTTGCAAGGTTCCTGTGAAAATTAAATTTATGCTCACGCTCCGAGATCTGAGAAAATCTGGGACTTGGATCGTGCTCCAATGACTATATGGGCAGCACAAGTTGGGCTTTTATTTCTTTGTTTGCTTGCTTTGTGGGAAAGGAGAGAAGGGTGGGGGTGTAGAACTGGGAATAATGAAAGGGAAGTGTGATCAGGGTGTATGTTTGAAATGCCCAACTAAATAATAAAAATATTATGTTGGGGGGGATAAGCATATAAGACAATTCTAAAAACATAGAACTTCAAATATATATAAGAAATCTTCATACACTTATTGGGAGAAATTAAAAATATGCCACTAGGATGCAAAATTCCAGCATGTCTTTACCACATATCACCACTCATGAGGGATGGATCCTGGAACGCTGCAAAAACCAACACGCATGGATTTTCAAGCACCTTTAAAAAGTGGCATATTTGGGCTAGAGAGAGGTCAGTGGTTAAGAACACTGGTTGCTCTTCTAAAGGTCATGAGTTTAATTCTTAGGAACCACATGATGGCTCACAACCATCTGTAATGGGATCCAATGCCCTTTTCTGGTGTGTCTGAAGGCAGCTACAATTTGCAGATGAGCTACTGTGTACTTATATACATAAAATCAATAAATACATCTTTTATTTAGGTGGCCTGCTTGGCTTTCAACCAACAGATAGTGTTTTACATACCTGTAAATCATATCTAGATTACATATAACACCGTGTGAACGGTTGTTAATATTCCATAGTAGCCAGCATTTGCTACTTTGTGGGTTCTTTTGCTTCCACCCTTCTTCACCCTTTACCCACCATTTCCCTAACACTAGATAAGAGAGAAAAGGATAAAGGGAAAGGGGCAACAATAGACCATCACTCCACCTCTGACTGATTAGCTGGGTTGAGTTTCTTGGGGCAAGTTTGATCTTTGCCCTCAGGATATCTAATTTCTTCCTGTTGTTTCTTCTCTGTACACAATCACTTAACAAACTGTGACCAACAACAAACAGCCAACAACCTACCCCACCCCGTAGGTCCCAGGCATTCACTTACCCTCTGAAAAGTCCCCAAAATTCCAAAAGTCATACAATCCTAGAAACTATCTGTCACTGGCAAAATCACTCCTCTGCTTAGAGCAGGAGGCAAATCATAGTCAGCTGCTGGGGACAAGCCCCTGGGTCCAAGCCTCATATTCTATGTCTAGGATTAAAGCAAAAATGAACTCTTACAATATTCCTGTGTTAGGATAAAGAAACCAAAATTCTAAAATTGTCACTATACTCTGTTGAGGTTTGATCTTTTGGTGGGTATTGTAATGGTGTAAATACTGGACTCTAAAGCCTGGTTGCTTCCAGAAAAGAGAGAATCCACACATATAATGTGACCTTGATCACTAATTTAAAACTATTGGTTAAATAAAGGTGCCGACAGCCAATAGCTTGGCAGAAGAGACATAGACAGGGTTTGGGGTTTCCAAGCTTGGGGTCTGCGGAGACCATGAGGAGAGAAAGGAAGGTAGAGGGAGAGGAGAATCTAAAAATAATGTCCACAAAGACTGGGTAATTTGAGCTATGAGCGGCCCAGACAAAACATGGCAAACCATATAGCAGGGTTGTTGACAGGGAACTAGACACAATAGCTTAGAGGACAGATTCTGCTCAGCTCTACTGTTGATCAAGGCTTATTACAAATTAACGTCCCCGAGTGTCATTTACTGGGGACCTAAATACTCCACAGTGGATAGAAGCTCCCGATTGAGATGAAATATTTTGCACAACAAAACTCTACTGTACAGGGATAAGGACAAGAAGCACGGGCTTGCTCAGTGCAGATGTAATGTTAAAAACATTTCTGATGCACGGCTAGTCAAGCCCACAGTTGAGGATCCTCCAGTTTATCGGATATATATAGAACCTTTCATCTTGTAAATAGAGCATCCCTGAAACCTAACCCCCTTACATCATAGTCAAATATAAATGAAAGAGGAAGGGGCTGGGGCCCCGATATCCCTTTCCTGATATCGGTGACCAAGGTTCGAGCAGATCCAACCCTTAAGTTTCCACCACCTCCAAATAACGCCACTGATGGTGCAGGAGTAGGGGGAGGTATGGCTGGGGCTCTGCCCATGTCCTCTGGGTTATTCCAGATCCAAACTACCTGTTAGTCAACAGTTTGGGAAAGAAAGGCTATATGGCTTCATCTCCCAATATAAAGGCTGATCCACTTAAGCAGTTATTATAAGAACAGAAGAAAATCCAATGCTGAATTCCCAGTTTTAATTAATAGCAAAATGTTAGGAGCGTTTCTTTCAAAGTCAATAGGACCTGGTTGCTTGCTAACTGCTTCTAATCAATATTGTTCCGAAGTAAAAGTTTTTCGATATTGTTTAGGAGTAAGAAATTTCAGGGCCAGGCACCTGAGTAATTTCAAATTTTAGATGTGCTGAGAGCCACATCTTAAATGTAAAACGTGTATCATCACCACCAATGAGTGAAAACAGAGCTTTTTTTTTTTTTTTTGCTTTTTGCTTTTTGCTTTTTTTAATACTATTCAATTACAGTTATACACTAGCATTGTGTTTAATGGGGGAAATGCTTCAATTTATAAACAATCTATTTTAACTTTCAAAATTTTAACTTTCACTCTCAGAGAGGGTATGACTGTTGACCTTGAAATCCACCTAAATTAATAAACATATTAAAACTTTTAAGATAAAGTGCCAGGACAAGGGTTGCCCTATAACATGCTGACTCAGCCCTATCTGTTAATAATAAACAGTTCCTTTCTCTGATTACCAACCACAAAGATGCCTTCACATGTTCATGAGAATACTGAATTTTATGTCTCACAATGCTGGTTTTCCATGAAGTTTTCTTTTCTTTTTTCTTTCTCCCTCTTCCTCTCCATCTCTCTCCTCCTCCTCCTCCTTCTCCTCCTCCTCCTCCTCCTCTTCTTCTTCTGTTGTTTTTTTGGTTGTTTTTCAAGACAGGGTTTCTCTGTTAGCCCTGGCTGTCCTGTAATGTATTCTGTAGACCAGGCTGGTCTCAAACTCTGGGATCCTCCTGCCTCTGCTTCCCAAGTGCTAAGATTAAAGACCTGTGCCGCCATTGCCCATCTCTTTTATTTTATTTCAAAACTGCTCATCCATAGTTAGCAAGATGCTTCTCAAAGCTGCCCTCTAGTTTCTTACTTCTGTAGTTTGAAGTACCAGTGAGAAAAAAAAAAAAATCCAATTTGTCTATCTTTTATGGCTAGCTGAAAAAGCAAATCATCTAGGAAATTTTTCTGCTCCATTATCATGAAAGCCATGAGTCTCCATTTCTTTTAGAAGCTCGCCCCTGCAGGTCAGGATGGAGTGAGGAGAGAGTGCAGTTTCATGTCCTTCCAAGTGGAGCACAGTTGTGGCTCGCCTAGCACCACACCCGTTCCATTTCGGTCTGCAATGTGCACCTGTCAATTTTCCATACTCGGGACTTTTTTTTCCCCCTTCTGGAATCTTTATTCTATTTAACTACCCATGAGTCTATTTGCACCCCCATGCTCTTCCATGTCTGAGCTCCACTGGCCTTCCTTGGACTTCCGATTTTCCATTTCTATTTCGGAGTGAGACAAGTGTTGGGTTTTTATTACAGTGCTGCTGAGCCGCTGAGTCTGTTCACCTGTTAGAGAAGAATTCAAGTATTTATAACCCTGGCTGTTCCTATCCAGCGCTGGCTCATTCCCATTTAGTCTCCTCTTCCCGTGTGTCTCCCCACAACCCTTCAGAGCTTTTGCCAGCTTTTGTTAGATCCTTTCCTCTTGCTTTGCTTCTGTTGTAAGCACTGATTTGTCTGCTTCACTGTTGTGCAAAAACTGGGAGTTCCCCCTCCCTGCTGGCCTGACCCCAGGCCTTTCCCTGACACTTCAGGTCTTTTTCCCTTTCTAATTAAATACATTCTACATCTATGTACTCCCATTCTTGCCAGTCGACCTCCAGTTCACTTCCTGAGAAATGCCAGTATGAATTTCTACACATGAGCCTGAGACACACCCACACTCTCCTTCAAAGCTCTGAAGGCTGAAGGCTCACTTTGATCCTGACCCCGTGGTTTCTGGGTGTCCCCAGTGTCCCCAGACTTTTCCTAGGCTTTGCCAGCACCTATCTTATTTTGTTGACTGACTTTTTTTTTTAATAGAAACATTTTATATAGTGTTGGAGTAATGCTTCCATACATGTATTCATTGAATAGTATTTCAATTAGGTTAAATATGCCTATGTCCTCAAATGTCTGTCTGCTGCTGTGTGATCTTCAGTAAGTACCCCAATCTCTCTGGGCCACTGTTTCCTCATCTATAAACTGGTTCTGGGGACTCCTTTTCCTCATAAGAACATGGGTATATTTGTTCAGCTTGTGACAGCCTTTCCCACCTCACTGTGGCTATCTCTCGTAGTCTAGGTAAATTGGGGTATAGGGGGTAGCCTCCTCATTCAGCTAGGCTTCCTCCCCCAACCCCAAGGGTGGTACCAGTAGCTGGGGAGCTCCATCTGTGCAGATAGACCTAGCTAATCTCCTTACCTCCTCCATTGTGCCCATGGCTGCTGTCTGCATTGGTAGTAGAGGGAGCTTCCTGTGCTGGGGACCAGGGTCTCTCTTCCATGGCCATACGCTGGCTTCTCCTGCAACACCACCCTCACCTCTTATACATTCCACTGTCCCAAAGGTGCCTTTAATGAAATCCTGCTGGGGCCACATCGTGGATGGTTCAGCTCTCCTTGGAGAATTCCATAGACACTGAACATGGCATGTCTGTATGGTATATGCATCTGTGTATGTGTATATATCAATGTATGCATATGCCTGCATACATGTGCATTTTAAGTGTGCATATGCATGAGCATGGTGATTTGCATGAATACATTTGTATTGGTGTATGTACACACATACATTCACATTTGTATGTTCCTGTGTGTATGTTTCCTGTGTGCCTGTGTGTGCCTTTCTATATATGTGTACCTCTGTGTGTGTGTGCTCTGTGTACATGAGTGTATGCATTCTCTGTTCATATGTGTGTGTTCTCTGCACATGAATCTCTATTAATGTATGCGTGCACTCTGCATGTGTGTGCCATCTGCTTGTGCATGCTCCATGTACACAGGTGTGTACTCTTTATGCATTTGTGTGTGCTGTTTGTTTGTGTGTGTTCTCTGTACATATGTCTACTCTCTTTGCGTGTGTGTATACTCTGTTCATGTGCGTGTGCACTCTGTACATGAATATGCCATTTATAAACGTGTGGGTACCCTGTATGCATTATGTGTGTGCTCTCTGTTTATGTGTGTATGTTTTCTACATACATCTGCTCTCTCTGCATGTGTGTATACTCTGTATGTATATGTGTTCTCTGTGCTTGTGTGTGTTCATTCTCTATACATGTGTGCATTCTCTGTGCACATATGTTCTCTATGCACACATGTGTTCTCTGTGAGTGTATTATGTATTCCCTGTGCTCCTGTGCCTCTGGTTCTGATAGAAGTTTCTGCATGGTGTTGTTGTTTAAAGTCAGCCCTTCTTACATCCTTCCTGCTTGGCCAAGGACGTTGTTCTAGATTCACATGGTGATGTGTACCCCTCAAAAAGAAAACAAATTTAGACCTGTAAGCCACGCTGCCTGTCAGGGTGCATGGCCTGCTGCTTCTCGTTTCTATCCAATGGGTAAAAGGACAGAGCCCAACATGGTTTGGATGGTGATTGGTCAAAGTGACCAGTACTGTACTTTGAAGGAGTTGAGTGAGATTTAGGTTTGATACTCTCAGTACCTCACAGCCCCTGTGTCAGGTAGCATTCCAGTGGTCTCTGTAGATGAAGCAGGGCCTGAGCCAGAATTCTCCCCTAGAATGAAATCTGGGTTTTGAGTTGCCAGGAGTCTCTAGGAGCCCTGGTCTCTAATCTGGGATCCACACCGTGACAGGGCACCCAGGACCCATTTCTCCAGGCCCCATTGTTCCCTCTGCTCTGCTGGGCTCCATCCTGTGTAGCAGGAGGCATACAGGGAGAGGGAGCAGGAGAAGCTCTGGGTAAATAATGCAGAGAAAGCTGCTGATTGGCTTCGGGAGGCGGACACTTTGTCTACATAAATGGCAATCGCATCCTCTGTGTCTTTTAACTGTCACCAAGGAGAGAGAGAGAGAGAGCGAATAGAGAGGAGGCGACTCCAGCTGCCTGTGAGTACAGCTCTTTGTCTGTATGGCTCAGGGTCAGACCCCAGCACCCACTTCTGGTAGGCAACGACCCTGGGGTTGGAGTGGGCGTCTGTGGTTGATTTTGGTCATGATGTCTTTCTAGGGATGGAGATGCCGCTGGCTGAGAAGGCTAAGCATCCAGCATGCACAGGTGACAGGGCTGCTAAGAGAACTTCCTGAGAAATTAGGTACCAGCCTCTGCCTGTCTATTTTGAATCATTGCTATAGGAGTCCAGCAGAGAACCAGGAACTTGTGGTGGCTTTTTAACCCTTGCTATTTAAACTAATGTGGCAACATCGAAAAATGAGTGCACTCGCTTTCAGGAGATTCCTGCAGCGGTGAGATAGAAAGCAAGAGGCAGCTTTGGGGCCACGGACCTAGGTGTGCTTTGCGGGTGAAGGATGACTAACAAAATCCTGCGACATATTGTAGTAATCTCATTCCTAAAGGGCTGGGCACACAATAGATGCTCAGTATCTGGGAGCTCTTTTGTAAATGAGCAAGGCAACCACAAGTGGAAAGGTACAGCCACTCTGCCCTCCGTATCTTCTTAGATGCAGTTTCCAAGGTAACTTTGGTCAAGTGACCTGGGTTTTCCTCTTAGTTGCCCCCCCCCCCATTTTTTTCTTTCTTCTTCAAAGGCTTCCAGTTCAGCTCCTTATACACAATTTCTTGTTAGGAAGAAACACTATGTTTTCCCTCTAAAACAGGATCAAAGCAAAGGTGACAATCTCAGGAAAGCTGGCCTCCTTTAGAACTTTGAGGGGTGCCGGAGAGAAACTGACTTTGTTCAGGATCACCCCCAAGCTCAGTGAGAGCCTGCCATATCCTAGGTCAGGGTATCCCAGGACAATGAATAGCTACCAGGGACAGAGAACCTGGATGTCTGCAGAAAAATAAGACCTTGTCATTTGTAACAGCATCCTTGTCTTTTTCCTGGGCACATGGTGTGTGGGCCTCCACACATGGATCATGCTAATCAGATAAAGAAAATTGCATTTTCCTTTAAAACTCCACATAGCCTAAGAAATGTCCAGGGATCTAATTCTGTTTGTTTTCCTCTCCTGGGGTTGTTGATTACCATGAAGACTTTCCCCTGAACTTTTGCAAACTCATCTTCTGTCTGGCGTTAAGTTTGAAAGAGTGTATGGGGAATGATTGCTCGCTGGTATTTTAGAACAATCTTAAGTTTCTTTACCTATTCTTTACCCTAGGCATTCTGGGAGGAAGACCTTCAGGAGGTACAGATGTACCTCACAGTCAAGTAGAGCAGGGTCATAGGGAAGGTTAAAATCCCATTGACGGAGTGACATGAGGTGGGAAGGAAGTAGGCCTGCCTTTCTGCTGGGACAGGCCTGTGTGTACACACCACTTTTAATCTAAATAGGTATGTGCAAGCCAACCGACTGTTGCCCCTTGCCTACTCTCTTCCTTCACTGTTCTGCAGAGCTGATGTGAAAATGGAGGCAACCGAGGACAGCAGAGCTAGCCCATCCTGTTCTCATGCATGTACATAGGATGGTAGGCAGCATGGTTGGCTTAGTCCTCCTCCTGAAGCTACTCCTCTGTTCTCCTCTGAGTGAGGAGTGCAGGAACCTAGTGGCATAGGCAGGACCACTGAGACTGCACTTGAGGTTGCAAGTAACATCCCCATCAGTCCTGGTAGGAGCGCTTGTTGAGATCCACCTATGCCTCTCTGGCTACAGAGACAGTATAGGATGCCCAGACCAAGGACTGATTGCAAAGAGACTGGCTTCAGATGGAGAGAAGACTGTGCCCATCCATTTACTTGCTGGCTCTGTGACTTGGGTTGTCCATAATAATAATCCTCACCTCACCTCACAGGGTTACTGAGTATTAAGTAAGATACTGTGAATACCATGTGCTTAGCAGAAGGTTAGGAGATGCCGATTTGTTTGGTTTCTTGGACAATAGAATGTGACAACCAAATGTCAATGTATTCTCAGAATTGAATGTGGAAGGGCCTGAAATACAGGGCTCTTAGCAACACAGTGACAGGCCAGCAACTGTGCAATACAAGGGATAATGAGGAACTGAGAAGTCAGTGTTTACCACTGACCTCATTCTTAAGAGAAAATTGAGACTACCAGAAGCGGGTACCAAAGGGCACCAAATAAACCCACAGTGCCAGGTGTCGATGTTTGCAAAGACAATAAACCAATATGAGACTATTACAGAGAGGCGGCCACTGGAACGCAGCCCGAGCAGTCTCTAGCCTCCAGGAAAGGCGAGTGAGCCTTGGTAAACTGTTCGTGTGACTTCAAGAACAGAAGTGAAAAGGGGAAAAATTGAGGAGGAATCGTAGAGTGTGGGAAAAACATTTCTTCTGCAACAAACTCTCAGGGTGATCAAACACAGGAACAAAGGAGGAAGTTTTAGGTTAGAATCACCCGATGCTTCTTTGCTAAACTTAAAAAGTAGCAAACAGGAATAAAAGATTTTAATGCTTTTAAAACTGGAATTCGAGTGGGTGATAAAAGCCTATTGTGATGCAGGTTTATGTTATCTGTGTGCAGAGCTGAGGTTTCTGTAGTGTTGCTGCTTTTTAATAGAAAGGATTAGGCCCTATGCAAAATGAACAATGCAACTTACCCTGTCTGCATTGGGAATTCACACCATTTCTAGACACCCTTGATGGTGGCACCTGCCCTGTGATGCTGCTGCAGCCCCCTCCTTCTGACCCTTGGCAGTGACACCAGATGTCTACTCACTGGAGGGATCGAATGGGCATCTAATAATTTGTAAGGTCCCAGTTTTGAGAAAGGTGATGTGGCTATGTTCTATTTTTGCATGTAGGCATACGGAGAAAGCCAAATACAAAAAGAAAGAAAGAAAGAAGAAAAGAAAGAAAGAAGGAAGGAAGGAAAATAGGAAAGAAGGAAAGAAAGTGATCTCTCAGTCGCAAATAATATCTTCTTTTCTTTTAAAGTCACAAATATTACGATTTTTTTCCCCAGTTTTCTATAACTTGGGTCGCAGCATGGTGATATGATTTGAAATAGTCTTTCCCCAGGAGAACAGAGCTGAAAATCATTACTTTAACTCCGTCCATTGTCAGAAATATTTAGATGCAGCACAGTTATGAATCAGGAGATGAGAAAAAATCTGTGGCCCCTTTCTGGTCTGCAGAAGGGCAAGGGTCGGGAGAACTGGCAGCCCGTGAGCATCTTGAGATATTATTACAGTTCTGTGTGGATATCTCATTGGTTGGAAAGAGAGTTCAAAGGCCTGTGGCTTCATATGTTCCAGGACGTGGTGGTATTAGGATTTGAGGCCTTGTAGGGTGCTTTGGTCTAGAATATGGGAAGGACTCCCTCATAGAAGCCCTAAGGTGAGCCCTCTTATCTTTCTCCAAGGACACTGCAAGAAGTCAATAGTGTGAGCCTGGGATGGGCACCTCCCCAGAAAGCAAATGTGATTTCAGAATTCTAGCCTCTGCAGCTTTACAAAACAGTTGCTTATGGGGTTTAAGCCACCTGGTTTGTCCTGTCTTCTGCAGTGGCACAAATGGGCAAGTGTGAAAGACTGGCTACAGTTACATCTCAGCAAGTGTTGTCCAAACCCACCACCTTCTTGCTTCCCTTTGTGATGAACTTGGCTTCTCAACAACTAATGTGCCTCAGAAGCTGCTATGCTATGTGCCCTGGGAGGCGCTTGGGGATCATGACTGTGACTAAGGCTCTGGGAATGGTAGGGTCTCAAGTTCTGATGCTGCTTTAGGACACTTTTCTAGAGGTTGCCAGGCAATGGGCATTTGCAGCATCCGTTAAGATGCCCATAGCTCATGTTAGTTCAGTGATCGTAGGAGCCAGACCTGCACTCAGCTAAAATAGGATCTTGCTAACAGGGATTACTCTAATTTGGGGGAGTGACGTGTTATACTCCAGAATGGAGTTATTGGCAGATGACACAACATCCAGTGGAAGGTCCTTAGGTCTTTGGGATATCCCTGAGATGGAGACTGTTGGGACCCAGAGCCCTCTTCTCTCTTTGTTTCCTGCCTCACCAGTGGCCAGAAACACAAGCCAGCCAAAGACAGACCCAAATCAGTCACAAGCACAGACTTGAGCTCTGAGTGTTGGCTCCACGGTCCCTGGCTCTGACGTTTAGAAAATTTGTGGTTAGTGCAGGCTGCTTTTCAAGACTGAAAAGGAAATGGTGGCTTCAGAAGGGCAGGCGGCAGGCTTTCCAGTCGGTAAAGGGAAGCTTGTGAGCCGTAGGGCAGAAATGCAAGCAAGCAAGATCTTGTGTGAGAGTGGCCTCTACAGCCAGAAAACGGTGTGCTGCGCCCAGTGAATTCCCCCTCACTTAAAACACTAAATCTGAGCCTGGTGTAGAGCAGACTAGGCTGTGGTTTGTAGACGTGGGAAGTTGGACGCAGGAAGAATAGGAGTACAAGACCATCCTGAGCTACATCAAGAGTCTCAATTTAGGCTGGGATGCAGGAGGTAAAGCAGAAAGAGAAAAGAAGAGGAGAGGGAAAGGGAGGGGAGGGGAGGGGAGGGGAAGGAGAGGCAGCATTCTCACATCCCATCCCCCTCCCCTCGGCCTAATAAAAGTTTTTCCTGACTGCAGACTGGGCTGCAGGCACTCAGCGTGTAGCTTCTTTTCATCCTACCGATGGCACTCCTGGGGGTGCTTTCATGCCTGTTTGCTTTTGCAGAAGTTGACAGGAAACCTTAGAAAGGTTGAAGGTTGAAGGCTCCACGGTAATTGAAGGAGCACCCTTGACCTTGGGTCACCTGACACTGGCACATACCAAGACCGGCTCACAGTCAACAGGGGGGTTGGGGTGGGGTGGAGCTGGCCAAAAACTTCATTTAAAAGCATTTCATTTAGCTAGCATCTTAAGAGTCTAAAAAGGCTCAGGGGACTTTAAAGTTTGTTGTTGTTGTTGAGGTGAAGCTTCATATAGTCTTTCTTCAGATTACTAGAAATTTCTCATGGCTAGAAACCTTATGGTTTCAGATGGAAACGTGGAGAAATGTGAAATGCTAGGCAGGACCATGCACGGGTGCTCGGAATTTCACTGTTCTTCCCTCGGCCCATAGGACCTCACACCCCGGAACATGCCACCGTGGGTCCACGACCAAAATTCTTCACTGAGGTCCCACAGAAGTAGAATTCCTATACTATGTCCCATTTCATTTGTAAGAATGTAAACAGGGGCCTAGACTGAGCTCTGGGAAAATGGCTACGGCAGAGGAGTCCAAGAAGAGAAACTGCAGAGTAGAAACTATAGTCTGGGCACTGGGAAAATGATCCACATCACAGAGCAAATGAGGAAGGTTATGGGTGTCGCTACAGGAGCTATGACTGGACCAGAGGTGTGTGTTTGAGTTGTCATAAAAGCTGGCTAGGATCCGATGTGCAACAGAGCAGAAATAAAATATTTAGAAGGCCGAACTGATTCACTAACTTAGCTATTCATTGATTCTCGGTTACCAAAGGACAGCAGTGGAACAGAAAGTTACAACAAAAACGACTTCACAACTGAGTGTTGATTGGGAGTTCTGGAAGAGTTCAGGGGAGTTCTTATCTCTCTGAAGCCTGTGCATAAAGAACTGTGCTGTCACTCCTGTGATAAAGTATCCAGGGAGGTGCCTGGCTCACCACACGTGCACCAAGTATGACAGGGGCTCCGTGCAAAATCTATGCGGTGCAGCTGCTGCTGAGACAAATCAGGTTGTGTCAACAGAAACCCTTTCAGGGTCTGGAGAAGTGTAGGCCGTTGGCCTTATCACAGTCTACATCTTCCAGCTAATATTTGCCCAGCTCGGAGCCATGAATCAGACGGGTCCAAAATGAGCCTGAGAGTCTCTTGAGGCTTTGCTCTAAGTGCCTTCTGCAAAGGTTTCAGTGGAAAATAATCTGCAAATAAATGACAGGATGGTTTGAAAAGAATAACCAGGTATTATATTACAGTTTGACTAGGAATATTTCCTTTCATAGTGGGTTTGGTGCATGCTTATTTGATTTTTCCCTGGCACATCCTGCTTTGTCCATAGAACTGTGTTATTCCCAGCTGAAAGACACCACTGGTGTGCTGGGAGCCTGGGGCCCCTCTCGGGTTTGCAGAATTCCTCTTTCAGACATTTCAGCTCCCCACATCACAAGCACTTTCCTTGGGATAGCAAAAAAAAAAAAAAAAAAAAAGGAAAAAAAAAAAAAGAAAAAAAAAAGACTACAAAATGGTTACTTTTAAAGGCATAAAAATCACATTCGAGGTTGAAATCATAAGGGGGAATTTGTGAGGTTTGTGTCACATAAAAATCAAATCTCCTACAAGAGCTCTTTATTCTGACTCTTAAAAGTCAGAATAAAATCATCCCAGATTAGGTCAGGCAAAAAAAAAAAAAAAAAAAAAAAAAAAAAAAACCCGGAGGAAAAAGTCACAGAACATAAATAAACAGATGTGAGGGTAGATGGTTTTTTTTAATGTGTTAGGATCCTTGCAATTAAATAAAAGACCCCTAATATCTAAGTAGAAGATGCAGTGAAAGAGCAATTCATAAATGAAGAAATCCAAACGTCAAAGCAACACCAGAGCACTGGTCGATTTCAGCAGCCAGAGTTAAAAGAGAACCATTCATGCTTATGAGACGGGTTAAGTTTAAAATTAACCTTGGTGACTGTACAGCCCTCCCCATCAAAGGAGTAACCTGATAAAACAGCGTGCCCAGAGAAATGTGGCAGGATAATTTAAAAAACACTAACGCCATACAACTCTAGAAAAAAAATTGTCCTAAAGAAATGAATGAACAGTCTTCACTTTTAGGACTTTTGTGGTTTTTTTTTTTTTTTTTTTTTTTTTTTTTTTTTTTTTTTTTTTGGTGTGAAGCAAAAACATGCAGAACAGATTCGAGGCTTGCTTTAGAGTTATTATTAAAAGCTACTAAAGTAATCGCCTGCTTTTCACAGGGAGATAGCGTTCAAGACCTCCCTGAAACTAAGGACAGAAGTGTATCATACGCGTACGCTCCCGTGAGGAAGCATGTTTAATAAGTGAGACACAGAAAGGCATTAATGGTAGCTAATACGCAACTAGCACAGACTTACTTTGACAAAAGAGCTGCTGTGTTGTGAGGACGACTATACACAATGGAGAAACACTGAACTGAAGGATGATTCATGTACTAGGTGACACAGCACGGGAAGGCACAGATGTCAGTTTGCTATCCAGAAGGGTGCACAACCTAAAAATTGCAAATCCTATATTTTCCATTCAGTGTTTTTGGGTTGGAGGTTGACTCAGAAGAGGAAAATGTAAACAATCAGGAGCTACTATAACTCACAATTCTTAGTAACACCCTCCAAAGCTGTTCCTGTGTATTTTCTTCAATACAATAAAATTGATTGTGGCGGTACTCTCGTTATCTTGATCTTTGTTTTCAGTTAAGGAAAATGAGGATTAATATGGCAGCAATTCGTGCGGAGTGTTGGTGAATAGCCACTAAACATGAGTTAGGGTCTGCGTAGTTCGTCTCTTGACCCTGAGGCCCAGCCCAGCAGCTTGACCTCCATTCCACCCTTTCCCACGAACAGAGCCAGAAGCAAGTAATGATGATACTCAAAAGCTACATGCGCGCCGTCTGACTGTAGCCAGGTCCCAGTGTGCCTGTGCTAATGCCATCATGAGAAGGCACAGGACAGAATGCATTTATCAGTGTAGTTTCCCTCCTGCCGCCGGTTTAGCTCTCGAGTCTGCTGTAATTTACATCTTATCTCACGCATCATCTTGTCCCCTGAACACTCTTGGCTGAAACGTGCACCCAAATGGTAACTCTGAAATAGAGGCTGGGTCATCTATAAATTGTGCCCCCGTGTAGTCCCTTTAGCAGAAAACACCAGAGGAAGGAAAAACCTGATCAGGCAGGTTAGTTGTCCCTGGATACCAGCTATCTTCTAGCTCAACATTAGTCAGCTTAAGCTTCGTTTGACAAAGAAGCCCTGCAAATCGGATATTGCTTGTATCTCATCTCTTTCCACCCTTGGTATCTGATCCAGCTTGCTTCCTCCCAACCCTGAGACTAACTGCTGTGTTCTCAGTAATTTTTCTTATTCGCCGGCTTTTAGCAGCTGCTGTCATGACTATCGTCGGTTGTTTGGTTGGAGTGAGAGCCACCTAGGAAGTTGGTAAAGCACATTTCTTGGTGCTTATGGGAAGACATCACCAGAAACTCTTGGAGGGTGGTCACCGAACTGACAGAAAAACTAGCTTTGCATTTGAGCAGCACCAGAAGGCTGGGTCAGATGGATCAAAAGGCCAAAGGAGGAAGCTGCATTGCTCTGCCCGAGTGGGCATCCGGTTTTTGCTGCTATTGTGACCTGTGCACATCGGACTCTGGCTTCTTCAGCCTCTCAATGAATGCCAGCACCCAGTGACTCCCTGTGGCACCTACAGGTCTTTGATTTCTGGCTGGTGCTTCATTACTACTTGATCCTGTACAGAGACTTCCAGTTTCTTGGACTTAAGTGGCAACTGGTTTCTAGTCCTCCAGCTTGCTGACAGCCATTGTGGAAAGAAACAGCCTCTGAGCATGTGAGTCAATCCAATAAACTCCCCTTTGTAGTTAGAAGTATATGTATATGGTGGGCTTCACTCCTCTGGAGAGCCCCGAGTAATCTCCCTTGGCCTACAGTTCTCCATCTGTCCCTGGTGCTTCAAAGTTGGGGTCAAAGTCTTTCCCCTGTGCAGGAATCTTGAATAAAAAAATCTGTCTTCCCGTTTTAAAAAAGTGTCTGATGAATCATTTCTAATGCATTGAACATCACAAAAATCTGTCCAGCCCCCCTCCCATCCCAGACAATGGGGAGCATGGAGAAGTGCTGGGAACAGGACTTGAAGGTCAGCTCCAATGCTAATCACAATGGATTTGACTCATCCCCAGTACTTACTCTGATGGAAAATCCATCTTCAATTACAAAGCTCCGGACTAAGAGAGGGATTTAGAAATGTATCCTTTGTTTAGCTCTCAATTGTATCTCACAAATTTAGAAACCATTCAAGAGAGACACATGTGACAAATGGGGATGACAGGAATCTAGCAGGTTGTCCATCTCTCTTGTTTTGTAAATACATTTGATTTTTACCAAACACGAATTCCTGACACTCAGACTCAACAGCATGCTCACTTGTATCTGCATCCTCACTGGAGGCTTGCTGTGCCTTCCTGACCTTATGCAGAGCCAGGGAACTCTGAATCTTCAGATGCACACAATACCTCTGAGGTTGAACAAGGGGAACTACTCTGGCTTGAGCTCTTGTGATGTAAATTAAGAGCCCCCCCCCTTTATATTGTTTCTGTTTTTCTTGTGATTTTACTGTTTAAAATGACCCTTGAAATGTACTGCAAAAGGGTCGTCTCATGACCTGCAGCCCGAGTGAGCCACAGTAAGTGCCTGGTAGAAAAATGACCGTGTCAGCCTCACTCAGGCTGTTGGAACGTTGAGGGAGATAACAAACTCGAACTCTGATAGCTGCCTGCGTGTGAGAGACTTGGTTAATATAAAGAAAGTACCGTCCTGACAAGCGGATTATAGGCAAAGGTGCAGGTCACCAGGAGATGGGATTCCAGGAAAAGACATATTTAGCTTTGGACAGGGCTGTGCTGTCCTAGGCTCTGGGCCGAGCTCCCACAGATTGTGGTCCTGCCCTTACCCATTCCTCAGAGGCTGCCACAATCATCGTCACCTCTCAGATGAAAGATGGGGCTCAAAGTGCGAGGCTTTCATTCAGATGGCTAATGAAGGCTACACACAGGCAGAATGTGGGCCGGAACGGGAACCGGTATTTATTGTTAAAGTTGTAAGGATCCATGACTATCTGCTTCCTCCATTTTACTGGAGAAAAAAATTTTTTTAATGAGGGTTCTGTCCTGCCTTCTGCCGACTATGTTGTGGGGTATGGAATGGGTATCATGCAGCACTGTGTGGATCCAGACCCACATCTGCCTCATCCAGACATAGAAGGTGGCGAGGTGGCTGGTTTGGGGACTGAGGGTCTCTAGGATATAGAGTCACTGCTCCTTGCCCCTCCAGTTCAGAGGTTGATTTCTGTTCTCTCTGTGGGCAGCTTCCAACATGGATTCACGTGAATTCCGGAGGAGAGGGAAGGAGATGGTGGACTATATAGCTGACTATCTGGACAGCATCGAGGAACGTCCAGTGTACCCTGACGTGGAGCCTGGCTACCTCCGGGCCCTGATCCCCACCAGTGCCCCCCAGGAGCCAGAAGCATATGAGGACATAATCAAAGACGTTGAGAAGATAATCATGCCAGGAGTGAGTATGTATTTGAGGTCAAATGACAGCTGGGCTTATGCCTATAGAGCACCCACTGAAAGCTGGTGTCATGGGGTCACCACAACAGGTAGGCTAAAGAGAAACTCCTAACTGTTGTTTTGCTATCAGCTGAGACAACTGAGGTTTAGAGAGGGTAGGTGGTCTACGAAGCCCTCACGGGCTAGTAAATGACGGATCCAAACTACACAGGCTCTAGAGGCAGTGTGAGGGATTTCTCCCAAAGTCTCCAAGACCAGTACTTGTTTCACCATACTAGGTTCCTAGAGTATGTTATCCTTTGATAGCAAGAGAAAAAAAAAAAAAAAAAAAAAGCTCCTGGTGGTTGATTGCAAGCATTTTCATTAATCATCATAAATAAACGTGCTTGCATCATTCTTTAATCTGCCAAAGGATAGCTTTCATGTAGAGAGGGAACATTTTCTTCCTTTTGTTTGGGCATGGGTAGTTGTGCACAGGTTCTGCCCCAGGGCAGCAGAATGGCTGAGCTATCATCCCCCATAGTCAGAGGGATCAAAGGGTGGCAGTGAATCTCTGGGCCACGTCTCCAGAGTCCTACTTTACACAGCAAGCAATTTACCTAAAAGCCTATTCTTTCACATGGCTCTGAACAAATGGATCTGACCCTGACCATCAATTCACGTGCAAAGTCTGGGCCTGGTGCTGGCAAAACTGGCAGATTGCACAGCCACCCACGGGTTTTTGGATGGTTGTGGCTTTAAGGTGACCAAGAAACAGGCAGGCTGGGGGGGTGGGTGGGGGAATCTGAGAGAATGGATATTCAGCTCTTGTTTTCACAGAGAATACAGAGGCTCTGGGGAGGCGCATAGTCAGCCAAAGTCCTCGGCTTCAGAGTCAGCTCCTCAGTTCCAGAACATCTCTCACAGCCCTTGTCAAGTTTCATCTTCAGGAGATTTCCCATGGCATTTGTTCTTTGAATATAACTCAAAATTCTGGCTCTGGCCTGCGAGTTGAGCAAATAAACTAAGCCGTTCAGCATAAAGCCAGTACAGGGAGGCATAGTCAAATGTCAGGCCAAGTAGGAATACAGGAGAACAGGACTGGAAAAACGTGCTGTCCTGCAGGAGCCTGTGTTCTATAGGAGTGTTTACTGTACAGAGTGAGGCTGGAAAAATGCAGGGGCTCTGGCATTCGTTTCCTGAGTTACAGATCCAGCCAGCCCGCCGCTAGCTGTGGTTAACCAGAAGTTAGGTGAAGAGTCTGCGCTGTACAGAGCCAGTGTGGGACTATCCACGCCACATGCTCTGTGGCTATTCACAGAGAGGAAGGCAGAGGCGTGTGCTTTCCAGTCAGGATTCACCCCGGCCTTTCCAAGACCGTGGGTAGTGAAGAGAGGGAGAGAGCTGCAGACAGCGTGGAGCCTCCGGGTACCTGAAAGAAACTGAGGCCCTGGGCCCCATCTGTGTCCTCTGGCCCCTCTGCATTTGTCTTTGGCCTCTTCCTCTGTGGGGCTTTGCAATTACACTTTATAAAGGCATTTCCGCAAAGACAAGCGCGTTACCATTACAGATGTTTTGGTTTTTATCTGAACATTCTTTCCCCCCCCCCTAAAGCCTCAAGGGCCTCACTCCTGCTCTGCTGAACACATCACTCAGCCCGTGAAGTTCTCCAGAGCCTCTGAGACTCACTGTCAGCCCCTCCCTCTCCCTCCCTTCCTCCCTCCCTCCCCCTTTCCTGTTCTTGATTACCCTGATTTTCTTCCACTCTCACTTTCCCCCCCCTTCTGGCTCTGTCCCACTCCCAGGCCTGGAGAGAGACTTGCAATGAGGCTTGCTGGAATCTTCCAGTTTTTAATGAGCTATCCTAGTTGGCTATCTTCTTAATCAGAGCTTGCTCGTGCCACATAAAGGCCTAGTGTGTGGTTTTACTGAGAAAAGACATGTTTATATCTTTGCAAAGACTATGAAAAAAAAAAAAAAAAAGCGATGTGTTAGTCAGCTTTTTGACCCTGTAACACTGCTGGAATGACAAGATTTCACGGGGACAAGGTTCATTTTGACTTGTAGTTTTGGGGGTTCGGTTACTGGACTCCTTGGTCTTGTTCCTTTTAGCCTGTGGTGAGCCAGTCCATCACGGCAGAAGCACACAGCAGAGGAAATGCTGGAAATCACCACATGGCTGGAAAGCATTGCAGAGAGACACAGGAGGGGCCACCACAGTGTCCTTTGAGGGCACAAAATCAGCACAGGCCTCTCAGTATCTCCCCTTATTGCCACCTTGGGGAGTGAGCCTCTGACACAAGCACCTTTCTGGATTCTTAACAGCCACACCATAGCAAGCTGTTATAATAAAACATGTAGACGAGGCAGACTTTTCTCAAGTTTTTGGAGGTTGAGTTCAGATAAGGGCTTCTTAAGTTACAGAGAACAGCTTTGTACCCCGCAGCGGTGGGGAGCTGGCTCTCTGGTCTCCCACCCCCCCACCACACTTAATGTCTTCCTTCTAATAGCTCCTTCTCTGCCTGACACCCAATGCTCCTCACATCCTGCAGACCCCTACTTTCATCTTCCCTTCAATGTTTACATGGAGTGATTTGAGCTCCCAGCTTCTATAATGACAGGACCCTGCTTGCGGGGATCATCTTTCCTTCTACCCTGGTGAAGAATGAATGCTTCTTTTCCATGTCTGCCCACAG
Organism: Micromys minutus; assembly: GCF_963924665.1. NCBI lineage: Eukaryota > Metazoa > Chordata > Mammalia > Rodentia > Muridae > Micromys > Micromys minutus. The sequence goes on along the minus strand of NC_137969.1, from coordinate 35,923,384 downwards.
TTCACTTTGTGAAATCTCTTCCCCAGGACAGACATATACTTTAAAAATATTATTCAAGTCAGCTTAATACTGTGCCTCATCACAGAAATTTCTACTTTGTACAGAGAATAGTTTCTCTGTGTGTGTTCCTTACACTGGAAAATATATCCTGGTTTCAGAGATTTTAAAATTCAACAGAGTTTTCATCTCAGAATCAATGAAAAAGAAACATTTATTTGACTAGAATATGGAGGAAGAAAGTCAGAAATAGTCTCACCTGGCTAATGATGCACAAAAAAAAAAAAAAAAAAAAAAAAAAAAAACATAGTTTCTGGTTTTGGGAAATCAGGAATGGACCATTTTTCCAGAATCTTTTGATCAGAACCATATAAGCATTCTGAACTTTGCAGAGAGAAATGTTTCCTTAGCTTGCTACAAACCACCACACAGAAGATCAACTTTCAATATTTCAAAAGTGGAATTTCTTGTTTAATGAAATTCAGTGGTGGGGTGGGATTTGTGCTCAAACTTTCCAAATGGATACAGTCCGTCCGTGCCCTCTGTAGATTCTGGAATTGTTAGTCTATGATCAGTCTCATATCTCCTTATACGAGCCCAAATCCCACCACAAAGCCCCACTCTCATGGTCTAAGTACCTTGCCAAAGCCGTGTCTTCTAGTACTGCCATTTGGGGCTGGAGATGTTGTTTCAACACACACGTTGCAAGGAAAGACTGCTCATGGAGCCAATACTGGTCTGTGTATCCTCACCACTGTCCTGGTTCCCATCATCCCTGGGATTCCCAAGATTACCACCTAGGAGCTTCTCCTCCCTGTAAACCTGAGATTTTCCTCTGTACCCAACCCAGGCTTGGCACAGAGTAGGTGTTTGCTTCTTCTGTGCTGGAGGAAGCAGGGGAGATGGTGGCTATTATGGGAAACTGAGGTAGCAGCAGCTCTTATTAAGTTGGAGGGAGTAGGTTTCACAAGCCAATGGGAATGGACCATACCAAAAAAAATTGTTTTTTAATTGGGCATTAAAAACAGGAAACCAAAATACACAGAAGAAACTAAAGTTTTTAGGGCAGTTTTGAGAAAACCAAGCTTTTAGCTCTGGGATCTTGCTTGTCTGGGGCAGAGCTTTCCCTGTCTAGAGCACTCAGGAAGGACCCAAAGCAGTATTGCTGTCATTCCTACCTAGAGACTTCACGTCTTATGACCAACTATAGCTTTCCATATTATTTTATGAAGACCTTGTCTTCTTCTTGACTAGGAAAGATACTGAAGCACAAATAGGGAGTCTGTTTACTGTGGGATAATGGGGCAAAATTCAGATGGAAAGTGTGAAATAATTGCCCATAAGAATTGCCAGGTTACCTTCTGCATGCATCCAGAGGAATTCACTGGTTTCTTCCTTTGCCCCAGAGTAACTGTCCACCTCCCCACAGGTAACTCACTGGCACAGTCCCTATTTCTTCGCCTACTTCCCTACGGCTAGCTCATACCCAGCTATGCTTGCAGACATGCTGTGCGGGGCTATCGGCTGCATTGGCTTCTCCTGGGTGAGTATCTCCAAGACCCTGTGATGGGGTCTATTCTTGCATGGAGACGTGATCCCTTTGCACACAGAACAGAAACAGGTGGCTTTGTCGCCTTTTTCAGTACACAGAACTACTTTGCAGAAAGTAGAGTCTGGGCCCCAGGGAGGGAGTTTCTAAGGGAAGATAAATTCTGAGTGGAATGTGGGAGAGGGAGGAAGGAGAATGAGAAAAGAGAGAGGGGAACGGGGAGGAAAGAAGGGGAAGAAAAGGGAAGCAAGGAGAGAGGATAGGAATGGAGGGGAGGGCAGGGGAGAGGAGCAGAGGGAAGCAAAAGGGAGAGAAGAGAAGAGAAAAGAAGAGGATTCAGCATAGTACTTATTTTTGGTTTTTGTTTGTTTATTTTTTTGTTTTTAATAACCACTTGATTTGAATCAAAAATCCCCATTCAAGGCTGTGAGGCTTCCATTCCCCCCCCCCCCCCAACCAGAAGATTGCTATGCGCTCTGACTTTGGAGAATGTTTCTACCCTGGATTCATTCATCTGCCTCCCACTAGCCTACTGCCCAGCCTATCTGATGGGCAAGTAGGCAGAGCAAAAGTGCTAAAAATAGTCCCGTGCCTGCCTACAGGCTACTCATCCCTTCCTGTGTGAGGTCCTTTTCTATGTGGAGTAAAGACTGAGAAAGCTTCCTACTCTGAAGGCATTTGGTCTAGGTTTCCCAGTTCTCTGTGTGCCAGCTGTGTGCTTCAGACAAGATTTGAAGCAGATGCCACTGGCTCTCAGGATCAGGGCCTGCTCACACATGAAGAGTTCCCCAAAGCCTAGAACTGTCTTTGACTCTCTGTTAGAGAGTATTTCTCATATTTGTGCCTTGGAGCCCAATGGTATTGACTAACATTGAGCAAGGACCTGGGATATAGAAGGGGGAGTCCAGCTTATGAATTCACGGCAACCATCAGGGCCCGGCTGAGCTGACTGACTCACCACATGGCACCTGGTTTTCTTCCAGCTGGGACCCTCAGGGACTGGGCTAGTGGGTGTCACAGCTCATAGGAAGGGCTGAGATGGTCTTCCTGCTGAACAGGCACCACTGTACTTGGGACCTTCTTCTCCTGGAAACAGACCAGGAGAAGTATTCTTTATTTACTTTCATTAAATGTTGTTGTGGCAGGTTCCGTCGATGTAGGTCTGCTGCTCCACAAGCCACTGTGTATCTGTCTGGGACCCAGCATCAACCTCTGATTTATCTGCTTTCCTAGGGTGGTCTTGAGTAAGGAAATGCCTACTTTTCTGACATAGAGGTTGTGTTGCTGGATAGCTGTGGTTTTTAACATGGGGTGCTGGTTCCTATGCTGGGAATTAGCATTAACCTGGCCGCCACAGAACCTACCAGGATGGGGATAGCCATCTGACCAATCAGGGTGACGATCTTCAGTTCCTCCTGTCATTAATGTGTTGGAATTCCAGAATGCACAAGAGCACCCTGGTCATGTTATGCCCCTTAGGTAAAGACCCAAACAAAAATGGAGGCTCACATCACTTTTGCCTGGACCAGAGAGTACACCTTCGGTGTGCAATTTGAGGAGAGAAGCCAGACACCAAGTCACTGGTGAATTAAAAGACTATATAAGATGAGTGGCTTGTCTGGTGTCACCTAGTGGAGCAAAGTAGCCAGTGCCCTTTTCCTTGGCCCCATCCTGCACATTTGTTCGTGGCCACTGAGGAGCCTTCCAGTAGTTTTTTTTTTTTTTTTTTTTTTTAATATAATGTTCTGTTTTATGATCAAACACACCATGCACAAGCAGGCAGGCATGGTGCCATTCTGCACAGGTGAAAGAATCTATGTCTGAGACTGAGTTCAAGCATTTGAGACCCATCTGAGATTGAGAGAGTTTAAATCTGGGATTTAGCCAGGCACGGACCCCAAATTGTTCAGCAACTGGGCCCTTGTTTCAGCATTAGCTCTTAGAGAACCACGGCTGTGTGCGTGGTGGGGCTGGGGACTGTTTTCAGCTTATGCCCTGTGACCTGTCGTGGAGAGATGGTACAGTTGGTGAGTTAACTCAAAAGGGCTTCATAGCTATCTGCCCTCCGTGGATCCCTGATGGAGCTCATCTGGAAGGAGATGAGGGCGAGCAGAGAAAATGTCCTCCTTGTAAAGCTCTGTCAATGCTGACAGGCCCTGCTTCCAGGCCTCCTGGCAGAGCCAACCCCCCAGGCTCCCTGGGATCTCTGGGAAATGAGAACATAGCATTGTCTCAATCCGTTTTCTGGGGGAGAACAAAATACCATAGCCTGAATCCTTTATAAACATTAGCCGTCTACTCGAGGGTGTGAAGAACACGCTACTGGCATCTGGCATCTGGTCTGCTGTGTGGTGGCAGCAGAGAATGTGCAGCAGGCCCGCACGAAGCAGACAAAAACTTCTGTTCTTGGGGTGAACTTCCTCGTTTCCATCTAATCCACTCCTGAGACGACCCGCTTTCCCTCAGTTCATGAGCAAGGAGCCACACAGGCTGGTTGACCCGTAAAGTCCCCCGCCTCTTAATACTCTCATTTCGGGTTCAGGTTTCAACATATGAATGTGGGAGACACACTCAAATCCCAGAAACCAAGGGATTAATTCCCCACCAAGGGTGGATTTGGGGGGCAAAAATGTGAACTTTTTGTTAAATTGATCAAATAAAAACCACCAAAGAAACAATGCTTTCCTGTGTCGCTCTTTTGTGCAGAGGCCAGCTGCCCTGTGGCTTAGCTGTTCACTTTCTCCCCCAACCCCCACTGCAGGCTGCAAGCCCAGCGTGCACAGAGCTGGAGACAGTGATGATGGATTGGCTGGGGAAGATGCTGGAGCTGCCAGAGGCCTTTTTGGCTGGAAGAGCTGGGGAAGGGGGAGGAGTGATCCAGGTAAGGGGGGTAGGAGGGGGGAGTGAGAAGGCAGACTTTTCCCAGTGTGGGCTCCACAAAGGACCACAGCTGCAAACAGAAAGCAATGCCCACGTTGCTTTTTGTAGTGCCTTTAGGTTTTTTCCAGAGAACAGGAAAAGCTAGGGAACTCTGCTCCTGGAGTTGATGGGATCTGGATTTAGATCCTGGTGCTGTTTCCCATGACCTGTGACAAGTCCTCATCTCTGCTGGCCCTCCCAGTAGACAGAACAGTGGCCACAGCATGGGCAGATGTTGGGATTATCCGTTGCTGGCCACCATGCCTAAGCACTTTCCAGATGCACTGACATCTCACTGTGAATTGGGTACTGTATTTGACAACCAAGGAAACTGAGGCACAAAACAACTGATAACATACCCCTCAGCTTCTAGCTTGGAAGATATAGACCTTGTGTCTGTGCATTCTAGAACTTAAGGTCTTACTGCCACCACAGAGCCCTGTCTTTACCACCAGTGACAGCTGTGGCCATGCCTCAATGGCTGTATGTGCTACTTGGCTCTATGTGTTATTTGTCTGCATGCCAGCAGCTTACCTAAGGCTTCTGCTATGTCTGTGCATACGTTTAATTCATTCTTCGTATTCATCACGAACAACTGTAGAGCTTACATGAGGTACACAACAGATGCAAATGACAGCCGTGGTGAATTTTCCATTCCACCAGGATCTTCAGAGTGAATGATTGGGATTTACGCCCTTTTTTAAAGCATGGAACTCACTATGGAGAGCAGGCTGGCCTTGAGCTCAGAGGTCCACCTGCTCTGCCTCCCAAGTGCTGGGATTAAAAGAATGTACCACCATGCCCTGGCAAATGTGCATCTTAAAAAAAACCATTTTGTAACACAGAAGATGAACTACCTTAACTCATCACTCCTCCTTATGTTATTTTTCTCATGTCAAGTTCATGTTTGTAACACTGAGAAAGTATTACTAACCTTAGAGTAAAGGAATTTTAATGTATGTATACACACACGCACACACACACACACACACACACACACACACACACAGTTTTCTCAGAAACTCTGATAAGCAGGGATGGTTCCACATACTTTACGCATGAGAGCACCAGAGCTAATAGGAGAATGCCTTTTTGGAAGATCATATGTCCAGTGTGGACAAACTAAACTAGGAAGCAAGGCCCTTGGTTTTTAGTCCTGGGACTATTTGTTTTAACTTCACACGTGTCTTAACCTCCAGTGTATGGTCTCTTTCTTAAGGGTGCTGCACATAGTTTAGTGGCTTCAAATATATTTCTTAGCCTATGGTTCTGAAAGTCTGAAAGTTTTCATGAACCAAAATCAAGATTGTCATCTTAGAAGCCCAAGGGAAAAAATCCATCTCCCCACCTCCTCAAGTTTTCTAAAGCCTTCTGGAATTCCTTGGCCTGCAACTCCCATCTCCACCTCCCAAAGCAGCTGCGTTCCATCTCACTGACCTTTCTCTTACTGTGATGTTCTAACTGCAGATGTGAAATCGGGTCTCCACTTTTAAGGACCCGTGTGATAGGATTGGGTCCACTCTGATAATCCAAGGTAATCTTTCCAAGTCAGTGTTCTTAATGTAATCACGTTAGCAAAGTCCCCTTCACCCTGAAAGGTAAACAATCTCAGTCTGGGAAAGAGGCCTGGCATCTTGGTGCTGGGAGATGTAGCCTGTGTTGCATGCAGCCTGCAGGGGAGTCCTGAAGGGATTTGTTCTCAGTGGGTTCCTAGCCTCTGCTGGTAGAGAGTCAGACTCAGCAGTGGGCCTGTGAAGGTCAATATTGTTCGTTCTAATGCATTAGAATGGGCAGGCTAACAGTCCTATGGCTCAAACCACTCTCCATCCTTTGAGTATGTCCCTTTGTCACTGGAAGTAAGGAGCTGATAAAAATGAACTACCAGAGTTAGGTGGGCTGAGACTCACCTGTAATACCAACAGTTGAGAGGAGGAAGCAGGAGGATCAGGAGTTCATGGTCATCTTTGGTGAATTCATGCCAACTTTGGCCACATGAGACCCTATTAAAAATAAATAATAAATGTTATCATATGGATTGTTATTATAATATACTACTGGCTACTGCATATATGTAATAAGTAAGTGTACATATATACTGTATCATAACCGAAGTATAAACGGATACCGTGAACCAGAAATGTTCTAGGGAAGTCCCAATATCATTTCACAAAACGGTTTTTTTTTTTTTTTTTCCCCAGAGGTTGTGCAGCACAGCCAAACTTCCTTGGGTAATGTTACAAAAAGGCTTCTCATGGGTGTTCTTTCAGCCTGAGAAGGGGCTGCAGCACATGTCCCCAAAATGCACAGTCTAGGACAATCAAGTCAGAGTGTCCAGAGAAAGTCTGCAGCCATTCAGGGCTTCAGAGGCCAGCAGAGCTGTCTTCAGAGGCATGGCCCGGAATTATTGTTTATTTATTTCTGGGCAGGCATCTCACTCTTCACAGTAGGTCTGACCCTAGAGCAGACTTTTCAGCGTAACTCCACATCTTGGCTGAGATTTTAGCATTGGTAAACCCTGCTGCCTCGGCCCTTTGTCTACCTTGGGGCATTCCTTCTGTCCTACATTATGTTAGTGAGGAGGCCATTTCAACTCTTTTCAGAGGCTTAAGTTTCCATAGACTTAATACCGTTTTTTTCTTAAGTTCTCTCTCTCTCTCTCTCTGGATATTTTCTTTTTGGTAATTTTTCTCCTCTTCTCCTCTATATTTTCAGTGAATTGCTCATGGTTTTCTGTGTATCACTGTAATTTTCCCCATTGCCAATTTACTATCTCCCATGTCAATTTCGATTACACTTTGTTACTTTTAAAAATGATCGTGTCCTCTGTACTTATGGATAATGGGCACTCACTGTAAAATGGAAAAATACAGTAACTATTTTAGAGCCTAATTTTCTCTAGATACAGGCCAGTATCTCTGTCTGCCTGTGCTACACACACTGAGATGATACAATACATATACATTTTCGGCATAATATTTTCTTATATTTTTCACGGTGTGAATATTTTAATTTCTTACTACTGTTACTATTGTATGTGGACACGTGGGTGCACACGGGTCCTTATGCCATGACTCTCTCGGGGAGGTCAGAGGACAACTTTGTGACGTTGAGTTCTTTTTTTTTTTTGGTACCTTCCTGTGAGTCACTAGACTCGAAGGACATCTCTTCTTAATCTCTTCTCACTCCGCTGTCTTGCTGGCCCTCAGCTTTTGAAAAACGTTTTCTTGACTTATTTTTCAGGAGTAAACAAAGCAGTGGGCTTCACCACAGCACTGCCACACACAGGCTGTGGTACTTTATTTTTTATCTATCTCCTTTCTCCGGCACTCTCCCTCACCCCCCCCCCCTTACTCTCATGTGGGTCGCCCCCACCCATCTTGTCCAAATATTTTTTGAGAATATTATTACTGTACAATTTATGATGCGCCACAATTTATGTAAATAACACCTAAGATCTTCATGTCATATTACTCTTTTTAGTTGTGTAAGATTTTGGAGGACAGCCTTTAGGATGAGGAACAACTGTCTTCCAAGACCATCAGCTTCCTCCTCCTGTCACATAAGGGCTCCACTGAGACCAGAAGAGGACCACAGAAGAGAGTACTTCTGGGTCACTTGCCATCCAGTGAAAACAATTTCATTTTCCAGTCTTTAGCATCCGAAGATGAATCTTCTGGTTTGGTACTTCTCAAAAAAATTTTACAAGTTAACAACGTTTATTGAGTAACTATTATAAATCTGACTGCGTTCTAGCCTATTTAATGTGCTTTATATAATCGATTTTCATCCTCAGTATACTTATGAGGATTGGTTGCATTATCAGCCTCAGTTTTCATAGCAAAAAAAATTGAGGCTTAGACAAGTCCAGCAGCAGGAACTAATTGATGTTAAGTATTTATCACCAGTTTGCTCAGGCTTTTTGCTTGGGAGAGCGTCTGGAGGTTTGAATGCTGCCGTTGGGTTAAACCATCTTTTCAGTAATGGCAATCTCATTTTGAGAAGTCCCAGCCTTAGGTTAGGGCTAATTCTGGCATCTCTCAGCCCAGGCTTCAACAAAGCCCTGTTGAGCTCAACCCACTTCGTTTGGGTTGGTGGAAAGCAGACTTCCTTGTGTTTACTGCAGGGAGCTGGCTGGCCCTTTTCAGCTCATGAGGCTGATTGCCTGTAATTTGTGAGGCCTTAAAGAGCACTGAGCCCAGTGACAGCCCGCGAGGCAGCCTGCCTTATCGATCCCCTCAGAGCTGTAATCACAGCTTAGCATCGGAGGCGCAGCAGTGGGTGTCTGAGCCCAACGGCACACCATCACTGAGAGGCCGGACAAATGAGACCTGCAAAATGGGTCTCTTAATTGGGTTTGAAAGCTCTCGTGGAAGAAAAGCTGCCAATTTCTTACCCTGTGTGAGGTGACATTTGTAAAACCTAGAAGATGAAAGGACCTTTCGCTCAGGACATCAGCAGCCCGGAGCACCGGACTCTCCCAAAAGGTCCCTCCCACCTCAGAGCAGGCTCGCCATGGCAACCTTTGTCTGAAGCAAAGGCATTGGCGAGCCACACAAAGACGTGGGGAAAACCGGTTCCAGGTAAAGGAAGGATCAAGTGTGTGGGCTTAGCTCCGTACAGCTCAGGGCTGTTCAATGCCCCCCACTCCCCCCACACCACCCCCGTTTCTCTGCCACGAAACACAACGATCAGCGTGGGCCGCTTGCCTTGTTCAAATTTGCCCGAATTGGATCATGTTGAGATCCAATATTCTAAAAATGATTATTTTTTTACACCTAACTTTGTTGGTATTTCTTACATTATGTTTTGTTGACAAAAAGAAAGACATTTCTGTCAGAATATGGAGTGCCCTCCAAGTCCATAGTAAACTACTCAGAATTATAATGGTGTTCAGGGCTCTGAAGAAAAGGTAGATTAAAAAAAAATTTTTCCCCCTTTTTTTGTCAAGACAACGTCGCACTATATAGCCCTGGACGTCCTGGAACTCACTATGTAGACCAGGGTGGACTCAAAAGTAGAGAACAGCCTATCTCTGTCTGTCTTCTGAGTGCAGGGGTTAAAGGCCTGTACCACTATCCACCTTTTGAATGTTTTGTTTTGCTTTTTTGAGACAGGGGTTCTCTTGTAAAACATAGCCTTGGCTGTCCTGGACCCGCTTTGTAGACCAGGTTGGCCTCGAACTCACAAAGATTCTCCTGCCTCTGCCTCTGCCTCTTGAGTGCCGGGATTAAGGGCATGCGCCACCATGCCAGGCGCCCCCGATTTAGTTTTTAACAGACAGACCCCTGAAAAACAAAATGTGGCCAGGGAGTCTGAAATAGGCAAGCCAGGAGGGAAAAACAATGGGATGTACAGGCAAACTGGGAGACGCAGTGTCTGCTCTCACAGACTTGAATTTCCTGAAATGGCGGCCAGTCTTGTCGGCCTTCTTTGACGTGGTCTGAAACTATGCAGGACGAGTGTTGGAAGTACAGCCCGAAGGAAATGTGTGAGTCACTCAGAGGCCGAGTGAAGACCGTGCTCTGTTTATCTGAACTCATGCATCACCGCGGCAGAAATAGCCATCCGTGGACCTAGCTTGAAAGCTCTCCCCACTCTTCAGGGAACAGGACTTGATTCAAAAGACTAAGTAAAAGCAGCGGATGGGAAAAATCACAGTGGGAGATCGTGATTGATGAAGGGAGTGGGGGTAAAATACGAATAGGAAAATTTAACACTTCTACACAATTCGCTGGATATTTAGCTGAAATACTCCATGGTCTTATAAACTGTCAGAGTCAGCAGAAATCTGATGGGTTGCTCCTGGGATTTCTCTCCCAGGGAAGCTCAGCATAAACTCTAGGAGGTACCAAGAAAGATGAGACGGAGCTTCATTTTTAACTTTGCCCAAGTCAGACTGCAAATCTGCTGGGATGTGACAGAGGCCCATGTGAGGAGGAAAACCATTAAAAATAAGATTGTTTTACAAATGAAACCGGATAAGTAATACAGTGGGCACGGAACCCATTTCTCTCACTCTCAATCAAAAGATGAATTGCATACAAAACTTTTCCACTTTGCCGAAGCGAACGGTTGGGATTTCTTGCACTGCTTCACTAGGCCTGCCATAAGAAAGCACAGGGCAAAGATGGCTGGAACAGCACGTTCTTTGCTCCCGACTGAGTCCCTGCATGAAGTCTGAAGGCAAAGATGGAGGTGTCAGCAGGATTGTTTTTCCTGAGGTTTAGTCTTGAATTGCTCATGACTGCCTTCTCCCTTCTGCTTTCTCATGGCCTCACCTCCATGCACGGCATGTCTGCTGCCTCATTTCTTCTCAGCACACCATTCAGGTTGGTTCCCGGTCTACCCTAGAGATTTCATTATTACTTTACATTCCCTTCTGTCTCTCCCGCCCTCTTTACTGCTTTCTAACAGTCTTGCCTTTTTCCTTCGTTTCTTACAGGTATTTTGAGACTCTCTCAAACCGTAGCCTAGGCTTGCTTGGTGCCTGTTATATACCCAGGCTGGCCTTGAACTCACAGTAATCCTCAAGCCTCAGCCTCCTTAGCACTAAGACTACCCGTATGCATAGAGTGTGAACTGGGTTTTGTTTAAAAGGTCATATTTCTATAAGTGCAGGATAATTCTGAGTTGCTGGGGTCCAAAGATTGAGTACATGGATTAAAGGGAGGGAGCACAGTTCAGCTTGTTACAATAAGGACTGGGAGAAACTTTCCAAGTCAACCTCTGCGTGTCAAGGAAAATGCATTCCTATGTTATAAGCAAATACAAATTGTTCTGTCCACATGCATAGGAACACAGAGCAGGAATTGGGCAGGTTGCCCTGGATCAGTCTCTTCCTCTGATGGAAGTGGAGACAGTATGTCCCAGACCAGGCCTAAGGAACCCCTGAGAGAACACCTGCAGAGTCTTGTATATGCTACAGGATCAGAGGGTTAGCTCACTGGGACATAATATGGATAAAACAATGTCAAACTAATTACAAGAGCTAAACCAGCCCCTGCAGATGTTAGATGCAAAAAAAAAAAAAAAAAAAAAAAAAAAAAAAAGTGAATTTTGCAATTTCTGGCTCAACTTTTAAAGGAAACTATGGACATAAATAATATGTCTTCCAAAAGTTTAGACTGGGACTTCTTTGCAACATTTCAAATTCCATTTGGCCTTTTTCTCTTGGCTTCAGGGAAGTGCCAGTGAAGCCACCTTGGTGGCCCTACTGGCTGCTCGAACTAAAGTTATCCGCCAGCGGCAGGCATCCTCCCCAGAGCTGACAGAAGCTGCAATCATGGAAAAGCTGGTTGCTTACACATCTGATCAGGTAAATGTGCTGGTATAGGCATTGACCCAACACCCAGCATCCCCCACCCCCATCCTCCACCGCAGAGCTGAGTCCAAGGAACAGCTAGCATCACGTCAAATCCAAAAGCTGTTCCTCTGGGATCACGGGGCGGAGGAACTCCTTATTCTATCGTGGGAGCTTGATAGATCTAGTCAGAAATAAAATACACGTACTGAGAGCCTCCACAACTGGCAGGATACCATTTCTGTAGTGTGGAACTGCTCAGGGCCCCTGTGGCCTGCCTTTCAAGCTCCACTGTGGAAAAATTGGAAGTGAGGCTCTAACCTGATGCCAAATCCCAGCTTTGTAAATCATGTACGTTCTCAAAGCCTACTTTTTTTTTATTTCTAAAAGGGATAAAAAAACATCTCTGCTGTGAGCACTCAGTCAGTCCAGCTTGTGGCTTGAGAGGGCTGACTTAAAGTTCATTTATGGTGCTCACAAAACCCTACAAATAGAAGTAAATAGAAAGTTAGTAGTTTTAGCCCACTTACTGTACTTACTTGACTTTTCTGTTCACTGTTCCTATTTTTTTTCTTTATTTTATCTTGTCAGGTTTTTTTTTTGTTTTGTTTTGTTTTTTGTTTTTTTTTTTTTTTGTTTTTTAAGGGGTAGGATGGGGGGCTTGAAATAGGTTCTCTGTGTAGGCCCAGCTGACCTGGAACTCTGTAGACCAGGCTGGCCTCAAACTTAGAGAGCTGCCTGCCCCTGCCTCCCAAGTGCTGGGATTAAAGGAGTGTGCTCCCCCTCCCACTCTCAGTGTATTCTTTTATCATATAGCCCTGTTTGTCTCCTTTGGTGTGCAAATTGTTATACACTTAAATCTATGTGTATTTAAAATCACACAAGTGGATGAAGAACTTAATGTAGAGCCAACACCCACTCTGGTAGGATGCGTTAGACTGGAAAACAAGACCCTTAGGAAAGAAACAAGTCCAGGAAAGGGGTGCTTTCAAAAAAGAGGGGGGAAAGATATCAACTCTGTCACCTTCATGGGGTATCAAGAACCCAGAAGTGCTCTGCAGAACCTGTGACTCAGGGGCTATTCTTGCCTTCCTTCTCATTCTTGTCACAGGCGCACTCCTCTGTAGAAAGAGCTGGATTGATTGGTGGAGTAAAATTAAAAGCAATTCCTTCCGATGGCAACTTTTCCATGAGAGCTTCTGCCCTTCAGGAGGCCTTGGAGCAAGACAAGGCAGCTGGTCTGATTCCATTCTTTGTAAGTTCAAAGTTCAATGATGACTGCACTATGGGGGTCTTCTACCCAGGATAGAGTTTGAGGGGTGTGTGTGTCTGTGTGTGTGTGTCTATGTGTGTGTGTGTGTGTGTGTGTGTGTGTATGTGTGTGTGTGTGTGCTGAGAAGAGGTAGTCATTGTCTTCCCTTGTTATAGGGTCCTCTGGATCCTGTCTAGGTCTGGGGTAGAGTTTGAGGTGTGTGTGTGTGTGTGTGTGTATGTGTGTGTGTGTGTATGTGTGAGTGTGTGTGTGTGTGTGTGTGCTGGGAAGAAGTACTCATTGTCTTCCCTTGTTGTAGGGTCCTCTGGGTCCTCTCTGGGCTTGGGGTAAAGTTTGTAGTGTGTGTGTATATGTGTGTATGTGTGTGTGTGTGTGTGTGTGTGTGTGTGTGTGTGTGCTGGGAAGAAGTAGTTATTATCTTCCCTTGTTGTAGGGTCCTCTGGATCCTCCCTGGGCCTGGGGTAGAGTTTGTAGTGTGTGTGTATGTGTGTGTGTGTGTGTGTGTGTGTGTGCTGGGAAGAAGTACTCACTGTCTTCCCTTGTTGTAGGGTCCTCTGGGTCCTCTCTGGGCTTGGGGTAGAGTTTGTAGTGTGTGTGTATATGTGTGTGTATGTGTGTGTGTGTGTGTGTGTGTGTGTGTGCTGGGAAGAAGTAGTTATTATCTTCCCTTGTTGTAGGGTCCTCTGGATCCTCCCTGGGCCTGGGGTAGAGTTTGTAGTGTGTGTGTATGTGTGTGTGTGTGTGTGTGTGTGTGTGTGTGTGTGTGTGTGTGTGTGCTGGGAAGAAGTACTCATTGTCTTCCCTTGTTGTAGGGTCCTCTGGGTCCTCTCTGGGCTTGGGGTAGAGTTTGTAGTGTGTGTGTATATGTGTGTATGTGTGTGTGTGTGTGTGTGTGTGTGTGTGTGTGCTGGGAAGAAGTAGTTATTATCTTCCCTTGTTGTAGGGTCCTCTGGATCCTCCCTGGGCCTGGGGTAGAGTTTGTAGTGTGTGTGTGTGTGTGTGTGTGTGTGTGTGTGTGTGTGTGTGTGTATGTGTGTGCTGGGAAGAAGTACTCATTGTCTTCCCTTGTTGTAGGGTCCTCTGGGTCCTCTCTGGGCTTGGGGTAGAGTTTGTAGTGTGTGTGTATATGTGTGTGTATGTGTGTGTGTGTGTGTGTGTGTGCTGGGAAGAAGTAGTTATTATCTTCCCTTGTTGTAGGGTCCTCTGGATCCTCCCTGGGCCTGGGGTAGAGTTTGTAGTGTGTGTGTATGTGTGTGTGTGTGTGTGTGTGTGTGTGCTGGGAAGAAGTACTCATTGTCTTCCCTTGTTGTAGGGTCCTCTGGGTCCTCTCTGGGCTTGGGGTAGAGTTTGTAGTGTGTGTGTATATGTGTGTGTATGTGTGTGTGTGTGTGTATGTGTGTGTGTGTGTGTGTGTGTGCTGGGAAGAAGTAGTTATTATCTTCCCTTGTTGTAGGGTCCTCTGGATCCTCCCTGGGCCTGGGGTAGAGTTTGTAGTGTGTGTGTATGTGTGTGTGTGTGTGTGTGTGTGTGTGTGTGTGTTGGGAAGAAGTACTCATTGTCTTCCCTTGTTGTAGGGTCCTCTGGGTCCTCTCTGGGCCTGGGGTAGAGTTTACAGTGTGTGTGTGTGTCTGTGTGTGTGCTGGGAAGAGGTAGTCATTGTCTTCCCTTGTTGTGGTGACTTGAACGAGAAATGCCCCACATAGTAATCAGAATGTGTTATAGTGTGTATCAAAATAATGAGGAATAAAGTTATATTTTAAAAAAGAATAAGTATAAGCTTTCCTGCCCAGGTTTGGTTGTTCTCAGCAGATGCTAAGAAGGTTCTTTTGTGTGAGGCTTGAGAGCAAACAGTAACTTTTCCCTCCAACATAAAACTAGCTAGCTAGCCAAATGGCATGCAGCCTCTTTTGTGCCTAGATTTGCATTCTAGTGGGGGATGCACCTGGAATCTGGGAATTGTCATGTTTCTGACATAGCCTCAGCAGTATGTTCTGCCTGGGACTAATATGTCATGTTTGAAGCAATTAGAATGTCATGACTGTGGCTCTGTGGATATTCTGTCTGGCTACACAGTATTACCCAAGGGAGCTTTAGGAATGCTGACTCTGGGCCCCTTTCCTGTAGAATTTTGGAAGCATGACCACGGGTGGAACCAGGCACATTAAATAGCAAGATTGCAGTGTGCATCTGGGTTTGAAAAAGATGTTTAGAAGAATCTCTATTGTCCCCTTTGTTTTTCAGTGTTGGAGATGGAACCCAGGGCTCTTAGGAGTAGCCTTAACATCTTGTGTAGGGTAGCTGCATCCAAACCTTTTTATTATTATTATTATTGCTGTTGTTGTTATCATTATTATTATTACTGGTGGTGGTAAACTCATGGCATAATAACTTTTCATAAGGCTTTTTAAATCACTCTCCAGTGTCAAGTTATCCCTCCTCAGCTCCTGCTTGACACCGCACTCCTTATCTCTCTCCCCATGCACTCTTTTCTGTTCCATTATCCTATCCACCTTCACACCACCTGTGTTCTACTATTCTTTCATCCTGGTTTTTATACTTCAAGGTAAACACACAAATTGAAAGATTGCCACTAGGGTCCACATATGGGCGATAAAATGTGGTGTTAGTCTTTCTGGGTCCATTATTACCTGACTCCATCCACTTGAATTTTGTTTTCCTTTAAAGTGAAACTAAATTTTACCATGAGTAAAAAGCACGTCTTCATTATCCATTTGTTAGCTAATAGATGGCTGATTCTATTTCCTCGGTATTGCGAACAGGGCAGCCATGAATATGGATGAGCAGTTATCAGTGTGTGTATGTATGTATGAATTTATGTATATATGTGTGCCTGTTTGTATATATATCTATGAATATATATTCTCTGTATATATAAGACTATATTATCTATTATATATGTGTGTGTATGGATATATATTCTCTGTGCATATAAAAGAGTCTGTAGTTAGGGTTCTTTGGGTATAGGCCCTAGAATGATATAGCTAGGTCACAAGGTATACAAGGTACTCACTTTTGGAGGAAGCTTCACATTGAATTCTATGGTGGCTGCACCAGTTTGTATCCAATCACTAGTGAGTGCTCCTGTTTTCTCACACCTCAAAAGCATTTACTGTCATTTGTTTTCTTGCTCTTGACCACTGTGACTGGGGTAAGGTAAAACACCAATGTAGTTTTAATTTGCATTTCCCTGCTGGCTAAGAATATTTCTTGGACATTTGTATTTCTTCATTTTAAGAACTCTCTGTTCCGTGTTCAGCCCATTTTTAATAGGGTTTGTTTCCTTGATAATTAGGTTTTTTAGTCCCCTGCATATTCTAGACTCTGATCCTCTGTCAGATGCATAGCTGGCAAGGATTTTCTCTCCTTCCTGTGCTGCGCCTTCACTCAGTCTCCAGTGGAGCACAGAATCTTTCTCATTTCATGCTTGCCAGCTTGTGACTGGTGGCCTTGTTTCCTGTACACCTGGGGTTCTATAGGGAAGTTTACCGGAGTCTATACCCTGAACGGTGCCTCTCATTGTCCCCTCTAGATATTTTGGGCACAGTATTGGGGTCTTTAGTACATTTTTAAATAGATCTTTCTGGAAGGTATAAAGTAAGAATCAAATGTCTAAGTAAGACAGTACCTACAGTCATCTGATTTTTGACAAAAAATATAAAGACAAAACCCACATCTTCAACAAGTGGTGTTGGGGTGTCTGGAAGTCTCACTTCTTGCTGTTAGGAAATGTTCTCTTTCTCTCTAGCTCTGTGTGTTTACCTGGGAACACCCAGGTGAGCCACCCATGACTGTTGCTCTTTTTAAAATTTGTTTTTAAACCCACTGTAACAATTGTTACCAAAGTTCCTCATCTACACCCAAGCTAAATGCTGATGGTTTTAAATGTTATCTACCATTTTGGTATTTATTTTCTGTTTGGCTCACTTCTTATATATGTTTTCCTATAGCTGATTTTTTAATATCTTGGTTATTTTTTAAATTATATGTCCCCAACATCTTTTGTGTGATTATTTTATTTAAATCTACATGTATTTTAACTCTACTAGACATTGCAATGTTACAAGAGCAACCTAAGTCTAGATAACTCTACATTATGTTTCATTAATATTCATTTATTTTATATTTCTTATTTTATTTTATATGAAACATATTTAGAGTTTATCTTAGTGAATCGACAGGATGGTCGGTGAATTTTATCTCCATAAAAACATCTTTATTTTCTGTTTACGTTTGACAGAAATTTTCCTGACATAAGTCAGAAGGGTGCTTTTTTTTTAAAGATTTTTATTTTATTTTGAATTTTGCTGGATATATTCTGCACATCATTAGATTGTAGTGTCCCGGGACTCAGACTCCAGTCCTCTGGGAGAATAGCCAGTGCTCTTAAAGACAGAGCCATCTTTCAAGCCCCGGCTTGTTTTGTATTTTGAGCTCACAGTCTAAGTGATTGCATCAAGAGTAATGAATGCATGCACACTCAGGTTCAGATTTGTTTCTCCACTTTTGGCAGCCCAGATGTCCTGTGATGGGTGTATGGTCCTGCTTACAATTAAGAAGAGCCTTCCCACATCAGTAGTAGCAGTTTTGGGAAATATCCATTGTTTTCTTCTCACAGTGTACTTCTCCCTGTTTCCTCACTCCTTTCACTCTAGGGCGATGGGTACACGTAGTTACATCTTTCTACTGAATGTCAGGTACCTCGTCCACTCATTTCCATGCTTTGTGTCTGTAATAAAAAAGAAATCTATGGTTTGACCTGACCTGCTCATATCTCTCCAGTGTTCTCTTTAGCTTGTTTAGTTAATTGTCTAAAGCTGTCATTTTAATTATAAATATTAAAATCTGTAACTTTTAATCTTGAAACAATTATGAATTCATTAAAAATCCCAGGGGCTGGAGAACTGGCACATTGACTAAGAGAATGAGCTGCTCTTGTAGGAGACACAAGTTTAGTTCCCAACACCTGTGTCATAGCTGCTTATAACTCCAGGAAAATTGAATGGCGCTGGCCTGTGTGCGCACCTGCCCTCCTATGCACACATCCATACACAGACACAAGCACATCGTTTAAAATAACAAAAGAAAAATCTTCTAAAGATTACAAAATTAAAACAAAGACATCCTACACCCTCCCCCTTCCCAAGTGTCACAGCGAATAGAACTGTGGTATATAGTTCTGTCTTTACATTTATAGACTCCTCTAACTACTCTCTGAGTTCAAATGCTGAAATGTTTTGTTTCTGAACGGATATACTTTTCTGATGCCCCTTCCTTCACTCTCCCCTTCTTGTCTTCTGTTATTCTCACAATCTGTTTTGTGTTCTAAGTTTCGGTGATATTGGGATGTCACACAAATGGGTCACATAGTCCATGAAAAGCTGAGAATGGCATCTTTTCACTCTGAGCTGTGCCTTTGCCATCCATCTAGGTCTGTTTGGCTGCTCTACCACAGACTTGGTAGCAAACTGTGTAGCTCAGGACTTGCTCCTCCATCACCTAGTGAGAAACACTTTAGTTGCTCTCATTTTCCACCCATGCGCAGAAAGCATCTGGGAACGTTAATGCAGATAAGTAGGACAGAGAAACCGTTCCGTTTCTTTGGGATACATGTTGTAAGAAATTAATAGACTGTCTCATCTCTCTGCTGTTCAGCTAGAAAAGTTCACGGTCTTTGGCTTCCTCACGAGCATTTGTGTTATCACTCTTCTTTGTTGGAGTTCTATGGAGAGGGGTATAATAACATCTCCTAGGGTCATAATAATCATTTCTCTGATGACTGATAATGTTAAATATCTTTTCATGTGGATATTCGCCATCCATATGTTTTTAGTAAAATGTGAAATCATTTTAAGTGCGTGTTAGAACTTGTGCGTGCTCATGTGTGTGTATGTGTGTGTGTGTGTGTGTGAGAGAGAGAGAGAGAGAGAGAGAGAGAGAGAGAGAGAGAGAGAGAGAGAGAGAGCAGGCTCCCTCAGAGTCCAGAGAAGTTGCTGGACTCCTTTAGAGCCACAGTTAGTTATAGGTGGTTGTAAGCTGCCCCATGATGGATGTTAGAGACTGAAATTGGATTCTCTGCAAAAACAGTATGTATATCTTTCCAACTCCTGCGTTGATTTGTAATTTTTTCTTTTTAAATATAATGTTTTATGAATTCACTGAGAATTTTGTACAATGCATTTTGACAATATTTACCCCCAGTTCCTCTCCCTAGTTATTTTCAGAAATTACCCACACCTCCCTATCTACTCACAAATCTGTGTCTTTTTTTTTAAATAACCCACTGAGTCTATTTTGCATTGCCTAGATACTCATGGGGGTGAGACCATCCAATGGAGCACAGTTGACATACCAAGGGCCGCACCCTTAAGGAAAACTCGACTCTCCTTCCCTGGCAGCCATCAATGTCAACCCTGGGTTGATTTTTTTTTGGTAACAGACTGATTTTGTTAGAGCAGTTTTAGGTTGCTGCCGTGACAGAATACCTACCAGAAATAATTCAAGGAGGAAGGAATTATTCTGGCTCCTGGTTTAAGGAACACAGGCTATCAGATGGCAGCAGGGGCTGTTTGGAGGGCAGTTGGAATTTGAGGCAGCTGTTAAATCACATTAGCAGTCAAAAACCAGAGAGCTCAGGCTAGAAGGGAGCCGGCCAAGAACCCATAAGGCTTGCCCTACAATGACCCACTTCCCCTAGCTAGGCCCCATGTCCCAAATAGCCTACAGCCTTCTAAAGCCACACCGCCATCTGTGCAAGTGTTGAAACACATAAGCCCGTGTGGGACATTCCACATTCAAGTCATACTGCAGATTCACAGACAAAAAATAGAATAGAAACTTTCCATACTGACTTACATGTTTTCCAAATGTCTTCTCGCAGTCTGTGGCTTGTTGTTCTGGTCTGGATCTGTGTCTTTTGTCAGACAGATATCTAATTTTAGTGAGGTGCCATTTATCCGTTCCTTCCACAGATTCAGACCTTCGGTGTTACACATAAAAGTTTATTAGCCAGGATAATTCAAGGAACCTTTCCTTCCTTGGAATAGTGCTAAATACCATTAAAACAAACAAAACCAAGAAACAACGCTAGCTATCAGTGTTAATGAAACAGTCTTTAAGTACTCTTTGTGATGTCTCTTTCCTCAGAAGCAAACACGTAGAAGAATGACCCAATGTGACTCCCTAATTAGCAGCGTTATACTCTCCCTTGCTGCCTTAGCTGGAACAGAGCTGTCAAGCCAAATACTCAACCACCCTTACACCAGCGCCAACCACTGGAAACAGTTCGCAGACATTGAGAAAACTAAACAAGACGGCCATAGTTGATTGTCCCAAGTACTGAAAAGCATTGCTTCAGCCAGGGCTGTTTGAAGCAGTTCAGGCCAGCCTATGTGCTACCTCAAGCTTCCAAGAGCTATATCTGTCTAAGCCTGCAACCACATCCACGTAAGCCAAAAGGAAACCACCACACTGGCCTAGCAAAGAAACCGCTCTGACTGGTGGTAAAGAGAGAAGGCTGAGATTGATCCCAAAACGGGTCTCAGTGGTGTGATTGGTGCTAAGAGGTAAGGCTGTATGGGTTCAAAACAAAAGGCACTTTTCTGCCTGAATGCCTGTTCTCAGGTTGAACTCTCTGCCTTCCCAGGCTAAGTGTGTCAGCCTCAATACGTTGTACTGTGTTGCCTTCCCTGGTGTGGTAACATTAGGCCTCATAAAAGGGGTCTCTCCCGTGGTCTTTCTTTTCTTTTAGAAGTGAGGCTGAGCAACAGAAAGAGCGAAGCTGCTGAGATGGCAAAGGCAGCCGTGTATGGCAGTAGCAGCGACAGCTGAGCAAGTTGGCAGGCTGGCCGGTGAGGGAGGCAAGGCAGCTGTTTTGACAGCTGAAGAAGACCCGGATGAGCTGCGAGGGTGGGACACGGAGAGGCAATGGGGAGAAGGTGGGCAGCTGAGACTGGAGTAGAAGAAAAGGGCGTACTGTGTCAGAAAAGAAAAACTGCAGGCCCTGTTTGCCAGAGACATTCCAGAGACCTGTCAGATGTTAAGACCAAGAGTCTCAGAGGCCCCCGGGGCTAGCACGTAACACCGTTCAGAGTGTGGGGTTCAGGAATCTCAACTTCCTTGGCCTACACAAGATTTGTGACACCGGCTGCTGTCAAGAGCTGAGAAACCCTTATACTCTGCGGCCCACAAACTTCAACCCTAATTACAAGCAAGGGCTGAAAAATCCCAGCTTTCTAGGCTTACACAAGAGCTGTAGCACGTACAGCGCTTAGAGTCCCAATATTCAAGGCATGCATGAAGATTGTAACACTAGAAGGCACCACCTGCTGTTGCTCCCACCTGCTTACTGCCGTCACTCACTGCTGCAAAGCACCAAGGGAAACAAAAGGGCCCAGAACTCGAAGGTTGTCTCCTTGGCTACACATTATTTCTGTATAAACAGAACAAAGGGACTCCAGCCAACTGATTCAACACCATGACCAGATAGATTTTCTTCAGTGTTACATTCTAGGCACTTGGTAGTTTCCTACTCTATACTTAAATCTATAATCTATTTTCAGCTGAGTCTTGTGAAAGCGGTAAAATATGTTTACAGTCCTTTGAGGGTGTGCGTATGTGAGTCTTGTGATGAGCCATTGTTTCAGAGTGATCTGTTGAAAGACTATACTTCCTCCATTAAACAACCATTTCTCCTTCAACCACTGCTTGGCTTACATGTATAGACCTATTTCTGGCCCACTGGTCTGGCTCTTTCTTTCTTTCTTTCTTTCTTTCTTTCTTTCTTTCTTTCTTTCTTTCTTTCTTTCTTTCTTTGTGTTCCTTTCTTTTTAAAGATTTGTCTTATGTATATAAATACACTGGAGCTGTCTTCAGACACACCAGAAGGGGGCGTCAGATTCTATTCCAGATGACTGTGTGACACTATGTGGTTGCTGGGAATTGAACTTGGGACCTCTGCAAGAGAAGTCAGTGCTCTTAACCGCTGAGCCATCTCTCCAGACATCTCTTGCTGTTTCTAAGACCACACTGTCTTGGTTATTTCAGGCACATAGTTAAGTTGGCTTAAATTAAAATGAATTCTCTTTCCTTTTAGAGTTTTTTTAACTCTTGATTATAAACTTCAGATTCATTTAATATCTACCACGAGACTCATGGCTATTATCAAGCTGAGGAAGTTGCACATAATCCTGGTTTGCCTAGAGGTAACTTTGCTTCAGATCATATGTAATGATATGTTTTCTTTAGCCAGATGATATTTGGTTTTGAACATTCAACCAGCAGTCTAAAGTAAAGCACACTTGGTTGTAGTATATAATTCTTTTCATACTGTTGGATAATTGTGCTAATATTTTATGAAAGATTCTTACATCTATGTTTATGATACTTGGCTATCATAGCCTTTCCTGAAGCTCCTGTCTCGTTTGGATATTGTGGCAATGTTAGTATCATAGATGAGCTGTTTTTTTTTTTTTTTTTTTTTTTTTTGTTTTTTTGTTTTTTGTTTTGTTTTGTTTTGTTTTGTTTTGTTTTCACATTTCTTTCTGAAATGTTCAGTGGAACAACTGAGGAACCCAGCTGAGGATGGTACTTTTTAATTCTGCAAGTTACTGACTACTCACATAATTTCAGAAATGCAGCTCTACTGAGATTACACATTTCTGTAAGATTTACGTTGAACTTCTCAAGAAAACTATGCATTTCATTTGCATCTTTAAATTTTGTGGACTTTGAGCCCACGATATTTCTGATCATCCCTTTAATCTCTATGAACTCAGAGTCCACGATATTTTCTATTGCCTTTTCAAGGCAATGAATGGATGGTTCCAGTTTTAATGTCAATAATTTTTGACTTCATTGTTTTGTCATTGTTTAATCTGGACTGAGTCTTTCACATTTATTGATGTTTTCAAAGAATCAACTTTTTACTATTTTTCCATTTCATTGATTTATTGATATTTCTCTTTATTTTCTTATGATCATTTTGCACTTAATGTTGTTGTTTTACTAATTTTCTAAGGTGATCACTTAGATTATAGATTAGACTTGTCTTCTAGTTTATGCGTTAAATGCTGTAAGTCTCTCATTAAGCACTCTCACTGATAAATTATCTTGAGATGCAGTATCATTTTCTATGAGCTGAAGTACTTTTTGGTATTTCTTGGGGATTCTTCTTTGACATTTAGTATGTGTTTTATGATTATTCAAAGTCTGGAATATATCTATCTAACTCTAGCTATTTTCTTAGTTACTTGTTTTCTAGTTAAATTCCACTGTAATTTAAAAACATATATTGTATAATAACTATTCTCTCAAATTTACTGAGATGTCTTTTACGGCCCAGAATGTGACTTGCATTAGTGAATGTTTCATATAAACATGTGAGGAAGTTACATTTTTATGATTTTTATATGAAGTATTTTACAGATTTATTAAATCAAATAATTAATGGCACTTTGCAATTCGAACATGTCTTTATCACATTTATGTTTCTTGCATTTAAGTCTTCAACTGTGAGGGTTGTCTCATCGCTTTCCACAGGTTATTCAATTTTTAGTTTGTACATTTTGATGAAAGATGCATTTTAATAAGGCTTGCTGTTTTCTTGGGGGGACTGTCCCGTCAGCATCATGAGAAGTTATTTGTTGCTGCTGTGTTGTCCACCCTGCCCCTTTACCCTCTGTGAATTTTTTAATTTTTGATTTTGGGAAAATAAACATAGTGTAAAATACATTAACCACTTCCAAATGTGTAGCTCAGTGCTGTTTAGAACACTCGACCTGAACTTTCTGCTGTGTATCACTGCCACAGCGTGAGAGTCTGAAGTTGCACCACCTCAAGTCAGGCACCATCTGGGTGTGTGTTATGAAATATGAGCTTTCAGAATAATCATTGTTATAATATTAAATTTTCCTCCTTGCAACTCTGTGCATGTACATATAACTTCCTAAGCTACTGAATGTTCAAGTGATTGGTTTATGTGAAATCATTACATTTGCCAATACAAAAAACTCCCTTTCCCTCACAAGATTGACATTTTATGTCATTAGATGGTAACTTTCCTTCCCTCAGGCCCCTGGAAATCACTCTTTTACCTTATGTGTCTCTATCAATTTCATTGCTTCGAGTTCTTCTAGGTCCTTCTTTTCATGAAAGATACTTCTTCACTTAGCAGAAGAGCTCCAGTGTTCCTCCATGCTGTAACACACACTAGAGTGTCTGTATTTTTGTCGGTGCGTGGTGTAGACATGCGTGTGTATACATGTTATTTACATGTACTAATATGTGCACATGTCCTTGTGTATGTACATGTACTGTCAATGTTACCTACTTCCTTCCATTGCTCAATTGTCCTCCATCTTCATTTTTATTTAGATTTACTGATTTATTTTTGGTTTTTCAAGACAGGGTTTCTCTGTATTCTTGGCTGTCCTGGAACTCGCTCTATAGCCCAGGATGGCTTAGAACTTAGAGATGCTTCTGTATCCCAAGTGTTGGGATTAAAGACGTGTGCCGCCACCACCACCATCACCCCGTTATTAATTCCTGAGACAAGCTGTCTCACTGAATTTAGAGCTAAGTTGGCTTCTCAGTGAGCTCTGGGATCTACTTGTTTTCCACCTCCTCAAGCAGTAAGATTATAGGCACATGCTGCCTCACCCAGTGTTTTACTTGGATGCTGGTGTCAAACTCCAGCCTTCAAGCTTTCATGGCAGACATTTTTACTGACTGATCAGTTTCCTCAACCTTTCTATTCTTCATGAGGCTGACTATTAATGTGAGAAGTCCTTCTTCTGCAGCTTCCTAATTTTTTCTATGTGGCATATAATACCCCTGACTTAGTTTGCTTTCTATTGCTGCAATAAACACTGACCAAACACAGCTTGGGGAGGAAAGGGTTTATTTAACTTGTACAACCCAGTCACAGTATTTCACAGAGGAAGTTAAGGGCAGGGCTGGAGACAGTGGTTAAGATCGCTGGCTGCTCTTCCTGAGGACCTGGTTCAATTCCCAGAAACCCACCCCAGTCAGATCACAGGAAATCTGACACTCCCTCTGGTCTCTGACATGCACATATCCACATATATATGTGTAATTAAAATTAAAAAAATAAAAAGTCTTCAAAAAATGGCTCAGTGCCTAAGAAAGGAAGTCAGGGAAGGAACTCAAATCAAAAACTTGGAGGCAGGGAGTGAAGCAAAGGCCATGGAGCAGTCCTGTTTCCTGGCTCATTCTCAGGGTTTGCTCAATTTTCTTAAACAATCCAGACCATCTGCCCAGAGGTAGTATTTCCCACAGTGAGCTTAGACCTCTCACACCACACATTAATCAAGAAAATGCCCCCACAGACTTGCTTACAGGCCAATTTGATGGAAGTATTTTCTCAGTCGAGATTCCCTATTCCCTTAGGACTCTAGCTTGTGTCAAGTTGACAAAAAACTAACCAGCACCCTCTCAGGTTTCCTGCATTACTGTGTTCAGTTTAATTTTTTTGTAATGAAATGTTTACATTCAATATATACATTGGGCTTGTGGAAAATGTGCAGAAAAGAGAGGTTTGTGAGTACAGTTGTTTCTCACTATGCACAGGATATTGTTTCTAGGATGCCTGTGGATGCTCAAGAGCCTTAGATGAAAGGTTACGTCTTTGCATATAACCTGGTACCTTCCTACATATTTAAGTATTTCTAGTGTCTGAATAAAGTA
The DNA here is from genome assembly GCF_963924665.1 of Micromys minutus. Taxonomy (NCBI): domain Eukaryota; kingdom Metazoa; phylum Chordata; class Mammalia; order Rodentia; family Muridae; genus Micromys; species Micromys minutus. Next base: position 35,897,623 of record NC_137969.1, on the reverse strand, counting down.
GCTTCATTGGAACTTTCTGGAATGTTTCCCTAATATTTTTAAATCTTTACTTTCAATTGAAAAGAGATTTATTTTTGTATTATATATTTGAATCACAGCTTTCTGTCTTTCATCTCCTCCCAAGTCCTTCCCACCTCTCCACCCTGACAATTCTGCACATTCTTTGTCTCTGTCTCTTAAGAAAACAAACAAAAAAAGAGGACAAACAAGAATAAAATAAAATGAACAGACTAACAAATAGAAAGAAAGACACAAGAAATGCATACACACACATAAACACAGAGACTCAGAACACACACACACACACACACACACACACACACACACACACACACACCACATACCTTAGAAACACAAAATCAGAAGCCATAATGTACAGGCAAAAGACAAGAAAGACTTTTCTAAACCAAAACCAAAAAGAAAGAACGAACAAATAAAAGAAAGAAAAGAGAAACAAAGAAAGATCACAAAAAATGCATACACATACACTCACATACAGACCACACACACACACACACACACACAGGCCACACACACACTCACACACATACCACACAAACACCACACACACCTACCTTAAAAACACAAAACCAGAAGCCATAATATACAAGTAAAAGACCAACAAGGCTTTTTTAAAAAAATGTTCAAACAAAGTAATAGGGACAAAAAAAAAATCTTCAAAAAGTACCTTTGAGTTCATTTTTATTTGCCATCTGCGTTAAGTATGGGGCCTGCCCTGAAGTGTGTTTCATATACTCAGTGAGACTCCTTTGGAGAAACTAATTTTTCCTCTGCAAGCAATTTTGAAATGGAGATAAATCTTTGGCCAGAGATGGGAGCCACTTCTCCACCCCAGTTCTGGAATCCTGTCTGGTTTGGGTCTGCGCAGGCTCTGTGCCTGCTGCCTCGGACTCTGTCGGCTCATGTGTGTATCAGTCCTGTTTTGTCTGGAAGACACTGTTTCTTTGGTATCGTTCAACCCCCCTTGGCTCCTACAATCTTTTCGCCTCCTCTCCCATAGAGTTCCCTGAGCCCTGAGGGCAGGAGTTTGATGAATACCTCCCTTTTAGGACTGAGCAGTCTCTTATTCTGTGTGCATTAGTTCCCATCTACTACAGGAGGAGGCTTCCCTAATGATGGCCGAGTGAGACAGTGATGTATGAGTGGAGCAGGATGCCATTAAGAGTTGTTTTATTGCTCCATTCCTATAGCAGAACAGTAGTGTTCAGTTTTCCCCTAAGTCTGTGGTCTCAGATTCTTGGCCACCCAAGCAGTGTCAAAAGTGGGTTCTATCTTGTGGAGAGTGAATTTTTCCTAGTATTTTGATTTGAGGTTGTTGGAACCCAACCTAAAATCAAACCTCAGATACAGAGGGTCAACTGTATTCATGTGCTCAACTGGAGAAATTGGCTGAGGCAAAACACAGGAACATTAAGTGAACACTGCACAGTACATTCAAATAAAGTTCTGTTTTTACACAGGAGCTATTCCAGTTTTTGAATAGTGCTTTAAATACCCATATTGCAAATATACATATATATATATACATATATATATATACATATATATGTATGTATGTATATATATGGATACTGTTGCTATTCATACACAAATGAACTGTGTGACCTTTCCATCTATGCCATACATTTATCAAACGCTTGCATCTCAGTGTACCTTGTACCATCTCTGAGGATATCTGACCAATCATGGTCTATTTCCTCTTAAAATGGTTTCTTGGGGCAAAGATACAGATATGCCTAGATATGTCTAGTCTTTGCACCATTTCATGGTGACTTACATATACAGACAAGAGTAGAAAATGCAATCAGCTTTGATGAGGATCAATAATGCCTGTTGCTAAGCAACTCTATAATAGAGGTTGGACAGGCAGGGACTCATGGTGCCTTGCTTTTTTTTTTTTTGCTTAGGGTATAAGGACCAATAACACTCATTAGTGTGAAAAAGCACAGGCTTTTTTGGAACAGCACAAATGGTTGGTTTGTTATTTCAACGTGCAGCTTGGGGCTATTCGACTAGGATACACCCTCCTGCCTCAGATGGGGAAGGGAGGGTAGCTCGGCCTTGTCTTAGTTTTCTAAGGCTTCTTTGTGGTCATAAGTATTTCTGTGTGTGCCTGTGTAACGGCCACATGTGCTCTCCTGGGATAAAGGTGTGTAGCCTTCAGTATACCTCAAGAATTTCAAGCGTCTGGAACTGGAGACCAACTCCCAAGAATAAGAGGCATATTTTGGTAGAGTTTGACCAAGAAAGCTGACTCTGTTCTTCCAGGGACTAGCTTGGGTTTTATAATAAAGTCTCTGTCTTTCTATTTTCTTCATGATAGCTGGCTTCTCCAATAAGCCAACTTAATAAAATCAGCAAAGGGCAACGGCTGTGAGGAGAAAGGGCTGGTGGGGTTCGGACGGCAGGGGAGGAGGAGGTCACACAGGCTCTGTCACCAGCAGGAAGGCCTCAGGCTCTCAAGATAGAGCCTCGCTCAGGCTCCTGCCCTCCTCCCCCTGCTGCACAAATGTGATTAGGGCTCTGCAGAGCCCACTGAAATCAGGTTAGCGGCGCTGAGTGATGCTGAGCCGGGGTAATCAGAGCCTGGAGCAGAGCAGGTGCTAGCTTTAATATGGCTTCTGAGAATTAGGACAAGCTGACTTGTAGCTCCACGGCACGTGGACAAGCCATTAGAACACTGCCCGTGCAGCCCCCTGCACCATCTCCCCCTCTGCCTGCCCACGGCGCTGCTCTGCAGCTAGGAAGGACTGGGGCCTCTGGCAAACACTTAAGACCCTGCCCTCCAAAGGTGTAGCTATCAGTATCAGTTAATCGGTACTTGCCTACGTGCTTTTGGACAATTACCTGCTCTGGCACCTTCCTTTAGTTAAGTATGAAGCAGGGATGGTGAGCCTATCTAAGGCCATTGTGATGAGTGACCCCAGAAACAGCAAACAAAGCACTCAACCAGCTCGTTTTTATTCTCCAGCAGGACTCCTTGCAGAACGAGATAGAATGCTGTTGTTTGTGCACAGTTGTTTCAAGCTCAATACAAGGAAATCAATAATTGCCTGCAAATTTAAGCACGAACGTTTATGTTTGACCACAAGCTCATCTCAGGCGATAAGCAGTAATCATACTTGGCAGAAATCCCCCTCTAAACTCTGCACGCCCAGTAATAGATAACAGCTGATTTTAACAAGCGAATGTTTAACATGTATGAATTTAGCAGCAGAAATTGTTGTTCTTAGGCCAATTAGTGTTTAGAGGAGAAAATGAGATGGAGTGAGGCAATCACTGCACTGTAGATATATCATTTCCAAGAGACACAGAATGGGGACAATAATGCAGTCTTAATATCTCAAGCCAAACTGTTTTTACTGAGACCATACAATTTTTTACCCCAAATAACACAGACAAAGCACTTTGAGTCATACAATGAATTAACCCCAGTTAGCCAGGTATCTAAAGCAAAAAAATTTTAACATTTAGGTAAATATCAGGGTGAAATTACAAATAGCAGAGATAATGTTGAGTGTATAAAGTGAAGGAACTGGGCTGAGATGGAGAAAATCTGAGGCTCCAGGAAAGGAGAGCCTGGAAGTTCATTGGCACCGGTATTACCTTGGTATGTTTCCCAAGGTAATACAACTGAGCCCCATGGTATACCTGATGGCATGACATGGTCTTCTTCTTGGGTCCTGTAAGTAGGGATGACAACCTTTCTTCAGTGGATGACTTTGTGATCTGCTGGGTCATCACAAATATATATGTATTCTCTCTCTCTCTCTCTCTCTCTCTCTCTCTCTCTCTCTCTCTCTCTCATACACACACACACACACACACACACACACACACACCCATTTGGTTTTTGTTGTTGTTGTCGTTTTGAAACAGGGTCTTCCTGTTTTGAAAATATATTACATTTATATTTATTGTGCCCTGGACATCAAACCCAGGTCATCAGGCTGGTGGCAAGAAGCTTTATGTGCTGAACCTTCTTGCCTTCCCTGAGATGCTCTTCCTATATAGTCTAAACTGACATAGTCCAAATCTGAGGTCCAGCTGCCTCCACTCCTGAGAGCTAGGAGAGCAGACCCATGTGACCTCTCCTGACTTTCGTTGTCTACTTTTCTGATGTTCTGACATCTTTGGGCAAAGATGTCACAAGAGGGCTTACCTCTTCTGAATCAAGACTGAGTGGCAAAGCCACCACTCATACGCCTGTGAGGTTCTCCTGCCAGTGGGCTGTCTCCCTGTCATATTTACCTCTGAACCAGCCAGGTACCAAATCATTCCAGGCAGTCTAAGCCACTAAAACTAACCAAAGCAGCCTCTTTGCCTTGCCTGTAACTTCCCATGAACACCAAGAGAAAGGCTTCTGCTCACAGTTGTGAGCTTACCTTTGACAGGTTCTAGAGCTTCTTCTTAGGGCCCCATGGTGTATTGATGGTATGACATGGTTCTCCTCTTGGGACCTGTGAGTAGGGATGACAACCTATCTTAGTGGGTGGCATTTGTGATCTGCTGGGTCACCGCACCTGCGTAATCACAAAGCCTGTATTATTTATTTATTTATTTACTTACTTACTTACTTACTTACTTACTTACTTACTTACTTACTTACTTACTGAGAGAGGGTTGGAAGAGCTTTCTCTGTGTAGTTCTAGCGGTCCTGGAACTCTCTCTGTATACCAGAGAGGCCGTGAACTCACAAAGATCCCCCTGCTCTGGCCTCCCCGGTGTGCTAGGATTGAAGATGAGCATTTACCACCACCTTATAATTTACTTGTTTTGCATTAGTAGTTTTGCCTGCAGGCATGTCTGTGTAAGGGTGTCAGATACTCTGGAACTGGAGTTATAGACAGTTGTGAGCTCTCATATGGGTCCTGGGGATTGAACCTGGGTCCTCTGCAAGAGCAACCAGTGCTCTTAACCACTGAATCATCTCTCCAGCCCCACCTGCATTTAAATTGCCTCTGCCGAGTCTGAGGACAGTTCTGTGAGGAGAAGACCTTAATGGACATAAGTAGGTATTACAGAGAACCTGTCAGAGCCCTGCCAGCGCTTACTTTACCACCATTTCCTCCAATTGATTATAGAAAAACTCAGTAAAGGCACTGCCTATGAGACATAGTGCCAAGCACCTCCCACAAACACAGGCTTCTAGGTAAGCAGCAGGACTCGGGCAGCCAGGTGAGACACCCACAGATGCCAGGTCACCTGGGAAAAAGCTATTATCTGATGGGAGGTAGGTTTGACTTTCAGGGCAAACCATAGGTGGTCATCTGTAAAACGGAACCAGAAAGACCTTGGAGATAACCATGTATAAATTTGGGTCCCGTAGTGTAGTCAACATTATTGGAGAGGGGGACTTGACACGATGGTGAAAACATTGTTCAAAGAGTATTATGTAACACTGTTTCTGGGGAGACTTGAACAGTCATGTACCCTTGACATTTGACGTGCAATTGACACAAGGGTGCATGCAATTACATGTTTCCATCAAGCCAAAGGAGAACGTTCACTATCCCAACGGCATGATCTCTCCAGGATCAGACTGACCCTTAATTTTCATAAGCAAGACTTTTTATTTTAATCACCTGGTGTCAGTTCATCAAATACATCAGCGACAGTTACACATCTAGCAGAGTACTAATTCCTACTATATAAAGACCTGGTTTCAAGAACATTGTGAGGGCTGGAGAGATGGGTCAGCGATTAAGAACACTGACTGCTCTTCCAGAGGTCCTGAGTTCAATTCCCAGAAACTACATGGTGACTCACAACCATCTGTAGTGGGATCTGATGCCCTCTTCTGATGTGTCTGAAGATAACAACAGTGTACTCATATAACTAAAGTAAATAAATCTTAAAAAAAAAAACAAAACAAACAAACAAAAACAAAACCAAAGAACATTGTGGGTCTGGAGGAAGAGCCAGTCACATGAATGTCCAACGTGGCCAATATCACCACAAGGCGCTGAGAGGATGGATTCTGGGTCATGTTTCCCATTGCAGGACCCACAATACCCTATGGTTTCTCAGCACAACAGTTAGCATCATTGTCAACAGCAATAGAACTTTCTCAGAGACCTTTGGAAGACTGAAGCAAATCTTTGGGAGGATGTTCTGGTGTGTCTTAACTGGCCTTAGCTGTGGCTCTCTGAGAACCATTCTACTCCTCCACACATCCTATGTGGCCTCAATGCATGTCCTCTCTGGTGTGCTTGCACTGTGTTTTACACACATGCACACACACCACTACCACCACCACAACCATCACTATCACCAACACCAAATGAGGGGGAAAATGCCTAAATTCTTTATTCTATGGGAACTGTGTTCTTAGCTCCAACAGATACAACTGATAAAATAGTGTATAGAGATAACTATTCATATCACTGAATTTCCTCTTTTTTACTCAAAGCACCATACCTTGAAAATCTTTTGTAAGTTAAGTGTGGGTTATCATCCATGAAAACCGGAGGAAGTTCCTAGCCTCAAGCTCAGATTTGTGTATATTCATGGTGTGTATATGTGTGTAACTATTTCTAAAGAAATTTGAACAAGCATCCACCCACCCCAGATTGGGAACGCATGAGAGATCAAAGCAAGAATGTCACCAAAGTCTAATATAGTAAACCAATGAGTTTTACTGAGTAAGTATACTACTTCTAAGAGTATGGGTAAGGGGTTGGTTACAGGAACAGAAATGACTCAAGGCAACTGTATCACCCAAGCCTCCCCCTGCTTAAATGACAGCTGGAATCCTGAAGCAAAGGCAAAACAACAGGCTGGAGTGTCCTTTGCAGGTAGTTCTGTTGGTCTGACCCTCTTCCAGGCAGCTCATCTGACAAGTTCTCTTAGAAGTCCTTTCTGTTTATATATGCTTTTGGTGGAAGAGCCTACTGAATCTGGCTAGTTTTAAGGACTTCCTGAAGCCATTGAGTTGTTTACTTCCTGAGCTTAAAGAGCTTTTCTGCAGGATGGAATGTTTGACTTCTCCTTAGAACTTCCTGTGTCTTAAGGATCATCTCTCCAAGATAGATAATTTTATCTTGGAGAAAATTGCTGCACAGCAGTGTGTGTGTGTGTGTGTGTGTGTGTGTGTGTGTGTATGTGTGTGTGTTTTCTGTGAATGTGGTATATGCCCACATGTACATGTTCATAGCATATCTATACATGCGTGTGTAGAGGCCACAGAAAGATATTGGTGTCCGTATTGTGTTCTCAACTATATATAAATATATATTTTAAAATCACACACACACATTATGGTTGTGAATGTTTTGCTTGTATTTATGTATTTGTACCATGTATTTGCCTGGATCCCCTGAAACTGGAGTTATTGACAGTTATGAGCAGTCATGTGAGCTCTGGGAACCAAACCTGGATCTTCTATAAGAGTAGTAAGAGTTCTTAACGCCAAGTCATGTTTCCAGCCCTTTTATTACTCTTTTAGGCAGTGTCTCTCACAGAATCTGAAGCTCACTGTTTTAGCTAAGCCAATTGACCAGAAAGTCTTCAGCATTCACCAGTGCCTGCCCCTCCAGTGCTGGGGTTACAAACTCGTGAGGCCCTGCCTAGGTTATAGGTAGGAGCTGGGGATGTGAACTCAGTTCCTTTTGGTTTCACAGAAAGCATTCTGACCCAGTGAGCCATCTTCCCAGCCCACAGTTCCGACTTCTGTTCATAGGTTTGTTCTCTTTCTCCCCATGGCACTTTAATCAAAAGATTAAGCACATATGCATGGGTTTCCATCTCCACATAGATATTCACTAGGATTATACTTAAGCAAGCCACTGGCTGGGTTACAACAGCAAAGTGGGCACTAAAAAGGTTGTTTGTTTTTTACCTCCTAGGTGGTTGCCACACTAGGAACCACATCTTGCTGCTCTTTTGACAATCTCCTAGAAGTGGGTCCCATCTGTAAGTATCGAATTCTGTTTTCCTTTTGACATGGAGTGGGGAGTTTTACCCAACCTTTCTCTTTGAGGGGTGCTTATCATCAATAATTCTAATCATCATGATTTGCATGTTTTGTCTTATATTTACAATAATGTAACCGTATTGTCTTAAATCCCACAAACTCAGAGTTTGAGCTAACTAAACAATGGCTAAGCTTAACAGTGATATGCTATAAAGGAGAGAAAGTGTCCAAGCACTCCATGTTAATATAATGTTTAGGATATGGTGGCCATGTTAAGGCAACTTAGCTCTTCAATATTTGGAGCAACTACCCTACTAGCCTTCCTTGAAGGTGCTGTGTAGGCATGGCATACACATAGCATGAAGTGTTTGTGCTTCAACCCAGCCTTTAGCCACACCCACTTTAAAGTATCTTTTTAAGAAAATAAATAATTGTAAGCCAGAGAATGTTGGCATATGCTTTTAATCCCAGCACTTGAAAGGCTGAAGCAGGCGGGTCTCTGAGGTCAGCCTGGTCTATGGAATGAGTTCCAGGACAGCCAGAGAAGCCCTATCTCAAAAGAAACAAAGGAAAGACAGACTGACATATTGATTTTGCTGTGCTGTGCTGTGTGACATTTTCCGTGAGGGTAAGCACTGGTTAGAATGCCACGTATTCCTTCTGAGGTGCCTATAAGCACATCGCTACAGTGCTTTCCCAAGGACTGCCTTGTAGAATGACAAATTCCTCAGACGTGCCCATCAGTAAGCAGTACATAGTTGTTAGTGTGGACTTAGCAAATCAACACTTTCAAGCTGAACTTCTACAAAGGATATTCCGCTTCAGATAATTTCCTGGCCTCATGCTTGCCTCTTTATTCCCTCAGTCAGGACATTTTGTCTTTCTTGTCGAGACTAGAATTCTGGGTTAGTTGCAAAATGAATAAATGCCCGTGTTTCTAAAGTTTCACCTTTGTTATGAGCTCTGGGAACTCAGCAGGCCTTGGAACTGTTTCTAAGGCACCAAGGATATATCAGCCCATGAAGCTCACCCTTCCCTGTTTCTCAGGGATGTGAAGGCTCGGGTGGAGCTGTCCCTAGCAAGCTCTCTGACCTCAGTCCTCCGACTTGTGCCAGACATCACGCCACCTGCTTGGCATTTGGTTTCATTGTCACTCCTTGTGGGCCAAGCACGTTTCCCACCTCTCCTAACCCCTTGATTTGCTTGTGGTCTCTTCTCAGGAATGGGTTCTTCTCCCTTGGCCAGCAGGAGACAATGGTGGAGGTGGGGGCTGGCCGTGACCTTAAGTGGCAGAGAGGCTTATAGCTTACAGCTGCATGTCTTAAATTCTGACCTTCATTTTCCCCTATCTAAAAATTGGAAAGAAAAACGGTTCTCATAATGGTAAAACAGTATTTCCTTCACAGTGCAGCTCAGGGGAGTTCTTGCAGACAATAGGCTGTAGGAAAGGCATGTACTGCGTGTAATACATGTTTGTACTGCCAAGACCGTGAGGCTCATCACCAACCGTGAGAAGTGGGGTGGACACAGTGTGGCCATTCACCCAGGATTTGGCTCCACCTGTTCTGAGCTATGGCACAGCTGTGATTATTACTGGCTAAAGACAGCCACACACAGCAGGCTGAGAACACACTGAACTAGCTGGCCATCTGAAGCTATGGCTGTACTGTGGGCCTCGTTAGCTGCAGACCTTCACAAGCTCAGCCAAGCAAGTCGAAGTCCTCTGACTCAGATGTCAGGCCAAGGACTGAATGTCCTGGCCAACAGCCGGCTGATGTCATTCCCCAGGGCTATCGGATTTAAAGCACTGAAGTCTTCTGCCAGATAGAGACTACAAGGCTGCTATCCCTGAACTCAATCTGGCTCCCCACAGGAGCAGGAAGATGACAGCCAGCAGGTGACCCCTGCCATTAATGCTCACAGGGCTGGATGAACAGGGCTCAGGCTGCCCTGCTGTCCTCCAGCTCCCTCTGTCAGGCGGTCTGGGTCCTGTGGGCAGGGCCTGATATGCTCTTTGCAGTTTGGGTTCAAACCCAGAGATTGCTGTTGGACAGTGTCAGAGATGCTAACAGGCCAACACCTAACCCTCTCATGCATGGCCATGTTTTTCCATGTTCGTATATGAGTGCGGCATTATTAACCGGTGGTGGTGTCTTATAGTTAAGTCTTTGTAGTCTCCTGTCTTTTGTTTGCTGGGGGAGTGGGGTGGTGGTAGAGAGTGGCATTTATTAAGGAGAGGATAAGTTACAGTAAATGGACAGAGGGGTGGCAGCCTTAGATACACACATGGGGACACCAAGGAAGGGGAATAGGGGAAGGATGGGGATATTATAGCCTGCCACAGCTTCATTGTACTGCCATGGTCAACCTGGCCTGGCTTCTGCATATTGTTGTGGCCTCTTAGACAATCGGTTGTAGTCACAACAGGAGGCCAGTGGCTTCGGAAGCCATAGGTGGCGCAGCCTCAGTGATAATATGTCGGACATCTGTAATTCTCTGTATCTGGCTGTTGTGTGTTCGTACTACATCCACATAATTTCTACATGTGTTCAAATGCTGGAACACCTGGATGATGGGGCTGGTATCAGCCAATCATGCAAGATGCAGAACACACAGACATTGCCAGTGCCACTCCCTTTTCCCCTTAGGACCAGGAGAAGGCCATAGAGAAGCTTTAAGGAGCATTTGTGAGTTATTTCTTGTTGGAGTTTGTGGTTGATCCAAGTTGAAGAAGATAGTCTCCACAAGGCCGTCTTTGCGACTGAGTACCCTTGTTTGGACACTGACTACAACCTAAGGACTCTTCTAACTCCTTTAGATCCCATAAACTGCTAAAGACTCTAACCCTTCTGAGAACTATCTCACAGGAGTGGCTGAAGACGAGACATTAAAATCAGTCAAGAAGACATACAGGACACCCTTGAAGTGTGAGCACACAGGGCTTCTGGTGAACTCTGGAGGAGTCATAGGGTATGAAATGCTCTCGCTATGTATAAAGTATAACCATGTGCCCTGAGTAATGACATTTCCCTAGCAGGAAGGTCCCTTAAGCTTTTGCCATTTATTTTTCTGTGGATTTGGTTCTACTCAGGCCCTCATGGAAGCCCAACTAGTATAAAATACCTTTATAGACCAACTCCTCCAGAAGTGAAAATTGCCCAGTGTCCCTATCACAAATCATAGTATCAGACTTTCTGGGGCCAAAGTCCCAGGTGAAAACAGAGGTCTATAGGTCATCTCTCAGAAACCAGAATAGAGAGAGATTAGATTTTGCAGGTAAACTTGAACCACCAGTATAGATTATTTTCCTACCTACTGAACCAGGTTTATGGGTGAAGCATTCTAGAGCGGGTGGCCTTGGTTATTCCCTACTAAGTTCTCTCTTGTCTGGATGCTATTAAACAGGCTCTGAGACACTTACAGCTGAATGGCCTGCTTTCTTTTCAAGGCTTTACTGACTTATTCAGCATGCCCTTCTCTCAGGGTGGAGGATACGGGAGGAACAACAGAAAGGTGTGAGAGAAAGAGAAGCCTAAATGGTCTTCTAGAACCTACCTTCCCCATGCCAAGATATGAGGGTTTCTTATGCTTGACCCATGAAGGTGCTCCATCTTGTTCTGTCTCACTCCTTCATCCGATATCCTGAATTGAACATAAACAATAGGATCTGTGGAGCTAAATTAGAGGACCTCAGACCAAAAAAAAAAAAAAAAAAAAATCTAAAAATAGAGGTCTATGTGGTACCCAAGCAGCACCCATGGAAAACATGGCATTGTCTTATTTTAGTCCATTTGGAATGCTCCACACAACAGCACAGACCCTAGGGTTTGTAAACAGCAGGAATTCATTATTTACACTTCTGGTGTATAGAAAGGCAGGAGCAAGGCACCAGTTGATTTGATGACTAGAGAGAACTGGCTAATGGCACTTTCTATGTATGATCACATGGTAAAGGGTACAAGCAGTCTGTCTGGTGTCTCAGAATTCCACCATGATGATCTGCCTACTTCCCAAAGGCAATGCCCTTACCCTGAAGGCTAGGATTTAATAGACATTTAAATTACAGCTTATTTTGTCTTACAAAGGAATGTAAAGTTCTTCCGGCCTCACGTTTAATCTGAGTAATGGCTGTGATGGCCGTCCATTACAATCCTGTTGCTCCTTGGGGAGAGTCTTGTGTTGTCCTAAGACTCTGTTTCTTGCTGAACCCAACTGGGGAGCCTCTTAATACCGGATGAGACTGACACCTTCACCCTTGCTTCAGATGACTGGGGTTTCTTCATGTACCTTAGTTTTTGATGGTGTCCTGACATAGTGGTATCCACAAGTTTATATTCATATGACCTTGATTTACCAAAAGTCTTACTTTGAAGAATAACTGAATCAAAGCTTTGAAATGTTTCTTATATCTTTTATCAGCAGAATTCACAATGACTCATTTTTTCTCACAGCACACACAATAATATTAGGCCATTATGAATGGAAAATCAGGTGGATCTGTCATTCTGTATAAATCCAAGGGCATCAGGCTCTTCACCTGTGCAGAGATGCTGCCCGCTGTCCTCTCTGTAGCTTCACCCTTCCTATCTTAACTACCTTGTGACTATATTGGGTACTTGAGCTGTTTCTCATGGTGTGTTTTTCCTAGATAAGACACAGAGAAGCATTACTCACCTCAGACAAGAAACTAATTAAAGACCCAAATTAATTAACAATTCCACAAACATCCAACTTAGTGAAACATTGATTGTATTGGAGTTATTTACAGGCATTTGGGTGAGAAGTTGCTCAAAGGAGCATGGATTACTCAGGAGTAGCTCCATCACTGAAAAGCCAAACCCAGCTTGGCTGATATCTCACAGAAGCTGCAACCTGGGGATCCCAGCATACCTTGCAGCTTTTCTGGCCAGTCTTCTTTCCCTAGGAGCCATTATTATTAATTAAATTTTTTAAAAAGTTATTAATATAACTTTGGGAAGCTGGGTGAAGTGAGGTGGGCATTTTATAAAATTTGTGAATTTCAGGAACTACCAGAGAATATTTGTATATTGCTACACAAGACAAGAAAATTAATTCTTTTTTTTTTTTTTTTTGAGACCCAGTTCGGCTGTCCTGGAACTTGCTTTTTAGACCAGGCTCGCCTCTAACTCATGGAGATCTAGCTGCCTCTGTCTTCTGAGTGCTAGGATTAAAGGTGTGTGCCACTATACTCTGTTCAAAAATTAATAATTTTTCACTGACTCCAACGTGACAGAATAGCATTATCTAGTGTCTACTCAAAGCTGTAGTTATCAGCCTTACCCTCAGAATACAGCTTAGGTTACGTGACTAAGGGCACATATACGCTTGCCAAGGAGGCTTTCTCATCCTCAAAGAATGTGAGCACTCTATCTTTAAGGCTCTTTTGTGTGGTGGGAGAGAAGGTTAGTGATGTTTGTCGACTTGATAGCATCTGGACTCTTGCAGGAGACACACCAGGCACACCAGTACCCTAATTTAGATTAGATTAGCTGCTGGCCAGACCTTTAGGGGATTATCTGGATTAAGTTAATTGAGGTAGAAATCCCACCCTAAAAGTGGTAACACAATTCTCTGGTTTAGAGTCCTGCACTTCATTAAAAAGTAGAAAGCTAGGTGGGGGCAAATGGTTATCATTTTCTGCTTCTTGGTCATAGGTTGAACAGGATGACCCGCTCTAAGCTCCCATGGTCAGAGCTTCTCTATCTCGAACCTCGAACCAAGTAAACCCACTCTCCTTTAAGTAGCAGTTGTTAAGGTATTTTTTATCGTAGCAAGAGAAAAGCAGGAGAATTCAGTTACGAAGCATAAGTTACTTATGACAGGAGCCAAGTGTAGTTTAAGATAAATTACCTAAGTTTGTGGTGGACAAGGAAGAGGCAGGCTAATCATTAGTGCGTGTATTTGCAGGGTTTTCTAGAGGAACAGATCAATCAAATGAATGTGTGTATACCCTATGCACGCATCTATACACATACATGTTATAAAAATGAGATGTATTAGATTGTCTACAATGGCTGCCTCTATGTAGAGACACAAGGAACTTGGTTGCTGCTCAGTCTAGGAAACTGATGCTCCAGAGACCCTATCTACTGCTGAAAAACCTAGAGACAATTGAAAAGTTTCTGGTACTGAGTCTATCGGGGAAGGCTGAGAAAGGTGTAGTAAAATACCAACAGAGAACAGCACCTGCCGATTATGAGATAGCACCTGAGGCAGAAAGGTGACAGTGTCTTTCCTGGGACTTCTTTATATGTGACCTACTACACTGGAAGATGCCACCCGCTTTCAGGGTGGGTCTGTCACCCTCCGTTAACCCTCCCTAGAAATATCCTCACAGACATGCCAAGAGTTTTGTCTTTCTGAGTGATTCCAAATCTGGTGAAATTGGCCACCAAGACCCTCAGAGTATGGGTCATGTGTCTTACCTTCCATAAGGCTGTTTCTGAAAGGAGGGCTTGAGAAGAGATTAGCAAATACAACGAGGGTGTGCACTCAAGGTGTGTGGAATGAGGAAGCCAGGAACCAGTGATTGCTTGTGTTTCCTGCCTTTGCCAAGCAGTCTCTGGGCTGCAGAGATGGCAGGAGCTGCTGGTACCTCTGCCCTAAGTTCTAAAGTCTCCTGATTGGAGGGCCTTTTGGAGATCCAGCTATTTGTCCCACACGTACTATTAATACGGTATACATAGGTGTTATGTATGCTAGACACACAGGATGGGGGTGTGTCCAGGTGAGAACTCACCTTTTGCTTTTGATGCTAGGCAACCAGGAGGGTATATGGCTGCACATTGATGCTGCGTATGCAGGCAGTGCCTTTATCTGTCCTGAGTTCCGGCATCTTCTGAATGGCGTGGAGGTGAGTAAGCTGTTCAGTAAGGACTCTTGTTTTTGCACTGGGAAGCAAGCCTACTGGCCTCCTGTGTTCCTGTGGCAAGTAGTCTACCACCGAGCAACACAGTTACCCCAAGGTCATCAGGGAAATCTCCTTTTATAAGAATTGGACACCCCAACTCTTATTGCTTTGGTTTATTTCGGCAAACTACTCTCTAGCCAGTTACGATGGCTATTAGAAATTAAACACCCTCAAGGAGCTGGAGAAATTAATCGGGGAATAAACATGTGTGCTGTTATTGCAGAAGTTCTGAGTTTGATTTCCAGCATCTATTCTCATTACTGCAACTGTAGGAGACGGGATGACTCTGGCCTGTGCACCCCTGCACTCCATACATGTAGATAGACTGTGCCCTGCTCCCATGCGCACAATTTTAAAAAATGAAAACTAACTTAATAAATACAGTACCTCAGGACAGGGGCTGAGGACATTCCAGTCATGCAGCCTGACTTTTGAGGCTCTCCTGAGGCAGACAGCTATTTTCCAGTTGCTATAAATCCTGGGCAGAACTGTGTATGCATCATAGGTTAGACTTATATGTATAAAGCTATGGAAAAATATTTATGAGTAAAAGAAAAATTGCTATGAATTCCAGTGAAACAATAATTTAAAATGTCAACTTGCAATCCCCTACAATCTGGCTCAGTAAGTTGTCCACATTCTTCTCATAGACCTGAGTAAGACAGTCAGTCACAGTGGCCAATATTCCATAGATAGTCACCGATGCATTTTAAATGTCCTGCGGACTCTTCTGAAAATTACAAAATGTATCCTGACATCCCAAATGAAACTCTTTGTTGAGAAGTAACGATCAAAACAGCCAGGACTCTACTCACCCCAGAGAAACAGAGCATAAAACAGCAGGCTTAACAGACCTAATTTAGCTGGGCCCCACTGTCCATCTTTCCAGACTTTGGCAGAATTTACTGTCAGGCTGTCCATAGGCTAGGAAGCTTTCCACCTGGCAACTAGCAGATTAATACACTGAAGAACCCCAAGAGGCCTCCTGTAGAAGTGTGTTCAAGGAGTGAGATGCTAAGTTAGGGGACTCAGTGCTTTTGCCAGAAAAGAATTGTTTTCTTTTTGGAGGGAGTGGTTTCCTGAGACTTCACCTTGTAATGGATGCAGGATCAGCTTGCAGGCTTCACCCTTCCAGGCTTGAATTGTCGTGTGCCCTTGGGCAGGGCAAGCATCCTCCGTCATATCATAAAGTGGATTTACCAGTGATGACTCTTTTGTACAGCTAGCCTAAGGGGTGGCTGCGTTAATCACACTTAAAGGGTTTAAGCCGAGCGCAGTGCACGGGGAAAAGTGAGCGTGCATTAGATGCTTTCATTATTTTTCAGCAGGGCTTAAAGAGACTCCCCCCTAAACCTCTTTCTGCTTCTGTGTCAGACTTGCCGATCAATTTTCTAATGACTGTTTT
This sequence comes from Micromys minutus, assembly GCF_963924665.1. NCBI lineage: Eukaryota > Metazoa > Chordata > Mammalia > Rodentia > Muridae > Micromys > Micromys minutus. The sequence goes on along the minus strand of NC_137969.1, from coordinate 35,881,351 downwards.
GAATTCTCGTAAGACTGTAATAACAGAAAAGCGACTGTCAAAGGTATGGAATACAAATTGTCCCATCTTTGAAGAAAAGAATCCTCCTTCTTGTCGATGAACCAATAGCCTTGTGGTTTGTATGTCCACTCTGAGCACTCACTAGTAAGCATCCTCTTACTGAGCATTTCATACACGCTAACTTGAATCCATCCTAGGAGGTAGAAAGAGGTCGAAATCACTTAGTGCTGGGGTTTGTGTTAACACATGGGAAGCCGTGGTCCTATAATTGTGATGCCAAACCCCTTACTAGTTTTGTGGATGTTTGGATCTAAGGGATGATTGATGGTGTGTGACGTTTCTAATCCAAACTCCAACATCCAAAGTGCTCCAAAATCTGAAGCTTCCCAACCCCTGATATCATGCCAAAGTGCTAAATTCCATCCCACGAAGCTTTGTCTCATACTTAGAAATTAAAAAAAAAAAAAAGAAAGAAAAAAAGAAAAAAGAAAAAAGAAAAACACTTAGTAAAAGAACTTTCAAGCTGTGTCTTGGAACACTTATATTTCATGTTTAGAAATATAAGATTTGGGTCCTGTAGCTAATCTACTTCACCCTATATGTGTAAATACTTTTAGATATAAAGAAGCATTTCAGATGAAGGACAGTCAACCCATCTGCCCCTCAGCATAGTGGAGGGGAGAAGGTAGGCTTCTCCTTTGCCTATCCTGAAGTCAGGCCTAGGCTGGAAGCTCCTGTCTTCGGTCCGCGGTTTAAGGTTTCCTGATCTTCTTCAGGCTGCACTGACAACTCAAAGGTTTCACCTTTCACAGAGGGGTGCCGGACAGTCAGACCACCAGGGCGATGGGCACCGCAACCAGATCCTATCAACAGCAGACACCATTCACAGCACTCACAGGGACAAGGACTCGCTGCAATTTCTCCTCCATTAGTGGGATTGCTCTCTCCTTGCCTGGCCGAGGGCTCCGCTGCTCCGTGGTCAGATAAGCGGCCGCAATATCCTGCTGTGGCCCGACCCTTGCAGATAAGGGCCGTCCTCTCTGTCAGCGGGAGGAAAATATCACTGTACCTTAATGAAAGAAGTTTAAACAGATCAGCCCCAGTGGAGGGAACTAATAAAATCCCCAGCAAACAATGCTCCGCTTTAACCTTTTGTTTCCTTTTATCAACAAATGAAACTTGCTGTAATTTCCTGTCTCCTTCTCAAAATTACTTTTTCTGAAACCTGGGAGGAAATGAATCGACACCTCCAGCTTGGGTCCATATGGAAGCTTGCTTCGGCTGGCCCCACTGACACCAACCCGGCCCCCTAGGGCTTTGCTACCTCCTTAGCGAGGGTCCCTGGAATGAAATAAAGAGGAGTAACCCTGTAAAGCCTTGGGAAGTTTGAAAGATGTCCCCTTAGGAAACCGGGCTACACTGAGCCTTGCTTCTCTCTAAACTAAGCTCCGAGGAAAATCCCCCGGCACTCGCATGGACCCGTTTCCTCTCATCAGTAACCCAGGAACCGGAGGCCTGCTTTTGGAAAATGGCAGAAAGCAGCCTTTGTGAAGCTCTTGGATTTGTGAGTGCACAGCTGAGACCCAGGAGCCTTTTAGCTGTGGCTGGCGGTTGAAATCTATTTTCTCCTTGAAAGCATGCTCAGCAAAGCTACAGTTGTTGTCTGTGACCCTGCAGCCAAGAAGCTGGCAACTGTCGGGAGATCACTGAACTTAGACCTCGTCTTTAAAATCGAGGAGGGAAGCACTTAGGTACATAGAGAGCGCTGTGATTCTGCGTCATGCTGGCCAAAGAACCTCCAGTTAAATTAAAGGGGGGCGATTTCTAATCACCTTAGATTAGTTATGAGATTTTTCTCTTTCCTGTCATCATCAAAATATATTCTGAGAAGTTTGATGGGTCAGGAAGCTGAAGGGATGATGTACTTAAAGTATTTGTGGGCCCAATACACATATTCTGGACACAGTACTTTATAAACGGAATATTCAGGATTTCCACTGCTTTGAACTCTCATGCAGGGAATCTCGTGTGATCTAAGAGCCTGGAACCTAAATTGCGAGTTCTTAGAGCACACAAGGTCTTGCTTTCTCCCTGAAAAGCTATGACTAAATTATTTCGCTTTGCCGTTTTTTTTTTTTATTCCCCTACAGTTTGCAGATTCCTTTAACTTTAATCCCCACAAGTGGCTTTTGGTGAATTTTGACTGCTCCGCCATGTGGTAAGTTTCTCTGTTGTTCAGATACTGGTCACCCGTGCTGGCCCCTGCCTCTGTGGTCCCAGAGAGGGAGGCCTACTTGCCAGAACACATCCGGGGCTCGCGGGAGATCCGAGGGAATGCACTAATGGCCACTTAGTCTACCGTTTGCCTCCATTTCAAGGCCGCTGCTGGAATTCTTGCTCAATCTCCCTCTGCCTGTAAACTTTTATCTCTAGTGTATTGTTGCGACAGATTAGCTTAAGGGACAAGCAGGTGGACACAGGCAACCTGGCCATTTGACTTATCTCTCGAGAGCAGACAACAAATCCCAGGAAATTTCAGTTTTTATATTTAATTCTGTTGCTTCTGTGTATTTAGTCTTAGATTTATCATCAGTCTCTTGGTCTAACTCCGACTTAAACAATCTAAATACTTATGAGGACTCGCTGAGAATAAAGTTCCGTGTCTTTAAAATTCTCTGGAAATTCTTAGTAACAGTGCAATAATCACTTTTGTTATCCTGAGAAAAATAAGTTTTAAAATCAAGTAGTAGTGTCCCATGCAATGACACCTTAAGACCTAATGGCTGGGACTGACACAGGGACAGATGAAACTTGTTTCTTTAAAAAAAAAAAAAAATCTGGGTAAGAAATTGATTAATCACTCTCGTGACCAGGGGCAAGCTTTTGCTTGAATTTTGTTAGTATGTAAGGTTAATGTTTTCAATATGCTAACTTTGCAAAATTGCTCAGAGTATAATGTAATTAAATGGGTGATATTTTACTTTAAAACAGGAAGGCGCACAGCTCTCACTCAATTTAGGCAAATGTGGTCAAATCCCTTAGTTTACCAAATAATCAATGTATTGTTTTTGTAGTTTATTTGCAATCTTTTAACTACTGTAAAATCAAATTCTTTTCAGCCACATTCTTTTCACCTAAGATTTTAATAACATTTTACTAATTTTATTTATTAATTTGTGTGTGTGTGTGTGTGTGTGTGTGTGTGTATGTGTGCTGTGTGGTGTGGTGTATGTGAGTGTGGTGTGACGTGTGTGTGTGTGTGTGTGTGTGTGTGTGTGTGTGTGTGTGTGTAGGCATACACAAAACTGTGGAACGTTTGTAGAAGTCAGGGCAACACTTAGATGTTAGCCACTGCTGCTAACATCTTGTGGGATCTGAGGATTGCGCTCAGGTTGGCCAGGCCTGAATATGAGAACTTCCACCCTCTGCACTATCCCGCTTTCTGTTACAATAACAAAATACTGAAAAGAGTCCACTTAAAAAGAAGAAAAGCATTTGGGTTTACAGTTTCAGAAACTCGAGTCTATGGTCAAGTCTAGATTCCATTACTGTGGCTTATGGTGAGTCGGCTTAGCATGGAGGGACATGATGGGGACGCTATTTGCTCCACCCAGCTGCGACAACAAAAAGATAGGAAGGACCTGGGTCCCTATTATCACTTTCAAGAGCACACAGCTTGACAGCAGAAGATTTCCAACTAGGCCTCCTCTCTGGAAGGCTGGCTTTGTCACATATTAATATTGCTATTGGTTGGAGACAAGTATCTTCTGGGCCTTTGGAGGTATATTTATCCAAACCATAAAGTGTGTGGTAGTTGATTTCAGTTGCTTTAACAAAATACCACAGGCTCAGTAGATAACAAATTTCTTTCTCACAATCTTAGATGTTGAAAAATTTAAGGCCCTGGTAGATTTGACATGTAAGTTAGGGTTCATTTTCTTGTACACAATTCCTTCTTTTTGTGCTCACACCCAGTGGACGGGGTGAGGGAGTATCTTTTATAAGAAGTATTCAGTCATTGCCTTACTCAGGCTGAACCACTGTAAACTAATAAACCTCGAAGTCCCTAACTTCTAATTACTTCAGGATTCGGATTCAACATTCGGATAGCAACTAAAAGAAAATTTATAGTTCCTTTGGGTCTGAGCAGCATGAACTTAAAACAAAACAAAAAATATTTTATACTCTCGTGGTCTTGGCCACAGAGTGCCAGGAAATAAAATAAGAACAGACGCAAGCTAAGAAACAAGATAAAATAGTAGGCGACAGAACATAAAATGTAGGTGATGGCGGCTTCAGGGTCTGTGAGTGGGAAGCTGTGGGGGGGGGGAAGGCTGGGGGGGAGATGGAGAGAGAGATTTGGGTGAGCAATGAACAGAGGAGAGGTTATGAGAAGGAAAAGCTCACAGGACGCCATGAATCGCCTCTTTCATTCACTGACAGGTTATTTATGATAGGAAGGTCAGGAAAAGGCCCTTTGGGGAAGTGACATTTGACCAGGCATCTGAACAGGGAACGAACAGGCAGGGGTGAGAAAGTGTGCACACGAAGGCCCGGAGGTGGAATGGACAATGCCGACCTCAGAGCTGGTCGAAAAAGAGTTGCAGGTTATTTCAAAACCATTGGAAGATGGGGCTTTGAGTTTGTTTTAGACAAGCTGCTAAATTTGAAACTTGGTGTTTTTAGATACACGTGCTTATTTTCAAAATGTTGGTCTCATAATCAGGATGGTTTAGAGCTGAAGAGCCCTGGGCAGGGCACATGAGCCCTACGAGGCTGTTTATCCTGGTCAAGCTTGATGCTCCCAGAAAACACAAGCTTCACAGTTGCTCACAGCACAGCTTTTTTTTTTTTTTTTTTTTTTTTGAAGGGATATGCCAGGTTAGGTGACAACACCAGACTTCTGCCAAGAACCAGCATGCAACTGAGTCCTTCAGTCTCATGGACAGAATTCTACTTTTTTCTGGTCCTAAGAGAAGTAACCAAGGGCTTGCCAGAAACAAGCACCCTTATGCCAGACATTTACTGCAGCGCCCTGTGGGGATGGGAGGGGGCTTTGCTGAAGAATTTTACCTTCTAAGCAAATGCCTGTTATTTATGTAGCACTTCACAGCTTATCTCTCCCTCTGAATTGCTCTGCGGGTCACGAATTGCTGCCCTGTTTTATGAGCAAGGAAGCTAGAGCTTAAGGCCTAATCCAGAAATACAGTGGTGGTAGGCACCTACAGTCTCTACTCAGGAAGTTGAGATAAGAGATTTACTTCAGGCCTTGGAGTTTGAGACCAGCTTGAGCAACAAGATTCCTTCAGAAAGACAGATAGAGAGATAGGTAGAAAGGGCTGGGGGCACAAGGGGGAGGGATGTTTCTCCTGTGAAAGGGTTCAGAGTGATCCTTATCAGGCCCGGTGGACTGATGTCTTAAAGTGCCGGGCTGAGTAAAAGAGTACGAAAGAATTCTGGACTTCGTGCATACCATTTAAAAGCAGATACAGGAAGCAGCTCGTATCTGACACTCCCAGGCACAGAGATGTGCTCAGGGAACCGAGGGGGCGGGGGATCATTCATCAAGGGGCCCAGAAGGAGCTGAAGAAAGGGGTTGTGTTTTGGTGAAGAGGGACCAAAATTAGGCAGCCATTCTGCTACAACTTTCACTCAAACAGTTATTGACTGTGTTTTCTCTCCGAACACTACAAAAGGCCCTGAATTTTAGCCCAGAAAGTACAGCCTAAAGGCAAAAGGTCACTAGCTAGACACAACATCCCCATCCGGCATTTCTCTGCCCAGCTGCCTTCACGGAGGGGTTCTGTGGGGCATGCTGGTGGGGAGGGGTTTGGGGAGGTGGCGGGCCCCTCTGAGTGTTTGCAGAGGGCTTTAGGGGGAGATGGCGCCTTGTATGGTGTGGCAGGGAGTCACGGAGTCACTTAGACGATGAAATCCGAGAACATTTTCAACGGTCTTTCGCCTTTCCTGAACATCTATCCACTGAATAATAATTTAAAAAGAAAAAAAAAAAATCTCTCGCTAGCCCTGGTAATGTGTTCTGCCCTGTCAAAATAAAGCAAAACCAGAGTCAGTCAGTCAAGAGATCTGTAAATACAAATGGTCCAGGTGGTCAACATTTGCAGACCCTGCAAAATGTGACACAAGTCAACAGTCCCAAGTTAATGTTTTACAGGTACGTTTTAAGGTTTAACTAAAATAAAAAGCAAATATATATATGCTCCCTGATTTTTTGTTTTTAATAGTTTGGTTGATTTGGAGGTGTTTTTGTTCGCTTGCTTTATTTTGCTTTGCTCTGTCTTTTGTTTTGTAATCTTTAAAACAGAATTGTCTCTTTTTTTGTTTAATGAGATTTCACCAATAGTTTGCCCATAAATGTAACATAAATACTTTGGTTGACTTCTTTAAATATTAAAATGGACAAGATAATGGAAGCTTCTGAAACTGGCAATCACTATAGCATAGTAAATAGTCTCTTAATGAGCTCATTATTTTGTTTATAAGCTTTTACGTTCATTTGATATTTGAACTCCTTCATATGGGGCTCGATGTCCTTTTTCCATCAGAGCCGCAGAGAGGATTGACAAAGCCAGATATCAGCCATTGTTCCATCTAGTTAGACAAAGGATCTCAGGAAAGATGAATAAGAAAATAAAAGAAGGCCTGGGTTCTCGGCGATCGCTCCTGCCTTAGCACATTTAAGGTCCTGGATTCATTCCCCAGCACCACAGCCAAGGAAACAAATAAACAAGACACACTGGTCGGTTGTAGCCGACGACGGAAGGGTTTGGCTGCAGAAACTTTGGGATTGTACAGAAAGAGGAACGTAATCAAGACGTCCACAACGACACACACATAAACCTACAAAAACTTCTTTTTTCCAATGTTTGAAGAGTAAATAGAAAACCCCCAAACTCATACACTGGATTCTTAAAATATTAAACACCCCCCCCAGGCTGCTCAGCGGTCAGTGGGGGTGGGGGGTGGGGGGTGTCAGTTCGATAACAAATGTAGTTTACAGGGAACAGCGTATGTCATCAAGCTAATTTCAGAAAACCAGGTGAGGAGCCCCAAAAGACAAAGCGTAGGATAACCCCACGAACTTAGCCTTTTGAATTCTAAGTTAATAAATCTCTTGTGTGATGAGTTTTGCAGCAGTCCTTGGCCCCGAGCTGCCTAACCTCTGCAAAACCCCTTCAGCAAAACCCGGTGCTGTTTAACAAAATAGTTGAACAGTCCAGCATCAGCATTTTCCAGACATGTGTGTATGTTAGATGGCTAGGGAATGTCATTCATCATGTTAAAGAAACAGAGTTACCCTCTTGTTCTTCCCCCACTCTCTCCCCATTCCTCTCCCCCCTCTCACCACGTGCTCATGGCAGCCCTCTTCTCCTCTCTCTGCCTCTCTCTGTCTCTACAACCCCTCCGCTCTCCTCCCCATGTTCTGAATAAACTGTTCTATACAAAAAAAAAAAAAAAAGAAAGAAAGAAAGAAAGAAAGAAAGAAAGAAAGAAACAGAGTTAACACATCAGGTTCAGAAAAGCATTAGGGTAAAATACCCCTGTTGGATAAAACAAAAGGCAAAGGCATATACTTCTCACTATGCTTGGCCCCTAAGTTTAAATATTTTTTTTAAAAAAAGGACTCTCTCTCTCTCTCTCTCTCTCTCTCTCACACACACACACACACACACATACACTCTCTCTCTCTCTCTCTCTCTCTCTCTCTCTCTCTCTCTCTCTCTCTCTCTTCATTTATTTAACGTACATGTGTGCCACTTGGATGCAGGGTCTGATACAAAGCCTCTTAGTAGAGAGTAGCCAGCCCCATCAGTGATCAAAAATACAAAGGAGGATCGCAGTCATGGGCTGCTGATGTGGCTTACTTAGAATGAACAAGGCCGTGGATGTGATCTCCAGTAGCAGAAAAACAAAAAATTCGGCTAAAACCAACACACAGAAAGCCACACTGAAACAGTACTAACGGTTGGGAATAAAAGGCCAGTACAGAGGCAAATGCAATCTCAAATGCGAAACGTGAAGCAACAGAAGCCGGCGCAGTGTAGAGTCCAGATGTACATATCTGTCCAGCAAGGTGTGTACTCTGAGTGTTTAGCATCAGAGCCTGGGCCCTGGCAGCTCTGACAAGCAAAGCTTGCCCACCTACCCTCAATATGCCAATCAAGAGACATAATAATGATAAAGAACAACAACAGAATGTTTCCTCAGTGTGGCCACATTGAGAATAGACACAAAGGGGCCCAGTGTTCCTTTCCCCACATTTCTGGGTCCTGACATGGAAATCAGGTTTAAATAAAGAGCAAGGGATATGCATAAGTAAGCAGTCCTGGTCAATGTGTGGTCTAGCCCATCACTGCCCTGGCTCCACTGTCTCCTACAAAAGTGGTCTGACAAGTCCTTGGAACTAGGTGAAACCTGTTTCTGGGAGACAAGTTACCCTCTGGCTGGCCCGGCCTACCAGCCTTTTCTTTTTTCCAGTTTGACATTCCTGGGGAAATTCCAATCGGTGTTCTTAAAAGTCTGACAGCCAAAGGGAGAGGTACAGATATCTCTTTAGGGAATCTCTGTCCCCGCCGGGGTTTGCAAACCTTCTCTTTTGTTCTCTCAAATCAGGGTGAAAAGGAGAACGGACTTAACCGGTGCCTTTAATATGGACCCCGTTTATCTGAAGCACAGTCATCAGGACTCAGGTGAGCAGGCCTGCCTGCGGGTGCAGTGTGATTAGGGTGTTCTTCCAGACTGCACTGGAATGCTAGGAAACCCATAGCACCTTCCTTTGTGCTCTCCTGGTTTACTCTGGAAACTTCTATGCTGTGCTGAGTTGGGGGCAGTGGCTGGATTTCTCAGGCCAAGGCTCCTCCCTTCCCCCACAAGCACCAAGAGCCTGAGTGACGTGTGGGAGAGGACTGCAGCCATCAGCCCCGGTACATGTACACGCACGTCTTCCAAGACACAAAACACTTAGAATAGCGACTGTGCTGATGTCTTTCCTAAAAAAAAAAAAAAAAAAACAAAAAAACAAAAAAAAACCCAGGATTTTCACAACATCCATCCATACCATAAAGAAAGAAAGAAAGAAAGAAAGAAAGAAAGAAAGAAAGAAAGAAAGAAAGGAAGGAAGAAAGGAAGGAAGGAAGGAAGGAAGAAAGAAAGAAGGAAAGAAAGAAAGAAAGAAAGAAAGAAAGAAAAGTAAAGAAGGAAACCTGGGTAGAGAAAGGAAATGAAGAGAAAATATGAAGAAAACTTAGGTAGGGCTGCTGGATCAATGCACACTTCTGCATTTTGTGGGAGATTTGTGTTCCATGCCTGGTGCTGATTACCTGAGAGTTAAGGAGGCTCAGTGTCTGCCCAGACTGCCCAGGAAGAGGACAAGTAAGCAGTGAGAGAGAAGTGTGTGGGGGAGGGGGTGGGGCACACAGACTCCTTTCAGAAGCCATAGCAGGAAGCCCGCAGTAACTGGGGTGGCCTCTAATTAAGCCATGTGCTTCCCAGAGACCATGACAGAAAGCAGACACAATGAGGTGTTTCAGCTCGGTGACGGTATAAGTCAGCCAGTCAGCCTGGTCTGGCCGTTACTGCAGTGAGATGCCTGGGGCGATTAATTCATGGTTCTAGAAGCTCAAGTAAAGATGGGGCAGTCTCATAGATGTGAACCTTTGTTGAAAGAAGCACACCATGGTGGGAGCATGTAGCAAAACAAGTGCTCACATTATGACATTTCTTAAGTCAGAGGGGAGAGAAGGGGAAAAGAAAACCTGGCTCTCATGTTCAACGCACATCTATCTCCAGGGGCCTAAGACCATTCTAATAGGCCCTTACCTCTTAAGGATCCAAAGTTACCTTCCAATAGCTCTACACTCCTCCTCTTCCTCCTCCTTTTCTTTATTTTTAGGCAGGGTTCACAGTTTCTCTGGCTGTCCTGGAACTCACTTTATAAACCACTCTGGCCTCGAACTCACAGAGATCTGCCTGCCATTGTCTCCTGAGTGCCGGGGATAAAAGGCACCGCCTCCTGGCTACAAGTCACTTCTTTACGGTCACTATCTACTAAAACTAGAACGGTGGCTTGAAGTGCTGACAGAACGTTCCCTGGTACAGAGAGACGCAGGGGACATTTTGCCACTCTCTCTTCATTGAATCTTGCTATACCAACACAGCTGAAGTCTTTAAAAAGCATAAAGCACCACGCCCTATGTACCTATTAGCCTTGTTTGTAGGCCACAGCCTCCAGTATAAAATTAGGAGTGTAGGCTGGGGTCTGAAGGGCACCAAGAGAGCAGAAATCCACCGACAAGTATTTCTACTCAACTGTGTAACCAGCAGTGGTGACCTCATGCTTGTAATGGTCATGCCTCCACCTCCCTAGTGCTGGGATTACAGAAATGTGCCACCACACCCAGTTTATGATTCCGGGGATCAAATCCAGGTTTTCATGCATGCTGGGCAACCATTCTACCAACCGAGCCTGTATCCCCAGCCTGAGATTTTTATGGAACAGAAAATGCTGACTTCTGCTGCCAAAAGAAGGAAATTGTTGCTTTCATTAAGTGGGCTTTTCAGATATAATCTGTGTTAATAACGATCTATTTTGCAAAGTGGAAACGAGAGTCAGCGTTAAACTAGATTTCCTAATTCAGCATCCCAGATGCAAATATTTCTGTATTAATTGCTTTTCTGTTGCTACAATAAAATATCACGAACAAAAGCAACCGAGGAAAGTGTTTATTTTGGCTTCCAGTTCCAGAGGGATAGTGTCTACTGTGGTGAGAAAGGCCTGACAAAGGTAAGGCTGGACAGGAACAGGTCACAGTCTCATCCACATACAGGAAGCAGAGAGAGTGAGAACAGGAAGTAGGGCAAGGCTATGAAAAGCCCACCCCCCCCCCCCCAGTGATGAAGTTTCTCCAGCAAGGCTCTGCCTCTCAAAGGTTCCCTTAAACAGTACCACAAACGGGGGGCCAAATGTTTAAATCTATGAGCTCATGAGAGGCATTTGCCATTCAAACCACAATTGTCAATATAGTGTAGTTCTCAGAGTTTTAGTGCTTTAATGTTCTATTTACAAGTTGGCTGTGTCAAAATAATTGATGAAGGGTTAAAGATGTAGTAGGCATGTAAGACATAATAAACCGTCCACAGTGCGTTATCAGCTGTCATCATAGGAACTTGCTGGTTTAGGGGAAGAGTTGGCATTACTTCTGCCAACTCTGGCTGTACAAGGAGATCAGGTGTTGAGGCCAGTCTTCACTCAAACCCAGCGAAACAGACTCACAAAGACGCACATTTCCACTCCTGCTCCCCTCTCTTCCAGAGCGATTGTGTCTAAATCCTTCTCCTTACAGTGGTCAGTTGTTCCCGTCCTTCCACTGTGTTTCCTGCAACAAGGAAACGGTCTACAATTCTGTGCTGCCCACATGGCAGCCTCTAACCCACAGCGGGGAAGATGACACTTGAAAGATGGCTCATCTGGCAGAACAACCTTTTCAATTTCCTTTAGTTTCACACAATGACTTGAATAAAATAGCTGAATGTGACTAACGGTGCTCTATCAGATGGCCCAGGCACATACGTTCCGTGAGGGCGATGTCAAACATTCATTTTCACTTATGAGTCATGCAGTTATGACCAGGTACCTTGGGCCCTTGTGAGTCACTATCAGGTTATTTTTTGACACCGTGCCACTGCTGTCAAGTTTGTTTATGAGCTCTGATGCTGACAAGAGGCTCCAGGGGAAAAGGTCAGAGTGTGGGATGGGAGTCGAAGACCCTGTATAGAACTGTGTAGGCTTTGTCTCTGAGTTAGTCAAAAGATAGGCTGAGACTGGTAGTTATGCATGGCCCTGGTGCTGCCACGTAATCCTAGCTGAGACAAGACCTAGACTTTCCTGATGCCCAGTGAAGTCATACAATGACTTCAGAAGTTCTGAATATAGAATGTGAGCCCTCGGGTGCAATGCATGGTGGGTGCATTAGGTTGTTCCAGCTAAAACGACCATGCTGAAGTTGCTGTTGCCTAGAAAGCAGGGATGTGTACAAGCTGCAGCATGCTTTGCTTGGCCTGTGTTTATGGGAGAGGTTTCCAAGGTGCCTAATATGTGACTCCCTATTGTGCCCAGCAGGGCTGCAGCCAACCTTTGTGTTTTCCCCTAGTCTGTGTCCAGGACACTCTAGAAACTGTGGTTTGTGACTCCTCGCAGGGCCTTCTTCCTCACACTGTCCTCGGATCTAGGGCAGTGGGCTCCAGAGAACATCAGAGTGCTAAACAGTCTTTCCAAACCAATATGAGGGCACTGAGTCCAGTGTGAGGAATTTGACTCAAGAGTGTATTGATGGAGCAGCTGCTCTGTGCCAGATGCCAGCCAACGGCCTTGAACACGGGCACGAAAACCACCCCCACCCTCTTAGTATTTGAATCATTCTTTGTATCACCAGCTCCATTAATAATTCAGCCTTCCAAATGTGTCCTGGGCATCCTGCTCTCAGGGACTCCCCTTGAATCGGTTACCTTGAATGAGCCACAGAGAACACGTAGCCCTAGCCAGTCCTTGGATAGTTTCATGTCTGCCGCAGAAGTCATCATTTAGAACATAAGCCTGGGGGAAGAAAAGATAGCTCTCTCTAATGGCCTCTTTCTGTCTTTCTCTTTTCTCCAGGACTCATCACTGACTACAGGGTAAGTGAGTGGTTTTTGCCCATTGTAATCTAAACTCTGAAGTGACAAGTCCCTACTGTGCTGCTGCTGTCCCCCCCCCCCCAACCTCCCTCCCATGTTCCTGAGCGGAAGGCCACAAGAGGCACCTTCTAAATGTGCTCTGATAGACATATTAGGTAGCTTTGCAGTAAATCAGACGCCTCTGTTTAGCAGGCCCAGCCCCAAGTGCCTTCCACAAGTGGAAGGAGATTTGCTTTCGGCTCCCTCAAGGGTCCGTCTCCACACCCCACGTGGCCATTTTTCCCCCTGCCTTCTGCCTGTGCTTGGGGCATTGTCCTAGGCAGTGCTAGGGCAGAGTCAGAGAAGAGCCAGCCTCTTGGACAGGAGATCGTACCCTTGGCAGACTTTCCTCTGCTCACTTTACTTCTTTCTCCATTTTTTTTTATTCGCCACAAATGTTTTCTGGATTTTTGAAAACACCAGGTTGTCCCAGCTTTGCTCTGGAAAGGAATTTGGAACCGCAAGTAATGCTGGGAGGCTTCTTCCAAGAATAGAAGCCAAGCCAGGCCGGGAACACGAAGGGGCCCACTGCATCTGTTCCCTCTCTCGGAAAATGAAGGGGCCCACTTCATCTGTTCCCTCCCTCGGAATGTGAAGGGGCCCACTTCATCTGCTGCCTCTCTGACTCGGAAAAAAAAAAAAAAAGAAAGAAAGACAGACGACCTGGCTTATTTGCAGGGTGGGGAGGTGGGTGTGCATGGTGAGCCCAGGGCACGATCAAAGCATCTCGTCCGAAGTAGTGTGTCTAAATTCTTGGGGCAGTATGTCAGCCGCTGATAAAAAGGGCTAGCAGGATTACCTCTCCTAGACATGGAGTACCCGTCCGTCTTCTGATAACAGCTGCAGGCTGGCAGGTGCGGGCTACCAGGGAATCTTAGTTCTATTTTTCCCCAGGCCAGAGTTTCAGGGAAGCTTGTACCACGGGAAAAATCCAGGACATGTGCATACAAGGGTACGGCCAGAGCTATCCATTCTCTCCTTTAACTTTGTATATGCCATCCCTAGCTAGGATCCACGTTACCTTTTAGAAAGCACTATGTGAGGGATTCTGTGAGAATCATATTAAAAGGAGTTTGAGGATAGGGTCACTTAAAAATTTTTGCGCCCTGACATTGCTCTGGGCTTTGGATTTGTAATACTTTTGTGGGGGTACTAATGCCAGACTTTTGAGAGAAAACGCTCCCAGTCTACAGTAACCAGAGCTTAGCAAGTCTGTAAGCCACTGTCAGCAGAACCTCCACTATATTAAATGAACTTGGCATGAGGTCTGGTGTCCCCACAGTGGTATTTAAGCTTCGCAGAAGTGAAATTTAAAAACAAATACATACATACATACATACATACATACATACATACATACATACATACATAATTTTAAAAAGAAAAAAAAAAACAAGAAAAAAAGAAAACCCACCAATTTTGCACATCCTATGGCCTTATTGTCTCATTCTGATTTTATACACTGGTAAAATTGTATGCCTGCTGCATAATAAATCAGGAAGGCCAGAGGCCTTCATAAAGAAACAGTTTAATAGTAAGGAATTAAGCTAGGGAGTAAAGTACGATGGTGCACACCTTTAATCTCAGTACTCAGGCGGCGGGGCAGGAGGCTCCCCTAGCCCTTCCAACCTAGCCTACCAAGTGAGTCCACGCCAGCTGGGGCTACCTAATGAAACTGTGCCTCAACAAAAAGGAATTATACCGTAGGCATATATGTATAAGGAAAACAGTGTATACGTTAGGTGTTGTCTCAAATTTCACGTAGCTCACTCCCTTATTCAGGGAGGAACGACCAAGGACCGTATTTAAAAAACAATCTCTCTTTTCCTAGAAGCAGCACTGAGCTGATTCTTAGATGTTTCTAAGGCTAATTCTTAGCTGTGTTTCTGATGGCAGACAGCGGTGTGGAGTTTAGGGTGCTTTTCCCGACTGTAGAACACCACCCAGAAGAGAGACTGCTCTTTTTCTCCACCAGGACTGGAGACCAGGGGATAGATAAGAAGTAAAGAGCCCCCCTCCCCCAGCGTGCCCTTTGTAAGCTCAAGTAAAAGAATTTCAAAGAAAGGCAGGAAGTAGTGCAAGACCATCCTCCCGACAGGCCTGTGTCTCATGCCTGCCCTTTCCTACGTGCTTTTATTGCTTTTCCAACCATCATCCATCACCACCGAGGAGAATGTGAGGAGCCAGTGTGAACAGCCTGTCAGCCGACCGTCTGGAAAAGCTTGGAGAAGCAGAGGCAGGCTCCTTTGGTTAAAGGGTATTAGGGGTCACTCCCCAGAGGTCAGAGAGACAAAGGCGCTGATACTGTTTCAGAGTGCAGTTTCAGTGCGTCTGGGCAGAGAAAAGCAGACACACAAGGAGTTCAGCACCCTCTCCCTCTGCCTGCATGACCTCTTGCCCCCACAGAGGCTGCCTAGGGCAGGTCCACATCTTTCCTATTTCTTCCCGGAGTGCTTCCTTTGGGGTGTACTCGGCAGACATCTGTGCACTGAAACTAGCAAAGTTCAGTGCCCCTCGGTCAGTGTTTCTTCTGTCCTGTCTCCCTCTTCTTCTCCCCAGCTCACACGTCAAGCCGCCCGCCATTCTATAGGCAACTGGCTGCTTCCAGGAGAAACCGGCCGACCAAGGAGCTAAAATGGAGCCTGGCTGCTTACGGGCTTCTCGCTGACTGGTTCTTTATATTTTGTTTCAGCACTGGCAGATCCCACTGGGGCGAAGATTTCGCTCCTTGAAAATGTGGTTTGTTTTCAGGATGTACGGAGTCAAGGGACTGCAGGCTTACATCCGAAAGGTGACTGACTGCCTTCTTTGTTTATCTGAGTACCCTTCGAACGGTGGGGTCCTAGGAAGCTCAGAACCGAATTCGGGTGTCTTTGTAAGCAAACACCATCAAGCGTCGCCTAACAACAGGGATAAGCTCTGAAAAGTACATCATGAGGCCCTTTCATAAACATGAGGGCATCAGAATTTTCATATACAAGCTGAGATAGACAGTTTCCTAGAAGGGACAGGCCTTTGGGGACAGGGGAATGGATGTGATAAGTTATTCTCCGCCAGGGAGACGAGTCAGTTCAAACCAGGTTTGAATAAAGGCAGGTTTCTTGGGAAGCAGCTCTGGGGCGGTTTCACTGGTCCCAAGAAACGAGGCGAGGGCAGTCGCCATGAGGAGGGAGACCGAGGGGAGGGGGAAGAGAGAAAGAGAAAGAGCATGCGCATGCAGGGAGTGAGAGAATGCAGAGAAGGGGAGAGAGGGGGAGCGAGGGGGAGCGAGGGGAAGCGAGGGGGAGCGAGGGGGGAGTAAGAGGCCAAAATGTCTGGATTACATAGGAAAGAGCTTCTGGGGGAGGGGAAGCCCAGCCCATAGGCTGGAAAGTTCAGGCTGGAAAGAGAGGGCGGCCATGGTCTGCTGTTGTCTGAAACAGCGATTCAATCACAGTGTTCGAATCGGGCTGTAGTTCGGGTCTTTATGATTAAGGCACTCACAAACTGGTCCTGTGTATCTTCTAAGACGCTCTCATTAGAATGTAGGTTATCAGCTCCAGGAAGTTCATTAAAAGCATTGTGTAAATTTACTGTCTTCCAAATATCCGTGCAGCAGCAGATTTCACTGCTAATACTGAGAACACAATGTTTTCTCCCCCAGTACCACGAATAACACGAAACAAAACAAGCAATCAAACAACAACAAACACAAAACCTCCCAAACTAAGGCCTTTCAGTTGGTTGGGATAGAGATCGTCTAGTCCTTTTGTCTCAAGCAGGCTTCCTGGGCAGTATAAACCTTCTGTTCCAACAAGCCATTCGGGTCAGTCTGATATGCATTAAACTACCTTGAGGAACCACTGATTAGCTCTAAGTCCTACTACCCTACTTTTTAAATTTTTCAGCAGCTGGGGACGCTAAGGCCTGAATATGAACCAGGACTTGTCTAACCATTTAGTTGGATGCAGAGGGCCCAATGACTTCAGCTGCGTCCTTTCTAAGCCACAACATCATCCTGATGAGGCAAGCATGCCTGTGGTTTCCAGCCTGTGGTGGTGACAACTTTCCCCTTAAGTCCCACTGCATTACCAGATGTGCAGCCAAAGGCAGGGGCTGAATGCCCAAGGCCCCTCTACTAGCAGAAAAGCATTTGTTTGCAGAGTACCTGTCACAGGCTATAAACTGGCATCTGTCCAGATCACAAAACTGTTGTAAGGAAATGTGTGCAAACATCAAGCACTGTGAGCAGCTACACAGGGGAAAGAACTGGAAACCTAGAGTGTGTGTAGATTTCTAGATAGTCCCTGATCTAATTGCAAAAGGGATAAGGAGGGTGAGTCAACTTGTGTGTAATAAGAAAGAAACCCCAAGTGGTTTATCAGTTAAAGATGGTGATGACTCTCAGTTCGGGACAGCTCACTGTGATTAGCCTGTGCCAGGTTAAAGACACACCACACCTCTTTCTGGAAAGGCCCCAATCCAGCCTTCACAGGGAACTATAGGAACGGTCAAAGATGGTGTTCCTAGGCTTGAGCTAAAGGAAGCTCATTTTAGTCCTGAATCTTTGGTGCCCCCTGGTGGGATGACTTGGGAAAATTGCTTCTATGGCATTTATATGGGTACTTGCTTTGTGTGCTTCAGTTCCTCTAAAGGATAGGCCTTGTGGAAGCTAGTGCTGGCTGCCAGGAGGTTCCAATCAGCTAAGTGTGCCCCTGGACAGTGATCGGATGTTCATATGTGGTTTTAATCAGTTTTCAAATTCTATAAACATCTAGAGATTAAATACATTGGTGTATTCAATGTGATCACGTAGCCTTTTAAAAATATATTTTATTATTTTATTATTTATTTGGAGATAGGGTCTCAGTACATAGCCTTGGTTGGCCTAGGGCTCTGTATGTCGATCAGGTTGGCCTCAGACTCACAGAGTCTTCCAGGTGCTGTGATCACAAGCACGAAGCATCACACCAGAGAAAGGGCACACAGTTCTTGAATGTGACAGATAAGGGCGATTCTTTCCTATAAGCTAGAATCAGGCTGGGACCACTGCCCCACTTGTTGCAGAAGAGTCACCCCAGTGTCCACATCAGATAGAGCTGATATGGATGAATCTCAGCTGAACCCAGGTAGGACTAAGGCCTTCACTACGACACTAATTTCTAGCTAGAGTCTTTCCTATCTTCAAATTAGTAAAGTTTTTTCACAATATTTTAAGCTATCATGAGAAGGTCAAGGTGGCCTTCCTTTCTTTTAGAGTCTTTCAACTATTTCTTTATAATGTCTATTATAAAATTATCAAAGAAGGAGGGGTTAAAACATAGATCTATGGATGGAAGAAAATGAGTACATTGCTCAGCACATCTGAATGACAAATAGATATACAGCCCTATAAGGTACTGGGTGGCCAGGGTTAGGCTTAAGTTGTGATGAGAAAGACAGCAAGTTTCCCTTCTCTTTTTCCAGCACGTGGAGCTGTCTCATGAATTTGAGTCCCTGGTACGCCAGGACCCTCGCTTTGAAATTTGCACAGAAGTCATTCTTGGGTTGGTCTGCTTCCGACTAAAGGTATGTTATGCCAATTTCAGCCATCTTTGTTTTTGTTGAATAAGATAAAGTATTATTCATGATATCCACAAGCAAAGTTGTGTACCAGTTGCCAAGGGCTACATAACATGACCTGTGGTGCTTAGCAGGCCATGCTGGCTGGCTGACTGGCCCAGTAGACTCTACTCCGTGGACTCTCTGCCCAGTTTCCTATGATGTGATTGGATGCTTTCCTCTTGATCCAATGCCAAGAGTCCATCCAATACCTCTGGAACTGTAATCCTCTGCTGAGCTGTCTGTGGCCTCAGTGACCAGGTCACCTGTGGACACACAGCATCAGCACATCTGGGAACCGGGTTGATAAACAAACCCCACTGTCCCAGTCATCTGGCTATATATACCTCTGCAAGATTCCTGCACAGAGGGGGTACCTGGGCTCCGTGTTCTCTTTGTGAGGGAAGCCTGCCCAGATCGGCATGGGAGTAAGCTATCTTTGCAGAGACTTACACAACCATGTTACTCAAAAGGCCCTGTTCATCACTGTCTTATAAATGAAACCAGATGCTCTGGCCATTACGAAGATGGCTTTTAATAGGCCAACAGTTTTATGTTTTGTTTTCTTCCTCCTCGCCTTCCTCTCCTCCTTTTTACAGTACTGGGATGGAACCCAGAGCTTCACAGACGCTGGACAAGTCCACAGTATGCTACATTCCCAGAACCCACTTTCCTTTTCTCCCCTTTTAAAAAAATAAGAGACAAGGGCCCCACAATGTCAGTTTAGGCTGACCTGAAACTTCCAATTCTCTCAAGTAGCTGGGTCTGCAGACGAACGCCCCTACACTTGACTGGAAGTTTCTGAATTAGTTCTAAAGGTCTTGCTAGGAGTCCCTCTTGTCCAAGCCTAGACAGCAATCATGAGAAGGAGCAACCTGGGATATATCATTTTCATGGTGCTGCACCCCAGGTACCATCTCTTTTGCTCATCTTGCTTCTCAGAGCTGTGAGATGAGATCCAAGCATGGGAGATTCTAGAAGGGTCAAGCACTAGCATTGGGACAAGAGAAGAGCCCCACACTTTCTGCTAACATAAAATCTAATGTCTAAGAAAGGACTAAGGAAGTAGGCCATAGGCAGCCTGTGTGGGAAGCCTCAAGTATACTTGTCCCTGGAGTTCAGTGTGTGGGGCATGGGATGTGGCAGGTCTACCAACACTGGTGTTGCTACTGTGCTGACTTCTCTGTCCCCCACGTATTCGTTTTCATCACTGTAGGATGCTGCTGTGAGATATTTTCAGTTTTGTGGGATGCTTATATTTTGGTTTTAATAGTTTTATTGAGTTGTAACTCATGTTGGCCTTTAGCTTGTCCATTTTTGTGATTTCTGGTATAGCTGTAGGGTTGTGAGGCCACCACCATCATATGACTTCAGAACGTGTTTGTCTTCTGCTACATAATACTGCTTTTGTGATTGTTTGCTTCACTCTTGGCAAGATGATGCCTTCAAGGCTAAGACTATTGGTGGATTTGTATAATTTAAGAGTATACCAGATATACTTTGCCTCAGTTCCTGTTCCTTCTCACATACCTGGTAGTGTGCACAGCCCTCACACACTCACCTTCCAGACTCTCTGACTAAAAAACCTCTTCTTCTGTAAACCTTTGCTATCTCCTTGCCACAATTATGCTTTTTTTCTTAAGCATGTTAGCCAAGCACCATTTCTTAATTTTTTTGCCTGTATAACTATATTGTACAACCCCCCATGTCCTTGTTGTTTCCAATCTGATTTGAGACAGAATCACATGTAGCCCAAGCTACCTTCAAACTGTTTATATAGCTTCATCTTTATCTCTCAAAAAGTGAGGTTACAGGTATGCCCCATTCTGCTGGCTCAAAGTAGCATCCACTATACAGAATTTGTTTTTGTGGCATTGGGCATTAAAACTAGGGTCTCACGGGTGCTAGGCAACTGCCCTTCCACCAAGCTATGGCCCTTGTGGCCCATTATTAGACATAAAGTATGAGATGGCATAGTTATTTGTTCCTCCCTAGACAGACTCCTCTTATCTTACTTATTTTATTTTATTTCATGTATGTGAGTAAACTGTAGCTGTCTTTAGACACTCCAGAAGAGGGCATCAGATCTCATTACAGATAGCCACCATGTGGTTGCTGGGGATCGAACACAGGACCTCTGGAAGAGCAGTCAGTTCTTTTAACCACTGAGCCATCTCTGCAGTCCTACCTTTTTGCCTTTTCATGATTGCAACTCTGATCATTTCTGTTTGCTTTTGTCCTACTTCATGAAAATCCTTCCTAAATTAAAGCAACCGAAAACTGGCTCACAACTTTTTCCTAAGCACTTGGCTTTTGTTTTCTGTGTTATATGAATTTCAAATGTGTGCTCTCACACCGAGTTGTTTTTTTAAAGCTCATTCTCTTAGTACCATAGTTCATGTCTCCATCTTCCTTGACTAGGACCTTATTGTTCAGTTCTAGCATTTACACCAACAGTACAAATAGCTTGTAGGCCCTTCACTGTGTACTTAAGATTTTCTAAGCTGTCACACTCAGACCCAAAGCTAGAGGCATGTGAACTGTCCAAGCCGAAGAACAGTTTTTCTGTATCCAGCAACTGTTCAGCTACCCTGGTCTAGGCAGAGGTAATACTTTCTTTTACATGCATCCTCCTACCTCTCGACCCTTAAGTTCCAGAATAAACGGTCCAGCCTAGCAAGGGTGTTACTATTAGGGAGTGACGCACAAAAGCAGCCCCTTGTACTAAACTGAAAGGCTTAGCAGCTGGGAAGCCATTTCATGACAGTTTATCCAGAGAGGGAAAGAGATAGACTGAGAGCAGCTATCAGCCTGTC
Source organism: Micromys minutus (assembly GCF_963924665.1). Classification (NCBI taxonomy): domain Eukaryota; kingdom Metazoa; phylum Chordata; class Mammalia; order Rodentia; family Muridae; genus Micromys; species Micromys minutus. Next base: position 35,860,223 of record NC_137969.1, on the reverse strand, counting down.
TACTTGGGGCCCAGCTGGAAAGTGAAGGCTTGCAGTGTGTTGTTTGATAAGGTCCTCTTATCTATGGTCAGTCACTGGGAGTGGAGGGCTCTGGCCTCTCTGTCTCCAGTTTGTTGACTCTTCTTTTTCTAGAGAAGCTGTAAAGAGATTATCCATAATCCCCCATTCCCGCACTTACAAATGCCCTTTTGAGATTCTTCTCGGAAAACAGCTTGCCTTGCCTGGGGTCTTCATTGTCTCTGTTGTTGACACCTCCCGTGGGAACACTATCTAAAGCTGCTCTGGTGTACCAGAGACAGCGTCACATAGTTTATCCTCATCTATTTGTTGACAGTGCCTCCAGGGACCCTCATCTTTCTTAAACAAAGTTAGAGAATAAGGTCAACTTCTGATAATACAGATCAAGGGGACACACTATAACAGGGCGAAGTGTTCTGTAAGCCCTCGCTAGTCATTTCATCAAACTTTCTGCGATCTTACAGATAAGAGACAAGAAAAGAAGGCTTTTCCATTGTCTACTATCTCTAGGTGTTACTAGACTTTATGTTATGCAATGGATCTGCTTTTTCATTCTCCCAGGGCTCCAACCAGTTGAATGAAACTCTCTTACAAAGAATAAACAGCACCAAAAAAATCCACTTGGTTCCGTGTCATCTCCGAGACAAGTTTGTGCTGCGTTTTGCCGTGTGTGCTCGCACTGTGGAGTCTGCCCATGTGCAGGTGGCCTGGGAACACATCAGAGATCTAGCAAGCAGTGTGCTGAGGGCAGAGAAAGCGTGAAAACAGAGCTGCTTCAGGTAAGCTAGCTGTGCCAGGAACATCCTGGCTTCCCTGTGACCAGCATCAGGATTCCAGCTCAGGCCCAACATGGCCACTTAGTGCTGCTAAGGGGCTGTGCAGTGAGGGAGAGAAAAGTATAGCACAGTTAGTCAGGAGAAGCAAAAAGAGTGTTATGTGTCATGATTCTACAGAGTGAATTTGTATTCATTTCTATCTGTGTGTGTGTGTGTGTGTGTGTGTGTGTGTAAAATAATGCGTAGATCTTGCTGTATACTTTACTTGAAGATTTCCCCAAACAGCACTGACCAAAGCAACTCTCCAAATAAGCTTTAGCTACATGAAAACATTTTCATGTGACCATCAGGCAAGACCAAAACTGTGATGGTAAGAAATGGCTCCCATGCTGTTTATCAGAGGGAAAGAAGCTCAGCCAGAGTAATTTATAAAATTTATCATTAGGGATGTCAGATTGGCGGCATGAACTCTTCCGTTAAAATGATTTATTGTATTGAGTCGCTGCCGAAACAGTGTATTTCTTATCTGAAGCCAATTTAGAAGTACAGAAAAATCCTAATTTTTATTATTTTATTTTTTTGTTTCTGTGGTGTCAGGAAAGAAATAAGGATCCTGGCCTTCTAGGCAGGCTCACTACCACTGACCTACACCACCAGTTCTCTTTATTTCTAAGTTCTCCTCTAAGTTCATGCTGTTTTTTCCCATAGAGATCAAAAGTTGAAAAGAAGTTTATCTGAAAACTGGAAAGAGAAAAATAACCACCACTCCGTCTTCGTGAAAGCATGGCTTATATGTGGCGTCATGTGTGTCTCCAAAATTAACCAGAACCCTCTGATTGACTTTTCGGTGACTTATCAAAGAAGAAATATTTTCCGTGTTATCCAGGGAGAAGTATTTTCTGTGTGGAAAGCTAACATCAGTGACTCTAGCTTCTGTTCTTTGTGTGGCCTTGATTTCTGTTGATATTTATATGTTCATAAATCCGTCAATGGCAGGAGACGCTTTTAGAAATATTTTCCAGGGCGGTTTTTGGTCTTACCTTTAGATTATATCTGTGGCTGTTAACTTGTCCCGTGTGTGGCTAAAAACTAAATAAACAACCCATGTGCAATACTAACTGTATTGAGTAAGCACCTTGTTTTACACTGTATCAGACTCATTCTTGTGAACTTGACTACCCCTTTCAGACATTTCGTTGTCACGTGTTTAATGGAAGCCTGGTATGTCAGTTTCTGTTTGGATTCATTAACAACACTCAAGTTCTGCTTAGAGTTCATGAATTCAATTTCTAGGTATTTACTCAAACAATCTCTGAACTTTATATGGAATCATCCTGATTTTAGAAGAATGTTATTTTTTTCATAGATTTATTTTTAAGTGTGTGTGTATGTGTTGTTCAAGGAGGCCAGAAGAGGCCATCAGATCCTCTGGAGCTAGAATTATAGGTAGTTATAACCCATCTAATTGTAGGTGCTAAAAACCAAGTGGGTTTTCCACAAGAGCAGTGTGCATTCTTAGCTACTCAGCCATCTCCCCAGTCCCAACACATGTGTATTTTTGTTCTTTGGAGACCTTAGAATTGTCAATGAAATTCACATGAGGTCCTTGTCTTATTAGCATGTGTGTTGGTTTATATAAAATGTCCACTTGACATGCCTCCAGGGAATTTCTAATTCAGGTTGCCTATGGCCACTCCCTGAGGGATTATATTGATTATGTTACTTGAGGTGGTGAAAAACACCCCAGTATGGGTGGCATCATTCCTTGGGCTTGGGTCCTAGACTGCATAAATGGGAGGTAGAGGTTATCTAAAAGGCTGGGGTATTTCTTTCTAAACTGTCCGAATCTTTAGGGGAACAGAGTCTAAGATCTCAGTTTATGTTCAAACCCAGGAAGGATATAGTCTTGTCTAACTATGGCTTATTTTTAGCTTATTTGAGTTTCTACTGCTATGATAAAACACCATGACCAAAAGCAACTAGAGAAGGAAAGGGTTGAATTGGCTCACACTTCTACATCACAGCTCATGAATGAAAGAAGACAAGGAAGTAACTCAAGGCAGGGACTGATTGTACCACACTTGTGTAGGTGGTCTTATCTGTATAAAAACAAACAAACAAAAAACAAAACAAAAAACCCAACAACAACAACAACACACACAAAACAAAACAAAACAACAACAACAAAACCTGAGTAAGCTATGAAGGTAAGTAAGTGAGCAGTGTTTCTCTATCCCTCTGTTTGACTATGTCTCCATATTCTTGCTTTGAGTTCCTGACTAGACTTTTCTGGATAATAGACTACATGTCGTAATATGAAATAAACTCTTTCCTCCCCAAGTTGCCTCTGATCATGGTATTTATCACAACCAAAAACAAACTAGGAGAGAGTCTTCTCAGGATAGGCAGCAGTGGGGGACATTTTGTGCTTATGGAACAAGGTCTATTTTATCTGCCCTGGTAAATCTTGCCTTTGATCCTAACTATATGTTATCCAAGTGAATTCAGTATTCCAAAGCCAGGCATAGTGCTTAGTCCCAGCTTAGGAGCCAGAGGCAGCAGTCAGATGTCTTGAGTACAAGGCCACCCTGATCTACAGAGTGAGTTCCAGGACAGTCAAGGCTACACACAGAAACCTTGTCTTGAAAAATCAAACAAAAGAGAACGGAGAATGCTGGACATGTATGTAGCACGTGCGTTTCAATCTGTGCCTCCTGCAGCTGCTCACTGGAGCACAGTGACCTCTGGTGGCAGTGATGCTAGATGCTGCCTGTGTGACCTCAGGTGTTTGCCCGATTTCAGGCACTTCTACCCGGAGTTGAGAAAGCCCTAGACTTATCTGGACACAGCAGAAAGCCAACAAAAGGCTTATCCTGGAACATCTCTTGTCTAGAATGTAGCAAAGAGCAGTCTTCCTGGAACTGGAGATCCAAGTCTGGATGATCACATACCAGTCAGAATACAGAAAAGTCCGAGATAGGACAAGGAGCTGTCACCTCGTGACAAGGGAAAGGGATATAGGACAAGACCCCAAGGGAAAGCAGGACTGGACTTTTAACTAGGGAATCCAATCAATGGTATAAACTTAAAAATGGTCTTACTGGTACTCATACATGAGGAAACATGGTGCTTACCCGATATAGCATTTTGGCCTAAGGATTGCTTTACTGTTTAATAATAATATAAATCCCCCCAAATTAATAGTTTTCACTTCTTTGGTATCAAAATCTGTTTCCTGAGCACCTCTCTATGTGTGCCATAAGATACCCTTGTAAAAAGTAATGGGAAAAATAATACAAAATTACTAGCAGAGTAAGTTGCTTGCATAAACTGGTAATATTAAAAAAGGTCTTTTGAAAGAAACTTGTGTGGTTCCCAAAAGCAGACATGCAATAAACAGTCACAGGAAGAATTATGGTATGCCCCCATAACCTGCTCAAACTAGCAGAGGGATCCACACATGGAGCAGTTTTTCCTAAACACAGGAAATTCACAGCAGCCAGAGGCCAAAGTACCTCAGCTTGATTAAGTCCCTCTGCTCTAACCTCACAAGAAAAGTGAGCTGAAGTAAGTTGATATCAACCTGTTAGCTCCTTTCCAACAGTCTCTGCTCCCTGCTTTACGAAGCTCACCCTTCTGTTTCTGCCCAGTACAAGTTCTTGTTCTCTTTTGTAGAGTAAAGGTTGCCCCCCTCATGAGTATAAAGGCTAACGAGAACTTTGTCAGACTTGTTAAAATTCTGCTTCTGGTCGTAGGGGAGAGCACCGTCTAATGACAACGTTTCATTAGGACTGTGTGTTCCATTCTCGTTAGGCTGCTGTAGACTGTGTATCGAAGGAATGTCTGGGTACATCTCCAGTCTTTCACCAAGGCTGAAGTGGAGAGATATGGCAACTGGGAGAATTCCAGCCACACTCAGGGATTCTCAGAGAAAGAGCCAGATTTAATTTTGCCCCATCTTCTCTCTTATCTCTACAACAGCCTTCTTCTTACACTACCTACAAATACATTTTAATAAACATTTATTATTGTGTGTTTGTGTATGACGGGTGAAAAAGCACATGCACCAAGAGGACAAAGGACAACTGTGTGAAGTCAGTTTTTTCTTTTTCCTTCCACTTTTTCGTGGGTTCTGGAAATTAAACTAAGTAAGGCCACCAGGCTTGCACAGTAAATACCTTTATCTGAGACATCTTGCTAGCCCCCAAAACAAGTTTTCTGGTAGAGGATGCATATTATTTAATTCCTCTGATCAAAACAAATTAGTCAATGGAACTGTACACAGGCATTGTCTGAGATTGTTTATAAACTCATAGGTACATAAACAAGAGGAAGCTCTCCCATCAAGGATGGGTTCTGTCTGCTTAGGTGCCAACTTCTTCCTTGCAGCTCCAATAACTTCTGCCCAGGAGAAAAGAATCTACCGAGAAATTTGTGTTCTCAGTCAGCAAGTTTACTACTTGCATAGATTAAGCCTAAAACTCTTCCACAGTACACACTGGGTTGCGATCCTAACAAAGCCAATTTAAAAAAGACGGACGCTAGGGAATCAGGTTGCTTTTTGCAGGACTCCTGGTCTTATAAAAAAAAAAAAAGATTAAAAAACAAATACAAAACAAAACCCAGACTCAGTAGGAAACTGAAAGGCAATTTTGAATTTAGGGGGAAAAATAAGACAACTTAGACATCTCAGCAGCCTCTGGAGGAGGGAGACGGACGAGAGGAAAAGAGAAGACCATGCTTTTGGAGTTAAAGTTCAGAAAAGCAGGCAGGCTCAACAATACAGGCCTGGGAATGGTTGCATGGGGTAAGGAAGGTCTTCGGAGTGATTGAAAGTGTCCAGAACCGTAGGGCAAGCAGGGTTAGGAGTTTTGGTTAGTATCTGAAGGAGATAGGATGAAGAAAAGAAAAGTTAGGTTATTTCAGTGAAAACGGCAGGCTTAGCAACGAGGGTTGCAGACAAAGAAAAAAAAAAAAGCACACTCCCCCTCCTCTCCCCTCCCCTGTCGGACAATCAGCTCCCGACTGCTTGGAGCCTGACCCAGTGGCTTGTTATGCCTATACAAACAATTAAGAACCTAACCCTTGGTGACCTCTCCCCAAATTGCAAGCTGTTTTGGCTGGTAATAGAGAGGTGGGGGTGGGGTGAGGTGGGGCCCAGAGCTATGAGGGGAAAGTTCCATCGGTGACTCCAAGCCTGTCCATTGGTTTGGCTACCTACGATTGGTAAAAATAAATTAAAAATAAAATAAAATTAAAAAAAAAAAAGCTCTTTAACTCTTACTGGATCCCTGCCAGCTACTGCTTTGGTAATCTCGGTATTCCGTGTAATGCTGGAATTTGCTTTTACCAAATGTCCCAGTACTCGAGTCTTCCTCCTATCTGATAGCTGCAGACGACGTGCTGAGGGCTGGAGAACGCCGGCGCGGGCAGGCTCAGGAATGGCGGCCCGGTGGTCTTCCCCGCTCCCGGGTCAGTCTCGCCCTCCCAGGGGACTCCCGCTGTCTTGCAAGCCTGCGCTTTCTTTCCTCGCTCACTACCTCTCTCTATTTCATAGCACCTCGCTCGGCCAAAAGGACATATTAGAGCCTGAGGTGAACCGGAAGCCAAGGGACTGCTTAGGTGAAACCACGGCCACAGCGCGGGATAAAGCTCCCTCATAGTGCGCGGGCGGGAAACCCGAATTCCCGCGTTTGGGGCCTGGGCGGTGACCGCAAGCCTGTCGAGGCCCCGCCCTCACGATACGTGTCGCGCGCGCTCCTCGGCCCTTCCTCATACACGCATGCGCAACGCGGGCCGAGCGCGTCGCCGCGCGCAGGCGCACTGCGAAGGGCGCGCTTTTCGGTGGCTGCTGTCCCGGCAGGGAGCGCAGGTGGGCGCCGGTAGGCTGCTGTTCTCCGCTAGGCCGGCGGGCCTGGGCTGTGGTCGCCACGCCGAGCGTTTCTTTGGTTTTGTTTTGTTCTGTCCGTTCTTACACTCGGGTTGTCGGAGAGAGTGGCTTTGGGAAACCCGCGGTGAGGCTCTGCCTCTGGGTGGCGGCTGGGGTTGAGGGGACGGCCTTTGGGCGTGGCGGTTTGGGGTCAGTCATCCGCTGCTGCCTCCCGCTAGGACTGTTGGGAAGGCTGGAGCGGGTTTGTCACCCACACGTACTCATTTTGACTTTCGTGCTTTCGGCAGCCCTAACCACAGGTGAATTTCTCCGAAAGTCAGAAGTGCTCCAGCATCTGAACTTGGCGCCCAGCATAACATCCTCATTATGAAACCTTTTTAAAAAAAATTCATTATGTAGCTAATGTATATATTAAGTATATGTGAGTCGTATTTAGAATGGAGCCCCCTACCGGATGTATGTATTAATAGCTAGAAATCAGACACACTTCTGACCCCAAGCGTTTGGGATGGTTTCAGGCCATGCACAGTCGCTATGGCCTGAGGGAGCACCTTTCAAAGGGAAGAAATAATAATTCATAATCTCTTGTATTTCTAAGCTCTGGGGACTCTATAATGCTTTCAATAATTACAAAAACCTGTCAGCTAAATAATGGTATACACTACTCCCCCCCCCTCAGCCTTCCCCCCAAGTGAAAACACATAGTTTAAGAGATATACTCAGTCACTGCTGAAGAACAGATTATGCATTCAGAATTCAGGGCCTGGGAAATGGTTTAGTGGGTAAAAGCTTGAGGTCCTGAAGCCTGGGGCCCCTAGGAACTGACATGGTAAAAAGAAAAAACACAGTTCCTGCAAAAAGTTGCCCTCAGATCTAAACCCACACCCCTCCCCAGTAGATAATAACTAATTAAAACTTAGATGTCCAGTTTCTAAAGATAGGTTTTATCGATTCAGATTCTGTGCTCCAAATTCCTATGCCACGTAGCCACTAGTAAGTCAGAGTTCTGTAAAGTTCAGAAATGATGTGTGGCATATAGTAGGCACTCCAGTTTTTAATCATTTTAGTGGATACCATGGACTAGGTACTGAAGAAAATCTAAATATGATGAAAAGCAGTTCTTGTTTGCAGAAGCTACCTGTCTAGTTTGAACAACCAATAGCGTTCTAAATCAGAAAATTAGCGAAGTAAAGAAAATTGGGATGTAACTCGGATGTCCATACTTTATAGATTTTCTCAAGCGCACAAAGGTGGAAATGACTTAGAAGTGTTAGGTTAGTACCTGTGTTATTGAGCAGTGGCATCAGACTGTTTTTGGTCCTAAGTATCTGTAGTTGTAGGATTTGACTGACTGGAAAGGAAGTGAAACTTGGGAGATGACTAAATGAAAAGATGGTGGTAGAAGAGGACAATGTTTTTGAGAATGACTAAAATCGGTGATTTTAGTTGATAGACTGAAATGAAGCTATAAAGAAGATATTATAAGCATTGTGAACCTTTGTGGTTGATATTTCCCAAGTTATCTCTCCGTCAGGTTCTTATTTCTGGTGTTGTATAATGGAGAATAAAGTAAGGTTAAAGCAGATGAAAGCAGGGTTCCTTTCTTGCCTCAGGACTGTTGATCCAGTTTCCATTTAAGTTCCAGTCTCACTAGATGTTAAGTTTCCTATTGTAATAAGCAAAGATGCATGTATGTCGACCTATAATGTGGTACATTCTTTCCACAGCATTGTCAGAGATCAAAGTTATATTAACCAGGTGGTAGTGGTGTATCCTTTAGTTCCAGTGCTCCCGAGGCAGAGGCAGGTAAATCTCTGAGGTTGAGGACAGCCTGGTCTAGAGAGTGAGTTCAGGGCAGCCAGGGCTATACAGAGTAACCCTTTCTCAACAAACCACCACCACTAACACCAAACCCACCACCACCAAAGCTATATTAAATATAGCTCACATAAAAAATATTGTTTATTTAGCTATACTTCCAGATAAATAGGAATTAAATTTAAAATTTTCTTTGCTTTATCATAGTACTTAGGAAACCAAAAAGTTTTCTTAAAAGTCATCTTAGAATCCAGGCAAATTCTATGTTACAAAAACAGTTTTTACATTATTTAGTGATAAGTGGGGCACATTTATGCCAGGCTGTGCATGTGGTTGGTAGGGGACTACTTTCAAGAACCATGTAGGTCCTGAGAACTTTTAAGTTGGCAGACTTGAGAGCTGGTGCTAAGCCATCTCCCTAGCCCAGTTGTATATTTTCCTAAGATTCTTTCTAGCAATGTGAAGGGGATTGTGAGAATATCTCAGGAAAAATCTGATGTAAAACCCCTTTCTAGTGGACTGTTTGGTTTATTCTTGGAGTTCATTTTTTTAAAATAAGTTTTAATTTTTAACACTGAGAAATGGGGAAAATTTGAAAGATTTGTGGCATCATGTTTTGCATGTCTATTCATGATAAATCATTAAAAATATTAAATGTCACCATTTATTTCTATGTTCCACACAGCTCAACCTATGCTGATAACATTGAGAAGTATTCAGTACCTGGTAAAGGACATAGTGCTTCACGTGGAACTTGGCCTTGATTTCTGGCATTGGTCATAATCATCAGAGTTCTCTCTAGTAAGTCAGTTCTTTAATTCTCTCAGCTCAGTTTCTGCATTTGTATAGAAGGGGTACAAGTTTTCAAATCATTTTCATAATACCTGATTTGATTCTCACAATGGTCCTTCAGAAACATCTGAACATCCAAAAATTGTAAGCGGCTTGCTTAGTACTGTCTTTTTTCTTAAAAAGCAGTCTGAAGATTTCAAGCTTCATCATGGCATCTTCATACTTAGTTTTGACTGTTCCTCTCAGTGCTGCCACCTACCTACCCAACCTTTTCCCTTGTTCCTTCTTTCTCATTAGATCTCTCTGCCTTCCTATTACTTGTCCCATTGCCCTATCTCCCACCTCCCTAAAGATAACCACCTCCTCTCATGATCACCTTCTATGTCCATGGTCTACAAATATATATATGTAAATGCATGCACACACACAATTTCTAATTATTTCTGCATTCGTATTACATGGTCCATTGCTTCTCAACTCCCTAAAGATCACAACCTTTTCTCATGATCCCCTTCTAGTTCTGACCTACAGACACATTTGCTCGTGCACATACGATTTCTAAATCCAGATTCTGCATGTGACAGAATGAGATATTTGTCTTTCACAATCTGTCTTATTTTGCATAGCATAAGATTTTCAGGATTTTTTTTTTTTTAATGGCAACATAGAACTCCTTTGTGTATTTATATATCATCTATTGATGGACATTCGAGTTGTTTTATGGCTCCTGTAAATAGTGTAGCTATAAACATGGATGCACTATCATTTCTGTGATGTGTGGACTTAGAAATCCTAGTATATACCCAAGAGTACAATATTCAGGGTTTTTTTGTTTGTTTGTTTGTTTTTTGTTTTTTGTTTTGAGAAGCATTAATGCTGATTTTTCTAGTAGTTGCACAAATTAGCATTTCCACCACCAGGGAATAAGGGTTTCTCTTTCCCTACATCCTTGACAGCGTTTGTTGTCATTTGTTTTCTTGATGACAACCATTCTGACTGGGGAATAGAATCTCTAGACGGTTTTATTTTGCAATTTCCCTGATGACTAAGAGTACTAAACACTTGTGCAAGTATTTATTGGTTGTTTTTCTTTTGAGAACTGTTTAGTTCATTAGCACAATTTTTGATTAGAAGATTGAGGGGTAGTTTTTCAGTTCTTTATATATTCAGAAAGGGTATGCTTTTGTGTGCATGAGTGTGTACATTGTGGCCAAAAGGTGTCAGATCCCCTAGAGCTAGAGTCATGGTGGTTGTGAATAGCCATGTGGTTGCCCTGTTCTCTATAAGAGCAGCAAGTGCTCTTAACTGCTGAGCCATCTCTTCAGCTGCCTTCTACATTCTTGTAGAATCTTTTTTTGTAACTCTGCTCACTGTACAAGCATGAAAATGCAGGTTTGATCCCCAGAGCCTATGTAAGAAATCTGATGGCAGGTACTTGTAATCATATTGGGGAGGACAGGCTGGTCCTTGGGGTTTACTATAATCTATAACCTACTTGGTGAGCTCTCATTCAGGGAGGGACCTGTCTTCAAACACAAAGTGGACAGTGCTTGAGGAATCATATCCAACTCACAAGAGAATATTTTGATTCTTTTGTATTTAGTAATACTTGATAAATGGCCCAAAAATGTGATATAGTTTACAGGAGATTCCATTGGCTATTGAGAAGAATTTTTTTTCTGTTAGATATAGTAGCCTATAAATATTTGTTAAACTCATTTCATCTCTGGTATGGGTTAACTCTGAAGTTTCTTTGTTGATTTGTTTGGATGACCTATCTCATGAGAATGGGAAATTGAACCATTAATTAATTTTAAGTCTTTTTTTTTTTTTGGTGCATATTCTTATATGTACACCTGTGTATGGAGGCTCTCTATGGAGGCCATGTTTTGATATTAGGTGTTTCCTGTTACTTGTCACTTAATAAATCCTTCCTTTAAGTTGTTTATGAAATCTTTTGGGACAGAGTCTCATGTATCCCAGATTGCCTTTAACTTACCATGTAGCTGAAGGTGGTGACCTTGAACTTCTCTTGCTGAATCTACCACCCAAGTACTAGGATTATAGGCATGCATAGTTATACCCAGTGTATGTGGCTGGGCATCAAACACAGGACTCAGTCATGTTAGTAAGCACCCTACCAACTGAGTTATGTTTCCCAAGCCCTGTCTTTGGTTACCTTTAAGTTCTTTCTGTTTAAACCCATGAATATTTTCTCTGTAGGAAAATAACTTCATAAGTAAAACAATTTAGCATCTATGAAATCATTATTTGGTTGTCCTTAATCTTGAAAACTGTGTCAATGCATCTCTGTGTCACAGGTACTTGAAATACATGTTTAACTAGATGTTTCTTTTATAAATTAATAATCTGTCCTTATAAATGAACCTTATAAATCTGTTGTATTTTTTTTTTTTTTTTTAGCACAGAGTTTTATACTTTTGTTTTCTTTGTGAAACTGATTTGCCTTCAATTTTGTCTTGTGTTATAGAACCTTTGACATGGAGACATCCAACTCTAGGTCTGTGCAGGTGGACGAATGGCAGAAGAATTACTGTGTGGTTACATCCAGCATATGTACACCAAAGCAGAAGGCCAATGCATACCGTGCACTGCTACTGCGTCTTCAGGATGCATATGCCAATGCCGATATCTCTCAGGTCTTTGCTACCAACCTGTTCAAAAGGTACACAGAAAAATACTCCGCAATTATTGATTCTGACAATGTTGTAACTGGCTTGAATAACTATGCAGAGAGCATTTTTGCTTTGGCAGGATCTCAACAGACTGACAGTGACAAGTGGCAATCTGGATTGTCAATAAATAATGTTTTCAAAATGAGTAGTGTACAGGAGATGATGCAAGCTGGTAAAAAATTTAAAGAATCTCTGTTGAAACCTGCTGATGCATCAGTAATCATGTGTAAAGAGCCCATTACCTTTGAGGTTCCTCAACTTAGTGCTTGTGGAGGTTCTGAAGAGGCTGACCTATTAGCCAGTTCAGTTCATGGCACCGATATGACCCAAGCCATTCCAGGGAGTAGTCTGAGATGTCCCCCATTTCAGAGTACTCTGCTGCCTATGGCACCTAATACCACTAAGCCTTGTCTCACCTCCTCAACACCTTCAGGAGTGTCAACCTCTGCAACATTTTACAGGACACCATTATTTGGAAACACCGAAAAGGAAACTCAAAGCTTTCCTAAAACCAGCACAGGACTAAATATGTTCTTACCTAATCGGTCTTGTGTTCCTTCTGGCTGTGAAAATCCTCGAGAAAGGAAGGCTTTTAATGATTCTTACACCATTGACATTTTTTCCAATTCAACACTGAATAAGGCTTCTAGTAAAACAGAAGACAGTGGCCAAAGGGAAGATAGCTTGCCTACGTTTAAAACTGCAAAAGAACAATTATGGGCAGATCAAAAAAAAAAGGGCCATTATTCCCAGCATACATCTAAATCTTCTAATGGTGGTATGAAAAAGTCTCTGGGAGCTGGAAGATCGAGAGGGATATTTGGAAAGTTTGTTCCTCCTGTATCTAACAAGCAAGATAGAAGTGAGCAGAATGAAAAGGTGAAGCATAAGTCCAATGGGGCAGGGTCTATAGAACCAGCATACCTCACTGACGATCGTCTGAAGAATGTGGAGCCAAGGATGGTTGAACTTATTATGAATGAAATTATGGACCATGGGCCTCCAGTAAATTGGGAAGATATTGCTGGAGTAGAATTTGCCAAAGCCACAATAAAGGAAATTGTTGTGTGGCCCATGATGAGACCAGATATCTTTACTGGATTGCGAGGACCCCCTAAAGGAATTCTGCTCTTTGGCCCTCCAGGAACTGGTAAAACTCTGATTGGCAAGTGCATTGCTAGTCAGTCTGGAGCAACATTCTTCAGCATCTCTGCTTCTTCATTGACTTCTAAGTGGGTAGGTGAGGGAGAAAAAATGGTTCGTGCATTGTTTGCTGTTGCAAGGTGTCAGCAGCCCGCTGTGATATTTATTGATGAAATTGATTCTTTATTGTCTCAAAGAGGAGATGGTGAACATGAATCTTCAAGAAGGATAAAAACAGAATTTTTAGTTCAGTTAGATGGAGCAACTACATCTTCTGAAGACCGTATTCTTGTGGTGGGAGCCACAAATCGGCCCCAAGAGATTGATGAAGCTGCCCGGAGAAGATTGGTAAAAAGGCTTTATATTCCCCTCCCAGAAGCTTCAGCCAGAAAACAGATTGTAGTTAATCTCATGTCTAAGGAGCAGTGTTGCCTCAGTAATGAAGAAACTGAACTGGTAGTGCAGCAATCTGATGGGTTTTCTGGAGCAGATATGACACAGCTTTGCAGAGAGGCTTCTCTTGGTCCTATTCGTAGTTTGCATACTGCTGACATTGCTACCATAAGTCCAGATCAAGTTCGACCAATAGCTTATATTGACTTTGAAAATGCTTTTAGAACTGTGCGACCTACGGTGTCTCCAAAAGACTTAGAGCTTTATGAAAACTGGAACAAAACATTTGGTTGTGGAAAGTGAATACAGCGATTGAAGGGAGAAGCTGCCATCTAATAGTTTCTTTACCTTTAGCATAGGAAGCTTAGGGTGTGCTACTTATATTGTTTTGGAGTATATCCTGAGTTCTATGCCTCAGAGTAGAATGATAACCACTTGATTGGTATATAAGTATGCTCAATTTGCCTTCCAGTTATTACATGATATATAAGCCCATTTCATTTAAATAGAATGACCTTTTGTTTCTCAGTGAATTCAAATTAGAACTTTAGTCTGTAATAATAAAGTTTGTCAGTGAAGTATTAGTATGGTTTACATTTGAAACAGCATTACATTATTGGCTTAGAGTTACGATCTTACCAAAGGCTAGAATGAAAGCAACAGAAAGTAAACTACTTTCTGTTAACCTGTGTTGGTTTGTAACTTGTTTTGTGGGCTTTTTTCCTATCTAAATTAACTAATAAAAACATGGTTAGAAATAGCAATGTGTAATCTTGTGTCAGGGATGTAGCCTGCCTCAAACAAAAGATGAGAAGTGGTTTTCTCAAAGGATCTTGGAAGTTTTGTGTTACTATTTTATCTGATAATACGTATAAACCTATTATTTCACCCTTTTCCAAAGCTAAATGTTTTTAGATTGTTCCATCATTTTGTTTTGTAAAACATGTTTATTGTAGAAACTTAAGACAGAAGCAAAGAGAATAAAAATTGTTAGTTTATTACCACTTTGATGGAAATACTTAATTTTGCTATAACTTCTTTCAAATTATTTGTTTTAAACAGTCCTGTATAATATGTATATGATTTTACTATACTTTTGTAGTTGACTTGTGTTTCCTCTCCAACTGATATGCAGCTATGTTGGCATGAAACATTCTCTTTGCCTCAGATTTCCCACAGCAGTGATAGTTCAGGCCTATGCCACCATGCACAGTTAGCCAGTTCTTTTCTTTCTTTCTTCTTCTTCTTCTTCTTTTTTTTTTTTTTTTTTTTTTTTTTTGATTTGGTATATTTTGTTTTATTCAACTCCAGTCTTACAAAGTCTAATAATTTTGTTCCCTCTCTTGGAGGATGCTGGGGACTGAGCCTGGGTCCTTGTGCATGTATTTCTTTCAGCAGATCCAAGTCTTACTATTCCTGACCCAATGGCTTATGTGAGTATACTGATGAGTCATTCAGAGTCATTCAGGTTAGTTTAAACTATGCCTAAAAGCACACCACAGGCCGATGATAGCTTTGGAAACTATCATCCAATTACAAATGGGAGGCTTGTAAGAAGCTGGCTTTATAATTTTGAGTGCTATCATAAATGTCTACAGAAATAATTTTCCTTTACATACTCTTTCGTACAGATTGGCTATAATTTACTTTTTTAAATCTATTTTTAAAATAAGTTTTATTTATTTATTTATTTATTTTTTATTTGTTTTGGTTTTGTGTTTTTAAGACAAGGTTTCTCTGTGTAACCTTGGCTGTCCTTAAACTCACTCTGTAGACCAGGCCGGCTTTGAACTCATAGATCCCACTTGCTTCTGGCACTTTTCAAAAGATTTATTTTATTTGAGTACACTGTAGCTGTCTTCAGATACACCAGAAGGCTGTATTGGATCTCATTACAGATGGTTGTGAGCCACCATTTGGTCCCTGGGAGGTAAACTCAGGACCTCTGGAAGAGTAGTCAATGCTCTTAACTCCTGAGCCATCTCTTCAGCCCAACTATAATTACTTAACACAGGAGCTGATACTTTTCCTTTGTAAATATGGCAACTTTAAATGGAATTCAAACCTTTTTTTTTTTTTGTAACTTTTTTTTTTTTTAGATTTATTTGGAAGCTGGAGAGATGGCTCAGTGGTTAAGAGTACAGACTACTCTTCCAGAGGTCCTAAGTTCAATTCCCAGTATCCACATGATGGTTCACAACCATTTCTTATGGGATTTATGCCCTCTTCTGGCTTGTCTGAAAACAGCTACAGTGTACTCATAAAATAAATAATTTTAAAAAAGATTTTATTTTATGTATATGAGTGCTCAATCTACATGTACACTTGCATGCCAGTAGAGGGCATCAGGTCATAGATGGTTGTGAGCCACAATGTAGTTTCTGGGAATTGAACTAAGGACCTCTGTAAGAGCACTGTGTGCTCTTAACTGCTGAGCTGTCTCTTCAGCCCTGGAATTTGAAACACTTGAAAGTTTGTACTTCATGATGGCTCACAGCTACCTATAACTTCAGTGCATGGGGATCCAGTGCCCTCTTGACTTCAGCAGGCATCAGGTTCAATGGTACACATGTATACATTCAGATAAAAAAAATCAGTACAAATTATTTACACATAAAATCTAAATTTTAAAGTTTGTGTTTTAGTATAGTGTATTTCATTATTTTTCATTTACCTTTTATTTATACATTGTTGCTTTAAAACCCTTTGCAAATTTCCCCCTTTGAAATATGTGATTGTCACATTAGAACTTAAGCTACCGTTTTGACTTTTTTTATTTTTGTGTGTTTGTTTTTTGTTTTCAAGATAGGGTTTCTCCATGTAGTCCTGGAACTCACTCTGTAGATTAGGCTGATCTCAAATTAGAGCTCTGTCTGCTAAGTGCTGGGATTGAAGGTGTGGGCCACTACTACTGGCAACTCTTTTAACCTTTAGTTTTACTTTATGCAGATAGGTGTTTTACCTTTATGTAGGTCTGTGCACCATTTGCATGTAATAACCACAGAGGCCAGAAGAAGATGTCATATCCCTTATGACTAGAGTGACACAGACACTTATGAGCTGGGAATCAAACCAAGGTCTTCTGCGAGAACCTCTTAATTGTGAGCCATTTCTTTTGCTCTAACATCTCAAAATATTTCCTAATATCCAATACTTTATCCTTGTTAGGACTTGAATATGAAGTGTGCCTCACAGGCTCATTTGTTCAATCATAGTGGTGCTATTTTGGAAGGTTCCAGAGGTAAGACTTATTTATAATAAGTAGGTCATTGGGGTTCTATCCTTGGTGCCTTGTCCCAGGTTTTTGGTTTTTTTTCTGCTTTCTTTGTGTGAAGTGAAGACTCCCCTGCCACAGGCTCTGTTGCCGGATCACCTTTAGCAGAACCTTCTGAAACAAAAGAATCAGAATTGGGTACAGTTAAAAGTAACTAAGCCCTTTTACTATTCCTGGACCTTGGATCCTTAGGTATTAATTTGAAGAAATTAAATACAGTTTTTCTTATCTGGAGCTTATTGTCTTTAGAGACCATTTCAACACTCTTGTATCTTAAAAGTTACCATGATGTGGTAGACAATTACCATCTGCCCATTGGTGTTTTGATATTTTTTTTCTGTTTTTTTTTTTTTTTTTTTTTTTTTTTAGGACAAAGTTTCTCTGTGTAGTTTTGGCTCTCTAAGAATTTACTCTATAGACCAGGGTGGCCATGAACTCAGAGATCTGCTTGCCTCTGCCTCCAGAGTGCTAGAATTAAGGACATGTGCCACCATTGCCCAGCTGATTTAACTCTGTAACTTTTTTAAAAGTACACTGCAGCTGTCTTCAACCACAGCAGAAGAGGTCATCAGATCTCATTACAGATGGTTGTGAGCTACCATGTGGTTGCTGGGATTTGAACTCAGGACCTCTGGAAGTACAGTTAGTGCTCTTAACCACTGAGCCTTCTCCAGCCCCTGTAACTTAGTCTTAATTTTATCATTTTTTACTATTCCCTTCTTCCCATTGACAACACCTGTCAATACTGACTTTTTACTATTAGTCACCAACCACAGGCCATTCCCTTCTGTGGAGTTTAGTTTGTGTCTGGGAAAAATATTGTTTAAATATGTTAAAAATACATTCTGGAGGGAAAACACAGCATCTTCAACAACTGGTGTGAAGAAAACTGATATACCCACATACAGAGATGCTTCTCTCATTTTGCATAAAACTCTAAATGGATCAAGAACAACATAAGACCTGAGACCCCAAAACTGCTTAAAAAATACATATGCTTCAATTTATAAACATAAGTAAAGACTTTCTGAATGAGATAGTAGTACAGGAAATAAAGTTTAACAATACATGGGATTTAATGGAAAGTCTCTGTACAGTAGAGAGGAAATTGTGAATCAGCAGTTCACAGAATGGAAAGATGAGTGTAAATTTGTTGCAATTTCAGAAAAGGGAGGAAAGATTGGTCTTTCCAAAATAGTGTGTTTTAGGTGTTTCAGTATTGGATTGTTGTGGAGTTCCTGGACTGTACTTATAGTCTGCCTGTGGAAAGGCCCACTGAGATTGGTCTTGTAGGGTCCAGTCTTTAACAGTCAGGCAGCAGAGCAGGCTGTGGGTCAGCAGCAGTCTTCAATGGAGAAATTGCAGAGACTGGTCCTGCAGAGTTCATGGTCCATCAAGACCCACTAGGAAGCAGGGCTCCTCACATTAGAGTGATTTACAGTAGTCTGATTTTTGTAAGCCTGTGGCCTAAAAAGTGAGTTCATGCTGCTACCATATTCCTTATTTGGCAAAGCAGTGAGTTTTAGGGTGCTTAAGAGTTTAGTTCTGTTTTTACTTTAAAACTTGTTTGCTAACTCGTTTTTAAAGACTAAATCTGCCTTAGTTTATAAAGAAAAGTCATTTCTCTACATCCCTCTTACTAGCACATAGGGGCAATCACTTGGACCCACAGAGGACATCATGTTCACCTCACAGTTAAGGGCAATCACTTGGACCCACAGTGGAGTGGAGATCATGCTCACCTCACATGTTCACTGCTGAGCAAGTGAAAAACACTGCAAACAGTGTTAACCCTTTGTCCAGATGTGCTGTCATGTGCCTTTTATCCTAGCAGGCCAAGGTAAGCCTATCTTTTTGACTTACATGCTACCCTGATTTACATAGTGACTTCCAGGTTGTCCAGAGCTAAATAGTGTCTCAAAAAAGATGTTTCCAATGTAGGAAGAATGTGGACAGAATTCTGAAAATGTACTAAGATCCTGGCCCGTAATTTCAACACTGATCTAGGTACTGCTTGAAAGGGCTTTGCAGATAAACTTTAGTGGAACTAAAGATAGAATTATTTATATAAACCCAATGTAGTTGCATGAATCCTTAAAGCAGGATGTTTCCTGTCTGGTGGGAAAAGAGGTAGTCAGATTCGAAGCTCACTCCACAGTGTAAAGCCAGGGTTTGAGCGAGGCCTCAGCTGACCACAGGTCCCACACTGAAAACAACAAAACCAACACCTCAGGCCTATAATGTGATGCATAAGGCAATTCTTTGAGATACCTCCAGTAACTGTAGGCTGGTTTACAGCAGAGAAAGCAACAGACCTACCAACTAGCCTTGTGCTTTACAGAACTGAGATAACATTGTGTTGTGTAGTATACTAGACTTATGGTAATTTCTTAGAGCAGTGTTGTGTGACTGAAAATGTCCCCCATAGGATAAGGTGTTTGAACTGTTGGTCTCCAGTTGGTGCTGTTTGGGGAGGCTTAGTAGTTACTGTTCTGTTGAACGAATTATGTCACTGAAGGTGAGTTTGAGAGTTTAAAAATTCTATATTGTATTCATTTTTCTCTGACTTGCAATTTATAGACATGAGCTTTTAGCTTACTACTCTAATCTTCCTTGCTTCCGTCCACTCTACCATCATGAGTTCTTATCCCTTTGGAACCATAAGCCAAAATAAACTCTTTAGTTGCCTTGGTCATTCTATTTCATCACAGCAATAAAAACATAATATTTGTAAGAATGACAACCAACAAGCACCAATTCTAAGCACAGAATCAAGGAGGGTCAGAAGTGTTTTCAGTTTTTTGTGTATGCGTGTATGTCTGTTGTGAATGATTGCTGAGAATCCTGCCAAGAATGATCATCCTTCCCTCAAACTCTGTTAGCAGATCTTGGAAACTGCCTTTGTAGTTAGCACTTCACCACCCTTTCATTTCATAAGGCCAGGGCCATTGAGGAGACATTTAATGTACACAGTGAGAAATGCATATGTAAATGAACTGTTCTAGGATCCACCTGAACAAGTAAAAAGAAAGGTAAAATTAACCTGCCAAAGATCCCAGCAGATAGTGAATATGAAAACAACTTATACAATACTGGATCTTTTTCTAATACTGGGTTTTAGAAGCACAATAAGTCCTTATATTTCCAGAGCATCCTCATTATAAGTCACTCTGTTTCAGGTGTTCCTTCAGCTATATATTGGCCAGGGTGGCCAAAAACTTAACAGCAGGAGCCGGAGAGGTAGCTCACTGGGTAAGGGTACTGGCTGGTAGTTAAGACTGTTCAGGTTTGATCCCTAGCACCCACATGACTGCTAATAACTATTTGTAATTCCCATTCCAGGGGAGCCCTGGCCTCTTGACAGTACTAGACAGGCAAGTGGTGCACAGGCATGCATGAGGGCAGAACACCCATACACGTAAAGCAAAACAAAAATCCAGAGAAACCAAAACAGTATTTATAAATGAAGCAAGGTGGTTTCCTTTTGGTTCATTTATAGTGAGGAAGAGTTAGAGGGACGTAGGTCAACAAAGTAAGGTGGTCACTGCTTATCTCTAGAGGGCACTGCAAAGAAAAATGGTGAGAAGGCACAGACCTGCAGAGGAAAGGGGAGAATCCAAGGATTCTATAAAACATCCAACCCAGCTAGGTATGGTGGTGCACAGCACATCTTTAATCTCAGAGACCGTAGGCAGGTAGATCTCTGTGTTTGAGACCAGGGCAGTTAATCGGAAAAACCCTGTCTCAAAAGAAAAACAAAAAACAACCAAAGCCAAACCAACCAACCATGTATCCCCAACCCTGCACTGCCTCAAACCGTCCAACCCAGAGTCAGTTTACAAAACTTGTAGTCTGAAGGCTCCACTCTCATGAAGAGAAAAAGCTTTGGCTTTATCCAGTATTCAGTCTCCTGGTTTTACCAGACATTTGTTCATCTATCCCAGAAAGTGAGTGTGGGCATTCCTAGGGGACCTCTGTCACCCTACCCCATTATATTCAACCAGGAAATCATTTTTAGACCTTTGAAGTGCAGGTTTGGGTACTATTCTCTAGAACTGAGCTTCATGGGAACAGGCCGGTTTCCGCATAGCTGCCTCATGTAAGAAGGCTCTTCATCTTGGTATTTCTGCAGAGTCTGGCACTGACATTTAACACAGCCACCATCATTAAGCACTGTGCTGTAGCCTAGGTGTATTTTATCCTAGACTAAGATCATGAGGCAGCAGGAGTTACAGCCCTTGAATCCCAGGACTATGGAATCAGTATTTGGGTGTATACATACAGCGTAGTTATTCAAAATGGTAATGCACTCCAGTTAACTTAAAAGAAAACAAGCTTATTTTTAAGCCATTGGACATGAATAATTAATTTTAAAAATTAGGGGCACTGGATTTATAAGGGCTGTGAGGGTCCCTTTCAGAAAGTCCTCTTAGGAAACATTTCACATTACATATAGAAAATGGCTGAAAGAATGATGACCAACCTCAAAACAAATCTTTAAAAAACAGGTTAAAGGTCTCCATGTTTTGCACATATATAATATTTCAAAGTAAACCTCAAAATCAGAATCTATAGCAAAAACTCACTCATCCAATTCCAAATTGAGGAAAGCAATCAAAGCAGCTTTAAAAAGTAGCTGTGAGGCAAATATGGACTTCATCTGCATTTTAAGAAATTGAATGTTCAGAAACCCATTTTACAAAGGAATCTTTGAGCAAGCAACATATATGCATAACATTACATCTGTGACTACAGAAGTGGATAAATTCTATTTCATCCAAGTTTGGGTACAGATTTCTGTGGGCTCTCACGCCTGTAAAAAATGTCTTGGCTGTATGCACGTTTCTGACCCAGAGCAACAACACAGCCCCCAATGCATGGTAAGTATCTGTGTACATAATTTCACAGAATATCAAAAATTGCTGTAAGACGAGGGCATTATTACAATTTAAAGGAAATGATGCAGATAAATCTATTTTAATGGAGAAGCTTAGTAGATGCAAAATAAGTATGTCAGTGCTTCATTATTTATTCCTCTCAACTTGCCAAAAGTAGAGTGGGAAAATGCACACGATCCAGCCTAACATTGTATGCAAAGAAGTAAGAAAGATTTATTTCCCAGCCGTTCCTGTGCCTTGGACAAACTTAGTCCTGTGGGTAACTGATTTCAAAGGCTCTATTGTATTCCATTAGTTGCACTACATAATCTCATCTGCACTACTGTTGGGCATTACCTAGATAATCCAGTGCTCACCACTGGATGCAGTTCACAGTTCCCTTTTAAATGAATCATCTCCTTTCATAGTAGAATCAGTAATTTCATTTAAAAACTGTATTAGACTAAACAGGTACATCTGATATTGCTGTCCAGTCAGAAGAGTATGCTATGGCGTGTGTGTGTGTGTGTGTGTGTGTGTGTGTGTGTGTGTGTGTGCGTGCATGCATATATTAATTTATTCCCCCACCCAATTTTCTTTTGTAGTTTCTTACATGGGATTATATTCAAGACAGGTTCCCTATGCTGATTAAGAGAGTAACATATTAAGGTCCAGGGAGGGGTATGCCAGAGGGGAATATGGAAGGGTGTAGGGAACAGCCAACTCTTCCTAGCCTGGAGGAAGGAGAAAGAGTAAGGTGTAAGGGAAAGAGTATGGACTGACTTCACAGTTTTGTGCTGTTAACCTTTGCATAGTCTCCCAGGACTTGGTGGTTCCTCAGTTTTCTTGTTCAGCAACAATACATATACGATAATCTATAGGGAAACTACATTTCTCACACTTCTGAAGGTGAAGTTCAAGATTAAAGTGTCACACCTGGTGAAAGCTTTCTAGCTGCTTGCTAACATGGCAGAGGCAGGACAGGGCTAGACAGCACCTGGAAAGTAGACAGCAGCATGAGAACCTCAGGAACACTGACATGTGTCCTGCTCCTGGGACAATGACATTGGCTCATTCGAGAATCATGAGCATGGGACACATATGACCCAAATCACCTAAAGGGTCTACCTCCTAATGCCACCACCATGGCAATTACAATATATTATGAGCTTTTCAAACCATAGCACAAAGGTATCATATGAATCATCCATGATGCATACCAAGGAACCAACCCAGCAGCATTCTTAGTAAAACTCCAAAATGGAAATTTCAAGATAATTTAAACCCAGACATCTTGACGTTTAAAATAGCTTTATTAAGATAAATGGAAGCACAGTGATAACACATACTTAGGGTATATAATTGAATTATTTTTAATGTACTATTTACTTTTAATATTTAGTCAATGAAAGAAATAGTCTCACTTCCAATGAATGAAAGATACTGTTTATTCTAGAGACAAATAGGAATGAATGACTGCGAATATAAATTTGATCCCTCCAAATACCATAAACTTTTACAATAATTGAACAAAGAAGGCCATACATAAAGGTACCTTTTAATACATTAATAAATACATCAGGTCTTATAGCAAGATGGGGAGAATGCTGCTATAGGTCATGGAGTCCATGCTGACAATACTTTTAACCCTTTGAGTGCTGGAGTGCTAATACATTCCTAAACCTTTTTTCTTTTCTTTTTTTTTTTTTTTTAAGCCTGTCAGGATGTGGGTTAGGGAATGTCTATTCAGCAGGCTAAAGATCACCCAGGAAAAACTGTCATCAGCATTTACAAATAAAATAGTAACAGACCAATTTCTTCACAGCGTTTACATTTTACCCAGTCAGTGAGCCTTTGCAGACTTTCCCCCCTAGGATTTTATTTCTAGGAATTCTCATTCACACACACACACACACACACACACACACACACACACACACACACACACGTCAGTCATATTTTCTGTCACTGACCAGATACCTGAGCAGGAAAGATTTATTTTGATAGTATTTCAGAGGTCTTGGTCCAGCATGGTGGCCAGGAAGCAGAGAGAAAGAATGCCTGGAGAGCCGTTTACTTTCTCCTTCCCCATTTATCCCATCCTGGCCCCCAGCCTATTCATCCTCTTTGTTTTTATTTCTGGCATGCCTTCACAGATGCACCAGTAAGTGTTCATCATTAATCTCTTAAATGATTCTAAAGCTAATAATTACATTACCACCGTGTGTGTCTTAACTCTGAAAAAAAAATTTGTCTTTTGTAATTCCTTCTACCTGCTGCCCCTGACCCATAGTCACACCAGGTAACTACTGAACTGCTTAACATAAATATTAGTTTGCATTTGCTAGAAATTTCATAAATCACACATTGTAATCTCTGAGTTGATTTTGTCAAGGGAATGTAATTACTATGTTGGTACAAATATAGTAGGGTCTTTTTCTCCTTTTTAGTATCCATGATATGGATATAACACAGTGGGGTTTTTTGTTGTTATTTTTAATACATTCATGTTTGAAGGATGTTTGTGGTTTTCTAGCTTACAAGCATAACTGATAAATACAGAGATGAATGATTAGTATTAGTATTAATTTAGGTACCTTTTCAATAAGTGCACAAAACCTGCCATTGGGTAAAATTTTATTTCACAGAGAAATGACGTGGAAATGCTTATAGTACATGGGTTGGTGGTACCATGTACTCCAAGTGGATGTTCATCTTCCTGTACCTCTCTGGGTCTGTCTCACTATGAAGTTAATCTTGATAACAGATGGTAGAGTCAGCAGTGCTGAGGGCGTTGGGGGAAGGTGGGACCTCAGGGACTTCTGGAAGGTAGCTACCTCTTTGGAGTCCTGTGCACTGCACTGTGATTTGATACACCATTGCATTTTGTCTTCCCCTATGGTCATCCTGGAGACAGGAGATGCTTTTCTCCCACAGCCACAGAGGAGTCATGAAGCCCTCTGACAGCTCACCTAAACTAAGATTTGCTCACTTGGAGTTTGAGCCCAGATCTGTTAACATCTTGTCATTTTCTGTCATTCTCACTCATGGGTTAGTGACCCCAATTTGGTGAGTAGACAATTCTTAGAATCTTTAGTCTTCATTCTAAGCTAAGTTTTTGCGGTAGGCAGGCTCCACCTGCTCTTACTGGCAGAGGTCAGGGATGTCCATAGGAACAGCTAGAGGTTTCTGTGCTTCAGAGTGAGTGTGTCCCCACAGTCCTTGTGGGCCTAGCATTAACAATGTTTAAACAAGAATTGGTGAGTTGTTGAGTTTATAAGGTCAATTTCAAAATCAGGGTTTTAATTTCAAAACCAACACACAAGTAAAGGACACTGACAAAGCATATTTAACTAGGTGGTAAACCTGTGCCACCCCTTAACCAGCTGGGTTGCTTCCCCAACCTCCCTTTAAGACCATTGAAATCGACTTCCCTATCTTGCCTTCCATTGCCACTAGAGGGCGAGCGTGTCTCAGATTTTCCTCGGGACTCTGCCAAGGCCCTGGCGAGACTATCTGTGGAAAAATGTTTAAGTTTTGGTACCCTTGCAAGGAATTCCAACCCAGATGTTAGAAATTTTCAGTCTATTTATTTGCTAAAAAGCTCAGGTTTTGGGCTCTTGTATTTCAACAGTGATTTTAGGTACTTTAAAACACTTGGGGGGTGTCTCCCTCATTCACTCTGGGATTTCTACTGCTTAATCTTGTGTAGGTCTTGCACAGGTATCCACAGCTGCTGTGAGCCAATCTCCCAGCTCTCCTGTCAACTCTTACATTTTCTCTGTTCACTCTTCTGTGCTGGTCCCTGAGTCTTGGATGCAGGAGGCTAAGACAAACGATTCGTCCACAGTTGAGCCTAAGACTTCATCATCCTTGGCACTTGGACGAGAGCCTGCATTTACCACCACTCACTGCAAATAGAAAGCAAAGTTGAGAGCAGTGGTTTGGGATTGTATCCTATTGGCTGATTTCTTTCTTTAAGGAGTGTGGACTGGCCCTTCTTATCTCACCTGACTAGATTTGGTTTCATGTCATTTTGTCAAATATTAAAATAGCTGCACCTGTATGTTTCTTAGTTCCATTTCCTTGGAATTCCCATTTCCATAAAGAAATTTCTTTATCCTATGGTACTGTTGTTCCCCACTACCCGCCTGACACATGGTTTCTGTGTGTAGCTCTGGCTGTCCTGAAATTCTCTTTGTAGACCAGGTTGATCTCCAACTGAGATATCCTCCCCCTTTGGCCTTCTGTGCAATGTAATTAAAGGTGTGTGCCCCTATACCCGGCTTGATACTGCTTTTACTTGATGGTAAGGCATGTTTATTGGACTGCAGTATTCCTTCCAGTATCCTTTGCAGAGCTGGCTTTGTGGTCAATCTTCCTTTGATATGTTTTTATCATAGAAAGTTTTAGAAAGTATTTTATATTCTTTAATTAGCTTACAAGCTAGTGGACTTCCACAAGGCTTCAAGTATCCTTCTCTCTTTTCCCTGTTCTCCCCATCACCCTGTTCCCATCCCCACTTAAAACTTTAATCTGGACTATCTCCCTGTTCTTTATGTTATCTTAGGCCTATTATCTCTCTGGTTATATATATATATTTTCTTTTTGAAACAGGATCTCTCTACGGAGACCTAGCTGGCCTGGAACTTGTTATATAGACCAGCCTGGCCAAAAACTCATACAGATCCTCCTGACTCTGTTTCCCAAGGGCTAGATTAAAGGTATGCCTCACCACACTGTGCCTAATGGCATTTTTTTTTTTTTTTTTTTTGCCTGACCCATAAAGCCACACTTTTCCATATGGCTTTTGCATTCATGCTTCATTTTGGTCAACGTTTAAGTGTCTGGTGGCATAGGCCTGTAATTGCACTTGTTTGGTAGGCTGAGGCAGAGTGACTGCTTCACTTATGACGGTGCAGCTCAGATGCTTAAAGCCCAGATGCCGATGGGCTTCCCCTGCAGGTTGTTTCTATAGCCCTGACATGTGCTTTGAATACAGTCAGAGTGAACTGTTCTCTTCAGTCAAGGGGGTACAATGGGATTGTGGAGGTGTGGGAGGGAGGAGTGGCCAGCTCATTCTGCAAACACAAGTTTAAGGACTCAGTGGAAGTCTAGTCCTCAGCACAGAAGTATCACTGCATTACCCTTGCTGTGTATTTCACCATCACTTGAGCTGGAAGGGTCCTGTTCTCCATAGCCTGAGTGTATTCGGTGTATTTTGACCTGTGAAAGGTGAAGGTCTTATTAGCTACACAAGTAATCCCTGCAGCCTATGGCCTACCCAGGCACAGGCTGTTAGGGAACAGCCTACTGGAGTGCTCTGAGTATGAGAATGGCTTTGACTTTCTCAAATCCTTTTGATTCAGGACACAGAGAAATCAGTGTCATTCAGGGAAGTGTGCAGGATGGCCATACCAGTAGGGCTTAGGCGTTAGGATGGAAGCTTCCAGAATTCCTTCCTGCCCAACTCTACAGTCCAGTGTAGCCAGAATGCTTTACGGAAGGACCTGCTGACTGCAGTCTGTGTGCACGTTAGCTGAAGCTGCTGGGACAGGAGAGTGGAAATGCAAATACCTCCGGGAGGCCCGTGTAGTCCACAGAGTTTGAATGTGTGGAAATAGTGGCTTTCACAAGGAACATTTCTCTAGCTGCAGAGGAAATTAGGCAAGCAGTTTCTTTAGGAGAAGCAGAAGCAAGTGGAAAGTGATTTGCCTTCCTTTCCTCTTTCTCCCCTAGGAGGATGATCCTGCAAGAACTGGCTGAGAGGGCGTAGCTTGTCCTTCCCTGTTTCTAGAGATCCCACCCTCCCCCTGCTATCCAGTAGTTTCAGTTTTACTGGTTGCTAGCTGGTGGGAGGGGATAGAGGTCACAGAAACCCGACCAGGGCTCAGACTTACAGGGAGATGCAGCACTCCAAGCTACCAGGGTCATCTCCATCATTAATACTTTGAATGGGATCAGGGTGGACACTCCGCAGAAGCAGAGGACCAAATGTCATTTTCCTCCCAGGCAGAGTGAAAGGTCTATTAAAAAGCAGAAGTGAAAGTTGCTGCAATCTTTAAACAATGCGCCCATTAGGATACAGCAGTCCAGGACAGCTTTCTGGAAATCTCACTGAGAGGGCATGATTTACTTTGGGAGGAAATTCAGGCTTGGCAGGTATCCACCTTCTGTGCCATGTACTGTGGAAGATACTGGGAGTCCCAAGGAGCAAGGTAAACAGCTTCCTATCAGCTTTACCTCACAGAACTTGTTACATGCATGGGAGCACTCCTTGCTTGTGTCATCCAGTGTGGATGGCAGTCAGAGCCAGAGCCAAACCCAGCTTATTGAATATCCAGAATGTTTGCAACCAAGAGGTTGAAATTTCCATTCTAATTAATTAAGTTTAAATAGCTACACTTAGTTCATGCCTATGGCACAGCATTGTTATAACAAAATTCTATTTAGAGAATGAAATAAATGTTCTTCCCTGTCCTTCCAGCATCCCATGTTACAATGATTGGATTGGATGTATAACATCCCTGTCTCACAACATAAAGTTAAAAAATAGGATTGCTGTTTGTTTCTGCCAGGTGTGACTTCCCAAGCTCTCTGCATTTTATTTTCCCATGGCCTCAGAATATCCCAAAGGGCATATGTGTACCTTGGATGTACTAGTGACTAATTGTTACGGTGAGAATTTATCACACCCCCACACACTTTTAATGCTTAGGATAATCCTGCTGACATTATCATTTGCCCATTGGGGTCCTTGGGGTGGTGAAAGGTGTCACTTCCACTAGATGGGCGATCTCAGGTGTGATCCTCTTTTCTCTAAGAAGCAGGGGTAATAATTCCTTTGTCATGTGCTATTGTCATTGCTGCCACAAAAGTATTACTGTTTGTCCTATGAAAATACTCCTCTGATGACTGCATATCGTGTCTACAGGGAAGCATTCTAATCCTTAAGATGAAAAGATAGCTAGTTGATCCTGGCTGAGGCTCTGTAAGGAAGGCAGGGCAGTGGGAAAGGCTAAGTGGCCAGTTGAGGCAGAGGTCAGGCAGTTGACTTTTTCTTGTGGATATTAGGGCAAAAATCTGCCTAGTCCTCAGTATGACTTCATTGCGGCCACACTTTTTATTACACAATATTGAGACTAAC
Source organism: Micromys minutus (assembly GCF_963924665.1). NCBI lineage: Eukaryota > Metazoa > Chordata > Mammalia > Rodentia > Muridae > Micromys > Micromys minutus. The sequence goes on along the minus strand of NC_137969.1, from coordinate 35,831,399 downwards.
AGAAAAACTAGTTCTAGGATATGATTTAGGAAACACTAATAGTAATTTTATTCTGTGTGAAGCTGAAGTCAGGTGCAGTGGCTTACAGGACACTGGAGGGCTTTGTGGTCCCAAGCAAGTTTGTAAGCTGAAGTATGTTGTGACTTGTGATGGGACACAGTGTGACATTCTAGTGCATGTATAACATGTATAGGGATCAGATTGGGCCTCAGACATTTATCACATCTCTGCTGGGACCATTCAAACTGCTCTTTACTGGCACTTTTGAAATGGTCACATTTGTATGCTTTTTACAGTGTGGCTGTTGTCATGAGCAGGAGAGAATAATTTTATTCTAAGGTTAGGTAAAAGGTTTTATTTAATCTAATGCAGGTCCTCTCAAAGAAATTTCTCCTTTAATTTCTGAACCTCACATCAGCTGGGAAGATGAATTCTTGACATCTTGCGCTGTGTATCATTTGACACGTCTGAGACTTCAAAAATAGTCACTGTAGTCTAACAAATACAGTAGTGCTGAGGCTTTTCTGTATTGTTTTTCCCCCAAAACATTGCGTCTACTATATCTGGTGTTCCAGCTGAATGATCAGTGTCAATTTGCTTTCTGTTGTTATGACAAACATCAGGACAAAACTCAACTTGAGTGGGGAGAGGGGCTTACCCAGTTTCCACATTCTTATCACAGGCAATTGTTAAGAGAAGTCAGGGCAAGAACTCAAGGCAGCAATCTGGAGGCAGGGACCTGTCATAAGGAGAGCAAACCTTAGGAGCTTCCCCAATGACTATAGTCTCAGCTTTGAACTGTCCTAGCTTTCTCACCATGGGTGACAAATGGGCCCCAGAAAGCAGGAGTCAGTTACATCTTGAACCACTTGAGAACAGAGATGTCAAGTGGCCTACAGATAGAGTAGGTTAAGGGTAATTTGACCTTACCCCACCATTGGCCAAGGCATTATATGAACAGAGCCTATCTTCATTCATGATTTAGAGCCTGGTGTACCAGAAAGGGAGCAACAGTGTGAGGTGGAGTATGGGGAGGAGGGGGGAAATCTATGTCCTGAGGGCAGTAGTCCAGGACTATGCCAGGCTTGGGAAAGATAGGGTCAGACTACTATTGGTCTGTCATAGAGCAGGGCTCTTCCTCAAGGGCCCCATTTACCTCAGTTATTTCCTGCCCATAGTGACATGCATGTTCAAAACAATTTAAAAACAGTCTTAGTGATTTTTTTCAGGTTAGAAATGTTTGAAAGGCTGTTTTAAATGTCAGTCCATTCTCCTCAGGCTTTCACAGGGACATGTGAAAGGGGACAAGAGTGTATGACTTTTCCTGAGACTTTTGGCCTCATTCCTCTTTTTGGTATTGTGCATGAGCTTTAGGAAATGTGGCTTGAGGGTGACTCCCTGCGACCTTGACCAAGCTCTCTTCTTCCTTCGCCTTAGTTTCACTACCTGAAATCAGACCACACCCATTTCCACCCTTACTCCAGGGGCTGTGCCACCCACAGCAGCACGTCAACTGCAGTCCAGGCCAGGGCCCATCTTTGTCTGGGATGCCAAGGGGTGCTGCTGCAGCTGAGTGTTGGCTACCTCTTCTGGTCATGCTCAGTACCAATGAGCAAGGTCAGCAGGCCTGGGAATCGTACCTGCTCCCATCCTATACCTGGTTTACTTCAGCGCAATAATCCAGGTTCAAGCTGAGAGGTTCAGGTTCCTGCCAGCCCCTTTGCCTAGAATTTTCTCACCATCTTTCTTTGCACAAGTTACTCTTACTTTTCAGGTTAACTACAATCTTAGTGGCTTCCTTAGTGACTTCCTGGCTTCCTAATCTGTTACTTTTTTTTTAAGAAAATGATTTGAGTTGGGTGTTGGTGGCACTCACCTTTACTTCTGCCAACAGTGAGGTAGTCAGGCAGATCTCTGTGAGTTCAAGGCCAGCCTGCTCTGAGGGGCTAGTACTAGGACTGCCAAGGCTACACAAAGAAACTGTTTCAAAACAATACAACAACAAATCAAACAAGTCCGAACAACACTCATCCCACAAAACCATTTCTTTTTTTTCTTTGTTTCTTTAGTGTGTGGGTGTGTGTGTGTGTGCGCTCCTCTATTAGGTGGATTGCTAGGATGCAATTCAGTTCCAGATAATTTCTCAGGTTTGACAGTGGAGAGCTGAGCCATCCTGATGACATATACTTTTTATAGAAGGCATGAGAAATAGTTTATGTATTTTTGTTTTCCAGTATGTGTTTTGAGGCTCTGTTGTTATGTATATACATGTTCAATACTGTTACATTTTCTAGGAGTGTTGACTACCTGTTTATTACATAATGCCCCTCCTAACTCCTGATAACTTGCCTTACTCTGAAGTCAGCTCTCTATGACATTAATATATTTACTCTTGCTTTTCATTGATGTTTTCAATTAACATCTTCATTCTCTGTTTTTTGAGAGCCTATGCTTTTAATAACAAGTAGAGGGTACAGTGAAAATGAGCATGCTAACATGATTGAGCTGAATTAACTCTTGTCCTCGAAGGTCTAATACATTTCTGTGATATTCTATAGCTTTCGATGTTCTAATGTATGAGCTTTTATTAGCTTAAGGTCAACAATTTTTCTTTAAAATTTTTGAATATTTCCCTTTTTATTTATTCATTTACAACTCTATGTAGTGTGTTATATTTGTAGTTTGATGATATTTCACTCGTTAACTCCGCAACTCTTTTGTCCCTAACAAGTCCTGCTATTTTCATGTCTTTTTTGTGTATGCACGACACCTACATTTCATTAGGGTTGCTTGCATAGACATAGGTGTCCATTGTTAACTTGAGCAGAGGTAGTTTAGTGGGTATACCATTGAGAAACATTACTTCCTGTTTCTTAGCAGTTGCCTATGGCTCCTCAGAGAGAGAAGGGGCCTTATGAACCCCTCCTGACTCCATGTCAGGAGCAGCTCTTGTGCAGGTTAGGCACTGCCTCAATAGCCCTGTCATTCTAGAAGAGAGTTTCACAGCACTCCTCTCCATTCCTGGGCTCTTTTTGTGCTTCTTCTAGGGTGTTCCCTGAACTTTGGAGGGGTAGTATTGATATTCCATTCAAGGCTCAGAACTTATCAGTCAGTAGTTCCTAATGGGGGCTGGAGAGATGGCTCAGCAGTTAAGAGCACTGACTATTGCTCTTCCAGAGGTTCTGAGTTCAATTCCCAGCAACTACATGGAGGCTCACAACCATCTGTAATGAGATCAGATGACTTCTGGTGTCTCTGAAGATAGCAACAATGTACTCATATACATAAAATAAATAAATTAAAAAAAAAAAGAAAAAAGAGAGAGCTTACTGCTTATCTTAGTTAGGGTTTTTTGTTTTTAAAACAAAATGGTTTGACCAGTCATGAGTTTCTGCCTTTACTTCCATCCACTGCAAACCAAAGCCTCTGACAGAGACCAGAAGCAGTGCTGCTCTGTAGCTATAAACTTAGTGTGGATATAAACACATCCTTAAGTAAAACCTATATTCTTTCCTTGTTTTTCACCAGGGCTGTGAATGCCCTCACCATAGGCTTTTGACCAGGTATGATTTCCCTCTAGTGGAGCAGGGCTCAAATCCAATCAGAAAGTGGTTGGTTATTACCATAACAATTATGTCATTATTATTTCAGTGGGCACATCTTACCTGGCAGGCTGGTATTGTAGTACACAGGGCCCACAGCTAGGTAAGATCAGAAGTAACTTTTCTCACCTAGCAGCCTACAACCTGTAGACAAGTCTTAGCTGGAATCCATTCTGCTAGTGTCTGTCTTTTAATTGGTGTGTTTTGCTCACTGGCACTTAATGTGACTGTTGATATAGTTTGATTAGCATCTACTACATATGTCACTGTTTCTTAATAGATTTTTCACCCTGCTTCTTTATTTCCTTTTCTTTTTGTTTCCCCTCTACATGGCACCTCTGGTTTTAAGTATCTTCCATATCTCCCTTATTCATTCTATCTGCTATCTGTTTTTCAAAAGTTGTCTGAGATGCCCTTAGTCTGTGGATCCTGACTGGTTGCTAGGGCCTGTCTGTTTAGTGCTGGACTTGACTCTGAACACCTATTAACCTTGTAGTCATTGGCAAAATTTTGGCATCCTTTTAGCAGTGAACCGTTATCCTCTCGTATCTCAGTTACTGGCCTTGGGACTTGACAGTCCAAGGGCTGGATTAGAGTCAGTGGAATGGAACTTGAGCATGCTTATAGGACTAGGCTATACCGATGTATTCTGATAGGAACAACAGTTGCTTACATTAGAAAAGTCCTGATCTGTGAATGATATTCTCTGCCCTGTACTTGCACTGAATTAACTAGCTTCTCTGTTTTCAAGGGGTTGTTCTTACCTTCTCTGTCTCATGGCTCTTCTCTCTGTTTTTCTCACACCAGGGCCACTGCCTGTTTCAGGATGAGACTTTGTCCTCAGTACCAGGACAAGCAGTGGCTCCTCCTGGAGACCCCAAGGTGAGAGCTGCTGAATTTCCCTCTCTCAAGGGTAAGGCTGAAGCAAGTGCAATAATGGGAAGAAAAGACAGGGGCTAGGGTCCAGATCATCACCTTGAACAGGACCATCTGTGAGCCAGGGAGCCCAGGACACAGGGATACTGTTATTATGGGGGGCGGGGGTCTGGGAAGCCTAGAACCAGCTCAGCTTCCTCCCTCTAAGCTTCTAGTCTGATGAGGACAGCCTACCACTTAACAGCCAGTACTAGGAATGATCAAATACAAAGTTACTTTAGGAACAGATCTGGTTTTGAAGAATCACCAAACACTGAGTACTGTGAATTCTGTTTTAGCAACCAGTGCAGTGTGGAAAGACTTTGAGGGCAAGCAGGGCTCTTGGAGTAGGATGGTGTGGGAATCAGATGTGATTTGGAAGATGTCTGAAAAGATGGGTTGGGAACAGGACTGTCATGATGGAGAAAATGATTTTTACCTGTAGATGAGCAACCTGTACTTTATGGTCCCTGAGGCCATGAGGTTGAACTCATAAGAAAATCTGCTTTATTTTCATATTCTGAGATATACAAAATTAAATCAAATGTTTTAAAAATCGAGTGAGAAAAGACATGAAGCCTGTTTTATTTGAATTCACAACTGAAGTAAACAGCTGCAACAAGAAGAGAGGCTTCAGTTTAGAACTTAGGCCTCTGTGTGCTGGTCCACCATCAAGGCCATTTTATACTCTGCTTTTGGGACCAACTAACCAGGAAGAAGAGGAAGCTTACTCTAGGCCTAACCTCCTGTCACAGGCTGTGCCTACCTCACGTTGTCCTGTTCTATCACCTGTAGAGAGTGTAGGTTTATAATTCTTTTCTCCCAAATTTTGTTATAAAACACACCGGCTGCTAAGGGATGTGCTCACTTGTACATGTGTGCCTGTGTGTATGTGTGTGGTATGTGTGTGTGTGTGTGTGTGTGTGTGTGTGTGTGTGTGTATTTTAACAGCAGTCTGGCCATTTTGCTGGTGGCTTAGGGAATTTGTTTTAGGCTAGTCTTTCCTTGGGCTAACATCTGTATAGCTCTATGAATGGTTTATATTAGAGTATTTGTCACCTCAAAATTTGGTAACAGTCTCAGTGGATATAAATGCACAATGGCTTTCCTGTGAGGTGTTATAAAACTAATATTAAAAATAGCTCTTGATGCTTGCAGAAGTGGGAATTTATGGGGGCAATAGGGAGTCCCTGGAAGGTTTAGAGAAGGGCCGTGTCTCTGTGGGTGGGAATCAGGGTGGTGCCAGGAAAGGAGGAGGCCTGAAAGGGGAATGAAACTGGGGAGCCCTGAAACCACACACCCTTTTTACTATGGGACTAGTCCACCCTCTACCCACAGAAAGCCACAGGGATAATGGCAATGAGGAAGCCCAGGCAGCGCTAGGGAAGCAGCAGAGTGTGGCAGCATTGGCCAAGCACACTAGTAGAGAGGCAGATGACACCAGTGTTGTTTGTGAATCTGGAATACCACATGACATGTGCCTGGGAGAGGTCTCAGAGGGAGCTCAGATGCTCACTTTGGGTGCAAGAGAGTGGTAGGCTGAAGAGAAAAAAGGCTACTGACTCATGAAGGGAGACAACAATAAAAATAAAACAACACCCCAAACCCTTTGACAGTCACACTTGTTACCTTGTTTCTAGCTGATTTGAAAAAACATGGGAAAGAAGAAGTGAAATTTGTTGAACTATACCGAGATCCATGCAGTTCACTTTAGGGGACAGTTTTGGTACCAAATTATCCCTATTATGCAAATTTCCTCCTCTAGTGGCTGGTTCCTGGTTGTGCCTGGGGACCATGGCGAGCACATCTGCTTCCCTTGGTGCCGATTCACTGAGTCCCCAGAGCTCATCTGCTCTGCCCCAGGTCAAGTGCCTACTATTAAAGAGAGTATGGGCTAGGGGCTCATTGCTGTACAAGGACCCAACAGACTTGTTCTTTTTGAGCTGAAGGTTAGGTATCCTGCCATAAGCAGCCCTCTCCCCAGACATGTAGAGTCTGTAGTCATTGGAAGAGTTAAAAGGTCAAAGGATGTCCATTTTGCTCCTGCTCTTAGCCTTGTCAAAAAGTGGAAAAAGCCAGGAGACATACCAGTGAGGGTCTTCTTTCTTTTTTATGTAAAATCTGGCCAACAACTTAAAACCAGATGAATTTTTGCACTGTGTTGCAGAAGCCCATGTCTTCTCTGAGACCTGAGGTCAAAGCCTACCTCTGCTATATTATGATCTCTTCCTACTCACAATCAACCTTCAGGGACATTTTGAGTCACCTGGATATCAGGGTTAGAGGCCTTCCTCAGTTGCCTTTCTCATTTGGCCTTTTTGTTGGACCTATAATTGGTCTCTTATTTTGAGGATGAAAATTGGGGATGCCTGCTCAGCTAGCTGGCTTTCCTTCCTTCATGCACAATTAGTTTCATTTTCTTTGTCAGCTCCTCCTGTTCATCTCCCCTCTCCCAGAACTGTTTTTTCCTACCCCATAGAGCAGCTGTGGTATAGTTCACAGTTTCTACTACAGCCTTGTACAATGCTGCCCAAGTCCATCGACCATGTGCAGGGTTCTAGAGATCTCCCACAGTTGTCATACTTAAAAAGATCCTGCTCCCTGCCCCAGGTTCTACCCACGTCCTTTTGTCCTATTTGGCTCTGGATCCAGGCCCTGTGCCCTTACTTCTCTGGGGCAAGTCTTGTGGATAGTGAGGGCAAGACTGACAAACTGACGTGACATGCCACCTATGGATCAATATGGTGATGGCCAGGCTGAGAGCTGCTTTGAAGGCAGAGTTATAGGTACAGGTATTTTTCTCCCTTTTTTGAGAAGGCCACTGTAGCTCAAGAGGATCAGACCATATCCACTTTTCCTTAAAAGGAACATTCCAGAATGAAGGAGCCAGGGCCAGGACCTTCAGCCATATCTACCTCTGCCCAGCACCATCTTTTTGTGAGACTTGGCCTCCTAGTTGCTATTTTTTATGTGTCAACTGGGGCAACTCCCAGGAAACAAAGTTTGGGGACCTACCAAAGTGTGGCTGGTGTTACAAGGGAAGAGAGGCTTGCTGCTTCCCCACTACAGCTATCTAGTCTCTGAGATGGGGATACAGATGAACTGCTGGCTTGTCTGGTTGTCACAGAAATTAAAAAAAGGGGGAGAGGCTAGTATATAAAAAAGTCAGAAAGGATGGATTATTTGAATTACCCAACCCCAGTGTTCACATTTTGTCAGAGGTTACTAGCTTTAGCCTGCATCTCTCCAGTCATCAGTGATGAGGAAAGGGATCTTGGAAAGGTTTGGTCATGTTTCCACTGTTGTATATCCTTAGCCTGCAGTGCAGACATTCAAACACAGACATCGAGGCCTCCAGAATCCTATTCTTAAATACCAGACCATACTCTTAAGAACATACCAAGAAGGACACTCCCAACCCCCATGAGGAAACTATACTCTGCTTTGAAACTTCAGTGCAATTACTGATGATGATCTGTGGGTAGAGACAGTAACTTGATCAGGTCCCCATTTTCACAAATCACTTTGAAACCCCAAAATGGTTGGGCCACAGTAACGTGACTCAGGAGGCAGGAGGCCTGAAAGGACAGTCACAAAACATCACATCATCTATGGATAGAGTCACTAGGGAAACCCACTGTGGTTGGTATGTGGCCTTCTGTCTTTGTAATGTATGCAAGCCATGTAGAATGTTAGAGTTGTCCACCAGGGGAACTGCTGAGGTACTGAGGGTTAGGCTACATGCCATTGTAGTTGCTTTGGCAGGATAGGCAAACTTGGAAGCTGGGCTTTTGAGAGTAGCAAAATGAACATCTAGACTTCTCACCTAATTCCTTCATCTGTGTCTAAGCTTCAGACCACTTGTGGGAAGACATTGTTCCTCTATCCAGACAACTGTGAACCCAGGCTCAGGAGTCATGGCTCTAACTGGCCCTCAGTGAACTAGCATTGATTGACTATTTGCTTCATTTACTGGAGGGCTGGCTACATACACCTCACAGCTGGGATTGGGGTTGTCCCATGAATACTTTCCACTCCAGAATATTCAGTAAGTGGCCTCTGGAAGCTGCAACTATACAATAGGAGTGAGATAAGGTAGAGTTTGAAATACTTCTGAGATACCAGTTCTGGGACACAGTCCTGATACCCGGCAGGGCTGAAGTTGATGAACTGGAGGCTGGGCCTTCTGTGTGCTAATCCTAGAGTGGGTTTGCTCAGGTTGGAGAAGGTAAAAGGTATGGGGCTGCTAAAAGTGGTGGTGTTCTAGGGGCCTTAGGAAACCCAGAGGTGAAGGGAGTAGCCTGGGAAAAGACACAAGAGGCGGATGCTGTTTGGCAACAGCAATGTTTGACCTCACCTCTGTATGGGGGCTGTGCCAGTTGGTTGCTGCTTTGGGTACTGGTGCAGAGAAAGAGCCAGAAGTTTCCAGAATGATGGAGGAACACAGAGTTCCCACTTTGGTCATCTGAGAACTTCCTCCGAGCTTTTTACTAATTGCTCAATTTTCTATCTCTTTTGTTCCTAACTCCGAGTCTTAGTTGAAGCCATGACAAAAAGGCAACTTTCAGAAACAGCTAAAGTTTTGCTTCTTTTTATGAAAGAGGGTATCCAAGACTGCCCTTGAACTCCCAGTGAAGCCAAAGACCCCCTTTAACTCCTTCCTCTTCCTCAAAATACTGGGATTACAAGTATTTGCTAACCAGTGTATGGGGATTGAACCCCAAGGCATTGGGCATTTGAAATGAGCACTCTACTAGCTGAGCCATATCCTTGCTGCCAATACTTTGTTTCTTGAGAATCGGAATGGGTTCAAAGAAGGCAAGGAGGTTTAACTAAGGAGTCACAGAACTTCCACATCATTTTTCTGCTGATAGAAATCTGAATTCTGCTGATCAAAATATAACTGAGAAATACTGGAAATGGGGCCAGGGACCATGGGCCTCCCACCTAGTCCTCAGTGCTCATTCCAGGCTCACAGTGAAAACAGCCCAGTGTTTTACATTTCCACACTCCCTAGGAGTGAAGTTCGCAGCAGTTTCCTGGCAATCTCTTCCAAAGTGAAGCAGATAAATGAGTGAGAAAGCCTTGCTCCATGGTGTCAGAGAGTCATGCTGAGGATAATTCTTGTGCTTGTTTAAAATGGAAAGGAATAAAAAGCAGGGCATGAAAGCTGTCATTCTGTCTGCCATTCTGTCTTGGTTGCTCCTCTTCTGCCACCACTTCACTATGATGCTGAGGTCCAGAGGTTTGCCAGTGACTCCTTAGCTGGCCAGCTGAGCTAACTGGCTGTGCCTCTTCCTATGTCTCTGCTCACACTTCTTGTTTCAAGGCCTGAGCGCCTCATCTCCTGGTCTCTGAGAGGCTAGAGCAGACTCGTACAGTGGCTGGGGCTTGTTTTATGCTAGTGTGTGGACTTCACTGGATGGGGCTGGCAGAGTATTTGTAGAATTTATTTGTTCTGTAATGGTCTTCTGTAGTGATCTAAAGCAAAATATGTACAAAAGGATACTCTATGTTCCCAGTGGAAACCACTTGTTCCCAGCTAAACAGAGATCAGTTAACATCATGCTAGAGTCAGGGCTGCAAAGATGACTACATTTTCTTACACTTCCATGTACCTGTCAGCAAGGAGGTAAAGATCTGAAGTGGTAGTGATATAGGAAGATTTGACCACACACAACATCATAAAAGAGTGTATTAGAAAGGACTGGAAACAATATTGCATATTAATATCTGCTCACACTTATTCACAGTGAGTGCTATAGCACCAGATGCACATGAGCTTCCTGGTTTTGGATGGCTATACATCTCAAGTCTAATTGTGGCTCACCGGAAAGAAAGAAAAAAAACATAGAAAGAACATGGATGTTCAAGGTGAGAGATGTGGAGTTTAGAGTTTATCCACTCTTATTGCTGTAAGTGATGGAGAAATAGATGGTACGTCATGATATGTCTACATAAATTCAGCTCAAGTTTTTTGCAAGATGATGCCAGAAGGGTCACAATTCAGTCAAAACCAAACAAAAGAAGAGCACAAAATGTAACAAAAGCATAAACAAACCCCCATCTTTATAACAAGCATCCTCTGCTTCTCATCGAAAGACTCTGATGATTTATTATGCAGTTTCTAAATTGGAACAGCGTGCTGGTATCTGAAGCAACTGGTGCTGGGACATGCCCTTGGTGATAATGCAATGGTAACATAGCGGTGCTCCTGACTCTCACCAGGACAGACACACACGTACACCAAGGTACAAATCACTGAAGGGACCTGGGACAGGAAGCTGGGGTAACAGGGAGGAGAAGGAATAAGAAATGGTGATTGCCAGCTGTCACCAACAAGTCAGCCTGCTCTTAGGAACCTTCTTGCCTCTAATAGCAAACACAACTGGAGGGCAATGGACTCTCAGCACACTTCATCACACAGCAGTACTCAAGACACACATCATACAACAGAACAAACCACAGAACAAAGAGTGAGGTCATGCAAAACCCTACTTTACCAGCTAAAGAAAAACATCATCAACTTTTGATACAGAATATAGCCACCTTCAAACATAATTTAATTACTTGTGGACATAATATGAAACCTTATCTTAAATACAATAGTTTCAAAAAAATGCTGTTACAATATAAAACCACAATAAAAGGTGTGCAAATAGACATTTATATTGGCTAAAAAAGGCAGTGAGAGGAAAGGGCAAAGCGTTCTAAAAAACAGCTTCTGAAGCCACTATTTACAGTTCTGCTTTAACCTCTGAAGACCGGGGTAGCGGTGGAGGTAGGGCTCAGAGCCATCTTCCTTGGACCATACTTAATGGCTTTCATGGCTAAGAACAAGAGTGAGCAAAAGCTGCCAGCGACTTGTAGGCTTGGTAGTTTGTCACTTGGAACATGAGTTTGGTCTGTCCTAGTCTTTTATCTGTAACTGCATATTGAACAAAGGGCCTTCACAGCTATAGTTATTCAAACTCTCCATTGACTCAGTGTAAATCATTATATTTGTAATTTTACTTTCACTTTCAAAGTGCCCTGTCGTTCTAGAAACAAAGAAACACACACTTAAGAGCTATACTTTTGTATAGTCTGTTCCTGCACTTGAACTCATAGAAGTATTTGAAGTGTATTTGCGAATGCTGATCTATAGAATTCATCAACATTCCAAAGACACAAGTTCAGCTTGAGGCTGCTGACTAAAAAAGGCTTCAAGTGCTTTTTATTTTTGGAAAAATCCCATACTTTCCAGTGGTTTAGAGTTTAGATCAGTGGTTTGCCCCCATGGAACACCTGGGAAGAGAGTTTTGGGAGTTTTGGGTATCAGTTAGAATGCTCCTGGCATCCACTGGGGAGTGACCAGGAGTAGTACTAAGTTCACAGAACAATGCCCACCAGTAATGGTCAAGCCCTGTACGTCAGGAGAGCTGAGACTGAGAACGCCATTTTAGCTCAAGGGCTGTTAGAGACAATCTTTCTTCCAGTTCTTTGGAATCACCTCAGAAAGTTTCTGTGAAGAGAGTGCTGTAAACATTTACAATTATAAGCTTTTTGTTTTGTTGAGGTGGTAGAGGGTAACAACCCTAATACTGACTCTTAAGAGAGGCCTTCCTGTTGAGAATCTCCAGCTGACTTGGCTTCAGCTTGATATTTCTCTCTTGGTCTGGCTATACCAGATCTCACCTCTACTTTCCTGTGATATATGGTGGGCATTCCTCTCTAGAAACCTGTACTGGTCACACTTCCTCCAAACATTACACCATTGTAATACCTCTACTTGATAAAGGTTGCGTGGTACCGTGTCCTATTTATGTGAAAACACATGCTACTTGGTGTTTATATTAGAGAGCTTCAGAATATTTAAAAACTTTGTTTAAAAGCATAGATATTTTGTGTTTTAGCCACTGAGATGCTGGGCTCATATATTTGTTCCATCTAGAGATGGTCATTGTGAAGAATGGTTTTATAGGTTTTCAAACATAATAACATACATCAAGAGTAGGGAAAACATTTATCAAGATAGCTGAGTCCATAGCTATTATCAGAAGAGGGATTTAGTTGAAGTAAAGGATGTGTTGTGTGCCTCTATGGAATATCAGGTCCTCATACTATCAGCCCAGAGAAGAACAGAAACCAAGATAACTGAGGATGGGGCTTGGAAGAGAGCTTTGGCTTCCAAGAAGTTTTACAGTATAAGACGTTTAAAATAAGGTCTCAATTTCAGGATTGGATTCTAAAATGCAGTGATGAGCTTTGGGGCCATCAACGGCATGAAAATGATAGAAGAAAAACGATCACAAGAGCACTGAACTCATCTTACTTGGCAATAAACTCTCAAGAGGTTGAGTGTGATCAAAGAGTCTGCAAGGTTCTCCAATACCTTTCCTTCAGCACTTTGCACAACTTGTCTAGATACTATATTGCCTTGCAGTATATGATTTAGTAGTATCTTTCAAAGTTCAACCTTTGTCCCTGTTCTCTGCACAGGCTGATGTCCCTGCTTCTCCTCCAGTTGCCTTATATCTGCTCCTCTGGCTCACCTGCAGAGCTCCCTGAGATGGCTCAACCCCAGTGGCTGTGCTGTTTTGGAGGATTTGGAGACTCTTTGGGGCATAAACTCTGTTTAGGGCAAGATACACCTTGCTCCTACTTGGATAATTGTTTTCTTAATTTCTCTGAAGTTTCAGGCTCTGTTTTGGAGGTGGGGTGGGGTGGGTGGGAAGAGTGTTAGGAAGCGACATAATCAAGGAAATATCAGCCAGCAGTCAACAAAACCGTCTAGAAGGATGGGTGTTCTGAATGTTCCTGATACAAGGCAATCCTGTCTCTAACATTAAAAACTTGTTTTCTAAAGGCAAATCAAACCCCCAAAAACCAACATAAAAGAACAAATGCTGCCTGCAAATCCACTCCCAATATTGTTCACTGTGGGTCCAGCTGCCGGGAAGGAGGTATACCCAGCTATCTTTGTGCTTCAGTGGGGCCTGGCTGGGTTTAGCTCAGGTGGTAGCGATGCTCCCCCCGTGTGATATGGGATGAGAACTCGTACCTGTCCTGGCTGTGATAACCACACATGTTACACTCAAAGGGATCCCGGAAGCCATGGCAGCCCATGTGGATGGTGTACATGACGTGATCCAGGAAGAGCACGCGGCAGTGTTCGCACTTGTACACCTTCAGCTGCTCACCACTCGTGCTGACCACACGGAAGGCGTCCTGCGAGTTCTCTGAGGCTGCCCTCAGCACCTCGTAGGCGCGTTGCTCCTCCTTGAGAGCCAGCCCATTGCGCGCATGCGGAGTGATGTGGTTGGTTAGGTAGATGAGGCCGCTGCGCTGTTCCTCAGCGTTGCTCTCTGTATCCGTGGAGTCTTGACAGCTGTTGCTTGGGGAGGCCTCTCTCTCTGATGACACAGACTTGGCCTTGGACAGCAGCAGCAAGTTCTCCACGGCGCTGTCCTGTGCTGAGTGGTTGGACCGTGGGGGCCCATCTGAGGGGGGCTTGTGCAGCTGGTACATGGAGCTGATGACTGGCACCACTTCGGAGTTACCTGGGGGTGTCTGCACCAGTGGGCGCAGGGACTCAGCCCCCAAGTAGTTGATGGCATTGTTGATGGCCTGGTCCATCACATGGGATGTCATCATCTCGTCCTTCTCATAGTTGGCACTGTCATAGGGCATGTCTGACAGGCACTTGTCTCCTGCGGGAAGTAGATGGTCATGAGTGAAATCTACACCCAGGAAGGTGTTCTAGTGTTAGAGCAGACAGGACATATCTGCCAGGGATAGGGAGGCATTTTGCCCAAGGACTTACGATAGTAGGTTCTTCAAGAAATTCTATTTACCCATTAATGACTAAGAAACTAAAGATTATCCATGTCAGCTTAAACAGGGCATATTTTACAGGGGTAAATTCCATCTTTCATTAAGTATGATAAAGCTAATACTATTATATTTAAATATTTTAAGACTGTTCTAAACGTGTACTATTTAATTTATCCTAAACACACAGCCATGAATTATATTTAATAAATTTAAGATATATTTCATTTATGATTTTAATAATCTAAAAAATGTACTCAAAGCATAGTTACATATTATTTATAATAAACTATATATGTGTTATTTCAAAAGTGGATGGGTTCCAATGCATGATGAAGTAGAAGGAATACTTAAACATAACTGTATGTACCCTTTCTTCATAGTTAGCAGTGGTGAATTAACTCAGTAGGAACAGGAAGCAGGAAACAGAGAAAATCTATTTGAGCAGGCTGGGAGGTGGGCACCGTTCACTTACTGTTTACAAACACATCTAATATTAAAGATGTACAGAACTAAGAAATCAGTAGCGACCAGACCTGATACTCAAGAAACGTATGGTCTTGTATGATTAGCTTGTAGGACTACATGAACTTTGCTACTGTCTGGATCTTCGATATACCTAAAGGCCCATGTTTTCAGGTATTGTCCAACCTGCGGCTAGTAAACCAGATGTTTCCCAGAATAGCCATGATTATGGCTGAACCCATTTGTAGATAATAATGTCTTATCACAATGTCAAAGAAGTTTAGTGTCTACCCAGGGACATACTGTTGAGAGACAAACATTTCTGCCCTGTGACTTTCTTGTGCTGCCTTGCCACAGAGTCAGCGCAACAGGGCCAGTCAACCATGGAGAGGGATCCCCCAGGGCTGTAAGTCAAACCTCTTCTTTTTTACAAATTGAACATCTCCAATATTTCCCTATCATAATGGAAAATCTGGCTAACACAAATCTTCCCTGGTTCTAGTAGAAGATGAGACTAGATTTGGCTTCAGATAATTAGTCTTGGAGTAAGATGTTTTATAGTGAAACAAAATGAATTTCCTTAAAAGATTTATTTTCTAAATGCATTGGTGTGAAGTATAATATGAAATCGTGACCCAGACAGAAGGTTCATTCAGTACATCGATAGTTTATATTCTCATTGGCAGAGGTAGTCACTGTGTACTATGTTGTAATGGTAAGAAGGCACATGGCAGCCTACAGTTTCAGATGCGTTTTTACACCTCACCTCCTTCAATGCCTTTTTTCCCCTCTCTTTGATATGTCTGGCTCAACAGTGGAACTAAAGGGAAAGCCAGTGAGAATGGATATGTATCCTTGGGATGAATCCTTGGATACAGACAGCTGGCTAGGGAGATACACACTAAATGGTGTCAGCAGACTCTACCCCATCTGTGAAATCCCACGAGCATAGGAAGGCTTGCTACCAGAGTGTTACATAGATTTCTTATCTCAGAAGAGCCATCTGGGGCTTTTTGTATCTTACTTTTGGAGACAGAAGCAGTGATGGTCCTGAGGGGACAGAGTTGTTGGGGCAGAGGCAATGCCCAAGTGCAGCTGGGATCATATACTGGAACCTTAGACTAGACTGACTTTATTCAAATAAAAAACGAGCACTGGTGAAGGGTCTGAAGAAAGTGAACTACCCAGCCACAGTGAGACAACAGACTGAGGTCCACGGGTGATGGCTGCTCATCAGGTGGTACCTGAAGGCAGGGATGGGTGGTGGTAGAAGATGATCCTAGTGTTTCATGCCAGCACTAAGGTCATCACTTCCCCCAAACTCTTTATATACAGTGGGGAAAGTATTCCACAATTCATAAATGTGCCCACAGTCTATGACAAAAATACAACCCAGTGACTATTAGTAATAGCCTTGGAATACATTCCTCCTGATTCAGTATCTTTCTTTGCATTGCCTTTCTTCATCTTCCTGGGTATGCACCACACAGTCTTGATTTCATTTGTTTTCATCTACTCGTGTCAGAACCAGCACACACTCTGATAATGACATACAGTGATCCTCAGACTATAGAAGAAACTTGTTAATGATTAGTTACATACTTTCAGAAACTGGACGGAGCAAAAGCCATGTGTACTGGATAGTAGAAACAAAGAAGGGATCTCTCTCTGCTCAAGGGGGAAGGTTTTTTGTTTGTTTGTTTGCTTGTTTTGTCTTCTTGTTTTAAATCAAGGTGATAACCTATGTCATTACATGGGCACAAGGAACTCATTCTGGTACTTGTATCTCATTTGCTACCAAACCCTAGCAATGGAGAAGGGTGTGGTCCGGAGCCCAGCTCTTAGCTATGCAAGTGTGTATTCTATCACCAAAGAAGGTGGTAGTTTCTTGTTTCTCCCCAGAGTTGTGGTTCTGTGGTTTTCTAAGCAACCATTGAAGCCTGCTGTTTTAAGAACATGATTTCAACAAGTGGGTGTTGCAAAGAAAGCAATCTACATTTTAGATGAGTATGGTGTGGCAAATTTACCCATAAAATTTCTCTACCCATATGTGAAAAATTAAATGCTACAAAACTCCCCAGTGCTCCAGTGAAATCTATCTGTCCGTCCGTCCATCTGTCCGTTCTTATACTTATTTCTACATCACATTCATCTATCTATGACCAAGGAAAGAATAGAAGGTTCTTGCCTGAGACTCAAGACAAAGCTTTGGGTAATGTCACTTCTAGAAACAGGTGGGAATCCATAACATTCTCAGCAATCCCTCCCAACCATCACACTGACAGAAAGAGTTTGAATGGGCTGAAATTTCTTTTTCAATCACGGAGCTGAAAGTTCCACTTGCAGGCAGCACATGACATCTGAGACCTTAGCACGTGGGCTGGCTGCCCTGCACAGAAGCAAAGGCCTTGAAGAGTGAAGCCCTTGTGGAGACAGAAGGCATGAAATGCTGGTTTAAAGCTTTAACCAAATCTGAAAACTGTGAGAGATGTCCAAGGGGAACATTTCAAACAAAAGCTGTGCTTGGCCTCACCTGAACTCTCCCAACATCATCCCTGGAATTCTTTCAGGATTTAAAAAAAAAAATCATAGTTCTCATAGGAAAAGTCTCATACAGTGGGGAGAACACTGAAATGTCAGTCAAGCCACATTAGACCAAGTAGAACAAGCAGGATGAAAAGAAATGCCATGGTTACAGGGAAAATATTTTTTGGCAAGAAAGGAAGTAAGACCAACCAGTAAGTCCATCCTAGGAGAAAAAGAAACTTAATTCCAGGAAGAGGAGAAATGAAGCATAATTACTTCACGACTTGGAGTAAAAATTTTAAAAAGTTTTAGCTATTTTAATTTTTAGAATATGCAAGCAGTCAAAATTTGAAGACATTCAAAGGCAATATTTACCCTTACCCCCACTCCCCCCCCCCCAAAAAAAAAAAACAGAATAGAGGAAGATTTTAGATCTCAGGCATTAAAATCAAATCTAATTCAGTACACACTTAATATGTGAGTCAAAAATAGCAAACAGTAGAATAAAACTTGCTAGGAGCTCAATTAAAGCAAGAAGCAGGGGAAATATAAAATAACAGTAAATAAACTTAAAAAGACAAATTAAAATAACAAAATGCTAACAGACATGGGAAACAATTTATCCAATCTAAGGAAAAGCAGCACTCTTGAATAGAAGTCATAATAGATAGAACAGTTGGTATTTATGTAAAGGAATGTTTCCAAAAGAGAAGGAAGAAGAAGAAAGGAACCTCTCACTTTTAAAGGCTTCATTTCATCCAGACTGTAGAACATCAAAGTGCTTCATTTAGGGAGAGAAGTAAAATCATTAAGAAAAAGGAAAACCAGGCTGAACTTGGCACCCACATCTTTCAACAAGCATCAGGCAACAGGGAAAGCTCTGCCAGTGTCAGAGGAGGAAGACTAGCCTGAGGCCACACTCCTGGGGTTACTGTACAGAGGTGGCAGATGGGCCTCCTCAAAGTCAAAGCAGCAATGGAGCCAGAATGTCTGCAAGGGTGCTTGAATGTAAAGTCTATTCAATAAGAAGATTAATCAAAATAAATGGAAATGGCCCTAAGAGACCTGGGTCTGATTCTTTAACCTGTTAAAGTGTACAGCATTGAATATCTAAATTATGTATGAATGATGATTTCTGAATAAAATGTGAGTAGATTTGTACAATGTAAAAATAAAAGCAACAAAATAACTGCCTTTTAAAAATAATGTTGATAATACTTTTTTTTCCTGACAGTAATTCTTTCTAGAAAGTACCATCCCTTTGGGAGTGAATATTTATTTGAGGATCCATTATCTCTTAAAGTTTAAGACATGTTGAATACGCTGTGGTCACTGTGAACTTATTTTCTAGCAATACATGGAAAGAGGGGAAGCAAACCAACATCTGCATCCCAAGCAAAACCAGTTGCAATCTTTCTGAGGTGGCACATTTAGGAACTTCAAAGGCATTTGCTTCACATCTTTCTATCGTAATCAACATATTACTAATCCTGCTCACTGAAATATATATGCCAGGAAGATATCTACAATGATGTTCTTCTAACTTAATCCTGGTAATTTCTGGATGTTGGATTTGCTTATCTGAAAAACATAAAATACTTCTATTAAAACTCTTTTTAGCTATCTAATCATCTCAGGTACACAATAGTCTATTATCCTAAACGTGGAGAGCAGCCTTTGTGGTCTACCTCTGTTCATTTTAGAGAGAAACTGACACAGTAGGAAGGGTGGACAGGAATGTCATCACATAGCACCGAGAGGAAGGCAGGCGTGAGAGGGGAAGAGGCACTGGTTAGTCCGTGAACTGCCAATCACCTCTGGGGGAACACCAACAGAGCACAGCTGCTGGGGGCCCTTCCTTGCACACTTCACTTCCGCTGTCCTGGTCCTCCTGTTCCCATAATGCCACTTCCTCCTGTGTTTAACCTCTCCCCTGGAGATTGCTCTCCACTCTCAGTGTTGCTTCACCAGTTTTGTGGATCCCTTTCACACAGAGCATGTGAATCAAGACAATGCCCATTCACCCAGGAGAGCCATGGTAAAACTTCAGATGCTCTGAAGCTTAAGGGCACGGCAGATGCTCATTACTAAAGCATGTGGCAAACTTCAGGCTCCTAATCAGAAAGAGGAAGTCACACCCTGCCTTCCAAGGTCAGTCACAACAGCCCTTGAACACATTTGCCTTTTCATTTTTTGCCAGTCTCTCAGATAGCCCACCAGACTCTCTCGATGGCTCCTGTCCTCTCTGCACCCCTCAGGGAGAAGATAGGGGCTCTGTACTTCATACTTCCTAAAGCCCCAGCCACCCAACACCTGGCTCAAAGATTTTCTCTATGTTTGATCAGGAAATGAAGTCTCCTTCATTCTTTTGGTTCAAAGGCTCGCATACATAGAGACAAGTCTATGAACAAAATTTCCAATAAGTGGTTTCTGTTTTGTTTTCTAAGTCTTCCCCTCCTTCTTCCTAACTCCTAGAACCTGACCTCTGTCATTCTGCCTCAGTGTAGGTGCCCTGGTGTGAAGGTGTTCCTGTCACCAATTTTTTATTTGCACATCCTCTGTAGCACAGATTCCATAGACTAGCCTGACCAGGGTGGCATTCTTGAAAACACATCAAACCCTGAACTCTTATTCACCAGACCTGCCTTCATCTTTTCTGCAAATGGCACAGTAAGCGAGGGAAGCCACATTTTCCTTCACCAACCCTACTCTGACCCCCATTCCTCCTTCAGCAAAGCATACTCTTTCCATTGCTACCCATACACCCCCCATCTCCCACTTCCAGGTAATTTTGACCCATGCCATCTTTATGTGCTAAGCTTCTGCTCTCATTGGGAAGATACCCATGATTTCTCTGTGATTCCAAATCAGACTACACTCCCCAGTTTGGCCCTCAATGACCATTACTGTTTTAGGAAGAGCATCAGGAAAAGACCTTGCTCACTGCTTTCCAGTGGACACTGGGCAAAGTTGGGAAAACACCTGTCCCATCATCATGCCCCACTGGTCCTGTCCCAGACCTCAACATCGGCATAGTTACTTTTTCTTGTCTGCCTAGACTCTGACTCCTTCATTGTCTGTATGGCACGGTGCTAAAGTCCAGCCCCTTTCACAAAGTCCACCTCAGCTTCAAACACTCCCCCCCCCCTTGGACATAAGGCTTTTCTTTCTTGACAATGATAGTAGCTGACCTTCATACTGAGGAATTCTAAAATTTTTACATCCGTGGGGGCATTTTATGCTCCCAATTGTCTTATGAGACACATAAACAATGAAACCCAGACTTGGGAAGGTTGGGTCATTTCCTCCATGTTGTCCCCATAGAGTTAACGAGCATGTCTGTTCTGACCCATAGCCTCCCTCTGGGGCTAGTGATGCCATTCAGGCGTCTGTCTCCACTTGTTCCTCATCCTCACAGTGTCTGCTATAGCTGTCAGGCATGAGGTCCTTGTCTATGACCTACTGCAGGCAATAGTGCCTCAAGGAGCAACTCACCCCCTCTGCACTATTCCACATAGCATCAAGGACAGGTAAGATCCAATGATCATAACAGCAAGTCTAGCTGTACCCGGTCATTGTCCTCTGAGGGGAATAGTCTACATTTGGTTCCCATTAGTCTTCACTATCCTTAAAGGGAAATAGTAAATGAGCTTCCTGGGAAAATGTGATTTAAAGCTCAGAAAGAATTGCTCTAACCATTGTCAGAGTGTCCACAGAAACTTTATACCAAAGGCTCCAAATGCTGACACCCTATCTAATTCCCGGTAAAAGGTTTGTCAGTTTGAAGAAAACTACTAGAGACAAATTCTACAGCGCTTAAGAAATATTAACCTTACCACTCCTTTTTCCAAAAAGGGAGATTTTTTTCTTTTCCACTACTTTCAAATAATTTTTATTTGAGTCTAGAACACCCACAACATTCTATGTTAAGAAACAGCAAACATTTAACTCTTACCAAGAAATTTCTGAGGCATAGAGCTCTTACGTTTGGCGACGTTGCTTGCCAGCCTGTCCAGAACGAGGGACCTCTCTGTTCCTATCTTGCACAGGTCTTCAGCCATCTCACTGTGGTTAGTTTCTTCCTTAATGACTAAAGTCAAAGATAGAGAGGCTAGTTTAGAAATGCTTGCACTTCAAGACACTGCTGTATTCAGTGTTATCCGCACATTTGTAAAGTGCCAAAAAGAGCCCCTGGCAGGACCAGCTGCAGCAATGCCAATGATTGGCCACCTGCTAGCACCCTGTCCTCCATGTGTTCAACCCACATTATCCCTAAAACCAAAATAACAAGCTGCTTATCTACTACCCAAGGCTGGACCTCAGTGAATTAACTGTGTTACTTTGGAGGGGCCTTTGTCAAGATTGCCTTAACCAACTTTAACAACAACTGTGAGAACCAAATATCATGAGGTCCAGAAAGAAACAAAGGATCTGAAGTCACCACTGTATAGGGAACAGTCCCCAACCACACAGCAAATGCCTCATGACCACACAGCAGTTGCCCTTGGTAGGAAGCCAAGCATTCACTAAGGGAAATGCAGACATACAGGATAGCTCAGTCCATCTCCTGTTCTATGCCAACTCTCCCCGACAATAAGTGAAGATACAAGTTTGCCTTCTGCATAGTCTCCTTTATCCTGACATCTAGTTAGCAAGGCAGGGATTTCTAAAATATGTAATTCCCTCATTCCCCAGAAACTGAGAGTGTAAAGTGATCGGCTTCTACTTTGTAACCAGCTCTTCCAACACTGGTTCTGCCTTGTGTGTTTCCCTTCTCAGACAGGCCATTGACTTACCATAGGTTTTTCTGGTTCTATCTAGTTCATTTTCATGCTACTCAGAGAGTTTGAGCCATGGCTCCATCTTCATGTAACCCTGTAACCCTGGCCTAGCCAATATTTTAATTTTTTTTCTGATAGATTTTTATAAGAAATGGTTATCAAATGTTAACAAGATGCACAAAAATTTTTGTGTTAAAACCATGCTTAGATTTTGGTGGATATTGATGGCCCAGCCTTCCTTCACTCCACCATCTTCTACATTTCCCCCTACCCGGGCTGAGCCTTATTCTCTACCCTGCACACCAACACAATCTTTATGCATTTTATATCTTCACTTAAAAAGCCTGCATTTCTAGTCAAATACTACTGCTGGCATATTCTTTTAACAGCTAATTATGAGGGTGTCTTGTTAAATAGCTCAACATTCAGCCCACTCTGATTAATAGGAGGAAATATAGACAGTCATAAAGTCTACTTCTAGAAGTCATTCATACACATGATTTATCAAGCTAATATGCTCATTTACATCTCTTCCCTTCTCTGTGAGCTAGGTTCAGTCACTGGCCCAGGTGCCCCATCAGGTGACACCACACCACACCTCTGAGCCCAGCACTTTTTCTCGGTCATTGATGTATGTGAGGCTCAGGATGGTTCCCATGAAGATAGCAGCAAAATGTAACAGGTATCCTCAACCTTTTTACTAAAGAAAATTGCGTTCAGCAAAACGAACCCCTTTCTAACATCTCTTGAGCTTACATCTCTTGAGTTAGGCAGTTTTAACTAATGGACCCAACCGAAATAGGTCTGTGGAGTAATGAGGTGACCTGAGGGGGATGAATGAGGATGGATGTGTTGATTGGCAGGTTGGACACTAAAGTTCACTCATTGGAGCCTCAATGCCATGTTTCCCAACCCAGCACAGACTGTATTTACAAGGTAGGCGTTGCAGTGATGAGATAGTGAAAGAAGGCGTGACCTAGGCAGTTACAGTTTGCAACCCCAGAGTTCCCCATATGCTGGAGTCCTTGGCTATAGGATGATCCAAGTACAAGTTGCTGGAAAACTAGAGGGGTGGAGTCTTTGGGATGTGCTTTCAACAAGGAGCATGGGTCCCTAGCCCCCCCCCCCCCGTGTGTGTGTGTGTGTGTGTGTGTGTGTGTGTGTGTGTGCGTGCTCGAGTGTGTGTCTGTCTGTCTTTTTCCCTGGCTTGTGAGGATCCCTCTGACAGGAGATTTCAGTGTACCTGTGCTCTCAGCATGGCCTGGCCAAAGCAATGTAGCCAACCAACCATGGGCTGAAACCTCCAAAATTCCAAAACAGAATTGCTTTCCTATTATTACCGCTTGTCTCAGTCACCCATTATAGCCATGGCGGTTGGCTGATGCTGGCTTGGGGGCATCTGTGTTCATCTTGTGTATCTTAATGTGCCACAGGCACAGGCATGAGAAACCCAGTGTAATTAAATGCAGTGCCTGGCTCTTGGGCCATGCCGAGGTCAGATCTCTGCTTCTTGCAAGAGTCATCTCAGTTCTTGAGAAAGAACTGGAGCGTGACGTCATGACTGCAGTGCTCTGGATCCCTGACAGCAGGCAGGACACATTAGAAACGGATTCTCACGACAGGGTAGGGCTCAGTATCCATCCCAACACTCTTCGTCAGGCTCAGAACCAGGACCTGCCAGGTCTCCCGACAAGTTCTGCCCTCTCCCCAAAGCTCAGTCTAAACCAATGTTTAGCTCCAGCCCAACAGTTCTTCAAAGACCTTCAAGAGTAATTAGTTTAAAAGAAAAAGGACTCATATTTTATTTGGGCTTTTTAAACACAAAGAAGCAATCCGAAGCAGCACTACTCTAGCTTGGTTATTTTGTTTCACTTGTGGTCGTTGGAGATCAAACTCAGGGTGCCTTGCACACCAGGCAGGCTTTTTCAACACTTAGCTTTAGCTTCAGCCAATTCATCTTGGTTTAAATCACCCCATACTTAAAAAACAAACAAACAAACAATGACGACAAAACACCCCACAACACAGAATCTTAAAAGGGTCACTACTGTTAAGGGAGGTCTTAAGACAGGTCGTGACTGGTCTATCGAGAACTTGGGGAGTAGAGAAGCATTTGTCCATAGTGTAGTTGTGGAGCTACTGGAAAGAAGCTCCCCCTGTGGCTGTGACAGGCCACAGAGCCCCCTCCTGACCCAGGTGCTGGGAGGGGGAGGGCCCAGCTCAGCAGGGAGCCTCAGCGCTTACCTGGGTACATGCCCGGAAGGCCCATGCTTTCCAAGTAGTTGTGGCACCGCTCTTTATGTTCCTCTAAAGAGCTTCGCTGTTTATAGCTTCGGCCACAATATCCACATTTGTGAGGCTTACCAACTGCAGGAAACACAACCGAGTTTAAGACTCCAAGTAAATATCGGCCCTCTGGGTAATGGGCCAGCAATACTTTTACAACAAAAAATAAAAAATGAAAAAAAAGTACTCTCTCGAGTGCCATGACTATTATAGACTTAGTCAAAATTAATGAATTTTAAAAATGTTAACGCCCAGGGGACTCAGGGACTGCACCACAAATTCATGCCGCCTTTTCCACCTTAACCTATGGCATCGTCAGGTTCTTCCTAAGTCACTGAAGTGTCCTTTAATAGGAAAAAGTAATGCTCCAGTGTGGACAGGAGCACAAGAAGAGAGTTCACATTCACTGTCAGTGTGCGCTTCTCCCCAGGCTGACTCCTCGCTGAACAGTAAGGTGAAAACTCAGGAGGCCAAACCAGGCTGCTCAAGGTCTCTAAGGAACCATGGCAGGAAAAGGCTTTAAAGAAATGAATATCTCTAAATTGTATCTTTCTATATAATACAAATATAGTTTACACGTGTAGTGTAGTACATATTATCTCGCTTAGGAATATGTAATATTAAAAAAACACAAAACGAGAAGGGATATGGATAAACCAAATTCATTTTCATATACATGGAGAATATACAATGTGTTTTGCATAGGGAGAGCTTAGGAGAAGCCTCTGTTTTATCCCCAAAGAATAAGAGATGATGGAACTTCCAGATCAGCGTTGCCCATGAGAACTCACCCTAACGCTCTAAGCATCCTTTGCATGTTTGTTGGGCGTATTGTTCAATATGGTAGCCACCAGACACATGGAGTTTCTGAGTTTGGCTAGAGGACTAACATTTTAATTTTGCTTAATTTTAATTAACTAAAACTTAAGTGCCACATATGTCCAGCGGCTTTTATGTGGGGCAGTGCATCGAGTTTAGTCCTTCCTGGGTTTTTTGAGAGGCATTTTAGAAGAATAGCAAAGGGTCCATGTGATACCCGTTTTTCAAGACTTTAATAAAGACCCCTGTTTTAGAGAAGACGTTCTCCAATTACTTTTTGAGGAATATAGATTTCCACATCAACATAACACTGTTATTTCTCATGCTAAGTATGATATAAAGTCATCCAAACAGGAATGCTTGGTAACCGGTCTAATGCAATGTTCAATCTCTTTCCCAAGTGAGCAGATGCTATGAAGATGTTCTCATGGAAACCAAAGCTTCAGGTACGGAATCCAAAGTAAATGTTCATTTTACTTAATTTCATGGGTATGGGTATTTCACCTGCATGCATGTCTGTGCCCCCCTGCTTTTTAGTGCCTGCCTGCAAAGGCTGTAAGGGGGAGTTGGGTCCCCAGGGACTGGAGTTACAGAAGATTAGGAATCACCACGTGGGTGCTGGAAATCAAAGGTAGCTCCTCTGGAAGAGCAGCTAGTGCTCCACCTGCTGAGCCATCTCTCCAGTCCTTATACAGCTTTTGTCTAGAGACAGTGGCATACCACAAATGAAGACATATGGAATGAATGTTGCATACGGCTGCACATTTATAGTCTATTGTTATAGAAATTAATACAACATAAAGACATACTCCATGTCCTTTCCTGAAAAATTTTTAATTTTAGTAATTTAGCAAATCAAATTACTATATAGTAATTTGCTATATATCCCTGTATAAATGGTATAGTGATTAACTTTAATGCTAGAACACAACAACCAAACTGCCTCTAACAAAGTTTGTCGTTTCCAAAAGAGTAACAACCCTGATATCAGCACAAATTCCATTTCCACAGTGGAGTCTAGAACCTCAGACCATCATCAGATGCCAAGAAAAACTATGGTTGACCCTAGCTTTTAATGACTGTGGGCATGGCCATCCATTAAAAGAAAATAGGCTACCCTGGACTTGGCAGACAAAGGCTGAAGTCCTCCTGTCCTGGTAAAATTGCTTTGAATAAAGAAGCACAGTATTTTTCTCCCACAGCTCTGTTCGTTAAGGGCATTTTCAGAGGATAGAGTCACCAACACACCAGATCTATGACAGACATCTCTTCCAGCCCATTGGTGACTCTGTAGCGGATATAGCTGCCAGCAGCCCACCACCTGCTTTAAATAACTACTCAAGTCATTAGCCACACCGAGGAGGATATCGCCATGCCTCAAATGCAATGACCAAGCAGGCAGGCAAAACACAATACCTGGCCCTGATTTCACAAGATGTTGTCTTGCTATCTTGAAGGCTGAAGGATCCCATCCCGTGCAAACCAGTCATGAAGGGGTGATGATGCTGTGGCTGGTATTAGCCTAATGGGTCTTGGAATTTTCCACTGGCTTGGGAAGCTGTGCTTGCTGCTGAGTGCACGATGCCTGCCAACTGTGTTTAGGTGACTTTCTCCTAAGTCACCTGCCACCTACATGGGTCTGTATGGCACTCTGCCTGTATCACCTTCACCTTGTGGAGCATGGGCATTCAGACAGTGAATTCCATCTCGGGCAGCCTTTGGTTCTTCTCCTTACTTGTAGAAAATGCCTGCCTCCCAGGTCTGAGCTAGTGTCCCACCTAGGACAGGGAGGTGTCTGTCCCCTGACACATTCTCTGACTGTCATGCTGCCTGAGAGGGCAGCTCCTCAACGGAGGGCACCTATTTCTTCAGAGGTACACTTTCTGCTGTACACTTTCGTGAGTCTCCTGAGTGTTCACTGTCAGGTAGGGGAGCAGAGAACAGGGAAGATGACTCACCACAGCCTTAGGTCCTTTCCTTCTACAGCTGCCCATCTGGAGGTGACCACTCAGCAGAAAAACCAGCTCTGGATAACACCCGTTCAAACGTGCACTGTAGCAACGCTCTGCTCTCAGAGTTCCCCTAAAGCAAACTTGGCTTGGGCTGGCCACGTCCTCTAGCCTTCCTGCTGTGGGAATCTCTCCTGATCCTTTAGACAGGACAGGCTGTCTTTTCTTTCCGCTCCTATAGGACCTCTACCATGCCAGCGACACATAGGATGCTGTTGAGGGGTTTAGGAAACATGGGGCAGGGAGATGGATAACGTGCGCCATGGGATGCAGCCGACCTGTTTGGGAAGGCGATGAGCTGAAGACCTTCCTCCTGTCACTGAGCAGTGACTGGTTATGACAGAGCACTCATGGAGGGCAGGGGTAAGGCCTGGTGCTCATAAAGCCGGTGTAGCACACGACACCATGCGACAGCGCAGAACGGAAACAGCATATGTATCCTGACGTACTGACTAGATTGCAAGCAAACAGCACACAGTTTCTGGACAAAATCCCTATATCTCAGACCCAGAGGCTCGTTGGGCTACTGGATACGATGTGATCTCCTTAAAGAAGAGTCTGTGTGTCAGGTTGGGAGCATTTTGACATCTGTCCAGCATTTATGTCGATTGTGTTCTGAGACTGTAGAGTATCTAGGACATCCTTACAGGGAAATTTTGCTGTCTGCAGTTTTCTGACAACTCTAGACGGAGCAGTCCCGTCAACACCTCTGTTGGTTTCCGGCCTGGGAGTTACTCTCTGGCTGGGGCAGTGGGCCTTGGGCTGGCAGGGTTATCACCTGAATAACCTACCTGCATTCCCTC
The DNA here is from genome assembly GCF_963924665.1 of Micromys minutus. Classification (NCBI taxonomy): domain Eukaryota; kingdom Metazoa; phylum Chordata; class Mammalia; order Rodentia; family Muridae; genus Micromys; species Micromys minutus. The sequence goes on along the minus strand of NC_137969.1, from coordinate 35,803,380 downwards.
TGCAAAGGTTGTTACTGCTATTCAATAGATTCCACACAAGCCAGTGATACATGTGGCTTAGCAATCCATGTTAAAAGGATATGTTTAGGGCATGAGCAATGTACTTCAGAAAAAAAACCCCACTTACCTGACATGGTAGGAGGAGAAAGCTCTTCTAAAACACACAAAGAAGGTGGGGTTTCCTCCTGTGTGCACCCCCACCCATTTCCCCAAGTTCAGTAGGAATAACTGATCACCACCAGGTAGGAGGCCAACACCCCCAGAGGGCTGTGGACTGGGTGGATTGGCCGGGAACATGGAACACATGATCCGGGGCCCCTACACAGAGATGGTCAGGGCCTGACACCGCTGCCATGCCCAGGAAAACCTACCGGAGTGCGTCCTCAGGTGGCCAGTGAGGGCGTCCCTCCGGCGGCAGGCATAGTTGCAGAGATGGCATTTGAAGGGCTTCTCGCCCGAGTGCAGCTTGATGTGCCGCAGCAGGTTGCCTTTCTGGGTAAAGGAGGCCCCACACTGGTTGCACTGGAAAGGCCGTTCACCTGGGCGACAAGGGAAGAGGGAAGCCTGGTGAGCACTGGGCGAGAGCTGCAGGGGAGGTCGGCCGGCCGCAAGAAAGTTGTTTCCCACGGGCTTGGTGACTTCCACCGGCTGCAGGTTTGATAGAACATGAGGCTTTCAGACTAAACCTGCCAGCTACTTAACGCTTCACTGGCTGGGTCAATTTGATCTGAAAATCTAATTTTTTCCCCCTAAATCAGAATGGCACATCACAATGCAAATTCAAACTCATTTAAATAAAGTGACTGCAACATTTTGTGATGAAGAGTCACTCTTCCTGATCAGCAGTTTTGGAATAAACCAATATCCAATTTTGCGTGTTGTGGCATTTGGTGGGGTTTTTAATGTGGCTTTTTTCAAAGGGTCTTTAAAATATGCCACTGAAGCAGCAAAATAAAAAGGAAACTCATTAAAAATGCATTTCAGGATCACAAGTTCATTTCAGCGTTACATTCTTATATTTAAATGAAAGGCACTTCATTATAACAGTTATAATAACTTCTTTTCATTTACATTTTCCCTGTATTTTCCCTTTCAATTTCTTCTCCATTACCTGTCTGTCCCTAAGCAGGCAAATCAGGAGAGAGACAGACAGAGAAAGTGTGAGCGTGAGAGGGAGACTGGAGAACGACTGAACACAATGAGAAGTTCAGGAACAGGACGGCCGCGGCCTGTCCTCCAGAGGGAACCCCTGGCTCCCATGCTTGGCAGCCCAGCCTGAGGCTTCCCGCCTTTCCCTTTCCTCACAACTCGGAGATCCTTCAAATTCGCTTGTGTGTCCAAAGCGGACAAGTCATGTTCCAGGTACCGATCTTGCTGCCCTTGAAGGCGTTACCAAGGAGGTTACTCAGGGTAACCCAGGGCTCCTGGGATGTGTGCCCAAGAGTTTCAGCCTACACCCTGGTTCTGGAGATGGTGCACCAGCTACTTGTGAATAAGGAGTGTGGGACTGTCCTGCGGGGTGGACACTAACTCAGCCTTTAGCTCTCGGGATGATGTGCCCATCGTGTTCCTTATAAAAGCTGCTTCGGTGGACCATTATGTATGGAAACCCATGTCCCGAGACGTGCTTCTCTTAAGGATAAACAATGTGTTAAAAATACCCAATTTCCCCAACTAGGAAATGGAGAAGCAGAGAGTTTTTATTATTTATTTATTTATTTATTTTTATCATAGTTACTGAAGAATAGCTCAGGTGGTGCTGCTAAAACCCATGCAAGGCTAAGTTTTAATGTGCATACCTGGGTTTGGATTTCCTAATTAACTCAGAAGCCTTTTTTACTGGGCAGTGCAAAACACAAAAGTTAGAACTAATTTACACTGATATTTAATGGCCAGTCAGAGGGTTCTTGACACTAACCAGTAAGTATTCAACGTTTCCCAAAATTCCTGTCTGGATAGACCCAGCTGAACGTGAAGACACTGTTTAAAGTCAAGGAGGATGGGGAATGAAAACTGAGATTGCCTCGTTAAACGTGACCATCACCACGTCTGTGAGACCCAAGTGCACACTCAGCTGACACTGTGTTCACAATCGGATGAGTGGCAAAAAGGAAAGTGAGCAGTGCATGCAGGAAGATCAGTTGGGGAACTGGGACATGCCTAATACTGTATACCCCTTATTCAGAGAGGGTGGGCCTCAGGCTGCATGGGAAATCACATGGAACAGAAAGGCTCAGGAGACACTCTTGGTGATCCCAGCAGCAAAGTCACTTGTGTAGCAGCTGAAGGACCCCTTTCTGAGCTGGGGAGGTGCTCCAGGGCTATGTCTCCCTGATGTGATTTGAGCTGGTGTTCTGGTCAGTGGGAGGCAGACAGGGCTGATAATTCAAAGCACATTGCTCTTCTACGGCAAGGGAAAGTAGGCGTTCTCTGGGGACTGAGATATGCCTTCTCACTCGAGTCAAAGCACCTTCATGGGGATTGCTTGCTCGGTGTCTAAATCTTTGCCACAAAACAAGGTAAGGCAGAGTTACTGCAGATCTAATTTCCAGTTGCTTGTATGGGCATGAATATACAGCCCGTGGTGGGGAGTCTTGGAGACCACATCTCTAAAATGGGCCACATGGTATTCTACTCAGTTCAGGTGTTCACATAAGGGGTGTGTTCCAGGAGCTGGATCGTAGGATACAGCCCACGTCTGTTGCTGTTGCCAGTGGCCATGGCCCGTTTCCTGAAGGACAACAGCTTGTGGCTAAGTTAAGGTTCTCTAAGCTTGCATCTACCTATGTTTAACTGGGACAAGACATTAGACAATGCAGATTCTAAATTTAATTTCTGTCCCAGGCCCTCTACACTTTTTATTGTGTCACAATTTTTTGACCATTTACTTGGAAAATAAAGAATATTTTATTCTTTAAAACAACAACAACAACAACAACCTGGTAGAACCGTCTGAGGGCCTGTCTGCAGAAGGTAGATTTTTAAAAAAGTGTGGTAAACAATGCCTGTGTAACTACCACGCCTGTGGCAGCACGTTAGGCAGGAGACCACAGGAAGCCCTTCTGTTCTGTTCAGGCCACTTCCTGGCCTTTCCCATTTAGAATAATGATGTTACAGGTGGGGCCCGCCCGCTGCACTTCCTGTAGCTTCCCTAGGGTGAGCCTCATACTCATCCGGAGATGTTGGTGGGTAGGGTACCTTGGGGTTGTGACACTTGAATCAACTATGAAACCGACTGAGCACCCAAGGGGAAGTGATGCACTGGTGCCCACAAGCCTTTCAGAAAATGTCACCCAGTGACAAGGGCAGAGGCTGGGCTACGCACTTGAGATCCATGTTTACCAGGAAAGGGGCTGTGGAGCCGTGACCTGGTTGATTGGGTCATGGGCAGTAGGAAGAAGAGAGGCTCTGGCACACATCCTGGCTTGTCCACTAAGGCAACACGTCCTACATCAGCTCCTCAGAGGCCACAGTGATGGCTCTGCTTATGGTCCTGTCCTCAACAGCATGTCCCCAGAGGCTTACTGTGCTCCAGGTTCCATGCCCAGCATTCTTGGGGACTTCTTAGGAATGCTGGCTCTCCAGATTCTCCCAGGAACTGAGTTGGGACCTGCATTTTCTCCAGATTCCGAGTGATTCTCAGCTAAGGGGTGGGGTGGAGGGTGGTCTCTACCTTCTGTAAGTGTAGGAATGCAGAGCCCAAGACTTAGCTGACACATTCCTCCCGGGCCTGGAAGGTGAAACCTGTCTGTCCTGTCTGGTTATTCAAGCCCAGCTGTGTGTGTGTGTGTGTGTGTGTGTGTTTGTGTGTGTGTGTGTGTGTGTGTGTGTGTGTGGTCTCTTCCTGTTTTTAAAGTGCAGGACTAGGGAGGATTGATACAGTGGGTTGTATGCTCCTTTTTCTCTAAGTTATCTGTTTTATAATTGAAGAACTTAGCATATTAGGGTAGACATGATACTTAGTCACTATTTGTTCTGGAAAGTACGCAGTAAATATCAGGTCTTCTCCCAGATCTGTGGATGGCAGGTTTAATCATTACATGTAATTCTTCTTCTTTTTTTTTTTTTTTAAATCAAGGCAGGCAGTCATATTTTGGCATTTTAGTATGCCAGATTTTGATTCATTTGTCAAATATCTCTCTGAGGGGATTTTCACTGTACAGCCAGAGGTTTGCTTCCCATCAGCAATGGTTTGCTACAGGCCCTAGACTGGTTAAGCATCTGTCACAGGAGTCTCCATGTTAATTTCCACCTCATCATAGAGGACAAGAGCAAGGATAGCCTCACATTTGGTTTTCTCAGGGCTGGGTGTGCCAGGCCTATTTCAACGGGTAACTGAAGGACTAAAGTGTCCCCCTGGAAAAGCCAAATCTGCCTAATTTTAAAGGTAAACGTTTGTTGAAGAGAAACATTATTAAAAATCATCGTATAAATCATTTCCACATGTACTATCTATGGAATATACAATTTTGGAATACCTCTATTCCTTGATCACAGCATTACTGCTTCATACGTGTTCTAGCTCCACGCTACTTTTCGGATATTATGCACTTGATGGGTCCCATGTAGGAAGCAGACAAGGCCGTCCTTTTCCAGCCACCTTCCTCACCTTTCTGAGATGTCTAATAAAACATGCTGTCATTCATCTGTGTTTGTTTTTCTCCTCCCTCCTGGATACTGCATTAGCAGATGCCAGCCTCTCATGTCCCAGAGAAGCCAGTATATGGGCAGTGATAGCCCAGGGTCTCTGAGTTTGACATATAAGCTTTCTGTGGCCATGAGAGTTGGGGGAACATGCCAGGTTATAATAACCTATCTTTCAAGAAACTTCTACGGAAAGAAGAGTAATGTTGCTCTTCAGCTCCAAAGAAGACTTATGCCACGCAAGCAATTGTGCTGAACACCATGAATGTTTTATAGGAAGCCTCTTTAGTGTCCTTAGTAATGGTGGAGTGACAGTTATGTTGAACAAGTAGCTGACTGTTCATGCACGTGTGGAACAGGGGTCATATAGCCAACTGAAGCTGGGCAGGCTTCCCACAGTGCCAGTGTCAGGGGTAGGCGTGGTTCCTGAACATTTACTTAGTTTTGTATAGACAATTGCATTTTCTTATTCTCTTAAAGCCTTGTGCAAACCTTCTACCATAACAGGAGTTTGGCAGAAAGTTCCCTACCGCCCTGGGATGAAAACTTGTGGCAGTATGGCCAGCTGACCCAGAGATTCAGACTGTGGGGTGAACCCCTTTATGCTGACCTGTACTCTTTCTGAAAAAATACGTTTTGCTGCTTGGCCACTACTCACGAGTGCTTCTGAACAAAGAAGAGCTGAGTGTTTACGAGATTAAAAACAAGTGTTCTGTGTATCGTTTCCCATCTATGTATGGGAAATTTGTGAGGTCAGTTTTGGTGCATCTCTAGCTTTTGATCTCAACTTGTGAAGGATGGCTGCTTTGCACATGAGAGTCAGCACTGTGGCTGTGATTTCCTCTTTTAAGTAAATATCAGGGTCTCGAGGCCGACACACATATGCTGCTAGCCTTCTCTTTCATTCACAGGGTTGATTAGGTATATGCTGAGAAGACCTTTCAAATACTGCCCCAGAATAAGAAAAATTGTGCTTCAGAACAACTTGGGAGCTATTCAGAGGCAACAGCCACCCGGCTAGTCAATTGGGAACATGCCTCAAGACCACATTCCTTGCCCCACCCTTCTGCACTTCCAACTTAGGAGCCTTGTGTGTGGTAGGCAGGTGCTAAGCTGCAACCCCAGCCCTTGACAGTACATTTTGTTCCTTCAGCCCCTACAGGACGTCTGGAGACATTCAAGGGAAAACTCCGCCAGGCCTTACCAGTATGACTTCTTTTGTGAACCATGAGCACATTGGGCCCGATGCAAATGATCCCACAGATATCACACTTTAGTTTTCCGTTAGGAAGTCGAATGCCTCCAACTCCTGACAAAGCCGAGCTGCCTTGGTCCCTGTGGGAGCCATTCATTTTCTCTCCCGAGGCATCAAGCATTCGTAAATCCTCTGCACATTCTTCCCCATTCATTTCACAGGCACGCCCATTCTCTTCATCACTCTGAGTCTCTACTTTAACATTACTGGCTGAAAGAGACAACACAGGAGGCCACTCAGTGTCATTGCAAAAAAAAAAAAAAAAAAAAAAAAAAGTCACAAGATAGCAACACAGCAGAAACAAGGCATCAAATAGACATTTGGAGCTTCTGAGCAGTTCTGAGCTTCCAGAGAGCGTGGATGGCACCCAAAGGGTACACTGAGGGTGCAGGGGCAGAGTCAGGTCTGAACACGGAGCATCTGGTAAGGCAGGAAGGGGCTGTTATAGAGATTATACTGCAGGGGGGGCTTGATGTACCTGGGAGGGTGCCAGGGGACCTTGAACTGAATTGTACATGTTCACAATGTGAACACCGGGCAGTAGGTAGGTAGTGACTTGGTGTCTGGCACACGGTCAACCTCCTAGGACTGGTGAACGTCAGCACAACCCATAAGTATTTTCTTACACATGTGCACAATGAATTTGGAACAGCTCTTTGCTGTTTGGAGCTCTGATTCCTAGTCCCTTGCCCAAGTTCCATTTTCTTGGCAACTGGCTTTCTTTTTGATCTTATTTTGGCATACCCCAGCCTGTGACTGAGGGTAGAAGTGTCCCCCTTACGTCTCCTTCATTTGCTGGAATAGTTTATGAACACAACAGGTAAGAGTCTTTCAGACAGAAAGATGCTTGTAGGTTAACAAAGATAAACACCTCTACTGACTCTGCAATCCCGGAACAACACATGCAGTTTATTATCTGCCTATCTATTTTAAAAGAAAATATAACACACTGCATAGACATGCCCCTGAAACTCTAAATTGAACAGTGATGAATCCCACATGCAATGGCCAGTAGAAACTGTTCATTATTTCTCACAGTGTTTTTATTGGCTCAGAAGAGTTGGAAGGTATGCTTTTCTAAGTAAAGATAATCCAAGTAGTGACTGTGTGACGTAATGAAGAAGCAGTTATTTGTGTGTGTGTGTGTGTGTGTGTGTGTGTGTGTGTGTGCTCATAGGTATGCACACTGTGTGCCACTTTGTGGGACTAGAGTTACAGGCTTTGGTGAACCACCAAATGTGAGTGCTCAGAACTAAATCTGGGTCCCCTACAAGATGGTCAATTACTATTAAGCATTGACTCACACCTCCAGCCCTATTTGACATAACTTCTGAGGAGCATTTTCTTTCTTTTGGCCAAGGATTCTTAAAGTGTGGCCCCCAGAGCAGCAGCCAGGACATGACCCAAGAGGATGCCCTGAGATGGGTACTCCTGGGTTCTCCATGCTACTTCCCAAATTCTGGGGTGAATTCAGCCACATGTTTGAATAGACGCTGGGGGTGGGGACCCAAGGGCACTTTACAATGGAGAATATCCAGTTGGTAGCCCACCTACTTCACAGTCTGAGAGATGATCTTATTTACAAAATTTGTCTTGACTGGAACATTCAAGGTCCAGACACTACCGGAAAAATGGCTGGCCTGGAGGCATTGCACCTTTATTTAAAGGCGCAGTGATCTTAGGCAGGTCATCTAACTTCTCATTCCTTTATTCCTCATCTATAAATACAAGGACTACCATAGCCCCAGCCAGTCTGGGGCAGCTGAGAGAACTGAGGAAAGCAGCAGGTGACTGGGTCACAGCAAGTGGCATCCACACAAGCCCCTGCCCAACGTATTTATTGTACTTACCTCATACTAGAGCTCTGGTACTTTAGTGGCCCTTGCCATTGAACCTCACAAGAACTCAAGAGGAGCACCCCATTACCATTTTGTAGAAGTTCAGTTCAAAGAACCTGCTGTGGTCACACAGCTAGCAACTGTCAGATCCAGGGGGCAACCTCAGCACTGGGGTCTCCAGTACCTGCTTACTGCCAACATTATCCTGATAGCTCTGTGCAGAAGAGACTTACTGGCAGGCAATGGGATGAGGCGTACAAACGGGAACATGGGCTCTGGGGTCCTGGGAGTGAGAACGGACCCTGAGGCTGAATTTGGACATGTGCATGGCAACACTGAGAGACTCTGTGATGGGGAATTCTCACCAAGCCTTTCCCTACAAGGCTCTGATCCGAGGCTTTGCAAGTCAGCAGTCCTTACTTCCCTCAGAGGCTGGATCCTATCCATGTGCAAGAGAGGGAAGGTCTCCTGTTCACACCATGCAGTTTAATGATGCTGGTCTCTGGAGGATCAGAATTCTTAAGTATCTTTGGTAGATTCAAACACACCAGAATCTGCACTCACATGACTATGGTTTGGATAAACACTTTCTGGAGGCTCATTCAGGGTGAGAACCTGTTCTGAGGGGGGACCTAGTGGGAAGTCCTCAGGTGGCTATTGGTGTGCCCTCAGGAAAGACCGTGGGACTCTTTTCTCCCAGACACTTTCTGCTTCCAATGTTCAATGCATAACTGGCTCTGACGAATGTTCTCCATTGTCTGACCTCACCAGAGTCCTCCCTGCTGTCTGGAACCTTCCGAGCCAAACGAAATACACGTTTCTCTATAAACTCCTTGCTTTGGGTTTTCACTTAGTAATACAAAGATGACTAGAAAGTGTTCTTTAAGAAAACAAAGACAGGCCCGGGCTAGAACTATGCTCTGTCAAGCCACACAAGGCCCTTACCAGATGTAGACACCACACTCAACTTCTTATCCTCCACAATCACAAGCAAAATGAACTTGTATTGTTTATGTGTTAACTAGTCTGTAGAATTTTTGTTGTAGCAATGGACCATAGACTACATCAAACTTCTTCTCTTGGAAGAATTATATATAAAACTACAAAAATCTCAACCTCTGGTTATTTTTCAATTACATCTCTTTTTTTTTTTTCTTCCCAAGTGAAACTAGGTAGTCAAAGATGCCATGGAGAAAATCTTAGCTGATGCGGCAGGTTCTTAGTCATGACAGCTAAGCCACAGCAGCAGAGTGTATGAACAAGGTGCATCAGCAGCTGGATAAAAGCCACCTTGTGAAAGAACATATCTTGGGATGATCCCCTTAGCATGGTCCTGACTCCACTGGACCCTCTAAGGTAAAGGAGGCTGTGACCCTGCTTTCCTGAGCACACTGCATGCAGGGCCGAGAAACACATGCCAGCCATAAGCATTTTTTTTCTGCATAAACAAAACCAGCAGAGTTCATATGCAATCCTCTTGGAAATTTCTTGGCACATGCCACTAATGCCTGTTTGGGTGCTTCCCAGAGAAGGCCAGGACACCGGACTGCACGGCAGTAACCTTCAGGCTTCTCATACAAGGAGCAGCTCTTCTCTAGCAGGCTGCTTGCAGAATGAGGACGAGTGGAGAGTCAGGAGGAAGCAGGTTACGAGTCATGTGATGGGTGATGCTTTAGAGGGCACCGGCTTCCTGACAGCCACTACTAGTGCTACTATGGCAACTGCGGGCTGGGCTTTGGCATTTCTGCCTTACAAGATGGTGCTGCCACCAGCTGTGACAGCATCAAAACAAAGTTACCTGAGGAGGCATGAGGGTTACTCACAAGTTGTCCCAGGTTCAGTGTGGGTACCGGATGCAATAGAGGAAAGAAATGCATGGGGGAAAATAGATGGATGGCTGCTAAGGACATACAGAACAAGTTTCAAACAACTTGATCTGATCTATATTGGAGTTTTAATTATATATAATTGTGTGTGGGCATGTAGTATGTGTGTGTGTGTGTGTGTGTGTGTGAGAGAGGGGGGGGGAGAGAGGGAGAAAGGGAGGGAGGGAGAGAGAGAAAAAGAGGAAGGGAGGGAGGAAAGGGGAGAGAGACAGACAGACAGAGAGAGAGGGAGGGAGGGAGGGAGGGAGGGAGGGAGAGAGAGAGAGAGAGAGAGAGAGAGAGAGAGAGAGAGAGAGAGAGAGAGAGAGGGAGGGAGGGAGAGAGAATCCATAGTAAGGGAAGGATGACCAGTAATCAGACAGTTAAAAATGGAAAGTTTATACTTCTGAGAAAGAAGATACAGTGTCTGCAGATGCCTGTGGGTGTGACCAAGGACCATAAGTAGTGGGACCCCAGCTGGTGCCCACAGCAGGCCTTACATACACTGACATCTGAGCTCCATGGCAGCTGCTGAGCTGGGAGCTGCTGGTGTGACTCAGACATCCCCAGCCATATTTTGACAGAAGAGAATTTTGTAAGAAGCAGGTTACACGGTCAGCGTGAGGAATTTAACATTTCTCCTATGTGGAGTTTTTTTTTTTTTTTTTTTTTTTTTTAATACAAAGATGGGGAAGGCCCTTATATCTCTGGTGGGGGGGGGGGGAGGCAAAGTGGGTGCTTGCTAAGTAGAAGAAATCTGACAGCTTTCTAGTCAACCAAAAAGGTTGTCCATGAAAACAAGGGACTCAGTCTAGAACTGTTTAGCTGTGGTATTCCTTCAGTGAAATGATGAATATGAGGCTTAGACTTACACATATTTTGTAAACTCTATCCCTATTCTACTACTTAGAGCAATGAGGAGCTTGATGAAGCGCTTCATTAAGTTGATTAAATTATACAACACAAATGGAGTCTTGTGAGTGTCCCCCATGCTCCCAAGACAATGGGTTCAACCTACTCTTCCAGCAACTGATAGATTAACGGACGGATGAGGACAGTCTGGTCCAGGCTGGTTTGAGTGTTTACAAAACGTGGCTTTTGCTAACACGGGTATTTTCAAGCCCCTTATAAAAGCTACCTCAGTTGCTACTTAAAATTGAGGAAAGCAAAACCCTTCTCATTATGTATTTTAGACATACACCACCAGCTAGTAACCCTGTTGTCCTAAGAGGATGCCCCCCCCCCCCCGACTCCCGAGTGTGGCAAGGCCTTTAGCATCTAGGAAAAGCTAGACTCAAAAAAATCTGGAGAAGAGAAGGAACTCAGGCCAGCAGGAGGTGAGAGAGGCCTGGTGTGGCTGCCAAGTGTGCTGTACTCTTGTGAATAATTGAACATTTTTAATGCAGAGGTGTAATGTGCACGGGCAGGCACTGGCTTACAGATGTGATGTTTACACTGCCATTTCTCTTTCAGAATGCATCTTAATATTCACTGGAAAAGCAGATTTTATTTTTTGTTCAGTATTTTAAATCGAAGACGGGAGATGTGAACATGCATCTTTACAATAACTGTAGGTAATAAGCAAAATGGAATAAAATCTCTAAGGTATATTTTGATTTATTTGTGGTAATAGGTGGAGCTCTGGGATACACATGTATGTGCAGATGGGTGTTTTTGTGTTTCCTCTAAAGACTTATGGAGACAGCGGTATGGTGCATACCTGTAATGCTCGCAATTAAGAGACAGAGGCAAGGGGTTAGGAGTAACCAGACCATCCTCCATTAACTACATGGGGAACTTGAAGCTACTCTGAGATACATGGCATCTTGTCTCAAAAACAGAACACAACGTAAGCATTAGTTAGAACAATTTGTATAACTTAATATCATTTAAAAATAGTTAAAATAATAGGGTTTCTATCTAATCAAGCATATTTTTAGAAATACACTTATTTGATGCTTGGCCTTCAAATGCAGTGAAGTCAGAGATAAAAATATATCAGAAAATGGAAAGTTGTTTAAAACAAGTTTAAGGCATATTTTAATTTTTCTCATGTATCTAGGAACTCAAAATGGGATAGAGATAGTAGAGGAGGACAAAGTGTGTTTTAACTTTAAGAAAGGAGCCTGTAAGTCAGTTCTTCAACGTGACCACAAGGTGGCGATATTGGCCCAGAACAGTTTGGTTGCTGTTGGGAGGAGACTTGAGGCTCAACCAACCATTTGTTCCAGAAAGATACTTACAACTGAAGGGAAAAGGAAAAGAAATAGAGATAGTATTACTATGAACTCCTCTGTATAAGAAGACAAACATGATATACATGAAAACATTTATCATATCTCAGAACATCTCTGTCATTTTTCTCATCCTGAAAACCTCACCCAACTGCTTTAGGTGATGCTGTGCTTTGCCCACTCCTCAGGTTTAATGAAAACATGTCTTAGAATATTCTGTCTTACTATTATGTGTACCTGACTTACTCAAAACATTCCAAAACCTGTGACTGGTCAGCTCAAAGTTAACATGATTTCCTGCCCTGGCACATTCACAGCTTACACATAAAAATGTAGATGTGTACATACATGCCTACAGGAAGAAATACATCTCAAAGTCTTACCTTCACACTGAACTGAAGGAAAAATTGATAAGAAAAACATTTTTAACACACTTCTTATATTCTGGAAAGAGAAGTCTATCTGGTCTTTGACCAGAAGCATACCTAGATGGGTACGGCTACATGCTGTACTTTCCAAGTGGTATCTGACAACAGGGCATCATAAGCCCTATGTTACTGCTGCTGACACCTCAATATTAAAAATAGAGTTGTAAGATGCCAGCAAGCTGGTCTTAGGGTGTCACCTGGTGGTAGAGTGTGTTGACCTGAATCTCTACTCACTGACAAACCTCTCCTCAAACTGATACCAATACCGTCTGTTTTCTGCTGCTGCTCCTCAGTATTAAATGTTTTATTGATACAAGGTCTGAAGACTTAACACCTAAGGGGTTTAATAACTTGTAACACTTTTGTATTAATTCCACTTGCATTAAAAAAAAAAGGCCTTTTCTTTTTTTTTTTAAACAACTTTTAAAAAAAAGTACTTGACAAAAAAGCCTTTTCTATTCTTGAAAATACTCCTTACAGTTGCCCAAATATACTTATTTTCAACTTTCAATACATACATTAAAAGATTAAATTACCATAGAGTTTTTGGCATAGCAGCTCAGAGGAGAGCCGGCTAGCCTGCATGCATGCTAAGATGGTGTGTGCTTACGTGGCAAGCTACCACAGAAGAATGGGCTGGAAACCCATGAGTTTTTCTTCTCTGTTCTGAGGTTAGCACTCCAGAGCAAGGGAAAGATGGTGCACTTTTTTTTCCTGTCATACAAAATTGCACAAGTTATCTGAAAAGATGTTGGTTTGTTTGATGCTGACAGGAAGCATGGACCACAAAGCTGTTGATTGCTGCTTTGCTTGGGACCCCGCTGAGCAAGTCTCTCAGTGAGATACCCACTGTGGCTACTTTACTTCTTTCTCTCCAGATGCCTCACTTTCATGTCCTCTACTCCTCTCACTATCTGATCCTTTCTGGTGAGCTGGCCATGATGATTCTTGATCCCACACTTCCATGTTTCCATGGAGGCAGAGGAGGCAGGGGCAGAGGAGGCAGGGACAGGGGCAGAGGAGGCAGAGGCAGAGGCAGAGGCAGAGGCAGAGGTAGAGGAGGCAGAGGCAGAGACAGGGGTAGAGGAGGCAGAGACAGGGGCAGAGGAGTCAGAGACAGGGCAGAGGAGGCAGGGGCAGAGGAGGCAGGGGCAGAGGAGGCAGGGACAGGGGCAGAGGAGGCAGAGGCAGAAGAGGCAGAGGCAGAGGCAGAGGCAGAGGAGGCAGAGGCAGGGGCAGAGGAGGCAGAGGCAGGGGCAGAGGAGGCAAAGGCAGAGGCAGAGGAGGCAGAGGCAGAAGCAGAGGAGGCAGAGGCAGAGTTAGAGGAGGCAGAGGCAGAGGCAGAGGCAGAGGCAGGGGCAGAGGCAGGGGCAGAGGAGGCAGAGGCAGAAGAGGCAGAGGCAGAGGCAGAGGAGGCAGGGGCAGAGGAGGCAGAGGCAGGGGCAGAGGCAGAGGCAGAGGAGGCAGAGGCAGAGGCAGAGGCAGAGGCACAGGCACAGGCAGAAAGGTCATTGCAAATTTAAGGTGAGTCCAGGCATCCCAGAGCAGACTAGACCAGCCAGGGTGAATAGGAAGACCCTGCCTCACAAACAAAACTGGAACCAATCAAGCAACCCCCTCACCCTTTACCTTTGCTCTTTATTGTATCGGTGACATACCGGAGGATGGGTGCTTAATGATAGAACGGCAAACACTTCATCACATTTTTTTCAAGTTATAATGGAAGATGTTATTGAGAGAACATGCAGGTTGTGGTGTTGGTGTGATAGAAATGACCATGAAATGAACATCTGTTTTCTAGAAGTAAAGCATATACTTACGAGAGAAAGATTTGGGAATTATTGCATGAAAATCCCTAAAGCCATCAGCCCCATATGCAACTGCAATAAAGAAGGCAAAAAGAAAGCCAGGTTGTAAAATCATCACAGACACAGTAAGAGTGTAGAAGACAGCACTGCTTTGAAAACGAATATTATTATGTAAAACCACTAGCTAGCTGCTAATTTGTTATTGTCCTCACACAAGCTACAGAAAAGTCACTCCTCAGAGCAGGACCCCTGAACTGTGAGCAAGCTCCCATGGGCTCAAGCAGCTTAGAACATCCTAGAACCAGGAGACACCATTCAGTAGTTCTGGCTGAGAGCACTCAGCCACGTCACAGTATCACACGGGAGAGCGCACATCTCTAGAAATCAGCGTGCTTCCTCACAGGTGGACTGCCCCGCAAATGCTCCTCATTGGCTTTCTAATTTCTTTTTTGTCTTAGAAAGTATCCAGAGAAAATTAAAACACTTCCAATCAGGGTGTTGGATAAGGAATTGTTGCTCCAAAAGGAGCTACCAGGTTTCTGTACGTTTTGCTTAGCACTTGCTTTTATAAATGGCACCAGGTCCCCGAACTCGTAGTCTTCCGAAGGCAGTTCCCAGTGAGTTCCAATGCAAGACCTGGTATATTGTGCACGTGTGTCTGTATTTGCATATGTACATGCGTGTGTGCACACACATTTTTTTCCCCAAAAGTGTTACCCAGAATTGTATATATAAAGTAGCTGGCTAAATTAAACTTCTGGGATCAATTACTGACTCAGTAGTTAAAAAGGGCTGATGGGTTTCAGGAAAAAGACATATTTATCAAATTTTGCTTAAATCATTGTTTCTCAAATTTCTTTGGCCACAGACCTTTCCCTTATTCCCCGTGAAAAACCTTATTTATATGGGTAGTATATGTGCATCTGTGTAATGTGTATGTGGAGACATGTATGTATGTGGAGACATGTATGAATGTGGTATGTATGTGGAGACATTAGTGTCTGATGTTTCCTTAATTGTTCTCAACATCACCACCACCGCCACTACCACCACTACCACCAGCACCAGCACCATCACCCCCCCCCTTTTTTAAAGATTTATATGCTTATTTTATGAATGAGTACAGTGTAGCTGTCTTCAGACACACCAGAAGAGGGCATCAGATCCCATTACAGATGGTTGTGAGCCACCATGTGGTTGCTGGGAATTGAACTTAGGACCTCTGGAAGAGCAGCCTGCTAAGTCCCTCTCCAGCCCCCATCATCATCTTTTGAGACAGAACTTCTCACTGAATTTGTAGATTGCCAATCCAACTGCACTGGCTAGCCAGAAAGCTCAGGGATCCTCCTGACGCTCTCTCTGTCTCTGTAGGGATTACAGGTGTTCACTGACATGCCTGGATTTTACAGTTTTACTATAGAACATGCAGACTACTCAGGTGACTTTCTCCTCTCACCCAGATGCAGAGTCAGAAGAGTTGGGAGGTTGTTCCACCTCTTTCAACTGGTAACTGTCCCCTCCTGTTGGGACATATAGGGTCCTTCTGTGTAGGCTACAGTGCCCTGCATGACTCTAGGCATGCAGGGATAGAAAGAGTAGGCAGTAGAAGTATGCCAAGGCCCAGAGAACAGGATGCACCTGGGCTCCCTCCTGCCTCCTACTCCTGTGCCCTCCAGGCACCAGACAGCTGCTCATCTCCAAACCCACCAGCTCCCCGAGGCCCAGCTTCCTTCCCACATCTCCATGTGTGTCAGTCAACAAGGTTGTAGCTGAAGAATCCACCAGAGCTCTTCCAGGACCACTCGCAAAGTCCAATGATTGTCCCAGTTTCTTTGAGGTGCCTCAGTTTCCCTATTGTGCTCCAATCCTACCCCTGCCAAAGCCCAGTTTGTGCTCTGTGTCACTTCTGCCTGTGCTTCCTGCTCACCATCAGGCACCTGCCCAGGTTGTGCGTGCACTGTGGCTGTGGCCTTTGGGCCCCCATCCCAATGCTTCTATCCACTAGACTGAGGCTGTCGCCTTCCTTGATTGTCTACCATCTGACTTCCCCCTGCTCTGCCAGTCTCTGGTCTCCAGTGCTCTCTGAGAGGAGAACTGGACACCTGTGTCAAAGCTCCTCCTCTTCTGGCAACTGCTATCAGAGATCTCTTGGCAGATCACACTATTCAATAAATAAAGGGATGGACCTTCGGAAAATGCTAGAACAAGTAATAACCAAAGCTCACAATTACTCATGCTTGCAAATGCCGTGGTTCCTTTTTAACTATGCACAGTTTGTGCCACAGCCACCCCACAGCCACCATTTGCACACATCTTCCTGGCTTAAGTGACTTTCTGGGTCTTGGATGGAGACACCCAGCTCATCTCTTCCCTAGAACCAGACTCTACTCTCTGGACTCCTCGTGTCTGGTCCTCACAGATTACGGAGTCTGCAGGGTCTGCTCAGTGATCCTATCTGGAAATGCTTTTCAGAAGGCCCTTCCTTCTGGTCTTTGGTCTTCACATGAGCCTATTGCCCAGCTCTGAAAGCTCATGTGGCCTGACCATAGCCATGAAAGAGGCCGTGGTTGACTAGTATTCAATGTTACTTTGATAGCAAGCACAGGAAGTACAGGGTATCTGTGCCACAGCTCAGCTAGAAAGTGCTCCACTTAATAACTACAAGAGTTGGATAGTTTCGGAAAGCCACATCCAGTAATTGAGATGTGTCAGAGTACAGGGCAGAACACATTGGCTTTCACACGCAGTTCCAGGACATGTATATTTAGAGCAAAGCCAACAATGGGGAAAGTAATTTTTTTGACATTAATTTCATTCATTGTCATGTATTACTACAGTATGTGTCTACTGGCTCTCCAATCAGATGGACACCCTGGCTTCCACTGGTTCTGGATGTTCTTGAACTTAGACATTTATAAGTCCAGAGCAAACAAAGGTTGCTATGATCTCATGGAAGGAAGAGGTAGGGTAGTTGACTACGTTCAGGTCAGTAGAGGCACCTCTCCTGGCTGGAAACTGTATCATGCACTGACTATCGGAGCTCTCTTTCCTTATCCACCAAGTGGGAATAATCCCATCTGTTCTGTCAGGTTTGCGTGCCGAATCATGATAATACTCCATGGGCCTGGCTGACGCACTGAGAGAGGACAAGTAGTTAGCTTTGTGCTTAGCACAAAGCCACAGGCTGGGAAGATAATGCCTTATCTGCTTGTCCACAAAGTATCCTATGGGCCTATGACACTGACTACACCCAACTGCCGTTTGTCACCTTCCTCAAACGGGAACAGCAGCAGGAAGAGGGCATGGCACCCACCCAGGACAGTGGAGCCAGAGGATGTCAGGCAAGCACCGTCTGTGTGTTCCAGCACTAAAATCCCAAGTGTTCTTTTGCTTCAGTATTCTGACGGAACCCCTCTCATCTGCGGTGTGCCTGAGGCCATCTTTCCTGTGCTTCAGGCTGTTGGGGAGATGGATATTGGGGTTGTTCCCAACATCAGTTTGTCTTGCTCCTGGGTCCGCCTGTCAGATTTGCTTCCAGACCACACAATGTAGAGAACACAGCAGAAGAGGGCAGTGTCTCTCTGTCTGGTTGTAGCACACCTGGGTTTTACCTTTGGTGCCGAGGGCGGAACCCAGGGCTGTGAAGACATGAGGCAAGTGCTCTCCCAGTGATCACCCCGCCAACCCTGTCCTTCCTGTCTATATTTTACCAACATGATACGAAATCATCACAGAGAACAAATTAGGTTAGGAAAAGCAACGCATGACTTAGAAAGACAGAGATGGACTCAGAATTTCCTTTAGAGAGGAGGAGGAGAGAGCAGAGAGTAACAGTGATGGTTCTATCCATATTTAAGGAGGAAGCCACAGTTATCACCATTTGTAATTCCCCCAGGTCCTGACACTGAGGTGTTATCTATTTTATGTGTGAGTACACCGTCACTGTCTTCAGACACTCCAGAAGAGGGCATGAGATTCCATTACAGATGGCTGTGAGCCAACATGTGGGTGCTGGGAATTGAACTCAGGACCTC
This sequence comes from Micromys minutus, assembly GCF_963924665.1. Lineage (NCBI taxonomy): Eukaryota > Metazoa > Chordata > Mammalia > Rodentia > Muridae > Micromys > Micromys minutus. The sequence goes on along the minus strand of NC_137969.1, from coordinate 35,785,274 downwards.
TGGAAAAGCAGCCAGTGCTCTTAACCACTGAGCCATCTTTCCAGACCGACACTGAGCTGTTCTCGGCCCTCTTACACACCGTTCATGTCAGCTAGATAAGGGTTCTGGGTCTTACAGATCCACAGTTTAGAAGGTTAGATCTGGTTGTCTGGGGGAAAAAGGCTGAGAGATATTTTATGAATGTTTTAGTTTCTTGTCTATGTGTGTGTGTGTGTGTGTGTGTGTGTGTGTGTGTGTGTGTGTGTATTAAAGAAGTGCTACATTTTTAGCAAAAACATTACTTCTTTACTTGTGTGGTACAAAGCATGCTGAGTTGCTCTGAGGAAGTTCCTAAACATCACCTCTAGGACCTGTGATTTAAGAGGAACCATGTGAGCAAGAGAAAATTACAACAAAGATGAAAGTTTAAAGACAGAGAAAAGGAGTATTCCGACGAGCAAGGTGAGCATGGTGCGGGCAGAAGAAGGATCATTATTAGAAGGTGCTTGTCCTGTGTCTCATAGGAGGGTGATGTCATTTGAGGTCTTGGGTCTGAGTTAAAAGTTGAGAAACTCATTTCCCATTTCATTTGGAATTCTGTGCCAGAGAGAGACATCTTTACTAGATTGCAGAAGCCAGTATACTAGGGATAGAATATACATGGGAATCTTGTTGTGTAACTAGACCCTGCATCAGAGCACTAACTCATATGGCACCAGGAGGCTTCTGCGGTTATCTTCCAGAACTCAGACCCTAGAAGAGCTGGGCAGACATAGTCAGAGGCACCCACCACAAAGTGAAGAGGTGGCTGTGTTCACCAGAGAAGTGCAGAGGTATGGGAGGAAGGCAGCCTGGGAGGGTCCCATGACAAGTTTAGGTGTTCTCAGTGAAGAGGTATGGTCCAGATAATGAGTTTCCATCCTCTGCTATGTGTGAGCTAAGTGAAGAGGCTACACATGGGTACACTGGCTTTCCCAGCAACATGCTTCTAAGAGCATCAAGTTGAACTGTCTCCTAATGGCAACCAGCAGTTGGCAAAACGTAGGGCTGAAAACCATATTGTACTTGACCTGGCTTCCTATATATAGTTCAGAAGCATGCAGCTCTCACATGGCTGAGATGTAGGGTCTGCTGGTCCTTGAAAATGAGGGGACGGACACATACAAAGTGAGCTCAGCATTCTACTTCCAGAGTGCTCACATGAAGAGAACACGAGATGGGTAAACTCCTTGCTGCTCTTTGTACATTCATGGCCATTCCCTCCCATCCCCAGAGCTGGCTTTGTGTCAGCCCCAAAGATTCCAGAGGCTTAGGCTGAGCTTCAGGGTAGCTGAAGATAATGTAATCTCTCCTGGGACACACAGGGTGGATCCTCTGCTGTCTCTCCCTTCCAGAAGCCAACGGGCTCCTGTCAGAATTCCAAGCAAAGAGTGACTCAGCAAAGAAGGGGGGAGAGATGGGAAGGATGTCTGTCTTCCTGCAGCTCTCCCTGCCACGAGCCCAGGTGTTGGCTTGCAATGTGTGCCTTTGTCTGTGGAGAGGCACGTATGCATACTCAGGGTAAGAAATTGGGATTGGGGTGGTCAGCAGGCTTTTTTGACAACTTCGCACACTGCAGGAGGCAATGAAACCCTAGTTTTACTTTGGTTATTTCTCTATGTGAGGAACAGAGAAGATATCCATATGTGCACAGGAGAATGAGCTTGGGTCAGTGGCCGGGATGGGGAGGGATATACTTTGCTGGCCATGTGTACTGGAGTACAAGGTTGTGTGCATACAGGAGCCATCACAAGGGTGCACTAGTACAAGCACATAGCACATAAAGGTCACACAGGCAGCTCAGTTAGTAGCTGAGAACACATATTTACAGGGACATTTTCATGTAGGGTGAAAACAGTACAGATAGGAACCCATCACTACTGTTCTCAACATGAGATTAGCTTATCCCCGTGCTGAGACATTCTCCAGAATTCTGGCTCTGGGGGACTGGAACAGGATGATATTCAGAGGATGAACTGGGCCACCGCAATATTTAGGAGTCTAAGTAAGCTCACCTTCCTTCCTTCTTTCCTTCCTTCCTTCCTTCCTTCCTTCCTTCCTTCCTTCCTTCCTTCCTCCTTCCCTCCCCTTCCCTTCCTTCCTTCCCTTTCTTCTCTCTCTTTCTAAATCAGAAGTGTGCTTTAATTTTATGAGAACTGCAGCTGACCAAGGAACTGCAGCTGGTGGCACAATTCAATTTGGGGGTTGCTAATTCTAATGGTGAGACGGCAGGGCATGCTGGGAGTTCAAGCTCACCACAGTCTAGAGGTAGCTTACTGCTAACTTTAACACAACAAAGCCTTTGCATTGGATGTTTCTTTTTGTAGGAGGGTCTTCAAGGCTTGTTCTCCCTTATATTTTTCTCGTTCTCTCCTCTCTTCCTTTCTGTCTAGACTTCTTTTACAAAAACTAAGCATTACACATACTAACTAAGTTCTTTCCTGTTTAGCCAACAGAGTGAAGTTTTCATGTGTTAGCAATGACCATGGTCCTAACATCTGGCCTCTGAGCTTTGGAAACGGCCATGAAAAATGGGCCCACAGCGGCAAGCTCTATTCAGTCCTATCCCTACATGATCACCAAGCTTCAGCTTCCTCACAAGGAAATCGAGAAAAATACCTGTCTCTTGGCTCCATATGGTCTGAGCAACCAGAGAAGACTTCCAGAACCCAGGAAATGCTAGCTGCCCTTTGTTCAGGTGCCATTACCTTTCTCTGAGCTTAGCTCATTACTCAGAAACCCCTAGCTTACTGGTACTTTCATCAAAATGTCAGATCTCTTGGGAAGAACCTTCAAATACCACATGTTTTTCCTAGTAGGGACCAGCCATTTCTCACCAGCCATCTCAAAAAGTCCTGTCCTTATCATTAGCATTTCTTTGAAATGAGAGAAATTTTTTCCCTCCCTTTCCTGTTTTTCTCATTGTATGATTCAGTAGCATTTTATTGGGAAATGTATAGACATGAGTAGTTTAAGTCATGTGCTCTTCCCAGTTAAAAATCAGATGTATTAAGCACTCAACATCTAGGTCAAGGACACTGGTTCCACCACAGTCCCCATGGTAGCCAAAGAGCTTTTTCTAGGTGAAGGAGCTGTGTTGAACATCTACCATACATTCTGCCCAAGGTTATCAGTGAGACTCAGAAAGCTACGCAAGCAGCCCAAGTTCATGGGACATCATGGCCGATCTCCCAGGTAACGCCTGAAGTCCTGACATGTTTTCATTTTAAATAAACTTCCTGCTTCTAGTAGATTATGAAACAAGGCCTTTCTGACAAGCCAAATATATCATTGGAAGAATAAAGAATAAAAAATAAAGCCATTCCAGAAATATGCTTATAACCCCCAGGGGGTCACCTACTTTCAAATGGATGGAACTAGAGACTATCATCCTGAGTGAGGTAACCCAATCACAAAAGAACACACATTGTATGTACTCACTGATAATTGGATTTTAGCCACAGAAAGCTCTGAATACCCAAGACAATTCACAGACCTTAGGAAGCTCAAAAAGAAGAAAGGCCAAAATGTAAAAGCCTCAGTCCTTCTTAGAAGGGAGAACAAAACACTCACAGGAGGAGGTACAGGATCAAGTGGAAGAGCTGGGATTGAAGAGGAGATGTTCAGGGGCTGCCTCACCTGGGTATCCACCCCATGTGCAGCCACTGGGCTCAAACACTATAGCTGATGCTGGGAGGAGTTTGCTGGCAGGAACCAGATATGAGTGCCTTCTCAGGGGTTCTGCTAGACTCATGCAGCTGAGCATGCTTGCAGCTAACCATCAGACTGAGTATGGGGACCCAGCTGAGGGTGCTGGGGTCAGGGTGAGGGGAGCATGAAGAAGCTGAAGGGTGTTGGGGCCTCATGAGAAGAACAATATTGTCGACTAACCAAATCCTCCACAGCTCCCATGGACTAGAACACCAACCATTGAGCACGCATTGAGAGGCCCATGGCTCCAAATGCACATGCAGCAGAGAATAGCAGTGTCTGGCATCACTGTGAGAAGAGACCTTTTCTCCAGTGAGGGCATGTTTTCCCAATGTAGGGGAATGCCACGGCTCTGAGGTGGAGAGGGGGATTGGGAACTAGTGCACCTTCATGAAGACAAGTTGGGGGGAGGAGAGCGGGGTGGGCGAAGGGGATAACATTTCAAATGTAAATACAGAGAGTATCTAATTACAAAAAGAATAAAACTTACTTAAACAAAACAAAACATTGTAGGAGAAAGATGTGTCCCTGGCTCAGGAGTTTTTAGCTTGGCAGCACTATAACAATAGAACATAAATGCACCCACTGCCCAAAAGTCATCATGGAATATCAGCAGAAATGGAGCATGCGCTGTGAGTTCATAGTGGGGCTTATCACAAGTCATGGCTAGGTGAATCTAGCTAGGAAGAGACTTGTAGTGGATGTGCAGGTAAGCCTCTGCCTGCTCAGAGTTATGGAGACAGTGTTCTGAAATCCAGGGTGTTGTAGTAAACAATAAAAGGATGGTGGCCTAGAGTGCCAAATGGTGTGGGGACCCAATGTGTGCGGTCGGCTCCACACTGGAGCGGCGTCTGTGGAGTGAGACCTCGGGGACCACTGAAAGGTTAAGCCATCCTTTTAACATTTACTGTAACACACTGGGTGGGTAGACCGGGAGCCATCCTAGGGCCTTCTGGAAGCTGGAGTTCCAACACAAGAGGAACTGTCTGAGGTGCTTGTTCAGCTGGCCACATGGTAGGAACCGGCTTTGGGATAGAGAAACTTCCAAGGAAGGGAGGAGACCATAACACCCCACAGGCATAAATAGGGAAGTTGGGAAGCAAACGGAGCAGGCGTTTCGGAGGAAAAGCAGGGTTATGAGGCAGTAACTGAGAGGCCCTAGCTCCAACTGCCACCGCAGCAAAGGATGGAATGCTACGCTGTGCTCAGCACACTTCTGGACTAGCAGCTACGCAGCAGGAAGCCCTGGCTTCCAGAGTCTCCATTCTGTCCTCATCCCTCCCTGCCTCTCCTACCCTATCCTCATCACCATCCCCGGGAGGGAGGGCCACAGTTAGTGATTGTAACTGGGTTTCCACATCCTCCTGGCTGTATGGTAAGAGCCCGTGAAGAGGAACGAGGGTGAACACTGAAATGTAGGAATGCAGGGAAAGAGGAAGCTGCTCAAGACACCAGCCCAACTGAAGTCAAAGAACTTAGGAGAACTGACAGAAAGGGAAGCTAGAATAGGGAATCATGCTGGGGGCTCAGCAGAGAGCTTGGGTCACACACCATACACACATGCATACAGACACACAAACACAGATCCATGCTCAGACACTGGCACATATGCCCTACACAACCAGACACAAGGAGATGCAGCCATAGGTACAGGCACGGGGAAAAATATACCCGACATACATACAAACACACATACACACCTCCTTCACACACACATAATTGGCATGCCCACAAAAGGTTGTCCAACAGCAAACATGCCATTAGACTTATATAGAAGCAGAAATACAAGACACCCACACACACAGATATGTCTTCTCACACACAGGCATGTGCGTGTGCATCTAAGCTCTGTGTTCCTGCTCTCCACAGAAGCCTATGACGACCACCTTAGTCTTACCGGCTGAGAGGGACCGCTCAACTGTGCTGCCCGGCACATTTGTCTTTATCTGCTATTTAATCCCCAAATCTACAACTCTTGATACTTCTGGTAGGCCATTCAGGTATTTGTTTTCCTTGTATTTAAACAGCCAGAGTAGAAACCACACTAAGATTTCCTTACATTATAATGAAAATCCAGTCTCAGGACGGTGTCAAAATCAAGCAAACAAACAGCAACAAAAAACACACCACCGAAACAGGACACATAAGCTTATTTAGAAAGGGTGCATTAAAAAGCCTCTACAACTCAGCTTTTGATGAAAGAGAATTTCCTAAAAGAATGAGAAAGATTCCACATCGACATGTTTGTCCGCGGCACACTGTTTGTGGAGATAATCAGTAAGCACAGAGTTGGGTCAAAGGCAGCCCACCGGTAGAGCGTGGACATCACAGAAAAAAACAGTCCTTATCTAACATGTCCACAGGCCAGCAGCAGAGCCAGCAGGCCCCAGTGGGGAGGCAAAAGCAGCCTGTTGCTAATGCTCGAGAGCATTATCGGCTACGTCACTGTTGTCTTCGCAACAGACCGACGCCCAAAAACTACGCCAGGAGCTCCCGAGGAACTGTTTCTATTTGTTTATTGTCCTGCAGTCTAGCATCTGAACCCTTGGAGGGACCCTCCAGGAGAAAGCCTTGGGTTAACTGAGAAAGGTTTGGAAGCTTTGACCTCAGACTTGTGGCTTAGAGCACTGTGTGGCGTCCTCTTGTGTCCCGCCCTGGGAAGGCCATGCACGGAGGGGGTGAGGGCGCTTCTGTGCGCATGTGCGCTCTGAGCATTCTTCACACACGATATTCCTATTCAGACACTACCCTGTTCAACCCCACACTAGGTCCCAGGCAGATATGTGCCTGTATGGAACACGTGTGTTTCATTGTGAAGGGAAGATCAGATGGTTCAGTCCTTCCCTGGAAAATGGATGCTGGGGAAGGTTTGCCCAGTGGAGGCTGGTGGGAAAGGCTGTGCAGAAGAGGGACTCCAGACCCTTGTGTCCACCTTCTGCAGAAACTCAGGCCCATCCTCTACCTCTTATGCTGCCTTCTGATGGGCACTGTCCTGCCCCATGCTCTGGATGGTATTTTGTCTGTGTCCCATATATAAACCATCATATTTTTTGACCTACAAGTATATAGGGAAGCTGGCAATCCCAGGTAAAAGAGAAGAAATGATAGAGTATGTAAAAATACCTGCCTGTAGATTTCTGTCACTCCATTTCCCCCTTGAGTTCTGACAAATATTTTCAATTCTAAATGTTGCTCTTTTTTTTTTTTTTTTTTTGTTCTACGTAGATGTATATGATATTAGGGATGCTGTCCGGGGGTGCCGTGCCCCTGCTTTTCTGGTACCTTCCAGGTCACGCTCAGAATGAGCAGCCCAATATGGCAACCTCAAGCTTGTCATATGCTTTCTGGGCTGGATTCAAAAGGCTGAGAAAAGAGCTGTGCTTGGGCAAAGAGGTTGCTCAACTCTCCCATGCCACCCTGAGAGCTGTAAGCCAGGTATCCCAGTTCTCATCACACACACTCTACAATGTCCTCTCTGTCCTCTTCCCTTAGTCCCAGGACCACCAGCTGCTCCCAGCACAGGAGAGCTGATGAATTCAAACACACAAAAGGTAGACACGGTCCTCTAACTCTCATGTGGCAGAGGGACTCAGCAGAGCTTAGGAGACAGTACTGTTCAGACAGAGGCCAGGGATCTGTATCCTCCCCACACCCTAGCTGAGTGCCGGGCTGGTTTTAGGGTAAAAGGTTCTGGGAATAAGGGCTATTTGGGAGACTGTGTTCCCTGAAGAAGTCAGGCCAAAGTTGTGGAACAAATGTCTGGGAGGAGAAATACTAAAAGAGTTGTTGAAACTCTGTAAGAAATGAAACATTAGCATCTCACTAATAATTTAGATATTTATGGAAATAAACACAAACATAATAAAAGCAATACAGTTGAAATCAAAAGCCATATCAACCATGATGACTGTGCCACCACAGTCTCTGGGAACTCACTGGTGACCTAAGCTTAGGTGGGAATGCTGGCTCTGGTTACCTGCACTTATCTGTCCCATTGGTGACCAGAATACCCTAACTGTCGTGTAGATGACTTAACTTGTGTCCCTGGATGTAATCATGTAATATGATGTCCTACCTGTGTCATGTCACATAGATAGATTAACCACTATCACTGTGTCACCAGAGACTACACTAAATAGTCAGCCATGCCATGTGGTGACATCCACAGTGGCAGTGTTGGGGGAAAGGGCCGAGGTGAGGGAGATCAGGCCTATCAGTCCAACTGAGTGAACGCTGCAGCTATCTTCTGGTGTAGGAATGCACACTCTCCCGGCCAGCCTGTCCTGCTGCAGCCTCTGGGAGTCTTATCCTTTTTTTTTATCTCATGGTCTCATGAGGCAATCTGATGGTGGAAGCAAGGCCAGGTCACACACTACCCGTGAGCAGCATTTCATTCTCCAACAACGAGCTTAAACAACCCGGAACAGTTGACATTTGCAAAGTTACACTCTGCAGGGACAAAACATTCATGTTTACCTCTCATATGTTGCCAAACAATGTCGAGGAAGGGTTCCAAGTGAAACACCTTCTTCACAAATACAGAAACCTATTTGGACATCAGCTGAGGAGGTGCTTGCATTTCACGTGAACTTTGAGGCTTCTGTCACTTTTATGTGACAGGGATACAGCAGAAGCTTAAACTAGGAAGACTCCAAAGACAGCAGAGGCTGAAAGTGACAGCTGTGTGGCCTAATGATGCTAAGCTAACGTGTACACTCAATAATTCCCATCTGTCTGCATCTTGCAGTGAAAAGGCCCCAGGATGGGAGAGATGACAGCCAAACACTAGGACAAGCAAAGTTCTGAACCAAAACACATGCGTTTCCTGACAACTCCCTGAGACACCCACTCTGAGGATCAGAACCCTGTTTTTACATCATAGTGGGGGGAAAGACAGTTTCTTATCTAATCTCCATCAGCTTAACAGAGGAAGAGACAGAACTCAGTATGAGAATAGAGAAGACAAGTCAGAGCCAGGATTACTCAGGCAAGGCGACTTATTTTTGGTAGTGTGCAGGACCTGCAGGATAATAAGCAGAAGCATGTTTCCTCCCCAGGGTCCTAACAGTCTGAAATCTGAATGGAAGTGAAAGGTTCTGGTCAATATGCCTGGTACATGGGAGGCAAGCAAAATGCTTGCTGAAGGAATGAATAAATGAATGGAGGTGTGGGAGGGTAGCTCAGTGGTATACCATGTGCCAAGCATGCACAGGGGCTGGTCTCAATCAACATCATTATCAAAAACTGTATATATATTATATAATATATATAATAAATATATATTATATATAATCTTTAAAGACTGTCGGGGCAGGGGGTTTCAAGCACATTCAATGAAAATTCTGTACACACAGTGGTTCAAGTCTACTGGAAATGGAATAGGGCAAGATGAAGTAGTTGAGAAGCGTTGGTCTTGAATACCACGCCCACCTCAGTACAAAATTAAGGGACTCTATAGTATATTGAACGCATGAGAGCCTGTGTGTCATACATGGCACAACAGTGCCGAGGTGACGAGGAGCTCGGTGAGTGGCTATGGCATTAGACACTGGGGGAACAGCCAGCCCTGTCCACAGATCTGTGCAAAGATAGCTTCTAGTGGAGAGCAGCTTTGTGCCAAATGCACAAACCCCGGGCGGGGCAAGAGTGTGCCGAGGACTTCCAGAGCCATGCTACTAGGAGAGTAGATGTGAAGTAAGCACAGAGCAACCTGAGATTAAAAACAGGAAATAGTGAACTGAGTGCCCCTTCTGGGAAATGATGAAATGAAACGGGTTTCAACCTTAAGGTGTAACCATGAAAGGCTGAGTTCAATTAAGGTGGTTAAGCTGTATGCGAGGGCATCCTTTTAAACACAAAACCCTTACTGTTATTAAGGTTCGAACCATTCCGCCAGTATCACGAGAATACAGCGGTGAAGTCCACAAGCCATTCACCACCTCACACAAACTACCTGATAGAGGGTTCAACTCCCGAACAGCTGCAGAATGGTGGATCATTCAGGGAACTCACAGAGTTCACCGACGGTCAGTGTCTACGGTGCTATCCAGAGCTGTGAACACATCACACAGATTGACTGAAACAACTGGGAAACAGAGAGAACGCCTTAGCCCAGAAGCAGCGTTTACACTCACAGAGTGGGTTTGAGATCTGTGACTGTGTCAAACAAATGCTCATTCTGTGTTTTCGACCCTTGGCTCCCAGGCCAGCTGCCCATGGCACCTCCTGTGACTCACCTGCACCCAGCACCTGTAGATGAAGACCAGAGAGCAGACCTCCCAGCAAGGCTTTCCTACACACTGACAAAAGGGCAGTTGTACTGATCGTACCCAAGATCTACATGTATGAGTAACCCATGCAAATGAGAGGGACTGAAAGAAGAGAAATGATGGCAAGCCTAACAGCACGAATATTTTCACACCTCAGCGACACATTTCTAACGGTCAGGAGTGAGCAGAGCTCTCTGTGGGCAGCGTTCCCACCTCCGGGCAATGGTGAGCAGCGTTCAGTTCCTGAGGGTCTGTAAGCTGCAGGGCCCCTTGCAGTAGATGCTTTTTAAAGAACATGGTCGAGCGGTGGGATCTGCTTCTGCACTGGCATACTAGATTCCGAGGAGGGTGCAAACCAAAGCCTGAGAACCTACTACAGCAGCCAAAGGGTCTGGACCAGCAGTGAGGAGGAAGGCTTGTAGGTCTTTGCACGGTATCAGGGATCAGACTCGAAGCTCAAGGAGAAAAAGTACGGAATATGCTATGGCTCCACCTGGCCAAGCATCCCAGGATTTCAGACCTGAGTTCTGAGACTCAACTGAGCACAGTTACTCAGAGCAAGCAACTCCATGCCGACCCCAGGGCAGCCACTCTCTACAAGTCCTGCTCATGCTCCCTGAAGCTGACAAAGTACTTCTCACTGGGGAACCAGTTTTGCCTTTTCAGATTCGCTTCTTTCATTTCACATGGATTCTCTCAGCCCTATGGTTCTCTGAGTACCTTTATAAAATGAAACACACAGGCCCTCTCATTTGAGAGCCTTGACTCAAACTGTACCTGGAGGGTCCTCAAGTGTCCTGTGCTTATTTCAACCAACTGCATAACATACCCACTCCTCATGTTTTCACAGTAGTGGGGATTGAACCCAGGGCCTTGCACAAGCCAGACAGGTGCTCTGCCTCTGGGTCACCTCGAGTCACTCAGAGATGTTAACATGTAAGAATCAGGACTTTCAGTGTGACAGTTTCTCCACTCCTTTTCAAGATAGGATCTTGCCATGTAGCCCTGGCTGACTTTGAAATCGCAATCCTCCTGCCTCAGCCTAGCCATGAGTGGGTTTTTTAACAACATTGATTCATGCTCTAAGCTTTCTTAGAAAAGGCTGTGACAGTAGGGATCATTTGATCAGGAGAAAGCTGCACAGTCACCCTCAACAGTACAGATTCTGGGTCCCTATTCAGAATAAGTTATTGGAAGATTATCGCTGGCTCAAGCCTTCCTTCAGGGCTTTCAGTCATCCCCAAGCCAAAGCCATATTTAAAGACACATAACACACCATTATCATCTAAAGACTACAGATGTCTCATCAAAACTAATTTCTATCCTTGCTTGCTGTGTGCACTGTCTTCTTCTTCTTCTTCTTCTTCTTCTTCTTCTTCTTCTTCTTCTTCTTCTTCTTCTTCTTCTTCTTCTTCCTCCTCCTCCTCCTCCTCCTCCTCCTCCTCCTCCTCCTCCCCCTCCACCACCTCCTCCTCCTCCTCCTCCTTCTTCCTTTTAATCCTGTCCCCTCGGAAAAACTCAGGTTCACCTCATTGGCCCCCATTTTCCTCATTATATGCCTCGCAAGTATGTCTCCAACAAAACTAGGCTAGATGGCAGATACCTGGCCTCGGAATGGCATTTAACAAGTATTTGTTCTTCGGATAGCAATGAACTTCAGGGAAAAGTCAGCAACAGCTTAAAGAATTAGAAAACTTGGGTTCATAGCCCTGTGAGATCCAAAGATCAGAAAACCAAGCCCTTAAGCTAACCAGCCAAGTAAGTGAGCATGACATCTGGCAGCTCCACAGTGTACACCTGTTCAGCCTGTGCCGGGGCTTGGAATCTGACTGTCTACAGCACAGAGGCAAGGTTTCCCACAGCAGCCACAGCCCACACACCCCGTGCGCTACCTCTCCCTGTAGTTAGCTGTATATTGTTCAGAGTGTCATCTCCCTGCTTGTGTGAGTAATTTGGGACATTTTCCTGAAAGACTGGACATAAACGTTGTTATACAACTTCCATCCTCTCTTGTTTGTTTTACCGCATATCTACCCACAGATACATTGCTGACTGCAACCGTATCTGGCATAGTGGCCTGGCTGGTTTGTTCTTAAACAAAATGGTGGCCCAGCTTAATTGTTCCAGTGAGTAGAGCTCTTGCTTGCTGTGGGTGATACCCACACTCCTTTTTTTTTTTTTTTTTTTGAAAGAAAGCATGTAATTGACAGCTTGATTACAATTTCTGAGGTTTCTGTAGGGGGGGTGTCTCTGCAAACACCACGGCCAGCAGAGTACCCACACTTTTAAAAGCCACTTCACTCTTCTTCAAAATTTCATGCCATAGTGGTGAGGAAACAGCACCTTTTCAAGGTGCTTTACCTCAAAGAATATGTCCCAGTTAGCTTTCCACACATGCCTACCCTCTTCCTGCTTTCTTTCCTGAAGTGAGAATTTCACGAACAGCTCAATTAGGGGGCATCTCTGTCCAGCCAACCTCTTCCTGTCCTGGTTGGGGGCATCTCTGCCCAGCCAACCTCTTCCTGTCCTGGTTGGGGGCATCTCTGCCCAGCCAACCTCTTCCTGTCCTGGTTGGGACACATATGGGCCTGAAGAGATTGTGTGGTGCCTCTGGGTGCAACAGTTTGGGACCTTAACTTTTCTGATAAACTCAAACACTTTCTGCCAGCATTTATGAGTATGGAGGTTTGGGTGACAGATGGAAAAGTCGGGAAAGGGCATTATTGCTTTGGAAATGCCCCTGGCATACAGTAAAAAATCCTGGGATTTATGCCACTCTTTCTAAACCCAAAGCTATATGTTGACATCTTGATTATATAGCAAAACATTCTGCCTTCCTGGTCAGGTCCTATTTCTTTCAATCGAGCTTCCCTGGTCTGAAGAAAGGGTGAGGAACTCCATCAGCACCAAGGGAACATCACTGAACACAAACCAGGAGGGCTGTACGAACAGCCACAGCCACCTCTCCACTGCCTGTGATCACTGAGCATTCTTTCTACCTGGTTCCCCTTTCACTTAACCTTTCTAAGAACTCTGTGCGCTGATAAACCATCTGCTCTTGAGTGATTTGACACACTGTGTGGCATGGTACAAAACCTTTCAACGGATTCCCAGAAAACATGGATTTCAGGAGAAAATCAATTTGTCAGAGTAAAAACGAAACTCAACGCAAGACCTGGTGGAGGAATCTCCTTGTAAAATAAGCTTCACTGGAATAAGAGAACTGAAGAGCACAGGGCAGTTGGTTGTTTTTACTCTTCTAACTGATGTGTAGTGGGTGTTTTGGATCTCTTTAGAGAACTAGATTTTGAATGGTTTGAAAACATGACTTTGGCAGTAAGTGTTCTCTTCTTGCAGGTTTCTGTGTTGTCTAAGGCACAGTGACCAACGCAGAGCCCTTAGCGGCTCAGCAATGCTAATTTCATCACTCCTATATTTTATCCACAGATTATCACACTATCAAAAACAGAAAAAGGGTATTTCAGCCATCTTCCACATAGTGACTAAGAACTTCTTTAAGGCAGGGGTCCTGTCTTATTCTACAATGTCCATGTGTCTGACAGTTGCAAAAGGCTGCCAAAGACTGAGCTGAGACACATTAAACCAAGCAGGATGAAGATGAGCAGATCCTGTTGTTCAGCCGAATGTCAAAGGTTCCAGAACAAAAAAGATCTATTTGTGTCTTCAGACCTCTGTTGGGGAAGCTGCTTCTGAGCTGCAGGTCAACAGGAGACAAGGGATGTGGCTGCAAACCCTTCACACATTTCTTGGAGCACACCAGGGGCGAGGGAGGTGTCCTTCCTACTCAGCCTTCTGTTCTCAGAACTGTAAGGGTTTATAAACAATGAGCGCGTGCTTAAGAAGTCACGAGTCCACAGACCACTATCCACGAACCCTCTGGATCCATGGCTAGCTGTGGCATGCCACCACATTGATGTAAGAGAAGTGCACATGGGCACACACCCTGTAGAGGATGAGACTGGTGAGGAGGAAAGCAAATGCACTGCAGCTCTCCACTCTTTGTGTTTACTATACTTCGCGTAAGGAACTGTTAGAAGAAGGGGTGTTTAGTGAGCTAGTGCACGTCTCTTCTGTGACTGGAGGAGCTCTCCCTGCTGAGGAAATCGTGATGAAGCAGACAGAAGCAACAGACTCCAGATGCACAGACTTAGCCCAGTGCTTGCCGTCTCGTCCCCCATGCTGCCAGCATGCACAGTGAGTGACCCGCCTGCTGATGGGTTTAAATGGACCTCAGAGTCCACACGGGGTCTGGGTGGCCTTTTACGAAACATGTTTCTCAAGAATAGGGACCTTTAGGCCCAGCAGCAATGTGATATTGTTCACAAGCTGAGCTTGTGTTTGCCTTGCTCTGTGGGTTTGGGGCATGGGAGAAAAGCATCAATATTAAAGCCAACGGTGTAGATTCACTGTCTGTTTCATCCATCTTCGGAGAGAAGCTATTACATGAATGCATCACTTAACGACACGGATACTCTTGAAGAAAAATGCATTCTGAGGTGGTTTCACCCCCGTAGAATCATACAGTGTGTTAAGTACAGACACAGACAGCGATGATATTCAGTATATGACATCAATGGGACTGTCACACATGTGGCCCACTGGTGACTCAAATGGCATTTTCTAACCCATGGCAGTTTTCTTGCCTTTCCCAAGAGAACAGTCATACTACTATCAGATAATTCAATAAAAGCAGCTCTGAACTTCACTACACTCGGCTAACTGTTTCATAAACATTGAAGTGAATTTGTCTAAAGTCAACAGAACACTTTGTGGCACAAACTATATTCTTCCATATTTTATTTCTTATCTTTCTCTTGTTATTTTCTTGCCTCTCTATCCCTGACCCTTTCCTCTTTTCTATCAAAGGGTAGATTCTATGACCTCATCTGAGGGCGCCTGGACAAGTGTCTGCTCCAATACAGCCCTTAGTTGTCTCTTGAGCTCTAGAATGCTCAAGCCCTTAGATCCCCCATCCATTAGCTCCAAGTCTGAAGAGCATCCAGAGGCAAAACATGGTGTACACTTAACACTCATTCCAGGGTTGGAGGTAGATTCAATGGCGGTACTGTCAAGACTACACAGGTTTATAAGGAATATGCTAGTAGTCATCCAAATTTTCTTTTGTTTTTTTCTCAACTAAGTAGATAGAACAAATCCACTTCTTCAGGCTTTGCTATAGTAAGGCTCAGTTCATAGTCTGAAGCAGTCAATAAAGGAGGGAGGGAAGTCAGAGGTAGAAAGAGGGAGGGGACAAGGGTAGAAGCAAAGGAGGGTAATGATGAGAGGAAGGCAAAAGAGTGGGCAGAAAGGAGGGAAGGGGAAAGAATGAAGGGGAGGGAGGAGAGAAAGAGGACAGAAGACTGAGAGAGAAAATGGAAAGACAGGTGGAAGGGTGGGGAGGGCAGGGGAGAGGCAGGGAGGGAAAATCATAAGACAATAACAATACAAAGCCACAATGGCAGATCCTATCTCAGTGCTCTGGATCCTGGTGAGCTCAGGAAACCCAGCAGTCACATGCACAGACACACCCTGTCTCCCGAACTGTCAGAAGTGCAGTGGGCAGTGGTGTGCACACAACTTTGAAGGCTCGAGGTCTCAGATGGGCCGAGGTGTGGGAGTGAAGCCTGAGGGGTGGGAACACCAGAGCCATCTGTGCCTGGGCCTTCAGAACAGCAGTGGATGCTGAGGCAAATCCTAGGCTTCATTTTAAGCTCAGGAAGGAAGTTGGCCTCTATTTCTCCCTTAAAAATCCTTCCCAACACACCCTTTCCTCCCTGTTTCCTCATCAGGTTGCAGCAGCGTTATTTATTATTATTATTTTTTGGAAGTAGCAAGAGGGTTCA
Source organism: Micromys minutus (assembly GCF_963924665.1). Taxonomy (NCBI): domain Eukaryota; kingdom Metazoa; phylum Chordata; class Mammalia; order Rodentia; family Muridae; genus Micromys; species Micromys minutus. Next base: position 35,769,412 of record NC_137969.1, on the reverse strand, counting down.
GCGGCCACCATCTTCACAGCAGTCACAGTGTGTCTCTGAGGCCAGGTTTGGTGGGACCTGACACCTGTGATATTCTTCTGGACTGTGCTTTGTTTATGAATCAACTGCCATGTTTTGAAGGCATTTCATTAAACGAATAGGCTCACAACAGGACATGGGAGAACATGGGACTAAAATGAAGCGATACAAACAAAAGCCAGAAGTATCCCGTCATACGTGTGTCAGCTGGGCTCGGGGAAGTGGATAGGCTTTCCAGGTTCCTGCTCTTCCATTCCTACTGCTCTCTGGGTGGAAGCAAATGCCTATGGGGCCCATTGCTAAAACACTGATGCTGAGCGGAATTCAACAGTACAAATGGGCAGGACTGAGACTGAGGAAAAGATGGAAGAACTAGACGATAAAACTCAGCAAGCAGTCACATCCTATTTTTCTACAATGTAATTACATGCTTTCCTCAGGAACTGTCAAGATCCATCTGCCTGAGGGCTGGGGCCACAGCTCAGTGCTGGAACGCTGCACTGGGAAAAAATCAGCCCCCTCCAAACAGCTGGCTTCAGCCCAAAGTGAGACGAGATATAAGCATCAAATACACACTGGGCTCAAACACTCACTCCAAGGGAAAAGTGCAAGTTTTCAACAAAAACAAAGCCTATTTATAGCAGGTACATATTTGTAATACTATTGGTTATATTGACTAAACAAAATATAATAACACTAATCTTATCTGTGGCATTTTTCTTTCTTTCTTTTCTTTTTGAAAAAAAAATTTCTTTCTCTAGGGAATGCAGAAGCATCTAGCACTTAGATTACTGCATTCCCAGCCGACTGCGCTCCATTAAGACAGGCAACCACAGAGATGTATTCCAGAAACACCGGCTACCACTCATCTGAGACTCCTGACCCAGACAGGGACTGCTCCGGGTTGAGGTGCTTGCTTCAAAGGCTTGAACTAAAGGCGAGTCCCTCTGTCTGTCCAGGGGATGACAGCGGTGTGAGCATGTGCATTGTCCTCAGGCCCAGGGCAGGTTGAACTAAGGGTGAATGTTCGAGAGGCATTCATTCCACCAATACCAAAAGTAGTTAGTGAACTACGAAAACCAGACGGAGAAACGCCAACCCCAAACAGGAGCTTCTATACCCACAAGCACAAAGTCAGAGTTCAGTGACCACAGAGAAGTGATGCTCCTCCCAAATTGTAAGAAAATGCACATGACTTTACGGCAACCCAGCATCTTCTTAGGATTAAATAAAGCCCCTGCACTTAAGTCTCAGCTTTCTCTCCCCAACACTGATTTCCCTAAAGGCTATTCCGTCTGCCACACGAGGATCAAACAAGTGGCTACCGCACCAGGCAATAGTTAACTGTCACCATTACACATTGTGGTGCAAACAGAAGCCAAGAGAAGTGTTCCGGGGTCACTGTGGATTCTTATTTCTATTGCAAGCAAGAGTGTGGAGACACGGTGAAGGCCGTCAGCATTTTGCCAGGTTCTAAGGATAATAATAACAGTAATCATATGGCTGCCTGCAGGGCTGTAATAAAAGTCCTTTTCTCATTTCAGCAGGGTTTCACTTCTAGGGTAACGGTCTCTCATTTGGAAAAAGTCAACATCCACAATTGCCTGGGCTCTTCTGGGCAGCAGGAGTCGTCCTGGATGCCGTCCATGGATCACATGATCACACCTCATACCCTGCCTGGATGGGGAAGATGCTAGGCGTTCAGTGCTTCACTGGAACCCTGGCCTGGTGACTTCAGTGGAAATCGACAGCCTGCAGCCACATTCCCTGTAGGGGAAGTACTCTCCTGGCAGCCTGCCTTCCAGGGACACACCCCAGTCCTGTGCCAGAGATGCCTGCCTTGACCTGACTAATAGGCATTGCGAATGCTCTTCTACCACAGAAGTGAGTTCCAGCAAGTGGGGTGCTCCAGGGTCCCCAAGAGTCCAGGGTCCCTCCATGGTAAGGTGAGCTTTTGATCATTTTCCTCCACATTTGTACACTGCTAAATCTTACTGAGAAAGTGTATTTACAACCACCACAGGTGCAGGGAGCAGCGAGGGGAGCCACCTCTTGACCTGTCTACTGACGTCCCGGTGGGACGTAGCTGATGGATTCAACACAAATGCTCCTCTCTCTTCATGACAAGGCAGAGGGCAGTCGCTGCCGGAGGCTCCATTTGTGATACCAATGGCAGGGAGCCCCTGGGAGCCAATTCTTGTGAGTCAAATTTGGCCTTTACTGCACAAATAGCTATCCAAAAATTACCCCCCCTCAGAGTCATGATATGAAAATCGTTATCAAGCCAGCTCTCAAACCCCAAACCAAACGAAACAAAACAAAAGAAGCCCTAACTTGTAACACTGGCCAAGTGTCTGTGGTGTAAACACTTCTATGTGGTGGACTTGAAGATGTTCTTTAACAGTTTGGCAGCATGAATGGATCTATTGAGGTCAGGTGACTCTACCTGGCCCCCTGATAACTGGAGAATATGTTTTGAATTACTTCTAAGAACACACACACACACACACACACACACACACACACACACACACACACACACCGATTATTATCTGTGATCTGTTGAGTTTCTCTGGTAGAGGTCAGAAGCTGGAACTCAACCACTCAGGGCAGGAGGAGAGAAGCTTCTCCCCACCCTTTGCCTCCCCCGCAGGCATCTTCACGGGGCTCAGCTGCTTCTGGGCGACTTGAAGGGTGATGGGTAGAGCCTGGTGTCTCTGCTTAAACCTTTCTTCTTTTGCATAAAAGGAAGGGAAGCTTATTTTTTTTTCTGGGTTATATTTATACTTCCCAAATCAGAAAAATGTCCTAACCAGACAGGAGGACAGGTGGCAACTGGCAACCACAGCACAAAACTTTTTTTTTTTTTTCCACTGCTTTCTGAAACCCCGTGCAGAAGGAAAGTTAACGGAATGTCAGTTGAGCCTCTACATACAGAGCCACCGACTCTTTCAACACAGAGAACAAAGCAGAAAATAACACGGAGACCAAACCCCAGAAACAGAACGTAGTGCTTGTCTATGTGTTCCAGGGCCTTTAATCTTGGACTCCCCTTCATTTCTCTCAGTAAATGAAGGGAACACAATTCGATGTTTGAATTTCAGTGGTCAGAGTACAGTGAAGATAAGATGTTGTGTTTTATTTATAGAAACAAACCGCTTTGCGCAGTTAACCTGTATCTTTGGAGACACAAAGAGAAAAAAAAAAAAAAAACCGGAAAAAGGGGCTGTACATTCAAGGGTGGGGTGCTTGGGAACTTTTTTGTTTTTGGTTTAAATTCTCTACAGTGTACTTTTAACTTCTTACGTTGGGTTCAGGAACATTACAGATCAGAGTAAAAAGTCTTAACCAGCTGAAGATGTCCTGTGTGAACTCGAAAGCTCTTGAGTGTGGGAGATGCTGAGGGAAGTGTGGATGACATTTGAGTCAGCTTCTCACCTGGGAGCTGTTGGGACATGTGGGTATCGCAGAGACTTGGGTGGGGTAGCACTACGGGTCCCTGTGGCAGGCACAGCCCCTACAGAGTCACAGTCCCTTTGCTCCAAACAGCAGCTCTGGCCTGTGAATCAGCATCCTAAAATAATAAAGGTGCTGAGCACCAGATCGTGCCCTGTTTCCTCCTAAAACCCTCTTGCCAGACAACTCCTCTTCCCTTTCCATCCCCAGTAGGGCAAAGTCCCATCATTCCATCCGCAGTGCTGGGACACTGCTCTACCCTAGGAGAAACTGTGCTGAGGACCCCTCAGGTTGAGAATCCAGGCCAGTTCTATCTGTGGGATGAGGTGTGAAGATGGACTAAAAACTAACAGGTCCAGGAAGCTCTGGTTTGAGTCAGTTTCTCAGAAGGAAGACCCAAAGAGAGGAAGGAGGGCATCATGGGAACCACCCTGCTTGTTTCCCACGTCTCTTCTTAGCTCAGTCTGTCTTTCTCCAGTCTTTCCTACTTCCTGAGTTTTTCTTTTGACAGGATTTTTTTTTCTTTGTAGCCCTGGCTGTCCTGGAAATCACTCTGCAGGCCAGGCTGGCCTCCAGCTGAGAGATCGTCCAGCTTCTGCAATTAAAGGCATGTGTCATCATGCCTGGTCTCCTGCCTACATCCTAAGGTGAATTTAAATATTCTCACCCTAAAGCACCAGCCTGGGAATCCTCCCCCTCAGCCAGCGACCCTCTCAGCTCATGTCCCCACCTCATCTGATCTGCCCATCTTCCCCACGCTACCCTCCCATTCCCTGTTCTTCTGCCTGGTTTCTTTGGCAGTCTGGTTACTGCCTGAAACTTGTTGAGCTACTTTTGGAAAAAGCACAACTAGCCCAAATTCTCCTTAGAGGGCACTTCCTAAGCTCTGTTTGACCTTTCTTACCTTTGTCATGTGCCTTTTCTGTGGCTTCCATCCTATAATTCTTCTGAGAAATTCAATCTGAACCACAGGACTTGCTTTCTGTCTCCTTCCCAATACCGCTTTCCTCTACAGTTAAAGGCTAGTTTTCCTCCAAGGCTTCCAATGTGTGCCTGAGGTTCTCTCCCTTGTCTCATCTAGCTGAGTCTATGTACAGATGAAACTTCTGCCTCTTCTGTCACTACATTCCAGCTAATTCCCTAGCTCAGAACTATCACAATTCTATCTTAATCAGTGTTAGATTACTACCACTGTTGTCACAATCACTGTAGTTGGTCACTACACCGGTGGACGTATACCAGGTCAGCAAACAAACCCCATCTCTCCCTGCCTTCTCCTTACCCACACCACCTGCTGGCACAGGTTCAAACACCCTTCTACAAGACCAGGACTCCCAACAGTTGCTCTCACGGGAACAAACCCTACTGTGGAGAGCAGCCCTGAGCCAAGATGTTGGGAGGGGCTTCTTGCCAGTACCACTGCTCACACCCCAGACTAAGATGCCAGGGTTCTTTTGTGTCTCTACTTTTGCTTCTAAGCATTTTTCCCTCTTTCCTCAACTCTTCCTACAGCCAAAACAGGTCTATTTCCCTCTCATACTCCTGAGCATACCAGCTGCTCCACAAATCTGAACCCTCTGTGAACCCCAATCCTCATCCCAGTTAGGAAAAAACATTTCTTGGATATTTCCTCTAAGGAAAACTCTTTCCTGTGAGTTTATCATTGTGTAATTGTCACATAGGCATTGAAGCTTTCTCTTTAGCTGTCGAGGTTTCCAAGGCAGTGGCGACCCCATCTGATCCACTAAAGTGCTCTAGAAACTGTTCTAGGATGAGTTTCCCTCATCTCTGAGGTCCAGACAACCTAAACAAAGCTGGGAGCTGACCCAGACGACATCTACACAAATACTAAAATGAATTCAGCAGGGGTTGGGGCAGGGCTGTGCTTTGCACATGAGTGGCTCTGTTATGGGTCAGATACTAAAGAAATTTCAGGCTTTCATGGTCAGCAGTTTACAGATACAAGGCAGTGAGTGAGTTGTAGAGTGACCTTTGTGTTCAAGAAGAGGCTAGGCCAAAGTTTGAGGCTATGTTCTCCCCGGCCATTCATTAGCATATATGTTTCCATTCTTTCTCTGCCTGGACCTGGCAAAGCTGGTTTAGGCCTCTTATGCCCAGAGTTCAAGTTAATGGTTCAGAAAAGTTGTTTCAGAGACCTTGAGTTCTCTGTTGGCACCCAGGGTGTGATTTCATGTCAGGCTTAGTGTCAAGGCTTCTGCCCCATGTCACTTGCTAATGAAACCTCAGGCCAAGGGTTACCCAATTGAGATGATACATAATTTTTGTCATTGGCACATCATAAGTTATTGACATTAACATTATGTCATTAACAACATCATGCATGCTGTCTGGGGTGAACTCCATGCCAGGGTATAGGCTGCATGTGTTGCGTAGGTAAGGTAAACCGCACATCTCCTAGGTGAAGAGATGGCAGTCACTGCAGAGCTGAGGAGTTTAGGACACACCAGAACCAGAACCAGGGCCTCTAACCATCTGTAAAGCATCTAGCTGAAAGGCAGAGTCTCCAAGAAAACAGCCACGCTGTACTGTCGAGACCCACACGTCTGAGCTAGTGAGAGAGCTCAGAGGGTACGGGTGCTTTCTGCCACGTGATCAGACGTCAGTCCCTGGGACCCACGCGGTGGACAAAGAGAACTGACTTTTGCAAGTTGTTTTCTGATGTCTACACATGCTCCCACAGCACATGCAGAGTGCACCTTCACATAGCCTAACATGATTGCAATAAGTATGAAAAAACCCATAGCTACACGTTTATCTCACAACGCATAGCACATCTATGCATGCTACACACACGCCGCACTGTGTACAGCATAAAACTACACAATAATGCTACACAAACTGTACCAGCTACACACATAAATACCACATACATACACACTACACAAAGCTCCCTGTACACCATACACAAATAACACATACCACACACATAAATAAACCACATACATCCCTCACATATAAACACTACACACAAGACACAGACATACACAATATCACACATATATTACACAAATCACACATACCACAACAAGCCACACACATACATACCACACACATAGCACAGACATACATAGCACACACACACCACACAAGTCACACATACTAAATATATACCAGACACACTACTCACACATTACTACACATCATACAAATATTCATACTCATTATAGATGCACACTATAAACATAGCACACACATACATTCTGTGTATATATGCAATATAATACATATACCACACTCATCACAACAAACACACATATACACATACCACACAGATATATATATATATATATACCACACATCACACACACACACACACTATATACACCTTATGTATACATAGCATGTACACACCATAAACACACAGCACATCTATATGTATACACATTCTTCACATACTTCACACATTCATACCATAGATATACCATACATATTAATGTATCAAATACACATACATATAATACTATATATCTTTATGTGCATTTACCATACATGTGCACAAATATACATGTATAACCATATGCCACACAGAAAAACATAAACACACACATATCTATCATTCACATAAACACATCCATCCATCATATACACAACATGTAATCCCCACACACACAGAAGCCAGCATGCACACACAGGTGCTGACTAACACATTTGAGTTTCTGTTCCCTCCAAGGAAAGGTTTGAATTCCTGATGCTTGGTCTCCCTGTGTACACCCAAGCCCAATCCACAGTGGCAGGTGATACACAGAGCCCCTTCAAAGGTCAGGCATAACCAACTGTTAGGAAGTTCTGTGAAGATCGGTGTGATTCCTGCTGGTTGACAGATTAAGAAAGACGCAGAAGGCCAAAGGCCTGCTTGGGAGCCATTCTCACCCCTCTGGATAGAAAGAGAAGGTGGCTGGGAAAACAGCTTTCACACCACTGCTTTACTGTCTCATGTTTTGAGAAATCCACAAAAGGGGAGACTTCCTAGCCGGCTCAGCTATGCCTATGGGGGCGTGTGTACCAGCGGCTTTTACGAGCATTCCAAGGTAGAGATAGTGAGTTACAATATGAACAGTCTAGAATTTTACAGATCTACACTGATACATTGTGCTCTGAAGAGGGGCAAAGAAGGGAGAAAGAGAAATCAAGATGTGCCTGGAGTCACCCTACATACTTCAGTCATCCCCAGAGCGTAGAAACAGTGGTGGCAGCAGCTCCCGAGGCTGGCGACACTGCCCGCTTGCGGCAGCTGCTCAGATGCTGCTAGATAATGCTTCTTCCAGGCTGAAGTGGGGCTAACGCTTCAGAGGAGATGCATTTCACCGATAAAAACAACTTCCTCTGGCTGCTGATTAGATAACTGGGCTCACATCCGTACTTGAAGCCAGCTGCCCACTCACCAGCCAGGCTTGCTGTCTCTCTTTCATCTCTAAAAAACTCGCTCCAGCCTCTCTTCTCTCTCTCCTAGGTCTAAGGTCATAGCTACCATCTACCCGGAGGACCATCCTTGCTTGCCTAAAGCTGACCCTTATGACAGGAGATAGGCAAGGAGTGTAGTGATGGGGTGGACAAGCCTGGTGCCACAGTACATTTAAACACACCACAGTAAATCCCATACTTTTGTATTCCAACCAAAACTTAATGCTATCCATATGCACACACAGGAGAGGACACTGGCACAGGACAATTAGCTGCAAAGTATGTGACAATATATTTTTAAATCCTCTCATGTGACACAGTAACATGTACATTGCCTATATGCGATGAGAATTTTAAAAGATTTCTTATGGTTCCTGCTTCAGCCCTGCCCCCATGGTTGAGCCAATGTAATGAATCAAGAAGGAGGAGGAGGAGGGGGAAGGGGAAGAGGAAGTAGGAGGAGGAGAGGAGGAGAAAGAGCCAAACAGAATAAAAATCAAGATCAATATTTTTATACACTTCATTATTTCAGGATTCCTAGAATGAAAAATGTAGATTTTCCTTTGTATCTGTTTCTTCTCCTTCCATCTAAGCTAAGTAGAGCAAAACTCTGGTGTAAGCGCCCGCTGAGAAGCTGTAAAGGGTCAGCCTCTCTCAGATCAGACAGATGAATGTCAGACTGAGATACAGAGATACTGAAAGATGCATATTTTAAAATGCACCCTCTCAGAGTTCAATCCCATTCTCTCCTGTCTGGGTTCTGCACAGGTTGTCCGGTGCACAGTCATGGGCCCACCATCCCCTGTTTAGCAGAACCCAATTTCCAGCTCAGCCTTGGGCAGGCCTTTTATTGGTTTTTCCCTTGGAATCTGCTAAGCCCCACATTGGCTTGGCCATCTCAGGATTTTTGTGCGTTTAACCTGGAATTTCACCTTGCATTCCAGTTTCTCCCTCTGCTCCCTATGGTCGCATTGAACTCAGTGGAGATCTGGATTTTTATCACTGTTTGGCCACAATCCCCAGCTCTTCAGTTGGGAGGACAGCACAGCTATGTTCCCTTCTAGGCCACAACCGGCAAGAGTAAGCCCAAACCAGGAGAAAACACAGCAGAAAGAAGGAAGACATATCTTACTGAGCAAAGGAATGGAGTGTTGAGCCGTCACTTTTCCTTTATCATTGTCCATCTGCTCTCTAGACATCAGCCTGGACACGGTCCCACAGGACGGCTCTTCCAGGGCCCTGGAGTCGTGTGTCAGTGCAATCGTCTCTACTCTCCCTCCAGCCAACCAGTGAGGCTTGGTAAACTCAGGTTTGCCAGAAGAGGTGAGTGACTACTTCGTCAGCTTCAAATGGTTTCAGACGCAACCACTTCAGAGAGCTGCGAGTTCTCTCATTATTAAAGAGACCACTTCAGAAGAACAAGCCTCAGTGCCATTAAGCAGACCATTCCGATGACTAAATCCCTGCTTTCCAGAAAGTTCTCCTCTAGGTCTGACTTAAATTCTTCAAACGGCACATCAAATCTTTTTTTTTTTCCCTCCTTTTCAGACGTTGAAGAAAATGGTGGCCCAGCAATGGCGCTTGTATTGCTGTGCCTCTGGCTGTCACCGTCCCAGTGCTTATACATAGATCTGCAGTGTTCTTTCAGCATTATTACAGAAAGCAGCAGTATGTGGAACCCTAACTTTCCAAATACCAGTCAGAGGCTGCTTTCTAGTGTCTCCCACCATTGGTTTTCTTCCTCGGCCTGCTCTTGTCTGGGGCAAGAGACTCCTGGTATGGGTCCGAGCTGTCAGCAGCAGACCCCCATCTCTCCATTGAGTGACCCAAACTGTTGTGTCCTCACTGCTGGCCAGCTCTCACCGTGCATCCTTGGACTGCTCACTCCAAAGGCTCAAGCTCTCAATCTGAAGTCAGTCACCTCTTTGGCACTGTCCTACCCTAACACATTTCTCTCCTTCTTGGCGGTTTTCAGTTTGCTAGTCTCATGGGTGTGTTTTTCATTAATGGACACATCTCTTTCTTACGCTCTGTTGTCTGCCCTCATCTCACTACTGAAGCAGCCTGGGTCTCTCTTCTCTAGGTCTGTAAACACTGTGATGCGTAACACACACTTTCTCTATCTTTAGTCTCTGCCCGCCATCCCGCCTTCTGCTTTGTTCTTCTGGCCCACAAAGCCATTCAGGGGCAGGCAGTAGCTGCTCTTGCATACACGAAGAAAACTGAAGCTCAGAGAAGATGAGATGCCCTGAGGGTCACAGCCGGTGACCAGACTCTCGGATGTGTCCCTTCTGAGTCTTACCCTCTTGTATGATCACATTGCTCTTACTGACTCCTTGTTCCCATGGTGACTCTTGCTTCTTTCTGTTGTCCTTTCTAATACAAGATTCTCATGAACCACTCCATAAGACAGTGTGGTGAAGTCTTGCTTCAACGTTATTTCTTTATTTCCTTTAATCTGTAAATATCCTCTACATGTTACACCATTCTACTTACATGTTATGAAACTCACAGCCTATAGCCTACATGTGGAAACAGGTGGGTTTCCTTCAACTAACATGGAAGACAAGGAGACGACCATGTAGTGTAGCTGGGGGTATTTCTATGGTGGGTCTTCTCACCCCTTTCCCATATACTATCTGTCCTTTAGGCTTTTGCTCGCAGCTTTTCTAGCAAGTGATGGCTTTTGTTGGCTTCTAGTTGTCCACAAGGAACTTTGCTCTCTTAGTTTGTGAGGCTCATATCAACTAGACTCCTGCTGTCTTCAGGGCCAAGTCAACTGCTACCGCTAAACCAGGCCAAATGTTCGCCAGGGCATTTTAATTTTTCAAGTTTGAAAGGACTACTTTCTAAATTTCATCAGGAAAGGCAATTGAACTGAAAATTGTACACAGTGACAGTCAGAGTGACAGGGAGAGGAGACCCTGGAAATGACAAGTCCAGTGGAACACCCATACCAAGAGCACCTGGGACTGAGCACTTGACTCAGGAAGCAAAGGGTCTGTGAAGAAGCCAGCCAGCAGTGTCAGCTGAGACTGCTCCCAGCTCACACTACATGACCAAAGGGACAAGGTGCCAACAGCATGTTGTGGACACTCGTGACTTGTTTATCTGTAACATGTGAAATACACATGTCTTCCCTGCTCTCCAGGAACCAGCCTTGTTTTCAGTTCCTTAAATCATGTCTACAGTGTGATGATTCTGCAGAGGCCCCACGGCAGCTGTGGAATTTCAGGGCAAGCCCACCTCATTCTCCACAAGAACTAAGTCATTAGTTTGACTCTGAAGTAGGGGCTCTCCCTGTGTGGCGTGCTCAGAGGACAATTTCTTCAGTTTCCCAGAACGAGCCTCTCACAGGCAGATTGTGAGCATCTGTTTATGCCTCGAAAGCAACCCCCACCACACTGGGTGCTTTTAGGACTAAGCGAAGGAGATCTATATGCTCTAACACTGGCCGAATCCCTTGATTTAAAATGACCTTTAATTTAAATTAATGTGTGTGTGTATGTGTGTGTGTGTGTTTCATATAGTTCCATGTAGTTCAGCAGATAGTAACACCAAGATCACTTGTAGTCAACAGAAAGCAACCTTAAAAATAAATACCTCAATTAAAACAGATTACCCAAGTTCCAGCTTGAGGAAACCCTGTACCTACCTGACTCTACACCGCAGCCATTCCCTAATTATATGGTGTAGCCTGCAGGACAGCAGGTCCATCCACTTACCAATGCCTCGCTCACTCTTGGAGTTCTGCTGTGCCCCAGAAGTGGACAGGTCCTCGGGGACAGGCATGGGCTCATCCCCTTCATCTGGAGTGTCACTGACTGGAGGGCTCTCCTTTCCTGTAGACACAAAGCAGAGCTTGAGCTTCTGGCAGACATTGTCATCTTCTGGGAAACCCTCAGTGACTGGATTTCACCTTGATGGCACGCTAGGGCAGCATGAAGGGGTTCTGCTCTGAGTTAGTGCTTCCCTGCTAGGGCAAACACATCTTTCTCTTTCTAGGAATGAATATCACCGCCAGAGAACAAAGATTTACAAAAGGAAAACAACAACAAAAAGCAAAACAATATGGATGACTTTAGCAGTTCCTGGCACAAAATTACTACATAAATATTGATATATTATGGGGCCTATGTGGTGACCTTTTTTTTTTTTTTTTTTTTTTTTTTTCAGAGCAAACCAGCTTTTAGATATTCTCAATATACTTTGTCGATACAGACCTATTTCTACAGTTTTATTTACAGGGTTAATGAGGAATGAGTTGGATTATTTTGCTTCTTTTGACCCTCTGTATTGTTCTCCTGGTTTTGCACTGCACCTGCCTCCAGCCAGTTTTGGACATATCCTTAAAGATCACCATGATACATATTTTTGAAAGTGTTACTGCTGGGCCAATGGCAGCTGTCTTTCTGAGGCTCTTCACATGCTTTGACAAACTCAAAGACCACACAAAGATAAAAGTTTGTTATACTTATAAAGTAGGGTTCCTCCCTCCCTCCCTCCCTCTCTCTCTCTCTCTCTCTCTCTCTCTCTCTCTCTCTCTCTCCCTTTCCTCCTTCCTTGTTATTATTGGATAATAATATATATATATATGTATGTATATATATATACATATACACACACATATGGTATATAGATCCTTCCCTTTCTCCCTCCCTTTTTTCTTCCCTCCCTCCCTCACCCTCCCTCCTTTCCTCCCTCCCTCCCTCACCCTCTCTCCTTTCCTCCCTCCCTCACCCTCCCTTCTTTCCTCCCTCCCTCCCTCCCTCCCTCCCTTCCTCCCTTTGCTATTATTTGATAATCTCATACATGTGTCTACAGCTTTTTGGCCATTTTCACTCCTAGCTACCCTCTCACTCTCCTCCAATCCCATCTCCCTAGCAACCGTTGGCTGGATTAGAATGAAGCTTGTCTAACTCTGGGACAGGAAAATTGAGATCGACAAAGCGAAACCGTCACTGGTAGAAAATGCTCTTTTCTCACCTAGGCTGGGGCTCTGAAAGCGTCCACCTTCCTGGAGCTGATTTGGAGTGATGACCAGACACTAACCACACAGGAGAAGCAGTGAGTCAGGCCCTGAATCGATGCTAACTGACCCACTATAGCTAAAGTACGGCCCAAGATCCCGAAGGTGGGCTACTGGTGCACCAGTTAGTTCACCAGATATGCGCCCGCTGAGTTGGCAACTTGGCCCAACAAGCGAAATGACCTCCCAACAGACACTAACCCAGACTTTTCGGAGCATATATAAACAACATGCCAGTGAGCAGAATAACCCGAGAACACAACCAGACATGGTGTGAAGATTGGGTCAACTCCCAAAACTGCACCAGCATTTTTAGGAGCCGGGAAAGATCAGTAAAATAAGTCCACGAGACAAGCTTTACTGGAATCTTTAAAATAGAATCTGCGCAGGCCCCAAAGACATGCCTTGGGGAAGAGTGCTCCAGTCTTTACGGAAAGGACTTCACAATGTACTGTCCCAGGTTAGCTATGATGAGAGCAACTGGCATATTTTCAGAAAGAGCATTATTGGGTATATTTGGAGAGCTGATACAAGATAAATAGCCAAAGATGGGGTAAGATTATAATAATTTCCCAAAGAAAAACAAAAAGCCCAGGAGACTGATTGAGAGCGTTCACATTCTGCTAGAGTCTTGGCACAGCAGTCGGCACTGTGTCCCTCGTCCTAAATAAAAGTCCTTTTCAGTAACAGAGGTAGGACAGGTGGCTCCATTTCTCATCCTTGCAATAAGCAAGGAAAGCCTCTGACCAGGAGAGAGCAGAGACACACACACCTCTTGCTTTCTGAACCTCCAAAGAGCAAAGGGAAGAGGAAAATGATAGTTATAACTTCAAAAAAAAAATCAAAAGAAACCATTATAAAAAGAACCTCCTCGAGATTGGGGGTGGGGCCTCCTGGCATCATAGCCTAAGAGTGTTTACATACAGAGTGAACGGAGTCCTGGGGCCTGTGAGTCACCAGCTGGCATTAACATTGAGTGGGAATGGGAGCCGGAGAGAAAGAATTGCTTTGACTTGTTTTGTTATGACAGTCCACCGTATGATAACTTTGGTGTCGTCCGTGATACTCCCGGGCCCACGGACATACCATGTCACACTCGAGCTGGGGGAGGAATATGTGTAATAAAGATCTAAGTTTGGCCAACAAAAGCATGCCACACTTTTCAGTCCAATTCATGCTGAGTTGCATGCGAAAAGATTCGTGGTTTTTTAAAAGTGTGGCTGACCCATCTGTGAAAGGACAAACTCAGCTCTGTCATAAGGACGATGTTCATAGTAACAGCTGGATTCCCCAAGAATCACTGAAGTATGCACTGAAAGGCCATCTCTCCAGCATCCTCGTCTTATATCTTGGTACTTTTTATTTTTCCCTACATAGAGGACAAGGAGTAATGAAAACAGCAGGGGTCGTGAGTCTAAAATGCTGTGTGTCAGACCGATCAATAGGAACTCTCAGAACAGAAGAAACCACACAGGGAGAAGGAAGAACAACAGGTCAGTCCCCATGTGTGTAGGGGTATGGAGTAGAAAACCAGACCGAAAGGAACACAACCAGATGTACTCAAATGGCAGCCAAGAGTGTGGCATTAATTCAACGCTGCCTCACTCACTGATGGTTTTTAAGAGGTCCCCTGATTTGCCTAAAAGCCCCGCAGTGTGACTTCTGTTGCAGAGACATTCACCACTCTGGGGGGCTTGATGCCCAAGGACCTTTGCATTTTTTTTCTTACTGCTGGGAGGTTTTCCTGAGGAAAAGTTACCATTTCATGGAAGCCTTTCTGATGGGCAAAACCATTGTGTATGTTGTCTGTTGCCCCACCCACTATCTGAATCATTCCTTCAGAAAGGCAAGTGCTAGGTAAAGCCAACACACCCCACTTATGAGTACAATGATCTGGGTTATAGGTCTGATGAAAGCAATCGGAGAGCGGATGGGAAAGAGAGATGGTCCTACTTTAGAACTCTCTCCTCAGGTATAACAAGAGGCTAAAATTCATGACTTGGGCATAGTTCAGCGGGTCATGGTGAAAATAAAATTAATCACGGTCATGAACACTGACTTGGTAAGTAAACATTTGGTAACCTGTAGTACACCGCAAAAGCATAGGTGGTACCTTTACCAGGCAGCAAAGCAAGACAGCAAGTGCTTAAGTCAAATGAAATGATTCTGAAAAGGCAAGGAAAATTCCACTTACTCAGAAAACAAAACATGGCGAAATCATAATCACACCACTTTTTACTTTACTTGCCTGCTGCCTGTATATCAACTATAGCTTTGAGAAGTTTTTGTGGTCAAATTAAAGGAATTGTGTCCTTAATCTGACACTAAAAGAAAGTGATTTCTCAAGTACATTTTAATTTCCCCAGCTACCCAGCAAATCTCTAGGATTCTCCCCCAAAGACATGCACCTTTGATACATAGAGGGACGTAAGGGGACATGATACCTGAGGGTTATAGATGTACCCACCACAGAACCACCACTCGAGGAGAGTAAGTTACTTCTAGCATTGGGCTGAGGTAGGCTCAATCTCTCTGGCTCCCTTTGGGACTTCCTGTCAATTTCTTACAGGCTGAGTCTTAGCTTCCTGCAACTTGGAGCTAACTACATCCTCCTTCAGTGGGTTTTTATAGGGTAAAAATGAGAAAATGCTTAGGATGTTACTTGAGTAATTCCAAGTGCTCAATCAATGTGATTTACTATGATTAACTAGGTAGGATACTTTTGTTATTTAATATATATGAGGCTCCTTTCCCCTGTACAGATTATGCATGTCTACAGGGTGTACTCCTTGTGTGCACGTTCCAACAAACACATTACAAACAGCATTAAGAGAATATCAAATACATAGTTCAGGTGATGGGAGCCAGAGGAGCCTCCGAGAGTCACTGGCTGGAGTCCCCGCTTAAAGCTTAAAGCATTGAGGGGCTCTTGGTGATTAATTTATGACTTTATTGCATGGTCCCTCAGTGTAATCTCTGCAGAAGACAGGGTAATAAGGCTGGGCACACCTGCAAGTTATAGTCAGTTCCTATCAGTAAGTTTTCCCCGTCTAATGGACTTAAGTCAGTGAGCATGATCTGCAATGACCGTCAAGTTCTAGGATTGATGAGGCATCAATCAGAACACAGTCTATATTTAGAGTACACCCCAAGGAAAAAGAATCCAAGGGCTTTGAAGACCAGGGTCTACTGGGGTGGATGTTTCTAAGGTATTGCACATGTTAGGGAAAATCCTACGAAACTGCTGGGTTTGAACATTTTATGAAAAAGAAATGACTCAGTATCATATTCTTCAGTTTCTTATGAAGAAAGCTAACTCCCAAGCTCAGTGGCTTGTCTAGCAAGAATAAAGTCCTGGGTTCCATCTATAGGGCTGCCAGAGAAACAACAAGAAAAAAATAAAAACAAAAACAAGTAACAAGTCAACCTTCCTACATGATTCCTTCTTCCTACCTTCTTCCCAGTCTTAGCAGACGAAGGAGGAAAATTGCTTTGAACTGTGAGACTATCAAGTAGTGTGTAATTCTTTCTTAAGTGTGACACATTTTATGGATGCTTGAATCCTTGTTCAGGATGCTCAGGGTTGAACAGAACTCAGTGGCCTTATCATGGCCGGTGAGGGGGTCATTCCTTTGTTATGGGCATACGGAGAAAATTTCAGACCAAATCCTTTCAGACAAAAAGGAAAGTGAAGTTTTTTTTTTTTTTTTTTTTTTTTTTTTTTTTTCCCCAGGCTGTTTTGTTGTTCCCGCCCCCAACAGTCCTCTTCTTCAGGGCAGCCTACAGTACACCATTCGGTATAATGTTAAGGGCAAGGAAAGGAAATTCAAGAAACTAAGGCTTCTGGAAGTCTTGGGATGAAAATGGAAAAATGAGAATATTGACTATTCCTCATAGTTAACATGTTAGAGGTGGTTTTCAAGGCTGGGGGATATTGTTTCCTTATTGTTTTAAATTTGTTACTGACACCCAATAATTGCTCACATTTTGTGTGGCACAGTGTGATGTTAGTCATGCATGTAGTGTAAAACCCTCAAATGTCTATGTGTGGGTGGCGAACCCACCAACCCAGACTATTCATTTATAGGAGCAAATTCAGAAGAAAGAGAATTTGTGCACGTGCCTTTGGTTTTTAGTCTGGGCTCTTTAACTTAACTCAAAGTTCTTCTAGTTTATCCATGTTGCCCTAAACAACAGGATTCCATTGTTCCTAGGTAAATACTATTCCATTATATACACATACCACACTTTCCCCATCTAGTCACTGATGGGCAACTGGGTTGGTTTCATTTCTAGCCTAATGTTTTGACATTAGGACATCAGAATATAAGTGACATATGGACCAAGAGTGTGGACCACTGAGTGCATCTTGTAAAATAAAAGCTCAGAGCTCATCTGAGGTCAAAGCAGCAAAGAAAAGCAGATGGATTTCTCCCTGCCCTTGGAGTTTCTCCACATCCCTGTTTTTCTTGTAACACTCAGAGCAATCCAGCTATAAGGGGTGAACCCTATAGGTGAGAGCTTTCAAAAGTACAGCCAATCAAAGCTTCTTTAGGTTCAGCACACACTGTTTTCCTGGGATTTGGGGGACAGCAAGCAAAAGCTAAATACAAAGCTTCAACAAGCTAATCAGCACCTTTTCATTTAACTGATCTTCTTAAGAAGCATAAAAAAAAAACGAGGTTAAATAAATCTACAGAGTACAAGAAAGGAGCAATGTCTTCTTCCTGCCCTCAGCGCACCAGTCTTCCTTCTAAGATTCAGCTTCAGGGGGATTCCAGGTTAACAGTACACTCTAGAATCACTGTAACGGTTCACGCAAGCAGGCTTGTGTGATTTATGGAATATTTCCACATGGAATCATACTTTGTACCTTTTCCACTTTCACACACACTTCAGATCTCTTCCCATACCTGCATTTCTATATCCTCTTCCCTTTGAAGAGCCGAGGATACAGGTCTGTGCACACACCATAGTTTTAAAGTATCAATGACAACGCCACTATGAGCATGTGCTTAAGTGTTTTCTCCACTTGTGAGAGTTTATTTGTAAGATGAATTCCTTAAACTGAAGTGGGTAGGAGGCATGCTATGAACAAGATCTGTTTGCAGGGTGAAGACACCACATTCATTACTTTCAGCCAGAAAAGCATAAGATGGACAACCTTTTGAAACTGGCCATTCGTTATTCTTTGCATCATGGGAAATTTAAGTCTGAAGCTTGCAGTGGGACAAAAGAGCTGAGGAAGCACAGGAGAAACACGTCTGACTTGCTGCAAGCCCATCTCCAGAGGTGCAGAGCTTGGGACACACAGGTCCTCCAGGGAGCAGGGAAACACCACACGTTAAGGGTGGGTCCCCTCAGGAGAACCCACCTGGACCAAAATGCAAACTTACAAACAAATCAACAACTCTTCCTTCCAAATTGAGGAGGTAGTGCAGCTAAGGCACAGACGGCAGGCTGGCCTGTGCCATAGAGAGGACAGGTTTCTGGGACTGGGGAATTGCCTGGAGGCTCTGAAACAGAAATGCTGAATAAACCTCCAAGTCTGGGAAGTTTACTTCCAGGTACTGTCCAGATACAGGGCCAGGCAGTGCGGGACCTCACACATTCATGCTGGTGGGAGCAGGGCAGGATGTATTGAATGGCCGTCCTTACTGCTGCCCACTGGACAGCCTGGAACCCAATCTCACCTTCCTATTAGCTGAGTGTTTCACTTACTAGGTCTGATAAGATGAGAAAACCTAGGCAGCTAGGATTTGCCGTTTTCACATGAGTGTTCAACTCTGAGCTGGGCTCCTGTTACGATGCTTGGCCCCCTCTTCCTCTCTTTTCTTTTAATTCTTTAAACGCCATGTTTGGCATGTGTTTTGTGTGTTTGGTAGACAAATCCATTATAACTGTCTCCAAAAGTACAGCATTTACTTAATCCTTTTCGAATTGCTGTTTGAGTTCACACTGATTAATCTCATTTGGGAGGTTTTTCTGTTCAAGTTCTCTAAACATGGACACACATGGCTCTGGGCCTTTTCTTTTATTCCAGCCTTGCTAGGTCCCCCAAGCACAGCCAGCACAGATTCTGGACATATAACTATCACCCAAGGTCTCACCTGAAACTTGGGACATATCTTGACCCTCATCGACATCCATTGTCTTCAGATTATCTGAGAAAGAGAAGAGAGAAATGGATTTTACTTTAAAGCAAAAATACACACACACACACACACACACAGAGAGAGAGAGAGAGAGAGAGAGAGAGAGAGAGAGAGAGAGAGAGAGAGAGAGACTTATGCTATTTAACAACAAGGCTATCTAGCAAGAATAATGCATTTTCCTCTTCACATGCTTGCTGGAGTATCAGACTAGCACAGACCTTGATCCTTTAAAAAACAGCATTACAAAGATTTATAAAAATATCATTACAAGCACAGGAGGACCAAATTTGTTATTTATTGTTAATTTCCTACTGCATAATAACCCAAAATGCAAACTGACTGCAACAAAATTAAGCAGAAAATTAAATGGCCCTGGGTCATTGTAGGCACAGAATTCATTCTCTTGGCTGATCCATAGTTATGTTCTTTCTAATTTACTGAGCATGCATCGATGAGCCTTGAGTCAGCTTGGTGACACGCGTACAATCAGCAATCAAAAAACGAAGCAATTTGCTGAAGAATGTCTCATTTACCCAGGCAGGCTGCATATCTGAACAGCAACGCACTACCTCCATCAATAATGAATACACCTTCAGCCTGGCAGATGGGCAATGCGTGCTCCGTCCTTGCCCCCCACTCCCCAGCTCCACTGCAGGCTCCACCAGCACTCTCTCACAGACAGAGATGACAGAACAAGCCAGGAGAGGGCTCAAACCTCCTGCTTAGCAGGCCTGTGGCTGGCTCCTCATCTTGGTTTGAACTGAAAACGCCCATAGGACTTAGGACGAGGCTGTCTCACCGTGGCCATGGTGAGTGCTCCAGAAACTGCACACAGACTACCACAAATACCAGGGAGGGACCCAGAGACAGAGGCAGAGAAATGAAGGCAGTGGACTTGGCTCCTGGGCCATACCTCAGGGCACTCAGGTACCCTTGACACTCAGTAACTTGATAAGAAATCTATGGCCAGCAGAATACAGTGGCGACATCATTGAATTTGCTCACCGTGGTCTGCTGGACATTCATCGCTGTCAGCAGACTCAGGTTATCTGCTGAATCTAAGTCAGGTCCCTGGTTTTTTCCTGGGTACCGATGTCTCTTTGGCTCAGCTTTGGGCCTATGGGCCGAGGCCTGCTTTTAAAAGAAACCTGGAAACTGATGGTGGATTCCAGTTGTTTGGGAAACTGTGTAGACAGGGGCACATATATACATACTTTTATATAACACAGAATCATATGTAAGACATGGTATGTATACATGTAACACATGTTTCATATTAATATATGAAAGTATTGTTTGTTTTATATATGTATACATACACATGTCATATAGCTATATATGTAACTTATGTGATATTATATATATAATTAAAACTTTATATACCTTTTTATCATTATTAATTTTTTGGTATATGTGGAATATGTGGATGGAATACTTTTTTTTCAAGAATATTGTTAGTCATGAGGAAGACATAAGTAGCAGCCATGCTTTCTGGAGGAAGAAGGGCTTCATCTGTTTCTGAAAGGCACATCCTTTGTCTCGGTTGCAAGGATTTTCAAGGCTGATACGGAACTTAGGAGAGCAGCCAGGACCACAGGGAGACAAAAGCCCTGTCATAGTACAAATATGCTCAGACCCCTAAGGAAGGTCCAGAAACCACTGAAATGAGACAAATCAGTCCCAGAGAAGATGGCCAACCAGGAGTAGCCAGAAGCTCTGTGCCCAGAGTCCCACAGCCCTTCGGCACAAAACAAAAAAAAAAAAAAAACAAAAACAAAAAAACCCCCAAAAAACACCCCCCCAAAATCCAAAAAACACAAACAACAACAACAAAAATAAAAAACCGGTTAAAAACTGCAATAAAAAAGGACTTAGAGGAGAGGCCTGTGTGGTGGACTGGGCTGCACAAGTGAACACTGAGGCCTTATTGCTGCAGCTTTCTGGACAAACCCTCTGATTTCTGAAGCTCATCCCAAGGTCTGAGATGTTCTAATGTTGGTTGGTGAAGTAGAACTTAGTAACTAACTTCAATATAAAATATTGAGAATGAACTTCTTGTGACATGAATGAGCTTTCTTTCTTTCTTTCTTTCTTTCTTTCTTTCCTTCTTTCTTTGGGGGAGGAGGTAAGAAACTCATGTAAGTTCCACCACTTAGGATCAATCATCTTTTCTCTGTGTGTTTCTATGCTTTTCATAAAATAAGACACTAAACATATTCTAGAGGTACTGTTAAAATGCTTTCTTTAATACCCATTTAATTTAACCACTATACAGCACCATCCTTGGACTTTAATGGCTATGCAGTAAAGGCTTGATTCACGTGATGGTAGCGCAGTGGTAGAGTACAGCCAAGCTACTTCCAAGTGAACTGAAAACAAATGTTCCACCAGGGCTGTGAGCATGAGCACCTGCTCTTCTCTAAACAAGTCACCTCGTGGACAAAGGAGCCAGCTGTCATGCATCTGGGGGACAGACAAGGGAGGCCACTGACAAGTGCCTGGAGCCAGTCCCCGTGAGCGCTGTGGTAACACATGTGCATGTCAGGGTCCCAGTAGCTCGCCTCTGCACATGGCTGTTCAGCAGGGTCACTTAATGACAGACCCCCGCCAGCCAGGACACATGGACCCATGTGACACAGTCTACCTCACTTAGATTTGCATGCACATGTTGAACCCCACACTCTCTGGACTTGTGACTAGTACAGCTGCCAGCAGGGTCCCTTGCTTCATTTAAAGTTCAGCCATCAACAACATTTTCAGGTCCTTGATAATTTTTAAGCTAAGGGCTGGAGTCAGTCTATACTGTGTCCTATGAATTCTGCAGAGACTTCATAAGCCCCTCAATCGTCCCCAAACTTAAGATATGCGTCTTTCGGGTAAACACTAAAGAAGTAACCAACGAAAGCAGAGTGAGGGGAAAATGCCTTTACCCTCTTTCAAGGTAAAGTTTACAAAGGACATCCCTAAGTGTCCTGAAGGACTCTGACCCATGCTGGGCACTATGCTGACCACCAGGCACTGCTTACAAAACACCTACAAACTACCTCTTCTGCCACATGGAAGCACTACAGGGCATTTGAGGAGGAAGGGTAAGATCTAAAGGGCCAGAGAGATGTCTCAATGGTGATGCCCTCAAATCCGACAACCTGAGTTTGATCCCTAGGAGACACAGAGGAGAAGAGAACTTATTTTCACAGGTTATCCTCTGATCTCCACATGCATACACTCACACACACACACACACATACACACACACACACACACACACAGAGCCACACACAGCCACACACATACAGAGGGAAAGAGGGAGGGAAAATGAATATATTTTAAAAACTTAAAAAAGAAACACTTTAAGCTCAGTTCTGTTATGGTCTCTGAAGAGCTGTCATTCACTCTAAGGAGTTAATCACTAAAACAAATCATTAGCATCTTGCGGTCTGGGCATGGGTGTCAGGAGGAGTAAGCCTGTCACAGAAATGTGCTGTGGTGGTCCACTTAGCATAGGAAGAGCAAGCAGTCTCAGGAAGCAACCCACCAGAGAGCACGCCACAGTGTCAGTAAACTAGCTCTCACCTGGGCAGTTCTTCTAAACATGAATGCTTTTATTGTTTCTTTGGAGCAGGCAGTTCTGAATCTTGCACAAGGGGAAATAGATGCAGAGATAAGTACAGGCCAGCATGGCAGAGGCTGCCCAAGGCTGGCTCTTTAGAAGAGGGAGCAGCGAGGCCTTCCTTATAACCCCACTATCCCTCCAGATCTCTTTGCATCTCCTGTCTTCTTCATCTAACTCTCTCCTCTATTTTTGTGTCTCCCCCGAGTCCCTCTTGTCCCTCTCCCGTCCTGTCTGTTTCTCTTTTCTTCCGATTAAACAGGGACAAACAGGTTTCATTTCCTTGATTCAGACAGAAGGAATCAACACATCCCCAACATTAGAGAAGAAGCACAGGAGGAGAGGTGTCAGGCTTCAGACTGGACAGGAAGGACCCCACTGCTCTGGGGACTGGGCAGGAGGCACAGATTCAAAACTTCTGCAAACCATGGAAATCTCCCTGGGAGGCCACAAGCCTTTCCTCTTGACACACTGAGGCCATTGCCACCAGGCTGGAACCTGGCTGGCTCCAGAGAGAAGCATCCAACAGCCCTGGGCAGTTGCTGTCTCCAGGTAAGCCGCCAGGCCAGGTCTTCCTTACTGCTGGCCCATTTCTATCTGTAAGGCCTAGAGGAGGGCTTAGTAGTGCCCAGGACCACACAAGTCCGCAAAGGGTGCTGGCAGACCTACCCTCAGCAGGCATCTCTCCCTGTGGTGCCTTATGTCCTAACCCAGTGCCTTTCCCAGAATTTTCACAAGCTGAGCCTAGATTTATTAAATCAAATTTAAAAAAAAAAAAAAAAAAAACTAGATGCCAGAAACCACAGATGCCCTTCTCTGCAACTTACCCACACAATATGTCTATCAAGAGGCCTGCTAAGCACGTGGCGTGCAAAGCTTGCCCTGGGCAGGAGTGGTCAGTAGATGTTAGCCTGTTACCTGACCTGTATTATACTTTCAGAAGCTTTGAAAAATGTCCCCTGAGATTTGAAAATTGTGTACATTAACTTTTGTATTTATTTTCACGACGAATGTCCTCCTTCTCCCGAGACTGCTTATTTATTTCTCTGGGCAGTGATACTCTCAAAGGACCCTTGAGGACTTTGCCTCTAACAAGAAAAGCAGTACAGGTGTCTCTGAGGCAGCCCATTACATGTGAGGCATTTGAGAGCTGAACTGTGAATAAGCTTTCTGAGCCTGTGGACTCCCTGCCTTGCCCAACCTTTTTTGGGCAGCCTAGCTCAGAGTTCAGCAGGGAGCTGGTATCCAGTGCTGATTTGTCAGTGGGATCTGCCTTATCGCTTCCATTTTGCAGAAGAGAAGAGGCTGTAAGCACAGTGAAGCAAGAGTTTCCTGACCAGAGCTACAGCCAACAAACAGCAGAGCTGAGCTCCGCACTCCCAGTCGTCTGATGATAGTATCTGCCTTCTTCTTCCTGCTCTAAGAACTCCATAAACACATCACAGTGAGGACAAGATCCACATGTCCGAGAGACAGAGAAAGGTGCTCTTTACATTTGGCTAGAATATAAACTCACTCTTTGCAATAGCCCAAAACCTAGACAAACTTCTTCCTAACAGAACTTGTACAGAAACTAAATTCTGGTCATACAGTTACACACATCTGCCCAGTGGTTTTCTTTCTTGCTGGTAAAACTGTCCTAGGGATACTTGGGACTAACCACTTAATACTCAACAATGCTTATCTGAAGGCAGGAAGTAATGGGGGACAGGGTTGAGCCCAAGACTATCACCTATTAAACATGCCTAGGTCACAAACCTCGTTAATAAATCACATTATTCTGTGAGAGACATGTCTTTCTTTTCATATGTACACTGAGCATTTGTTTTTCTTTTTTCTTTCTTTTTTTTTTTGCAAGTTTATCATATCACTGTGAATTATGCTGTATTTTTCAAAAGGGATGCTCCAAGAGAAAGGGCAGCAATATGAAAGGTCTTTGTATCTCCTCAGAGACCTTCTAGGTTTGTGTAACAATTTGACAAAACAGGTTGGAAGAACATAAAAACTTCTGAGCACTCCCATTTCATCTCTGGTTCTTTTCAGTTTTCAAAAATTAGCTGCCAATCTACACGTTTTCATGATTATCTCCCAGAGCTTTGGTGGCGCAACAAACAATGAAAAACACAATTTAAACAGGAGCATAGGAATCCGATTTAGCGTTCACCACGCCCCTCCTCCCACAGCCAGCTAAGCTGCAGAAGGCCCCAGCAGTTTGTTCTGTGAACCTTTGTCTCCAGGGCAAATCACTCACATGTGCAGCCCTGGCTTCACATTTTTCCCTCTGTGGGAAGAAACTGATATGCAAAAGAAGAAGGGTCAAAAGGAAATGAGGAAGTCTGTTAAAAATACAGCCAAGGGGCTACAGGAACACCTCAGCCAGTAAACACTTGACAGGCAAACAGGAGGACCTGAGTTTAATCCCAGGAACGCTCAGAGAAAGCCTAGCATGCAACTGTAATTCCAGTACTGGGGAGGTGGGGACAAAAGGTCTATGAGGCTAGATAGACAGCAAATTGAGCCAGCCAGGGGCAGACTCTAACCTGGAAACATAAGGGGAGAGACTGAGGGAGATTTTCCTTTATGACCTATGACCTCTACACATACTCATGCACACCATCACACACAGGTGCGCGCGCGCACACACACACACACACACACACACACACACACACACACACACACACACACGGGGAGAGAGAGCACACAAAGTAAAGATTGTTTTCTAATCAGAAGGCATGACTGAGCACCTGTTCTGTGACATGTAATAAAAAATGGCGGAATAAGGTACTGTAGTTCACCCTTGTAATCCCAGGCACATGAATTTGAGAGCAGCCTAGGCTACATATGAGTTTATGAGTTTTAGGCTAGCCTGGGCATTGGGATGAATTCCCAGGCTAGAGTAAAAAAAGGGAAGATGTTGGATATTACACAAGAAAGGGTATTTTAAAAACAGAGACAATGGAATTGGGGGTGAGAGGCTCACACGTGTGCTGACATGACAGTCAGTGGTGCCTTGGCTGTCTTCTCCCTCTGGCAGGCCATGTCCACACAACCCACTCTCAGCCCCTGAGGAGAGGCATGCAGTTGCAATTAACATGCTCTCTGATTTGGACCATCAACACTGGCTACTTCTTAAGTGGCTTCTTCAGATGTAAGCAGCTATCCACACTTTATCATCTAAGGGAAGACAAGTCCAAGTTGAGACGCATTGTCTTCTGCCCTCTTACTGTGGAAGACGATTATGTATGGCCCAGAGTAGTGTGATGAAAAGGATATGTAGCACAAATGAGACTTGTATCTTTAAAACACAGCAACGGCTTCCACAAGACTGATCCACACAGATAATTCCCGAAGCGCTGACAGTTTGTAATCGTTATTGTGATTGTTATGAAGAGAACCCAGTTCTTCCAACTTCCTATTCCTTCTAGTTTAAGAGATAAGTACAAACTTAGAACTTTGTTTTTAAGTCAGTAAGAGAATATGGTGTCACAAAAAATACAACATCTCACTGTGACTTTTGGCAGTGAAATTATATAGACATACAAGTAAATTCTGTCAAGTGGATCCTTGTAAATACAACCTTGAAGATGAATGTGCTAGGGGAAAACCAGTTGTATGTCCATAGCACTAGCAAAGTGCGCCTCTGATGTGCGTGCTTCTGCCATGCTATTCTATTTTAGCTAAAAGGGCTTAGCTACAAACTGGGTCAGTTTGTTTGCCAAAGGCTTTATTTTCTCTGGGCCTAAAGAAGTTAAGCCATGCAGAGCTTCATAGAGCTATCCTATTGTTTGGAAGTCCTTGGATGCAGACTGACCCAGTGTAACCGAGGAGGCGCTCTGACTTGACTGTTCACTGTGATATTTATTAAGGACTTCCTAGGTCCAAGCATACATTGCCTTTCATGTTACCTATTGTCTCAGCGAGATGGGGCACTGCTCACCCTTCAGGTCAGCACCAACACCGAGCTCATGTGACAAACACTGGCCTTTTATTTTTTTTTAATATGAAAGCCCACTCTGGTACACCCCAGCTAGCTGTATTAAGGAGCATCTAGTCTTTGCTCCAGACAGGAGTAAGAATTACTGAAGGTCTGCTCCTTGTCTCTCAGTTAGGGCAGGCCACATGGACTCTGTGGCCATTTTCCCAAAAGTACCGGAACTGAGGTTGGTGCTATTGACAGCACTTATAAAAGTCAACTATGGTCACGTAAAATGAAATAACTTTTTGTTTTAATAAAATCTACTAAAATATTAATTTGTAATGTGTTCTTTTTTTTTTTTTTTTCAAAACTATGTTCACAGTATTGCAATTTAGATCCAAAAACTGAGTTCCCTAAATCACGTCATGGTCTTTTAAGGGCTTTGGTACTTTGGAAAGTTATCTTGCTCACCCAACTTCTACTGGGAAAGGGAGACTCTTGTAGTGTCTATAGAAGGGAAATCAGTATATGATGACAACTACGGGCAATAAGCTTGACAATGACAAAAAAAAAAAAAATGCCACCTGGCTATCTGCATTGGCCTTCCAGTTAGATACTAAGAAACATCTACATTTCTTTATATAAAAAAGTATTCTATGGTATGGCTCAGTAGCAGTGTCCCCTGATCCAGACTAGGAAGCATCTTCAAGATAGTCATGCCAATACCACACATCATGAACAAGATGGAGACCCATGTGAGACATGTGTCCACTAAACCCAGGTTATCTGGATGGATTTCATAATCCTTCACCTTCAGCCTGCAAGGTCCTCCTGCAAACCCAGGAGACAAGGGTCATCAGCTGAACCTCATGGAACCTCACAACTTCCTCATTTGTATGGTTACAAAAATCGGCGTGTCTATTTATAATCGGGCAGAAACTGCGCTGTAGAAAGCCAAACACAGGGAAGCTCGGTTTTCATGCCTGCGTGGACTGTTCTGCAGTCTCCCAAGGGACAGACAACGAGTTTTCAGTGCTCCAGGTCTTTTTCAGCTCATTACGTTGACAAAAGTCTTGTGTACTCTTAAATCAAGTGAAAAATCCTTTAGATTCCATCAAACACATATAACCTGACGGTAAAGCACCAACGCATTCTTGGTAGAGAAGAACTAGAACTTTCCAAACCGTGTTTTAAAAAGTAACTGCCAACCTTGGCTCAAAGGACCCGAGGCACTGAACCGCTGGGTCTCATTTGATGAAGCAGGAGACACAATTTGCCTTTACTTTAGTTTTCTCCTCTACCCAAAACTCAGCACAAACAAGGGAGAAAAGTCCACCTTTTATTTTATTTTTTTCAGGCTAAAAGTGGGGCTCGCACTAGGGGTCCGATGGCTCTCTGTAGTTTCCATTAAGAACACTGGGGCACTTTTTAGAGTGTCTCTCACATAAGCTCACAAAAGGTCAACTCCTCATTTCCATGTCTCTTAAAGATGATAAATTAAACATTTTTTTCCCCACTAGGTCAAAGGAACGGTCTTGTCGAATTTTATTTGTTCCAAATTTACCAGTGAAAATGTGATACAACAGAAAATGATCTAAAGCTGCTGAGGTGGGTCCTCACAGAATGCCTAGCATTGGCAAAAGATTATTCCAAAGCACACTGTTCGTCTTCTAACAGTTTGAGCATAACAGAAAATTCCATAAAGTGTAAGTCAGTACGGAATCTTAAAAACGAAGTGCGTGCTTCACACACACACACACACACACACACACACACACACACTTTATATATACAAGGAGTTTGAAGGACATTCTTTGTTAATTGGTCGTTCCAGTAATTTAGCCGAAATACCACAGACTGCAGAAAGAGAAGGAACGGGTCTGAAGCAGCACGGAAGGAAGCCTGAGAGACAGGGTCAGATTTCTCACCAGACTGTAAGTCCCTTACACCTAACCCTCCACCCACCATCTTAAACTTTTGCTTTGGAAAATGGCGGCAAGTCTCAGATTTGCTGCTGAGGTGAGCTGCTCGAAAGAAAGAAAGAAAGAAAGAAAGAAAGAAAGAAAGAAAGAATGAAAGAAAGAAAGAAAGAAAGAAAGAAAGGAAGAAAGAAAGAAAGGATTAATTGCTGCACACTCCATTGAGAGAAGATGAAGAAAGCTCTTTTACTCTAATTAGGGCCCATTTTAAGCAATTCGTTAAGCCATGGCCCCGTGCCACAAGCCATCAGGAGGTGGGGCATGGGTCTAACTTGAGAACTGAACACACAGATGGAGCCTAATCATGCTCTCCATCACCCCAAGACAGGGAGCTGGGCAGGGGCGGCAGGGAGGCACTCTGGATGATGGCTGCTCACCAAACCCCCCAGCAGGACATGGAAGGAACACAGGCTACCTCAAGCCAAGCAAGCACAACAAGAAGCCAAACCATGTGACACTCACCAACAGGCTTGTGCCTCCCCAAAGCCAAATGAGAGCTGTCTCTCTCTGCCACACAAATCCAGACTTGGTCCGAGTGCCCTCTGAGTGGCCACTTGGGAAGGACCCTGGTCCCTGGATGAGCCTCAGATCCCTTTTCCTCCTCTTCCAAGGTCCCAGTCCGGCCTTCGCACACCACTGGGGTTCAGAAAAAGATAGAACCAGCCGCCAAGTATGCAAAGAGGGAGGGAAGCTAGGTTTTCTCTCAGGGAAGCACACACAGGAAGGGAGCCTATGCTTCCTGTCTTAACCAAACTGAGTTCAGAAATCATTCGGATGTCTGATTTGTCAGAAAGAGAGTGGGAAGGGGTGTGCTTTTCGTCAACGGGAATTATGACTTCCCCGTGGCAAGACATGGTCATGGGAGAAAAGCAGCCCCCTGCCAGGTCTACAAAGAAGACCAATTGCCTGAATGCCTGAGACTTGGGTTTTCTTTTTTTACCCCCTCCTCCCTTTTAAGAACATTTATCACCAGCTGGTTGGCTGAAGGCACCTTGGTATTCACTTATTTTATTACAGTTTAAAATATGAAAATAGAAAAATGCCAGTGAAAATAACTTGCCAGTTGTCTTTAGATCGTGCCTCAGCCAGCTGTGTCCCTTTGAGACATTCCCATAAAGAACTAGAAGGACATCCCCCAAACCTGGGAAGATACCCATTTCTCCTTTTACAAGTATATTGCAAATCATATTTTTTGTTGGCTAATATAGTTTACTTATAACATGTAGTAGTACTGTGTGCAAAAATGCTTACAAATGCCTTAGCATAATTTTTATGTTATCATCCAGCTGATAAGGGCCGAGTCAAGCAAACATTATTGAAGAGAGGACACTGAAATTCTAAGAACAGAAGCATTTGTGCCAGTAATGGCATGGAGAACCCCGAGGTTTAAAGCCATTTATTAAAGTAACAGGAATGAGGGGAAGCAGTGGTTTATGTGAAGACTCAGTGTGAGCATCTCTCATTAGCATCGAAGTGACCCATCCTAAGACCTAGATTGTTTTTAAAGTGTCCCCCTTTTTAAAAGCAAAAAGCCAAGATCTCTTTTAAGATGTGAAATGGATTTCTGATTCTCTCCCCGAACCCCCAGGAGAAATCACTTGTTGCAATCACATGTCATGTGTTTTCCTGTGAAATGTAAGGATCACATAGCACACTGATGACATGAAGTTAGCTGAGAGAGCTCCGGGAGAGAAAGCGGTTCTGTTCACAGGTTTCTAGCCAGAGAAAGAGCTACAGCTAAAAGGAGGAGCCATAGTGTCCTAAAATATTTGTCTGTCTTGAAATCAGGCATCAGGAACCCAGAGGCTTTTGGTGTACTGTTGGAGGCTGAAATCACATCCCATTTTCCTCGGAACAAGGCAAGTACCACTTATTTTATAGAGAGACTGTTTTTAAATGTCAATATTTCAGGGACATAATGCTCTTCACTCTAGCGATGATGACTCTTGACTAACTGCAGTAACAGTACACAAATGTGCAAAACTTGGTAAGCACTCAAAATTACCTAATATTATAAAACCAACATTATGCCCCAACTTGCCATTCCAGAGAAATCATTTTATATTTTAAAAAAGTAAAAAGATGAAGGAAATTAATTTCCCATCTCAGGTGTATTTAATGTTAAAACTTCTCTCATTGCTGCTTTCAAGCCTTTCTCAAAACATGCAATGTGTGATCTGTGCATGTGCAACCAGGTGTGTGCACACATGTATACATGTAATTTATTTCCTATATATTTATATAAATAACCCCGACCTATCTATCCATCCATCTATCCATCTATAATTCTGTCAGATTTCAGAGGTTCTGACATTCTCCTGAACAATGTGCTGTTATATTAACTAAATATGAAACACATAAATTCAAATCAAGAAAAAAAAACTTCATCAAACCTAAGAAACATCATTCTTACACTCAGCCTCTAATGAAGCAAAGCGAGTGTACCAAGGGCCTATGGCCCTGCTGGGCTTTAGCTCTTTTGGACTCTAAATTAACTGGGATCCAATTTTTCAACAACGGAACAACCACCATTTGCTTTCCCTTTAGGAGACAGAACACAAACTTCTCAAAAGAGTCAAATGTCACACTCGTCCACACTTGCATTACCAGTCTCTGTCTGCTTGTGATGCTACCATGGTGGGCTATTATTATTGTGATGGCTTCTAAATTTGGGGAGAAATTTGGGTCTGGCCCTTCAATTAGATCACCAAAGAATTATACAAACAAGTTCTTTGGAATTTCTAAACTCTCGGTTTCAATGATCACCATGAGCAAGACCTCCAAAGCCACCAGACTTACAGCATTTTGGCCATCAGTTTGTGCACTGCATGTCTGGGAAGAATGTTTTATTCTACGATAAAAAAGAAACAGCCATGTATGTTTGTGGGGAAAGTTGAAATTATGCATGTTTTATCAAACGGCTTGTATAGTCAGTGAGGTGCCCCACTGTCACTGACACGGATGTGCCTACATTATGTCCTCCACAAGTTCTGTGTATCATAGGGTGCTGGTCCAAGTAAGCAGATGAACCTTTTGTCACGGATGTTGGTCCCCGTCTAAATTTTGAGTCATATACCAAGTAATTCGATTTGTCACTGAAACATTTTGGACATGTACTAACATACTATGAATAATGTCTAAATTGTTACTTTGAAAAATCTCATAAAAATAGAATGAAATCAATCTCATAGAACAAATATCTTCAAACAAAGAAACTGAACCAGGCTCTGGGATTTTTCTTACTGACTTCACTCCCCTCTCAATTCATAACCCAAACGAACCAATCGTTAAAATCATTTCAATGTCTTAAAAATATATTATACATTTTCAATTTTAAAAATTCTTCTACAGGTAGGTTAGGCCAATAAAGGGCTATTTCCCTAATACCACTTTGGTTCTGTAAGTTTAAAACAAAGCAGCTCAGAGATGAAATAGGTTGTCTGCAGCAGGGAGAGAAATTACTCGTGGGTTACTTGGGCAAAAGCACACGTTAAAATTCACTCTGGGTGGGCTCCAGCCCGAAAGAAAATGGAAACTGCTTCTGACTCAGACCTTTTGACTCGATACGCCTTTGAGTCACCAGATGCCATATCTTCCACTCCCAAATTAGAAGGAAATCAAAGGCTCCTAAGATTCCTTGGGAATCACCAGCGATGCTTCGCAATTTTAAAAAGCACATTTCAAATAATTTGCAAGCGTCCTGATGCCTATTTGATAACAGGGTCTCCCTGTGATAGTTTAACGACCTGGTATCAGACAGTGCGATGAGAAAAAGTACATCCTTTTTTTTTTTTTGTATAATACTCAGATCATTTCTGCTTCACACAAAGCAAACTCAGACAGGATCTTATCAGTAAAGCAAACAGCTCTCGCTTCAAAAATAAGGAAAGTCTTTACCTATGACTTTGAAAATGCTGGCTTCTGTAATCTCGCTAGATATGTCGATATAAGCCTAAACATAAAAGCAGGACATGCTCTTCGTGGGACCCCGGGCTACTCAGAAGTGCCTCAACTGGCCTGGTCTCGCACCTGCAGCCCCAGCCTAAGACAGAGGCTTTGACCCCAGTCAAAGCTCTCACCGTCCTCAGAAAGGAAAAGATAGACCTGAGCGACCCGGACACTGGATTTCGAATGACTTTTCCTTTCTTTCTTACTCCTAATTGAAAAAAAAAAAAAAACCCAAAAATCTACCAGTTACCCCCAAGTTTTCCTACTGAAATTTAATTCGAAAACACTCACGTGGATTTGTGCGCCGCGCTTTGGGGGCCAAGAATAATCCTGGGGCGCGAAGTGCAGCTGGGGATCTGGGGGCTCCTGTACCCCGCGGGACCCACCCGGTCTCCACCTGCCGCGGCCGAGTGTCCCGGGATGGGCTGCACTGCGCCGGGCTGCCGCTGTCGCCGGCCCCGGGGCGCGGCCGCGCGGGCAGGCACTTGTTAGAGTGCCCTGCTAAGTTGGCCGCGGAGCAATTCCCAGCTTTCTTTCACAATGACTTCCTCAAGTTGCTCACTCGCATTGTTCCCCATTTCTCGCCACACTCCCCGCCCCCCGCGGGCTCCGACCCCGCTCCGAGCCCCGGGCCGCCCGCCTGTCCCGCACGACAGCGCCGCCCCGCTGCCGGCGCACCTGGCCCGGGCTCACCGCGCCGCCACCTGCGGCCGCCCGGAGCGCGCGCCCCTCGCCCCGCACTGTGCAAACTTTGGGCTGGCTCACGCGATCCGCCTCCCGCTCGGCACGTCCCACAGCCCACCCGGCCCGCGCTCACGCCACTCGGCTTCGGGACCCCGGCGGGGACGCGGAGCCGGACAGAGGAAGACACTACTGTCCCGTCCTCGCGTCCGCCGCCGGGTCCCGCTGGCAGACGGCAACTCCGCGACCCGCGGGGCTGCGCACACAAAGTTTGCAGCCGCACGGGGCTCGGGCCCGGCCACCGCGGGACCCGGGGCGGCTGCGGGCACCGGCCGTACCTGCTGGCGCCGCCGGCGGCTGAAGCCCGCTCGCCCGCGCCCGGCCCGCTCGGCGCGCTGCCGCCACCCCCGCGCGCAGCGCGCCCGGGCCCTCCCCTCGGCGCCAAGCTTCCTCATTCCAGCGCAGCATCGCGCCGCTGCCCCGCGCGGGATGCGGCGGCCCGCGCTTTGCCCGCGGGCAGGTCCGGCTCAGCCGCGCCACCGCGGGACCCGCGCTCGACCCGCAGGAGTGCGGCACGTGCGGGGCCCGCGGGGAGGGGGAGGGGCCTCCCGGCCGCAGCGCCACGCGCGGGACAGCCGGGCGGTCGTGACACAGGCTCACTCGCCCAGTCGGGGGACACGGGGCACTGTAAAAACACTTTCCCTGGTGTCTAAGAGCAACCGCTGCCTGTCCACAGCCGAGACCCTGAAACTGGGACCCCTGGGCTCCCGCGTTCGCGCTCAGACCCCATGGTACTGATGCCCACCCTAGAGGGTGGGAAAAGTTGATCCAGTGCGAGTGAGGAGAAGGTTCAGTTCATTTTCCCAGACAACCAATGGAATACCTCTCGCGTCTCTTCCCTCCCACCTGCTCACAGCAGAAGTTAGGATGCCGCCTTCCATCCCGGCCTGTGTGCACGCGCCAGCGTGGAAGGGGTCTGTGGGCAGAGGTGGGAGCAAGGTAATCCTGCACCACGCTCCACGGCGCCGCAGACCTCTCCCTGGCGTGTCAGGCACAGAGTGCCTGCGTAGAGACAGGACTGCAGCCTCTGAAGGCGCACCCTTCACACTCTACATCACCATTCAGATTAGCTGGGCCACACCCGAAGGGGGCCAGACAGGCGTTAACCCTAGGCACAGGGAGAATCTTGAATTCCACAGACACAGCAGTGTCCCTGTTTTAGCGGGGGAGGGGGGGGGCTTTCCAACCCTCCCCCCCCCCCCCCCCCCCCGCAGTAAGGCATAAAATAAAACTCTGGAGTACCCTTGAGAGGAGGGCAGGCAGCTACAGTGGCTGGGAGGAAGGTTCTGGGCCTCAAAGGGATAGACTGTGCAGGTGGAAAGGAAGCCTCCCAGGTGGCAAGAGGAGTGAGTCACAGGGACTGGCAGAAAATGTGACTCCAGGGCAGTTGTGTGTGGTCGGGGACACAGATAGTTGTGGTCTGGCTGCCATAGCAGGACCCATGTACCTCAATGACATTCTTGGCCTCTACTATTTTGGAGAGAAGTCCTTTCAACACATAGACAAAGTTTTCTTGGACAGCTTAGACAACATCTACCAGTTTGTTTTTGGAAATGTGCCACTGTACAGAGATCCTGAGCCAAGTCAACTCCTGGGTCAAGTCCCGGGAGGCCAGACTTGTAAACTGCCCTTCGGTCTTACATCTAGCTCTCCCTTTCCCTTTTCTGATTATTTTGTGAGTGTTCCAACGTAATTGTCTTTCTTGTGTCCAGGAGTTGCCTTTAAAAGGACTCACTGAGGTGCAAGGTGCAAGCAGAGGTGTGGTAAGGAAAAGGTCTTGGATATCTCTAGTTCTTAGATGCTCAAGAGCCATTAGACATCAGGTGTCTCTTTAAAGGCTAGCCTAGTCCTAGGGAATGGATTCAGACATGGTCATCCTGGCAAGGTGTGTTCTACATCTACAAGTCCAGATTCACCTGGCCTTTCTGATATCATCATGGCCTTACATCCTCCAGGCCCGTTTCCCTATCATAACTTGGAGGGTAGTAACAAAATCTCTCCAAAGGGATCATTTGAGACTTAAATCTATATGGAAGATGCTACCGTAATGTTCTTGAGGAGCAGACTGTCATCAAAAGTTATTATTCAGCCCATTAACCTCCAACATCTCTCTGAGGTGGGGACAAACTGCAGTTAGGTTCTAGGGTCCCTTCTCTTACTCCCCCACATGCAGGTGGAGTTAAAATAACATTGTAATTTGGGGGTCTCTGGATGGATACTAAGAGACCAGAGGTCACTAAAACATGATGCCTTTAGAGATAAAAATGATAAATTTTATGCTGTTCATTTTGTTTATGAATTAATAACATATATTGCCATTTTAGAAATGTTAAGAGGAACACTTTGCCACTGCTGGTGAGATTGCAAATTGGTATAACCACTCTGGAAATCTCTGGAGGTTCCTCAGAAAATTGGACATAGTATGCCCTGAGGACCCAGCTATACCACTCTGGACATACACCCAAAAGATGCTCCAACATCTAACAAGAACATATGTTCCTCTAGGTTCATAGCAGCCTTATTTATAACAGCCAGAAGCTAGAGAGAACCCAAATGTCCTTCAACAGGGGAATGGATACAGAAAATGTGGTATATTTTACACAATGGAGTACTACTCAGCTATTAAAAACAATGACTTAATGAAATTCTTAGGCAAATGGATGGAACTGGAAGGTATCATCCTGAGTGAGATAACCCAATCACAAAACAAACACAAAGTATGCACTCAATGATAAGTGGATATTAGCCCAAAAGCTCAGATTACCCAAGATACAACTCACAGACCACATGAAGCTTCAGAAGAAGGAAGACTAAAGAGCAAATGCTTCAGTCCTTCTAAGAAGGTGGGGGGGGGGCAAAAATATCTACAGGAGGAAATATGGAGACAAAGTTTGAAGCAGAGACTGAAGCAAAGACCATCCAGAGACTGCCCCACCTGTAGGCACAGCCCATATACAGCCACCAAACCCAGACAATATTGCTGACGCCAAGAAGTACATGCTGACAGGAGCCTGATATATCTTCTCCTGAGAGGCTTTGCCAGAGCCTGACAAATACAGAGGCAGATAGATGCTCATAGCCAACCATTGAACTGAGAACAGGGTCCCTAATGAAGGAGTCAGAGAAAGGACTGAAGGAACTGAAGGGGTTTGCAACGCCTTAAGAACAACAATACCAATCAAGCAGAGCTCCGAGGGATTAAACCACTATCCAAGGTGTACACACGGAGGGACCCATGGCTCCAGCTACATCATAGGATGGCCTTGTTGGGCATCAGTGGGAAGAGAAACCTTTGGTCCTGCCAAAGCTCGATGCCCCTCCCCCCCAGGGTAAGGGAATGTTAGCTCAGAGAGGTAGGAGGGAATTCATGGGTGGGGGAGCACCCTCATAGAAGCAGGGGGAGGGAAGATGGGATAGGGGGTTATGGAAGGGAAACTGGGAAAGTGGATAACATTTAAAATGTAAATATATCCAATAAAATTTTATTTTTATAAAAGAGTTTTAGTACTTAATGTGTTCAGAAATAACCACTGAATTACCACTTTGTTGGCTTGAAAAGGTTTTTGTTGAAAGAATCAACACCACCTGTGGAATTAACCCCAGGCTCCTTGTTCAGAGCTTAGTCCTATAAGGACTCAGTTGGAGACTTTGTTCTCACAAGGGCTGGAAGACACTGTGAGGGAAAGTGAACTGTAGAGTAAAAGGGTGTCTGGATACTGTTGAGTCAGCTCACAAGTCATCTGAAGTTTCCTGAAGCTGCCTAAATGTTCCCAGCTTCAGGCTCCTGTCTTAAATGGACACCCTCAACAAGGGGTGTTA
Source organism: Micromys minutus (assembly GCF_963924665.1). Taxonomy (NCBI): domain Eukaryota; kingdom Metazoa; phylum Chordata; class Mammalia; order Rodentia; family Muridae; genus Micromys; species Micromys minutus. The sequence goes on along the minus strand of NC_137969.1, from coordinate 35,732,316 downwards.
GGTGAAACTTGATGACATAGGGCAAGTGCTTTCATTTTAAACATTATGTCCTCCCTCCCTTCCTCTCTCCCTCCCTCCTCCCTCCCTCCCTCCCTCCTTCCTTCAGATAGGTTGCATGTACCCCAGGCTAGCCTCAAACTCATAACAGAAGAAGACATTGAATCTTCATCCCCCTGGGATCATCTTCTGGGATCACAGGTGTGCCACCACGTTCCCTAGGCCATTGTTCAGGCTGATACAGCTTTCTTCAGTCTTAAAGAACTTGGGAAAGCCTCAGTCTAGTGGGTTGCTTGCTTTCCTCCAGGCATCAGGAAACAACATTTTTTAAATAATGAGAAAAGAATGTTTTTGGTAGATAATTTTTCTATAAAGTTAGCTCAAGAGAACTTTGCTAATCCACTTGAGAAGGAACCGGGGCAAGATGCGGGAACTGAGTTGTGTGAAACTGTTGTAACAACGCCCAATCCTTTGGTTTCTTTTTCCCAGTTTTCATGACTTCCAGCTTCTGCTTCTTCATCTTTGAACATCAGTGGTGGCTGGTAGGCTGCGTGACGTGACGTCTGTCCTGGATCCTGGGTTTGGGTTCCCATCCTGGTTTCCTTCCTTTTATTCACAGACCACAGGCTCCCACTTACTGCTGAAGTGAAGGAACAGTGGACTGAGGGGTCAGGTGAGGACCCCTTGGCAGGGGCTGGCTGGGAGGCCCCCAGGAGCCCAGTGGAAGTCCCTCTTGTGAGCTCCCTTTGGAAACCAGGCAAAGGTCTTGTCCTCTGCTTCTGAAATGCAGAGATTCATATCCCAGACTCATTAACACTCACTCATGACACTCACATCTCATCTAAGTGTACCACAGCTAAAACCTTACCTTCCATTTCTTCCCAGAAATCTCTCCACCTTATTATTTTTGGATAGATAAGAGTTGGTCCTCAGATGTTCAAAAATGAACAGTTTTTGAAAACATCAGGATTATTTGCTTAGATTGTAAATTAAACTTAGAAACAGTGATTTGGGAGCAAGAAGTTTATATAAAAAGTTTCCTGATGAATAAATTCTGAAAATGTTTTGTGTCAGTACAGATAAATAGATATTCCTTTGACCTGAGAAAGCTAGATGCCAGCCAGGCTTGTTGGAAACTGTTGACTTTATTAGACAAGAAAGATTTGGAATGCTATTTTTGAAAATCAGGTAGCATATGACAACTCGGTTGTTCAGGAAGTATTTATTTATTATTTTAGGTGGTGTTTGATGTTCCAGGCATCATAATAAGGCATAAGGCTATGGTCTTGTTCCTCACAGGGCTTAAAATCTACTGCAGCAGCAGGACAATTAGATAATTTCATTTCAGCTCAAAATCTGTCTGGATAAAATCCTCTTAGAACACAAAGGGTGGAACTCAGAAGTTTGAGCCTCAGAAGCTTCATGGGCACAGGGAGGGGAGAGGGGTGAGGACACAGGGTCAAAGGAGGTGCTTTCTTCTCCACAGCTAGGCAGTACCACTTAAAAAGTCCCCTTACAAACAACAAAACAAAACAACAACAACAACGAAACCCACCCAAATATAGTCAGTCATGATGCTCCTCTCTGAGCCTGACTCATCTTGCTGATGGGAGTTCCCTTCTCAGAGAGGCTGCAGTGCCTTCCCATTTTTATATAACATTGAGGTCAGAGAGGGTCACTCACCTGGGGTTGAGAAAAAGCAGAGACCTTCAGCTAAGTGACAGAAGCCTAAGCAAGCTATTGTGGTGATCTATATGTCCTTGGCTTCTCTATACCTTACTTTCAGCTTTGTAAAATGAGAAATATAGCCAGGTATTGGGGGTCCTCACCTTTAATCCCAGCACTCAGGAGGCAGAGACAGGCAGATCTCTGAGTTCAAGGATAGCCTGGTCTAGAGTGAGCTTCCAGGACAGCCAAGGCTACACAGAACCAAAATGAAATAAAATAAAAATAAATACATAAAGGGACATAAATTAATGAACAAAGAAACAAAGGAACATGACCCCCATGGTAACAATAGCGACAATACATTGCTCAGAAATGTTTTGGATCTAGATGAGTGGGAAAAACCTAAGTTTTCTACAGTGGCATCTAAGCATGTGTAAGCACTTGATATTCTTTGGAATGTAGTTTTTAAAAGGTTGGAAGACAAATCTTGCCAATGTTTTCAACCACAAGCCTGTCTTCTCTTTCTCTTTCCATTCACCTTGTAGTCCAGGGTGCCCCTCCCCTGGTCCCTTCCTGTTTGCCCCTGCTGCCTCTTCCTGTGCTCCTCACTTCCCCTGCTGGGAGGAGCCTCTGAAGATTAGGAAGATGTCAGCCTACCAGACAGAAGGTAGAGAAAGCAGACTGTCTGGAAGATGCTTCCAGGTTCTTCACTGAGGCTAACCTAGACTAAGTTGTAAGCAAAGCATTTTTCTTTTTTTCTTTTCCTGTGGAGAGCTGGGGGAAAAATCTGTCATGGGGGAAAATTTGACTTGTTTCAAGGGTAGCAAGAGGATGCTTATTTCTTTAGGTATTTCAAAACCCCTACTCTAAAATCTTACACACGCTTTTCAGATTATTTTAGTGACTGAAATACTTCAGGACCCTGTCTACCCGTGTTTTCTCTTAAGTCACTGGCAACTTAGCCTCCTTCCCAAAACGTTGGCACTACTCCGACGAGGCCTTTCCCAGGTTCCTCTTAGAGGTCAGTGACTTACTGGCCTCTTCAGTGTCAGAGTTCAATACATTCTCTGTACTGTTAATACTAATATTTGCATCTATGCTTCGGACCTCCTCCTAAAGTCTAGCTTGATCATTTTAACTGTCCCTTCACATCTTCCCCTGGAGTCTAATGGACATCTCATGTTTTCTGTATCACAGATGGACCCCTTCCCACTCTTCTCTGTAAGTTTGCCTTCCTTGTCTCAGTGAACAGCACCCCAGACATTGCTTAGCCATTTCTCAACTATTCTCCTTTCTCTGGTATACAGTCTGTCAGAAGCGCCAGTTGTCTGTGCCCACAGCGAGGACTTGGCAGCCCTGTTTCCTATTCTCCTTGCAGTCATTCTGTTCACCTCTGTCCTGCTCCTCACAAAGGTTAGGGATGCATAGGAAGATATTGTGTCAGGTTGGATTGCTCTCCCAAGCCAAAGCCTTGTCCTAGCAGACCCCGGATACTTCCCTCTTCTTGGCCTCTCTCCCCTGACCTCTTCTGTTTAGCTGTTCTCTACTTTGTCTCCATTTCCTGCCACTTGGCCCAGGTTAATCCTCCTCGCATGCTCCACACTGGTCACAGCCTGCACCTACAGTTCGGTCTTGTAGACTTATCGTGGATATCTGCCTGCCCCATTTCCTGCCTTATGTCTTCCTCGGTTGCCACTGTCACACAGAGAATGTCACTAGTTCTCTCTGACAGCACAGCACACCTGCTTCTTCCCCTTTCTCTGTTCTTTTTATAGCACATAGTGTTTCCCAATAACCTAATTAACATTTACTTTGTAATTTCATTACATTAAAGAAACCGCATCTCTTTAATGAACACACACACACACACACACACACACACACACACACACACACACACACACAGAGAGAGAGAGAGAGAGAGAGAGAGAGAGAGAGAGAGAGAGAGAGAGAGAGACTGTGTGTTGTGTCCTTATTGTCTGGTCTTAAACATTGAGCAGACACTGAGCAAGTTTGAATCTAATGTTGCTGAGTTTGGAAGGATTTAAAAGACTTTCCCACCTCAGGAAACACGTTTTGTTTGCACACCATGACAGACTGGGCATGTTGGTCTTTTAGTCTGTATTTGTACATGGTTGCTGTGTTTTCCTAACCTTGCAGCTAGAAGGGGGTCCTTCTCTTCCCACCTTCTTGTACCCTCTGGTCTCCACGTTCAGGTTGGTTGTAATAGTTCTTCTTAACTTATTTAATTCTCCTATAGGGAGTGGTTTCAGCAAAGAATATTCTAAATTTTATTCCACCTTGGGACCACAGAACAGTCTTTTTTCTTTTTTTCATCCTGTTCTTAACTGTGCAGTATCCTGTTCATTTTATATCTGTTTTTAAGAGAGGAAACAAAGAATGATTTTTAAGTACAACCTTTGGCATCATAATGACTTTTCTGACCTATGTTCTGGTTGTATTAGGGATGTATCATAAAAGAACTGATACGTTTTTATTTCTGTAGGAATGACTATAGATTATACTAAGGTAAGGCCAAGAGTAAAGTCTTCTTTGTTTGAGTATGATGATTTAAAAGTTTTTTTTTTTTTTTTTTTTTTATAAATATCTTGTATTCTGTGGCTATACACAGTCCAATGGTAATTTGCTCCATTAATACGTACTTATAATATTCCTATTACTTGCAGACATGTTGTTCTAATGAAGAAAAAGAACTCATTTTCAATGATATGCTTTTCAGATAGTAGCAACTTTATTTCCACTCCAGAGCTCAAATTCACAATTTTCTTGAGCTTACACACTGTTTTGCAATTAAGCTGAAGGGTTGGCTTCTCATTTGAATATCCCTTATTTTCTATGATTATATCTTATAAACATTTCTGCCAGGCACAGTGTTTCAAGTTGTGACAAATGACCCTGAAGCCCAGGAGAAGGGATGGTTCTAATTTATAGGGGGAACAGCAAAGGCTACAATTGAAAAGAGATTCACAGAATGAAGATCCCATATTTTGCCACGATTTGAAAGAGACATGCAAATGTTCCGGAGAGAGTTGACTACAGTTAGGGATATTTTCTGTGGCTATGAAAAGATGACAAGGCAAGTGGATAACTTTGGGGTGGGACTGGGAATTTCGTTCCATTGGTGAAGCTGAAAAGCGAAGATGTGGTTATGGTCATGTGATGCTCAGATCCTACAGACTTCTTTAACTCTCTGTTAGACTGCTGTCAGATAAGCAAAAGGCAGTTCCAACTTTCCAGCAGTGCTCCAGCCTCTGGAGAGCCCATTGCTCACCTCAGAGGGCAGCTTTTTTTGGCCCCTTAGATTCCAATGCCATTAAGCCCATAAGACACAGCATTGCACCTAATGATTGATGTCATCTGAGTGGACTACTTGATGCAGCAGTTCTCACAGCAAATCCAAATGCAACGGTCGATAATCACACACTTAGCTGCTGCCCTCTAGCACTGCAGTGTACTTCCTAATCGCCATGGAAACGCTCTGGACCATCTCTCCTGCTACATATTTCTTCTCCATTCCTGGAGCTCCTGTTGATGTCAGTGAAAGCTCCCGGCGCCTAAGGTAGAATACAGCAGCCTACATAGCACTCAGAGATTGATACTTGCAGGGCTTTTGAGCTAATCAGCAAAAAGCACCCATGAGTCTCCTCCCCAGGAAGTTGGACTACATCACTGTTCTTATTTTGTGGATGAGGAAACTGAGGTTCATCACCCTCCCAAGTGATGACAGATTTTTTTTTTTAAATAGTGGAATACATTTACTTCTTTATGAGCCCAAATTAATGCTTCACAGATGATTGTCTAACAGGTAACATTTTGCTTACTCATTAAAAACTGCATTGGATAGGAAGACCCAGGCTAGTAGGAAATGCTACCACTCCACTGTTACAATTCTGCTTTTTAATCTGAATACTTATGTCTATGCACATATGTGTGTTGTATACATACATGTTTGTTAAGTTAAACGGACTGATGTACAAAGGCAGATGAGATCAAGTTCTTGTTCAGCTTCTCCTTGATCAATGTACACAAAGAGCTCAATGGTCACTGTCCATGTGTTTGCTTAAATTGGCCTCTGTATAATCATAGTAGGAGGCAACAGTTCCCATTGAAGGATACACTGCTTGCCTTGCTTCTTTGCTTCTTGTGAGATAGGAGTATGCTAGAATCCTTCCCTAGGTATAATAAATTTAGGAGCCTCCCACAGTAGAGCTGACAGCAAAGGCAAAGACTGTCAACCCGCCCCCTCCCCCCGTGATGGGAAACTTCTCAAGGTTTTCCCAGCAGTGCATTAGGCAGCACTGTAAGAACCCACTGTTGTGCGCGTTTTGAGACTTCATGCCTTCCATTAACCAATTCTCAGACAGAAGACCAGTGTCTTCATTTCCCATGTTGTTGAAGTACTTTACATAGACTTTAACCCAGTTGCTAAATTGCTTGAATTTGTTAAACGTACAAAAGGGCCTACTCCCCGTTGATGGAGGGAAAGTAGATGTTTGATTAAGTAGATCGCTAGATATGCTTTCCCCCCACCATCTGGATGTGTTAAGGGGGTATGCTTGAAACTTAGCACTCAGTTCATGCCTTTCAGAAGGGGAGGGAAGAGGGTATTTAACAAGGTTAATAATGACAGAAAGAGGAATTGACACCACAAAAGAAAAAGAATCATTCTAGCATTTCATGACAGTTCAAAGACAGATGTCGTTGGCTAAGTGAGAATCTCGTAGACATGGGGGTAATATACACCTTATATGCATATGGATTAGTGAAAGCAGACTGTCAAGTCGGGGAGCGTAAGACTGTCAAACAGGAGACATAGCTGCAGAAAACCTGGAAAACTACTTACTATTTATTTCTTCACTTAAAGACCCAATCCTGTTGTCTTTTCGCAGACAAAAGATCAAGTGCTTATGGGCTAAGGCAGGTCAAGGGTGGGATGTGACCGATACGTTGTTTGAGGACCTTCTGAGAACATCTGGGCTAGAGGTTTATTCTCCTCTAAAATCCATTGTTCACCTGAGCCTTATGCTCACATTTGGCTTTTCTTTTGGTAGATGCTACCTTTCAACAGGGCCATGCCTTGTTGGTGTCCCTGGTGTAGATTTGTAGCATACGTGACCTCCAGTTGAACAAGCTATAATTGAAGTCTTTGGAAATTAGTGTAACAATTGCAGTCACCACCACGGAGTTGATTTTAGGCTTTGCTACGAGGCAAGATGCCCTCAAGAGGCAATACTGGCCTGCCATGCTTGGGCGAAAGGCTCGGTGCTATAGAGTACTACTAACCACAGATGTTCTGGCTTGATTTGGAAGATGGAAGAGTCAGGAGAGCTGCTTATGGTAATAAATCTCTTTTCAACATTGATCAAATCATTCGGTTCATCTCGCTAAGCTGTGCTGTGTCGCTATGATGGATACTGTCTATTAATTCTTTTAACGGGTAATGCATGGGTTAGTTTTGACCTAGGCCATCCATTTCCATGGAGTTGGTATAGAACTGGAAACAGTTGTGACAAGCTTGCTAGTATTTGCCATGCCATCTCTTAGTGCATCGCCCCACTGTTGTGTTTTTTGTTTTTTGTTTTTTTTTATGTTATGCCAATCTAGGAGGCTCTAAGCTCTGAGAGGTAGCTCTGCCCACACCCCAAAATACATAGTTACAGTCCCTAAGTCTGTCATTTATGAACTGATTATGAATTAACACTGTTACAGCTTAAACGTGAAATACCTTCCCCCTCCAGGCTCATATTCTGGATGCTCATTTTCCCAGATGATGGTGCTATTCTGGGTTGGCATGACAACTTTAGGAAGTGTGGCATAGATAGATGGTGAGCCTAAATCACTAGGGATAAGCCTTTAAAGGTTATAACTAGGCCCTTGGCTCCAGCCTCTGTCTACTTCTGTCCCATGGCTGCTGTGATGTGAACAGCTTCTTTTACATGGACTGGCCATGTGAACTAGCTTCCACTTCCTTGGGCCTTCAGTTATTGAGTATAGATACAAGTTTCTTAGTCTCTATAATCTCCAGGGTCAATTGGCCTTGTAAATCTCTTTCCATGTATATAAACATGTTGTCTTTGTTCTGTTTCTCCAAAGAGCTTGGATGGAATTACTGACAAATGATAAAATAATAAAGTAAAGGAACATAAAAAAATATGAGGAAAGTATAAATCACTCAGGAGCTTCTTACCCACAACTAATGTGTGTGTGTGTGTGTGTGTGTGTGTGTGTGTGTGTTATTGAGACTTCAGATAGAGGTATGAATCATCACCTCTATCTGAAGTCCTTAAATCTCTCTTCATCTAGTATTTTCACATAATTAAGAACATACATCATTTATTTTGAAATCTTTGTACTATTCACTTTCACATATATATCAACCACTATCCTATGATATATGACACTCATAGCTCATAAGTTTTTCATCTTTTAATGTTTTCTTTGTATTCAGTTCTGTATTATATTTCCTTTTAAACTGTGTTATTTCTTCAATTTTTGCTATCTCTTTTTCATTAATTTTAAGAGATTTTGTATATTAGGAAATGTAGTATTTTTAATATTTATTGTAAACATAATCTCAAAATAATATTTGTATTTAAATAGTATTTTTCTTCTTGTTGCAGAAATATTTCAATTGATGCATAAAAGTAGAGATAATTATATAATAAAACCACACAAGAAATATCTTATCATCAAAATTTACAAAGATTTTAACAACTTGGCTTTATCCATGAAGTCTTCTTTACTATTATTGTAAGCAAAGCTCATTTTCCCTATGATCCATCATATACAAATCTATACATATACATTATGTATATATATATATATATATATATATATATATATATATACACACACACACACACATATATATCTTACACAATTATATAGCCATTACTACAACTATAAGGATACTATGACAACTACATTCACACCTTTCCCAATGATTCACCTTTAATACCAAGAAACTACCACCTCCTCTTCTAAAGTCCTTTGTATAACATCTGTTCTTTCCAAATCCCTTGCTTAAGTCTTTCCTAGAGAATGTTATCTGAGACATACTTAGTTTACTTTTCATAGGTTCTGAGACACACTTCTCCAATATTCATTATCAAAATCTATTATCACAAAGTTCTTATTCCTTGATTTATCTGTTTCCCACAAAGTCTAGGATTAGGCGATGAAAGTTTTTTGAACCTGAAGTCAGTCTTTTTAATCTTCACTGCTTTCCTTGGAGCTCTCTGTTTCCAATTTAAATGACAGTGCACGCTGAAATCACAAGCTCTTCCTGCTAATTTTCCATGCTGTGGGCATTTACATAGGCATTTGGGGAAGTTATGGGTTTTCCCCAAAGCATTTCCCACTTACCACAACAACCCAACTCACAGCCAACTTCAGGATTTCCCCCAGATCAATACACTTATTTGAGTGCAGTATTAGTTCATTCCTATTCAATCTCCCTTTGCCTATGCAGCAAACAGCTTTCCCAGAAGGCTGCCTTCACCAACTGTCTGTGTTCTTTCACTCAGGAGGACTTTCCCAGGAAAATCATGCCTCTAACAAGGCATGCCCAGTTGTCTGTGATTGTTCTGCACAGAGGTCAGGTGGGTCTTTGTGTTTTACAAATGCTTTCGGTTAGGAAAATCTGTCTCCCCTAAGATCACTCACACAGGGTGAACTTAAGCTGTGTTCTTGCAACACTATGATCAACACTGTGACAGAAATAATGAATGAAGGAAAAGATTTCTTTTCGCTCATGACTTCAGAGGGTTTTCACTCACCATAGCAAAGAAGACATAACGGTCCAAACAAAAAGATCCCACAAAACAGGAGTACTAAAGTCTAATGGTAGGAAAAGATAGATGTTCCAAATCAGGCAGAGAGAGAAAATTTGTCCTTATTTCTCCTTTTTTCTTTTAGACCCTCCCATCACACTGGTGAGAGAATTTGAGTCTGATCTCAAGTGCTAATCTATCCCAGAATGCCTCTAACCCCACATACTTACCCGGAAAAAGTGGCTTATGAGTTACTCTACTCAGTCATATAGACACCTGGAATTGATAGTCTTAGTAAAACGCTCTCAATAAAGTTATGCAAGTTAAAAATGTACTTGAGATAACTTAATTCATTTTCTTCACACAAATAAAAATTTAACAACTCAAATTAGGTCAAGATTATGTCAAAAATTTTGTATGATAATTGATTCATGTTTTGAAAGGAAATAAAATATACACCACACAGTGATTGTAGAAAAATGTATTGGAACTGGAGATAAATTAATTCAAGGTTATAAGATGCACATATTTTGATAGGTTGTTAAATTTATTTTAAAAAATGGAAAGACTAGGTTTCTTGGCAAACAGTGACTGCAACTTGACATAGACAAAACTTAGGATACATCAACATATTTCTCAAGGCATCTATAATAAACCCGTTTTATGTCTTGATCCCCTACCTGTCTGCTTCGGCTCTACAAAGAGCAGAGGAAACAGAGGAAGTAGAGGAAAAGGTGACCGTACACTTTCAATCCCTGTCAAATTAAATGTTCCAAATCCGTGGCCTGGGGTCTGGGACAGACACTCAGGTGCTCAACATTGACAGTCATTATTAGACCACAAATGAAAACACGAAATAACACCACACCCCTGCACCGATGGATTAGTTCTTCTTACTGCTAGGATCAAGTATATAAGAGGAAGCTACTAAGGGAAGAAGGGTTTATTTTGACTTCCAGTTTAAGAAGGGATGAGGCTTTTCTTTATATATTTTCAGCCCAGTCCTAGACCACTTGAAGTTAGCATACATTGGGTGTTACCAGAGTAGACAAAAAGGCAAATTGTTGTAAGTTATTGAGAACCTATCAATACACAGATGATCAGTGCTCACCCATTTGAGTTCTCCACCTCAACAATTCTAAAACCCTTAGCTGAAAAATTATACCTCTGAGGATGGCTGCTACATACTTTTAGCACTCTCTCAAAGAGTAGATTTTTAAAATTTAAGCATGTATCTTGCATACCTATAAGGCTTGTTGAAGCAAATTGCTTGTTCCTATCATTTCTACAGCAGGTGGTCTGGGGTGTGGCTTAACCATTTGCGCTCTACCAGTTCTCCTAGGCTGGTGATCTCAGCACTGTGTGCGTAACCAGTTCTCCATGCTTAGGATACAATGCCCACTTTAAGGAAGCCAGTCTTTAGGAACTACTCAGTGAGAAACTAAACAATCAGTGGGAAACCCCCTAGAGCATCTGTGAAGAGGAGTTTGTGGAGGAGGGTGTTGTGGACTCTTTCTCCCCACCTAAAATGTTCCAGGGTGTAAGAACCTTCTTTTCTTGATCATACACAACTAGTGTAACAGATACATTAATGAAAATGAGGTCCTCAAATAGATATCTAAGAATTACAATGACTTCAAATAATAACCATAGCAAAGGCAAAATGGACTGTAAATGCCATCTTAATAACAGAATCCTAACAAAAAGTTGCAAAGAAACCAATAGCACACCTTCTTCCTAACATGGCCAGAGCATCTGCATGGAGGTGAGCTCTGGGAGTTCCCTCCACGGACCCATCTCCTGACCCACCTCCTGCTCACTTTCTTCAAGACTAGGTATGGATAATGATCCATCTCAGTTAAGTATTTTGTGAGCTCTCTCAGCATTTTATTTTATTGTCCAACATGCTGGCCACCACTCTAGTTAGGTTTTTGCCATAGGGACAACATTCCTTGACAAACCACTTAAAAGAAGAAATCATTTATTTTGGCTCCCGTTTGTAGTTCATTGTGGTGGCAAGGTCCTGGCGCAGCAGAGGAGCTTTATAGAAACCAGGAAGAAAAGATAGAGAGTGACCATGTGAGCAGGCTTTTCTTGTCTTTTATCCCAAGTCAGCCCCAAGCTTTTGGGGTGGTCACATTCAGGGCAGGCTTTCTTACCTAGTTAGTCCTCTCTGGTAATCCTTCCCCATGAAGATGTGTCCAGAGATCTAATCATTAATAACCAACATTTATCCTCATCCCAAACTCTGTAGGGGATTTGAGAGCTGCTGTTTTGTTCTGAAGGATATCCCACAGTACTTTTGTGGAGTTGGGAGGGGGGATGGGAAAGGGAACAAAACTGTAGGTGGAACAGTAATGCACAGGTCATCAACTGTGGGGAATCTAAGCTCGCTTCGAGAATACACAACACACATTGTTATATTGTTAAACCCTGCCACCCCTCAAGGATTGAGAAAGAAAGCTAGCTACTGAATTGTGTCTACCATTAAGAGAGGTATGCTTTTCAAGAGGTGTTAATATTCCTGCATTTTTCTTCCAGTATGTGTGTGTGTGTGTGTGTGTGTGTGTGTGTGTGAGAGAGAGAGAGAGAGAGAGAGAGAGAGAGAGAGAGAGAGATTGACAGAGACTGAAAGACAGAGGCATAGAGAGACAGAGAGAATAGAAACAGAGTGATAGTGAGACAGAGAGACTGTTTATGCAAAGGGGCACTGCCAGTCTAAGAGATTGGAAGAGGATCTCCATATTACTCTGATACTGAGTTTCTTTCTAGAAGGCTAACAATAATAGTTCCATAGAAATAAAAAGTGAGTGCTTTGAGGTCTGATCCCGACAGAAATTGTATTCCTATTAACTCTGGTTATTGGTGCTTGGAAATTCTCTAAACTGGATATTTTTCAAATTAAAGATAAAGATAAAAAATGCAATGAAAATTTTGAGTAGACAAGAGTAGACCCTAATAATCATTCTAGGTCTCTGAGCTCCTGAAACCAACTTTGTTAATGCCTCAGTTTTGCATAGAGACACAGGGGAGGCTGCATTTCCCTGAGGTGAGCTATGTATTACTTTTAGAAGTGTCAGGATAGGTCTATAACAAGCCCAGTCGACTGCCCATCTTGTCCTTATAAATGTTGGGACACACCAGGTTAGTGCTGATGAAACAGTCGCAGCACAATGTGCCTTCAACATGAGCAAATGGACAATGTCAGAGATGGCTGATGCTTATGTGGATAAAGAAGTCCCAAAGAGGGAGCAAAGACTGCAGAAACTAACATGATACTTGGACCATTCGGACTTGAATGAAGCCAGACAACAGCTTCCTGTTCTTGCTTTCTTTGGTCTAGCAGGTTGCACATATTCATGGACAGATGCACACCAATACTTCTGACTGGGAGCACCATGTCTGCTGCTAAGGACCCTCTCTCCTTTGCCTCTTCCTCCTCTCCCTCTCTTCACTCCCCCCTTCATTTTCCTTTCAACATTCATTCCTAAATGTTTCCCACTTCCTATAATCTGCTCATACATGTAATGCCAATTGTTTTATTATTACATTCCAGGCCCTGGACCAGGCTCTATGTACATGAAATACTTAGCTATAATACTGTCACTCAGGAACCCCAGTATTCAGTGATGAAGACATATAAGGCATGGATTGATGCCATTCAGGTGATACTATTAAGTAATGATTATACTGAAAGACTCAAGAAAGTAGGAAATTTCTTTAAAAACTAATTTATGATTAAGATATTGGAATCTGGACATAATTATAGCTTGACATCTTGTCTGTCACCTGTGCCTCCAGCATTTATACTCTTTTGCACGGCATCCTCGGTAAGCTGATAAGGAGTGCACGCTTTCACAGATCGTAGATCTTCTTCCTACAAGTGGCAGATAGTGTTTGGCCATCCTGGCTAACTTGTATTTGTTCACCTTGTGATCAGCAACACATATTGGGCATGGCTTTACTAGTAGCAAACCTGTGGAGGGGATTGTGAACCCACTAGTGATCTAACGCACAGTTGCTACTGCGTGAGATCAATGGATCCACTTGTGACCTAAGCCACAATCAGGAATGCAGTTGTTTGCTCAAGGACAGGATGTAGGCTACTTGGACTACACCACTGGAAGGTCAGGGTTACTCAGATCTTATCCCCCCACCCCCCACTGAGGCATAATCCTAGCAAAAGTAAAGATGTGGTGCCCAGTCTCCCCTCTTCCTCCTTCTGAGCAGGGACAGGGATGGAGATGAAAGAGACACTGAGGTGCCTGGTCCATGGACTCTAGTTTGAAAGTCTGAAAAGACTCTGAGTATTCATTCATCCTGAGCTTCAGCACCACAGGATGCCTCTCTTTCACCATTAGGAAACAAAAGTTTGGTTGGTGTGAGGTCCCTTAACTGGGGCTTTTCGGAGTAGAACTTTGAATTGAGTCATTCTTTCTACAAAGTAACCTGTTCTTGACTTCCTTTGGGCCACCACGGAGATTTTCAGAAACAAGGTGAGCATTTAGTTTCTTCGTGGATAGGTGGAAGCATGTCAAAGCTTAGGGGACCCTTGGTTGCTCCTTTTTGTACCTCACAGCTGTACAGAGGGAAGGGGAGGATTCCTACACCACAGTCTGGCCAGCCTTGTGAACATATTGCCCACTCTGGGTCTATTTTTACTATGCCTTTTATGATTGGAGCTTTGAGAAGTGCCCTCGTCTTCAGGGTCCCTACACTCCACGGAGCTCCTCTGTGCGGCTATTGGGGAGTGAGTGACTCAGAGAGAAAGGCTGAAACCAAGCAGGAAGTTGGAAAAAGTGAAATGTACATCGCATTTCCCTGTCCTCCGCTTGTCTCTATTTCCCTGGCCAGGATTCATCCTGAGACACTATTTATACCTCGTTCCTGACCCAGCGAAACCTTGAGGTTCTGCAAATCTTACCAGATTTAGATTCCATTCGTGTTTTCTCTAGACCCTCTTATTTCTGGGAAAAAGAGCCCATCACAAAGAACTGCTTTTAGCCTGTACTCATTTGTCGCCTTCACATGGAAGGGCCCTTGCCTCTTTTAGGGGGACTCTATATAGAGCCTCAAGCAGTTTCACCAGGGGAGACACCTGCAACAATGTTGAATACAAACAAACAACAACAACAACAACAACAACAACAACAAACAAACCAGGGAAATGTACATCATTCTTCCCAAGGGCTGTGGGGGCACAGCACATACCCTTTCTTGGTGCTTTGTGGCCCTAACTTTGGGTACTCCACAGCTGACTGAGAAGTGGGTGGTACACCGTGTTCTCACCGCAGTTCCAGAAGTGGTTCTGAAACCGCATTAGACACTCCTCTACTCCGTACCTGCTGCTTCATCTGGGGAGGAGGTTGACCACCTCCAGACTCCCAAAGTGTTGAAGAAACAATATCTCCCACACAGCATTTCTCACCATCAGCATATAGGGCAAAAAGAACCCAAGAGCCAGGAGCCCCAGGAGAGAGGATATCACAAGATGGGCCTATCGCTATGGGAAACGCAACTGTCTTTTTTCTTTTCTTTTGTTTGTTTGTTTGTTTGTTTGTTTGTTTGTGTTTTTTTTTTTTTTTTTTTTTTTTTTTTTTTTTTTTTTTTTGCTAGTCTGAGGTTGGAACCTATCCCAAGTCATTCTATAGTTAACAGAGGAATTTGAGTGGGAAAGAAAAATAATTTCTGATGGGGAGAATAGTTCCCCTGTGTATCCCCTTCTCCTCTCCTCTCTCAGAACATGCTGCTTTGTCTGAACTGAGAGTGAGACCTGGGGTCTATTTCTGGTTCTGCCAACTGACTCCTGGGTGACCTCAGTCACTTCCTCCCGTACAGTGCTCAGAGTTCCTCTCTCTGAAAAGAACTTGAAAATGTTCTTCCAACCAGAAATCTAGTCTGAGAAGCTAGCGTAAAAAATAGACACAGGTCTTCATTGCCATATGCAGAGCCTCCATAAAACTGATTTAGTCAGGGTCAATAACGTCCAAGCACAGTATTCTGTCCTCATTTCCATCCCACAAAGATGTGGCGAAGTGCAGCAGGCTGCGGGGCATGCTTTCTGACCTCCCCAAAGTCTGTGGGTGAGCAGCTGGGTCCATCCAAAGCTGGTAACGAAAGATTCTGGAGAGCAGGCCTGTGCTCTGCTAACACTAGGTGTAAAACCCAGCTTCAAGAAAATATCAACTAGAGAAAAACCCAAGGGTGTTTATTAGATTTGTGCCTTGATTGCACATGGGAATAAGGGGTGTGTATATGTGTATATACATGTATATATATTTCTGAATTCAGTAGCGACGGGGGAAAATGGAATCCAAAAGGAGGCAAAAAAAGAGTGGGGAATAAACAAAAGTCAAAAGCACAAATAGAAAACATGAGATCAGGTGTTGGAGATACATCAGAGTATATCATGACCTGAGAGATCAGCTTCTGAGATTAATCTCTCTGGTTGAGATTGAACTGGATTTCTAGCATGAATAATTTCCAAGAAATCAAGAACGGAGCTGAAAGCCATATGACAGTTAAATAAAGACTAAAACTCAGACAGGTGGGCAGAGGTGGTCACACCCTGTCTAAAAGAGAAGACTAAGGTGAAGGAGATTATGAGAAAACAATGTGGAAACTGTCAGAAAAACACAGTAGTTCCAAACATTTACACTAAGAAATAACTTTACAATGGAGAAACAAACACACGTGCAGTCCTAGAAAGAAGAATAAATAAGCTTACCTGTGTCTACCACAATGGAAAGATGCACTATGTTCATGGATAAACAGCAGGGCTGGTTTAAAGATGCCAGTTTAAAAACGGATCTGGGGAATGTACCTTAAGCCCAAACAAAGCTTCACTTTTTTTTAAATGTAGTTTGATAAGATGATTTTTGTTTGTTTGTTTTGTTTTGTTTTGTGAAATGGCTCCAAGGGTTAAAAATAGCCAAGCAAAGAGACTGACCAGTGGAACAGGAAAGTGGGTGCCCAAAGCCAACTCACATGTAAAAAGTTAGTTCATAACTGAGTTAGAATTATAACTGAGAAAAAAAGGAAAACATTCCTTTGTTATAATTGGAAACTAACTCATTATCCACACAAGGAAAGAAATGAAAATCATCCCTCTCTTCAATCAGTTCCTCCACAATCAAATCACTAAAGGTAAAATTTTAAACTACTAAACTTCTGTTTTAGAAGAAAATATAGACTGCAAGTAAGGTTATTTAAATTAATAATAAAGCAAACATCAAAATAAGCAAAAGACTTGAAGAGGTAACACAAGAGAGGAATATGACTTATAAACATATGAAAAGATTCACAATCTCAATGACTAAGGAAATGCAAAATTAAAACCACATTATCTTATCACCAGGATGGTAAAAATTAGAATATTCAAGACTATTCATAGGAATACTCTTTGTAATAACAAAAGCTTTAAGAAACCAGGAGGTCCATGGGGAAGTGAGTATTTTATAAAGTGTGATGTGTGCTTACAAAGGGATGCCACAAAGCCAGTAAAGGGGGCTAACTATGTGCTACATGGCAGTGTAGATGAATGCACCAGTTAACTCTTCAGTGGGAGAAGCAAACTACAAAAGAATATAAAAATTGTTATTCTTTCTTGTGAGATCAAAAGACATAAAACCCCTTCAAAATAAACTATTGACTGGTTCCTGGGAAACGGGAAAACAATTTTTCTAGGAAAACATAGGCAGCAACCTCAGCTTCAGACAGTGATTAATTTGAGCAGGGATGGAAGGGATGAGGGTAGGGACAGCGACGGTTTGTCTAAGGTGAGTCATGGCTGTTGAGAGATGTTACCTTTTTGAATTGTTTATATTATAGTATATACTCAATATTTAAGAAAATATAATATCATTGACAGACTTCTAATTCCAAACATTTGTAGCTTGAAACATTTAAATAAAAAAACTTCCTAAAATGCGTAGATTGTCTTTTTTTAGCCTAAATCATTTTTCTGTTGATATAAGGTTATCGTTTCCTTATATGGAACATCCTCATGTTAAATAATTTTAAAGTTCACCTTAATGAATGTTTTTTTAAAGAAAGGAAGTGTCCTTATTTATGAAAAATCACATCCTGCTGTGCTGTCGTTCATGGAAGAATTAAATGCTAAGTTCATTGGTGTGGTCAAAGACTGGCTCAGAAAGCAGGTAACTAACCTCATGTGTGCAGGAGAGAGAGGAGCCTCTTTTCCTATGGAGACAATACAAGAGGGAGTCAGGGGAAGAAGGGAGAGGAATGGGTCTCTGAGGCTGACCCACATTCTAAAATACTGGCCTCTCTGATGGCCCTGAAGACTTGTCTGTCTCAGTAGTGAAATCTTCAGTTTGGCTAAGTTTACTTTTCAGTCCTTACCCTAATCCATTCTCCTGCCTACACGAAATTCTCTTATGTGCAAATTTGGTATTATAGTTTCTCTCTGCAAATTCACAAATTAATGATGAGAAAAAGTACAAAATATAAGACTAAGAAGTTGGATATACAGAGGGATGAGAAAGGGAAGAAAGGAAAGAAGAAAGAAGGAAGGAAGGAAAGAAGAAAGAAGGAAGGAAGGAAGAAAAGATGGAAAGAAGGAAGGAAGGGCAAGAGGGAGGAAGGGAGGGAGAGAGGGAGGAAGGGAGGGAGGGAAGGAGGGAGGAAGGGAGGGAGGGAGAGAGGGAGGAAGGGAGGGAGGGAGGGAAAGAGAAAGAGAGGGAGGAAGGGTGTACTTTCGCAATCTTTCTCTGTCAACAAGTTAGGATAAGGCACTGGAGAATCTCAGGCACATGACTGTTACTACTTTTTCATGTTTAACCAATGTTGACTATTCAATTTGCTGACTAATAAATAATGTATTCAATTTTAAACAGGTCATAAATGAATTCTTTTACGAGCAATAACTCTATTTAAAAAAATATGTGATTGCAAAGATGGTCAAACTCACCATTTACAGACTTAGTAGGTGATGGATCACAGAAACCAGGAGCACAATATTCAAGCAATTTAACGACAGCTTAGGAATAAGATCTCTATTAGACATGCCTGGAATGAGAGTATACCGCTTTACTGCTTTCCAACAAGAAGACTTCTAAATTCCCAATTTAAAGCTGATATATTTAAGCACGTGAATTAGTTAGAGTGGGTATCTGTGTAAGAGAATAAATTGGGCCAGAGACATAGCCATTGTAGTGGTGGTGTGCAAACCCTATTGCTGGGTTATTAAAATTTCTGGGCTAATGTTCTGGAAAGAATGAATTTGCTGTTGTAAAAATCTTCCTGCCTCATGATGCCTGTGTAGCTGAAACACCATGTCTAAATTTAGCACATGCTTGAACAAGGAGATTAATTGAATTAAGAAGTATTTATTAAAGAGGAAATAAATAGCTCTTACCAATTAATGAGATCAACCAGTTCGACCACTAAAGAGAGCCAGGGAGGGGTGGCAGTGGTGTGAACTTTGAAGATATGGAAGCCGATAGGCAGGATTTCAGAGCCTGTGGACCCATTCATGAGCTGTATAAATTTAGTGAGGAAGCAAATGAAGTGGAAAGAGAATAATTGAGCCATCGTATGATCAGATTAGAGGAACGCATCACCTCCGACTTACCTTCCCTTTCTCTTCTTCCATCTACAAGGCATCTCACTTACATACCCCCCTGTATTGACTATTAAATATGCTTTGTATGCACGATGACTGAAAGCTGCCACAGAGTAACATTCGTCACAGTTTGTCACTCTCTGGACTGCAGCAATATGTGGATAATGGTTCCTTCTGTTTAGAACAGTCATGTCCCATTTAGACATTCTGGAGATGCACAAAAGCCTCATGGTTGCGTCCAAAAAATGTCAGACTGACCATCAACACATAGAAGCAGACTTTCCTCACAACATTACTACTTTCTGGAAAGTTGTTATTTCTGCAATTTGCAGAAATGGAGGGAACACTCATTTGATGCATCTAATATATCAATTTCTTGATTCATGGGTTATAAATAAAGTGATGAAACTTCCCCCCCAGAGCATTAGTTCCTGTATATGAGGTACAGGTTGGGTAGTCTGTTTGATGATCATCATTAGGATAATCAGACTGATCCATGGGACATGGGCTAAGCAAGGGGGACTCCAGGAGCTATCTGGTCACACTATTGCTATCTAAATCTCTTAACCAACTGTGAACTAAACACAATATGGGTATTTACACATCTCTGAATTCTCATAATGCCTTCTGTAAAAACACTTCCCCTGTAAGGATGGATAAAGCTGAAGCTTCTGATGCTGGTTATTTGTAAAGTCAGATAATTAAATCTTGACGTACTTGCCATCTCTTCTTCCACAACCTCTCTTCCTTTGTCCTTTTGGCCCAGCAGAAGGTACCACTGCCCCCTCAGATGAATGTTAACAGGGGAGATGGCTCCCAGGCAGGGTCTCCCAACTCTTGCTCCACTGACTAACTCCTGCTGCTTCTGCTCCTTGGAGAAGGGATGAGCGTTAAGAACATGGCATCATGTTTGGATTGGGATCTTTCTTCTTGTTCTACTTCGCTCTCTGATTTCCAGTTTTCTCCTATGTAAAATGGCAGTAACAGTAGTATCTTTCCATAGGACTGTTGAGAACACTAAGTGACCTTGAATTTCTAAGGAATTTAAATGCATGCATGCTCTCAGATCTAAGTCAGTGGGATTGTGATGGGTTCAACGGGCATGTAAAGGAACTGGAACGGCACCTGGATTATGTCAAACTTTCAGCTGAAAGTGGTATTCTCTAAGAATGGCATATGTTCACCCTGCACAACTATTCCTGTGTCTGCTCTGATTTCAGAGATTAGTGTCTTTAAACTTCTTGACATGGTAAGAGTAAGTTTGCAAAAGTCTCTTGGGGAGGCTACAGTCCTTTATGTGACTTTCAGGATTCCTTGTGTGGTGTGTTTTCAAGGACAGGATTCTCCACAACAGGTCTTTAATAAATGGTTATTGGACAAATAAGAAAAGTCTTGGTTCCTATTCCACACAGTATGCAGTTCTGAACTGGAGACTAAGAAGCTGCCACGGGGCTGCTGGTGGGTAGGGAGAGCCTAGAGGACCATCTTTCTATGGAGGTCTAGGAGGGCTGCCTTTCTTCAGTGTGCAGCCGTTTGTGGTTGCATGAGTACTACCTGGCAGCAAAGGGGGTAACCAGAGAGTGTTAAATCTTCCCATTTGCTGTAATGCAAGGGTGCCACAAACCATAGCATCACATAGGAACCATTCCACAGTAACTTCACAGCCTGGCAGACAAGAGAGAAGGCTTGGTGTAATGGCCCTTTGGTTCCCAATTAAGAGGAGGAGTTGTATTGAACACAAGAAAAATCATCGAAATACACCCAAATAGCAAGTGATTTAAACCACCATTCATTATTTGCACCTACATTAAAAAAAATTGGAAGTCCTACAGTGTTTGTGTAGATAGTACGCAGGGCAGACAGTGATACTCAGGGAAATGGGACAGGCACTGCTGCTTTCCTGGTCTTTCTGATTCTTGTTATAAGGATAGAGAAAAGCCTGATCCAAACAGGAGTGTGAGCCGTTGTCATGAAGAAACCCAATATGTGGTCCATCTAGGCTGCATCCTTGCTGTGGTTTCCCAGATTTGCATTTCTACTGACAGCAAAAGCTAAAGTGACCTTTGATTACATGTACTGGAGTCTTGGTAATGCACATGAAGTGTGCAACTGAAAAGATAACATAGAGTCTTTGAATTATTATTATTTTTTGGTCAGTGTCTTGATTACGAGGGTTTCCTGTGTTGTTGGAGTGCTCTGGCTCCTGTTCAGCTTTTCTGCATCACAAGGGATATGCTTTTGTGCAAAGTTTCATCCCAACTTAAATGGAACCCCAGTGTCTGTCACTACATGTAGTTGTATGTAGCAGGTCAACTCCTGTATCTATAATAGCTTTGGTTGCTGCTGGATTTAAGGAAACTATTTTACTTACAGTGTAGCCTTTCTAGAACATCCTGGCAGCTTTCTTCAGACTTAGCCATGACTTTTTCTCTTCTGTTTGAAGGCACTATCTCCACTGGATTTAGTGTGAGGAGAAACAGGGTTCTGACCAAGGCACAGTCTACCCACTGTGATTGTGGCTCTCCATTTCACATTGTCTGTATCTGCCCTACAGCAGCTGCAGATCTTTGAGGTTTTGCTGTTTAGCCCCTTTACGCCCACTGGTACTGTTTAGACCATGTCTGACCAAATGAATGGAACGTAAAGGTGTTACACATGTTGGGACACAGCTCAGGACCTTTTCTGATGAATTTATTTTAGAAGCAAGCACTTTTAAGGTAATTCAAGGTTTCCAGGTGTGGCCGTTTGCATGTGAAGTGTACTCCTGGGAGTCAATTCTGCAGCCTGCAATGGTTTTCAGAGTGGCTTTTTAATAGCAGAGGCTGAACAGTGGCAGTACTTCCTTTACTTAATTCTATGTTCATTTTTAGCACACGTACAGACAGTCCAGCTCGTTACACATTTATTACTCTACAATGCATTTGGCAACACACACAAGATTCCCATAGCTGTCCATAACAGGGAACTCACACTGCTCAAACCAGACCTGTCTCATCCCCTCTGCAGTCCCATTAAGTTAAAGAATAAATTATTAATAATGCTGACTAAAATCAAAGCTCTAAATGACACAGACAAAATTAACCAGCACTGGGAAAACAGAAGCATTTAAAACAACAGAGAAACACTTGCTCCCACAGAAGAACGCATCCTGAAAGTTATCAGAAGGCGTTACCATGGACCATTATGTGAAGAGGAAATTACTGCAGAGGAGAGAAGGAAGCCTACAGAATTCACTAGCTGGCTGGGTAGCTTCATAAGCAGACAGTGATATTAGCGTCATGGTTTGTAGAAATGATGCTTTCTGGCCTCTTTATTACTTTAAAAATAATAAGAGTAAGTATGAATGAAGCAATTTGGGTTTAGTCTCTAATAACAATAACAACAACAACAACAACAATAGTAAAAATAATAATATTAAAAATCCCAAAATAAACCACATAGTTCAGGGGCCCAAACGTCCTTCTTTAAATAACTGGCAAGTCTTAAATGCCTTGTAAAATGATAATTATTCTCTAAAGCTTATTTACAGTGATCAGCAGAGTATGAAGAACCCATAGCAGATCCTAGATGCCCAGTTGCAGCACATGACCAGTCATTCCAGAGAGAAGGCAGGGTTTTCAGAAAGCTGCTCAGATCTGTAAGTCAGTCTTGCTGGTCTGGACCTGCAAGAAGATTGAGCTAGACAAAGCTCAGGTTTTGGGATAGGCTTAACTTTCCAGTCTATATTTCACGTGCTTGTGGCCTGCCCCCAGAAGAGGAAGAATATTTTTCTGGAATCTGAAGTCTAAAGTCTAAAGCTTTTCTTCCTACGGCTTCCATGAAATGCTCTTGGCTCCTTTTGGGAGCCCTATATGCTCACCCATTACTGTAGCCAGGGTAGCATGAGCCCCAGTGGGTTTCAGCCCATGGGGCAAAGATACATTTGACAGTAGAATCAGTACTAGACTCAGCTCAACTCAGCTCACAGGAGGTTTGTGTAAGAAGCAATCACAGAGGTAGATGCTGCCTAGCAATGTCCTGCATAGGAAACCAAGCGCGCCTACATACTAAAAGGGGAAATACAGCAAATTACTTAGAACATACTTAAGCCCTGAGATGTACAGAAAAGATTCTGAGTGGGAAGAAGGCATTATCCTAACAGGCTGTGAGAACTCTGTCACCATGGGCCACCAGCCCATACAGGCCAGTCCTGCCTGAAAACTCACTCCTAATATCGGCAGGTCCCCAAAGCTTGTACCTGGTTGGTCCCAGATTCCTAGGGAAGGTTACAGGCTGATCCCTGTCTTGCTTTGGCTAGCACTGCTTGTGCAGCTGCCTGCCCAGGCTCCTGCATTCCCCTCTGCACGTGCAATGCAGTTTGCAGTGCTCTAAGCCACATTTGCCTGGCTGAGTGGCCCTGTTAACTGTCCTTCCAGTAGGTGGGAATTTCACTTCCTTATTTCCAGGCATAAATAATTGCAGATGCAAAATTGGGGCCTTATTTTAGACACAGGCGTTGAGAATGTGACTCAAAATATTCAATATTTTTAATCCTGTTTTTTAAGTATGAGATAGCCTGAACAACTCGCTGGTCAAGGCTCTGGATTTGGCAAGCCACACATGTCAAAACGATGACAGGTGGGAGGTGAGGTTTCAGTGCTGTGCACAACTTATGCTTTACCTTTGCTCCCTATTTTCCGTTCCTTATTAAAAAAAGCATTCTTAAATATACCACTGCACCCAAGGCTTTAAGAGCTATTATTCCATCAATGATATATCCTGGGGTCCATGGCTTACTTGACTACATCTGCCTGGCACATAACTTTCATGGGCCAGGGGAAAATGTGCATCTCTTCCTTCAAAAATCATGTAGGGAACACATTTCTCCTCTTTTGGTTATGGTTCTTGTTTTCCTCATCATAGCATTTTATTGGACCACTGAATACTGCATCCTTTGTCCAGGACAATATGCAGAGGAGATAACACACACACACACACACACACACACACACACACACACACACACACACAAACATTCAACTCTGTCCCTTTACTGTATAGGTCTAAATCATTCCCATGTCCTAAGTCCCCTTGCTGCTAGGTGGGGTGCTGAGAGAGAACTTATCCAGGAGAGATGGGCTCTGTGCAAGCTTCATTGCTACACTGGATGTTCCTGACAAAACAGAAACTTAAGACAAAATGATTTCCAGACTGTGACCTCAGGACAAGATGGAACCTGCTGCACACTGGCAGGTCCAGGAATCCTGCCACACTGGCTGGTGTAGTGGATGGCAAGAGGAAAGGTAAGGTGCAGTGGCTTGGGTTGACCAACACGCAAAGCCTCACATGTCTGGTTTTCGTGAGCTATGGTAGTTGGACCTTCAGATTTCTCATCTGTACCACCTGTGCAGTACCAACTGCTGGAGAACATATGAACACAGACACCTCGGGGAGTACATAAGGCTTTCTTTAGAGAGGTCGGAGATAATGGAATGTTCTAGAACTGCAGCTGCCATGACTCCAGCCTCTGAGGCCTGTGATTAGGAAGCTTGGGTATGGTCAGCGAGGAATCACAGGCAAACTGGAAGCTGGCAGCTGCAGATCTGCCAGCCACTGGCCCAGCTGACTGCCTCTGGTCTGGAATCTTCTTATTCATGTTCTACAACCAGGTGGCTGAGGGAAACCAGGTCCTTTCTAACCTCAAACTGACAAGCATAGGCTGTGTCCTGCTAATGATCAAACTCTGCTTAGCACTAGAGATGAAGGACAGATAATGCTGGTTTAGTTCTTCTTCCAGGACTTATGTCCATGCAGAGAGATGGGTTATTTTCTGCACACCATAGGGCATAAAATTCTAGCACACAATCCTGGGAATGTGTTCTATTGAAACATTTGCTCATGACTGAATGGGAGAACAGGAGGTCAAACTGTGCTCGGATCAGGGTAAACAGCACTCTTTTCTGGTTCCAGTTGAGTCATGTAAAAGAAGGTAACTAATGAGACATTAAATGGCGTGCATGTTTTAAGGACACATAGGACAGGGGCTCTCAGAACCGCAGGAGCCTGTGGTTTCTGAAATACTGGTGGGTGGCTTCCTGTAGCTGCAAGGCATGCTGGGGAGATGAGATAGGACAGGCCCCACCTAACTCCCTTTATTCGGATTCTGGCAGTGTGGCTCCTGCAGCCTGGTCTGACCTGCTCCTCCTATGCAGTTAGAATGAGGGAGCCAGCTTTCAGCCAGGCGAGTAATACACATCTCATAAGGCCACATGGCCAGAAGGGCAGAAGCCCACAGACCAGTTTCTGGGGCAGAGATCTGAAGCCATTCAGTTTACTTGGTGCCTGTAGACAGTGACTTTAATGTTATGTAAATGTAGTTCTTAATTCCTAATCATCTGGAAATGTATGTGTCAGGGCTGTGGCAGCTCAGGTTGTGGATGATCCAGATGATGGGGGAGTGTATGTGTGTGTGTGTGTGTGTGTGTGTGTGTGTGTTTTCAAAGAAAGCTTATGATTACTAGCTTCTGATTCCTTCTTCCATTACAAGATTTAAATAGGACAAGGCAAGAAGATGAGAACTGAGGGGTAAGACAGTGTCTCGGAAGAGGCCTCATTGGAGAGAGGGGGAAGGAGGTGGAGGCCTTGGAAGGCAATGGGCACTCTGGGTTTCAAGGCACAAAGTGATACTTATCTAAATAGAAGCGCCAGAAAATCACCTCGAAAGGCAAATTTTTGTCTAGGAAGATGAGCACAATGTGACAAAGGCTTGCCAGAGAGTCACACGCGTGGGTGGCAGTGGAGTATAGAAAGATGGGCCAGTGGTAAACACCCTCCGAGCAGGTGGAAGGAGTCTGCAAGGCAGTATAGGCCCCAGCTGCCCACTTTGTCTTCCCACAGGAAGCCTGTGGCCCATAGCTATACAACCAAATGTCCTCCTCTTCGCTGTCCTCAGGTCTCTCTATCTATCTCTCTGGGGGCAGTTAGGACTCTGGTTAGTGTGATGAAAAATTAGTCATCTCTTGAGGCACAAGCATCCCAGGAGACTAGAGCCTGAAATTTCTGTCTCTTTAAGATATTTGAGTAACCAAATGCTCACACTTGAACCCAATTCTTTGTTCCTAACAGACCTCGTGTTGCTTTTGATTCTGTTTTTTTTTGTTTTTTGTTTTTTGTTTTTTTAACATAGGAAAATTGTCCATTCTTTTTGGGAGTTACATGATATTTTGATACATGCCTACATTTGTACTGATCAAGTAGGTTAAGTGGTATGTTCTCCACACCAAACATGTATATTTCTTTGCCTTACCACCAAAGATATTAAAGTCAGATTTGTCTAATTGATTTTTTTTCTTTGAACCATTTTAAAGCATGCGATAAAGAAGCTTATTTTTCCTTGGAAGGTACAGATTCCTAGATCATGTGACTAGTATAATCTAGAGATGTCCCTTCTTTACATGTCTCTGCTGGCTTCCTGCTTACGCACTGTAGGTAGAGGTGGGGGTGACCACCTTTCCCAGGACAAGCAGATAGTCTTGCTCAGCTTAGCAAATCAGTGTATGATATAGTCAGCAATCCCAGCTATGGAAATTCCACAAGGTATGAGAGAAAGGAAATCATTTTGCTCTTAAACAGGTTTCAAGCCATGAATGAGTCATGTGCTACTTTAGTGTCTTTTGCCTTCAACAAACCTCCCCCCACCTACACACTCCTACACACTTACACTCACTCACACACCTATCCATACATACTCATACACACACATTCTCACACACCCATCCATACATACTCAAACACACACATTCTCATACACCCATCTATACATACTCATACACACACATTCTCACACACCCATCCATATATACTCATACACACACATTCTCATACACCTATGTATACATACTCATACACACACATTCTCATACACCTATGTATGCACATTCACACTCTAACCCATAATACTCATATACACACATTCTTACACACACATTCATCCATATTCACACACACATCCATAAATACACATCCATTCCTCCATCCATACTCACACACCCATCCATACATACTCACACCACATACCCTCAAACACACTCATGCACATGTACTAGAACATGCTCAGACACACTCATCCAGCCCCCCACACATTCACTCACTCACTTCCTCTTATTCCTAGAGGCTGGCAAATCTAGAATCACCCGAACCTTTCCCTCACTTCCCGTGTCCAAAGGCTGACCAGTCCAGTGCAGAAGTCATCTGCAGAGTCTCTCCTGCCCTGGTTCTACTTCCCGTAGACTCACAGGATCCTCTTTGTAGCATCTCCCCAGCAGAGCCCCTCCTGCTGTACATCAGTACTTCTGGCCTTCCAGTGTGCATAGGCCTGCCCTCCAAATGACCACTACTTGTTACTCATTCATTAACAAATGTCTCTGAACTGCAACCATTCAGCCCACAATTGTCATCAACCACTCCATCAGACCTTCTTGGCCCCATTACCCCAAGAAATCTCTCATGTGGGTTATAACTATAACTTTGATATTATTTCTTTAATTGTCCACTCCTTGCCTCTAGAGTGTATGTACCAGAAGAAAACTGATCATAGTTCTTTATTTAGTTGCTTTCATGTATTTAAGAGCTGCTTGAGAATAGGTAACTGAGTTAGAGCTTGCTGTTTAACCAGCTCTGATAGCCAGAGCCTAAGCATTGTTCCTCTGAGCCCTCCCAGCGACTTTCCCTTACCTGACTCCTCCCTAATTCTACATTAGAGCCTGTCTAGTTCTCCTGGAAAACTGCTTCATCTTTGACTTCCCTTAAAAGTTCCTCTTTCTAAGTACAGGGCATAGTTCCTCCTGCAGAGCTCATTCTGGAACTTGCCCTTGGGCTGGTCATGTTTCAGCACTGCTTTCCCAGGCAAACCACTTCATCCTAACACTTCAGCTTCTGTTTCTATCAGCGACAGTCTGGAGTGTTGGTCATTCTTCGAAATGTTCCCTCTTCTTTTTCTGCCTTCCTCGTATTTTCAGGAAGGAGGGAGAATGCAAACATGTTCTTTGGGGAGTCAATGTTTTTTAATCTAATTATGACTGTGTTATTCACAGTGCTGGTATTTACCCCTCTGTAGTAGCCTCTGCTGGAAAACGTGAGCTGAGCTATGCAGCAAACAGAGGGCAATGTGTCAGTTTCCTTCGCAACATCTTCTACTCTTCACTGTGAGACCAGTTGCCGTCTCTGAGTCCCCAAGGGCTTGCCTACCCATCTGTGAGCATTTTTTGACCAATTCTTCTGCATTAAATATCTATGTGCCGCACAGCATTCGCACTTGAGCTTACTCACTGCTGTTTAGCTTTATGTCTGTGATTTCTTCTCAATTACATTTTATTCTCAAAGAACCCCCAGTAAGCTTTGACTTATATGTGTTTGCTTTTCAGTTCCATATCAGATATATATTCAATATATATTCACGTTTGGGGATTTCTTTCACTGGATAGTATTTACTGAAGTCTTGAGATGCAGAAGGCAAGGTGCTAAGGCCTGATGAAAGAGGTATATATAAAAAAGAGGTAAGGGTTTGTCTTGGGATATTTCTAGTTCACAGGGCTTCAACCCTCAGCACACACTACATAGCATCATGATTTTGTTCCCCCTGTTTGGTGTGATCTAAGTAAGCCCTGTACCATTCACGTTATGTCCTGTGTTCTGCAGACCAGGCTGATACACTAAAGATGGCTTCTAATTTCACAAGTGTTTAAAATTGGGAGAGATGAGAAAGATAAAGCTTATGATGTGGAACTCAACGGTAAAATGATGTTTCTTATTCAGTTTTCAGGTTGAAAAAATCAGGCTTGCTATGCTGAGATTCTGGGTGAGGCAGCTACTTAGTGAACTTTTGCAGGTCAAGTCCAACCTGGCCAGAAAACACTCTCCCACACTGTGTTGGGAGGTAAGTATAGTTCCTATTTGTCCAGTATAGAGCTGTTTGAAGCCACTAAATGAGAGTGGAATCCAGGGATAACTCAACGGATTACCCACTCCAGGCAAAGAAAAGGACTTTATCTCTGACTCCTGACTTGTTTCCGAGTCACTGAATTTCATCCAGGAACAATCACTGTTATTCTTGGAAATATCTAGAAGAAAAATTCAGTTAATTGACTGAAAAGCACATTCAGTCCAACAGGCTCTAGAAGTCTGTTTTCATATAGATCTATTCCACAGAGAACTACAGTCCCCTGTTCTGCATGCTCATCCCCCAACCATTGGGGTCAACTTGGGGTACAGTCTCTAAACCATGGCTCAGAACAGAGACTTGCCAATGATTCCTCGGATTCTCACCATGGGCGGGACTAATAGAGATAACCAGTGTTATACCTCATCACCAGAAGACGTCTTGCAGGTGGAAAGTGATTAGAGAGGGGTAGGAGTTGCCTACCTATCCCAATGCCTGAAGGAAGTGTCTGTTACCTCGTGGGATCTCCTGTTAAATGGAGTTTCTCATACAGGTTCTGATGCTGCATTTGAAAACAAAGCTGAAGATCTGAGCTGGTGGCTGTACTTACTACCATTTCCAAAGGAGCTCAAAGCACCAGGTCCATGAGGTCCTCTGAACACATTTCATCCACTGCTGCTAAGATCTAGGGTGTGATGCTGTTTGGGAGGTAAGCTGTGTCAAGAAATGGAAAGGTGACTCTGTTCATCAACACTTCTGTTTGGTTCTCTCCACTTGTCATGGTAATAAGCTGAACACCACAGTCACTTTTCTTCTGTGTACTTCTCAGCCTCCTCCCCACAGAATGGTTGGTTCCACCAAAGTGAGAAAGTTATGGAAATCAAGTACCTACCTAAATATGTACTGAAAGCTGTAAGATCCCAGAAAGCGTTTGGTTTTCCTGATGCTTATACAGATGTTAACTGAAATGATAAACTATTCTGAGGCCCATTAGATTCCAAAACAAGGAAAAGTTAAGACAACCCTTTCCTTAAAGGATCTAAAAACAATGACTATCGATATTGTTATGATTCAAGAGAAGATAGTCAGGTCTCTAACTTCCCACTTAGTTCCAGGAACAAATA
This sequence comes from Micromys minutus, assembly GCF_963924665.1. Lineage (NCBI taxonomy): Eukaryota > Metazoa > Chordata > Mammalia > Rodentia > Muridae > Micromys > Micromys minutus. The sequence goes on along the minus strand of NC_137969.1, from coordinate 35,702,232 downwards.
CTGTCTTGCAGGAGTTATGTGTGGGTGTGGAGGGATCAAAATCCAATCAGTGAAAGGTTGTTTTTGCCCAGAACACGGTGTTCTAGTTATCTGAATATCCACAGATACAGATCTCTCCCACACTGAGGAGGCATAGTTACTAGAGCTGAATCCAGGCATGCACAAAGTTCCACAAGGTTTGAAAGCAGTATGACTGATTCATACACAGATGTATGCCCATTTCTCAGAATGGAAAAAGTAAGGTCAAAGACAACTAAGAAAACATAAATTCCAAACACTAGGGCTGGGATGTAGCTTAAAGGTAAAGCACTTAAGCCCTGTGTTCAATTGCCTGCCTTCCTTAGATTTGTTATTTTTGTGTTTTGTTTATGTGAATATACATATGCATGCTTATATATCTGTGCAAGCGTGTATGGCATGTGTCCTTGGAAGCCAGAAGAGAGAGCTGGATTCCTTGGACCTGGAGTTATGGGTATTGTAACTGATGTCAGCACTGGGTCTGAAACTCCAGGCCTCATGACTGAGCAGCATGCATGTTAGTTGCTGAGCCTTTTCTCCCGCTCCCCCAGTCAAGGTGTCAAATGTTGTGCACTCATTCAAACATTCTCACTCTCCTGCTCTTGTCTGCAAATCAATAGCAGTGTCATGGTTCTCTCATAATTCAGAGAAAACTAGGACTCAAATATACTAAACGACAGCTCTAGAGTCCTGCAGGGGGCTGGAGAGATTCAGATTCTAAGCATCCGTGTCAGGTGGCTCACGATCACCAAGACCTTCAGCTCCTGGGCATCCAATGCCCTCATCTGTGCACGCACCTGTACATTATCTACTCACCTCCCATAGGAAGTGCCAGAATCAAGACTCAGAGCACCTGAGAGGTGACTGTGCTTTCTATGGCCAACACTGAGATCAGCAGCTATGGCAGAACACACTGCCTTCATACCCACTCACTTCATGAGAACATTGAGCTTGGAGACACGGACTTCTGCGTGTCTTGGCCACTTAATATTTTTGGGGTCTTGGCATGCAACTCAATTTCACCCAGACTTTGCTTTAGCACTGCTGAAATGGGGGGCTCTGTGAGGATTACTTAAAGGTAGATTAGGTACCTCTATGGGTGGAATTTTAACATGCCAGATGCCATCTTGTGTTCTTTCCATCCGGGATTTACTTGCAGATCTAAATATGTTCCCTCCTGACAAAGTGGCTGCTTTTCCCATTCCATTCTAAGCTTTTATGGGATGACCATAATTATGTTATCTTGTGTATTAACATAACATATGCATGTTCATGTGTAATGGATAAAGAACTGAAACCATGCAATATCTTCCTTGCTAGGGTTTACTGCTTTCAGTCTGCTTCTATTTTTGACTCTGTGATATATTGTTATACACACACATACACACATATACAGACATATATACATATACACACACATTGTAGAACAAATTATAGTGCATGTACCAATGCAACACACTGCCAGAAATATTTTATGATACACAGAAGTTGAAGGTGATTTAAAGTTTAGTACTCCACTAAATCTAATTGAAGAGAAAGTGGATGGGAAGCTGCCTTGAACACATTGACACAGGAGACAAATTCCTGAGCAGAACATCAATAGCTCAGGCACTAAGATCAACAATTAATAAATGGGATCTTATGAAACCCAAAGCTCTTGCAAGGCTAAGGACACTGTCAACAGGATAAAACTGTAGCCTACACAATGGGAAAAAATTTTACCAACCCTACACCGACAGAGGGCTAATATCTGAAATACACAAGAACTCAAGAAATTAGACAACAAACCTACAGAGCTAAGCAGAGGATTCTCAACAGAGAAATCTCAAATGACTGAGAAGAAATGTTCAACGTCTTAGTCATTAGGGAAATGCAAATCAAAATGACTCTGAGATTCCATTTTACACCTGGTATAAATGCTGGTGAGGATGTGGAGCAAAAGGAACTCGTCCACTGCTGGTGGGAGTGCATAATTTTACAACAATGTTGGAAATTAATTTAGTGGTTTCTCAGAAAATTGGGAATTGTTCTACCCTAACACCCAGCTATACCACTCTTGGCATATAGCCAAAAGATGACCCACTATACCATAAAGACTTGATCAACAATATTCATAGCAGCTTTATTCATAATAGCCAGAAACTGGAAACAAGCTAGATGTTCTTCAACTGAAGAATAAAGAAAACGTGGTACATCTACACAATGGAATACTACTCAGATATTAACAAACAAAGACATCATAAAATTTGCAGAAAAATGGGTGGAATTACAAACTATCATATCATATCATATCATATCATATCATATCATATCATATCATATCATGACTGATATAACCCAGAAAGACATACATAGTATGGACATTAGCCATAAAGTACAGAAAAACTATGCTACCATTCACAGACCCAAAGAAATGAAATAATAAGGAAGGACCAAGGGAGGAATGCATAAATCTCACTTTGAGGGAAAATAAAAAATGGACATTAGAGTTGGGTGGACAAAGGAATTGAGTGGGAGAGGGGTAAAAACAGTAATGAGAATGGGGATCAAGTGTGGGAAGATGGGGCAGAAAAAATTTGGAGAGAACAAAATCTGTCTAGACAAGAGAGGCTCCTGGGAGTCATTTGGGGTGACATTAGCTGAGACTCCTAGCAGTTGGAGATATAGAGACTGATCCATCCATCTCCTATAGCCAGGTGGAACTTCCTGTGGAGGGAGGCACATCAACCCACCCACAAAACCTCCCATCAAAATTTGTCCTGCCTGTAAGATGCTCAGGGATAAAGATGGATCAGAGACTGAGGGTATGGCCAACCATTGACTAGCCCAATTTAAGACCCATCCCATAGGAAAGAGGCAACCCCTGATATTATTAATGATACTCTGTTATGCTTACAGACAGGAGCCTAGCATAACTGTCTCCTGAGAGACTTCATTCAGCAATGGAAGGAAACTGATGCAGATACAAACAGTCAAACATAAGGCAGGGCTTGGGAAGTTGGGGATAGGATTGAAGGAACCAGAATGATCAAGGACACCACAAGAAGACCTCCAGAGTCAACTGGGACCACTGGCACTCAGAGAGACTGAACCACCAACCAAAGAGCATTGTAAGGGCTGGATCTAGGCCCCTTACACACTTGTAGCAGATGTGCAGCTTGGTCTTTATGTGGGTCCCCTAGCAATTGAAGTGGGGGCTGTCTCTGACTGTCGATTGCTATTGGATTTCCCTTCTGCAGAAGGAACTTAGCAAAATTAACCTTAGCTGGATTGCTGGCTGGACCTTAGTGGGAGAGGATGTACTTCTGAGACTTGATGTCCCAGAAGGGGATCATATATAACAAAAATATATTTGTATACCTTTATGCAAAAATGCTTAAAATCTGTAAATTTATCTTTGTTTTTAAAAATAAAGTTGTTCAATTAAAAGAAAGAGCTAGGAAAAGTTAAAAATTGGAGAAATACAGCAGTAGAACTTTGACACATTTTTATAACTATGGCAGTATTAACAACATTGAAAGGGAAATCTACATGAATTGGTTATTCATAAAAGTATAATTCTTAATACTTCACAACCTTGCCCTGAAATGGAACATGGGAGAAAATACTAGAAATAAACAAACTGGTATTAAAAGACTAATGGTGAAAATTCAATTACTTAAAATTATCTAAGAATTGAATGTAGATGCTTATTGTATTTCTGAAACTGGAAAGTAAAATAACTTAATAACTTAGTTGTAGTTACAACTGTTGTGGTAAAGCACCATGATTAAAATCAACTTGGGGAGGAAAGAGTTTATTTGGCTTATGCTTCCATATCACTGTTCATCACTGAAGTAAGTCAACAGGTACTCAGACAAGGCAGGAACCTGGAGCTGGAGCAGAGGCAATGGAAGAGTGCTACTTACAAGATTGTTTCCCATGGCTTGTTCAACTTGCTTTTCTTTATAGAACTCAGGACTACTAGCCCAGGAAGGGATCCATCCACAATGAGATGAGTCTTCTTTCTACATCAATAACTAATTATAAAAATGCTCTACAGAGCCAACAACTCAATCTTCTGGAAGAATTTTTCCAATTGGAACTCCCTCCTCCCTGATGCTTCTAGCTTGTGTCAAATTGATATAAAACTAGGCAGTGTGATGGATTACATCAATGCCCACAGCACATCTATGATTCTGTTGCTTTGGTTTTGCAAGATACCATCATAAGAAAAAACCAGAAAAGGTAATATGTGATCCCTTTTAATGCTTATGATTTCAAATGAGTGTACAATTATCTACAAATTATAAAAGTTTCATTAAAAAGACTTTCACAAATAAGAAACCAATGAACCAAAAAATAGTGCCAAAAATTCAACATGCTTATTAAGTAATGCTAATAATAATAAGAAAAAGAGCTAGAGAAAGGCTAGAAGAGGCTAGAAGAAAAAAGCGTTGGAAGGCCTAGAATCCCAGAGACATGAGAAGGGAAACACAACAAGTTCATGGTCAACTGGGGCTACTGACATAGATTAAGTGAAACTTTGTAGACTATTTCAAAATCAAAAAGTAAAAGGGTATCTGAGGATGTAGTTTAGTGTTAGACACTTACCTATTATTCATGAAGCCTATGTTTAATCTACAACAGTGAATAAAAAGGAAAGTGTTACAATATAAAAGGTAACTGAGAAGAAAAATAGAAGGCTATAATTATCAAGTAAGAGAGAAGCAGAGTATTTTAAACATTAATTTAGGACAAACAAGAAAAGAATGGGGTACTAAGAACAGAGCTGGAACAGCAAATGGGAATAGATAACAAAATGGTAGATTTAAATCTGAACATAAAAGTAAACGAAAATATTCAAAAGAAAAAGCTAGAATTATCAGGTGAATAAAAAAAAAACTATTGGAATGAAAATAGATACTCTATCTCAAAATTATTTAAGAAACCAATCACATGATGTGCATCCTAGTAGCCTGAGGTGAGGTAAGGCTTTGCGCGCATACTGGATAGTGGAGGTGCAGTTACCACGTGGTATCTGTACAAGTACAGTAACATGAGGTACTCAGACCTGCTTAGCTCTCAGTGCCGTGTAGTGACTTCGGACAACCCAAGGTCTCAATGTTCACAAGCCTACAGAGCCTCAAGCACCAAGCAGCAGAGTGTGAGCAGTTCTGCATCCTAGAGGTGAGGCATAGTTTGGGTATACATGATTTGGGAAATTCCAGGTACCATATGACATTGGGGTCTTGAACTTTCAGTGGTGAGCAAGCTGTGGATCTAAAAGCCTGAGTGGTAGAGTACACTGCAGATCAGGGTCAAATTGTGTCTTTGCATTCGACCACTGTGATACTATACTATGACCAGAAACAACTTGGAGAAGGAAGAGTTTATTACATCTTCCACTTCCACATCACAGATCATCACTGAGGGAAGTCAGGACAGGGACTTAAGGCAGAAACCTGGAGGCAGTTACTAAAGCAGAGGCTATGGATGAAGACCACTTAATAGCTTGCTCCTTATAGCGTCCTTCCAGGCCAATATTATGAAGGTGCTTCCTTCAGTTGTGTTTCATCCTTTTCAGGACACTCTGGTTTTTGTCAAGTTGAAAAACACTCAACTAACAAAAACAAAACAAAACAAAACAAAAAGACAAATTATAAGAGAGGGCAGGACTCTGTAACTCAGAATTCTATTTCCATACAAAGATGGGCTTACTTTGACTGATTTTCTCCTTTTGGTATGGTATTATATGGTAAAGGATACAAGTTTTCTCCTATTCTTGTGTAAACTGATATAAAGAACAACTCCAAGAGTAGAAGAAATCACAGCATTCCACTGAGGGCAAAAAGCTGGAACCAACTTACACTAAAAAAGGTAAAATTTATAAACTAATAAACAGATCCTTAACCAATAAATAAACCCCAGACATACAAGTTCCAATGCAGAAGCAGAAAAATAAAAGACAACATATCTCATCCAAAACATACTGTCCCACAGTAAGAGCAAACAACTCACTTAAATGTTTACAAACACATTCTAAAAATGCAAGGAACGAATATATACGGCCAAGAAATTACATATATGTGAATAAAATACAGAAGTAAATTAAGAATATGAAAATAGAATTTAAAAAGAAACACTGAAGATAAATCAAGCTGAAATGATGCTGGAAACAAACACATTTCATTAGTGAAATAAAAAGCTCAGAAGAAAGCCTTACCAGAAGACTAGATTATGTGCATAATAGAATACCAGGGCTTCTAAGATAAAATAGAGAAACTGATTGCTAGTCAAGGTCATTGACAAATATTAAAGCAAAACAAACATCTAAAACTTTCTTATGAACAGGAATGTAAAACATTTTTTAAAAATTATTTTACTGGACATTTTCTATATTTACATTTCAAATATTATTCCACCCACCCACTCCCTGCCTCCCTTCTCCCTCCCCCCTCCACTTGTTTCCATGAAGGTGCTCCCTCTCGAAATCACCCTCTCCACTTCAGCACCTTGCCATTCCCCTACACTGGGAAAACACACCTTCACTGGACCAAAGGCCTCTTCTCCCATTGATGCCAGACAATGCTATCCTCTTCTACTTATCAACTGGAGCCCTGGTTCTCTCCATGTATGCTCAATGGTTGGTGTTTTAGTTCATGGGAGTTCTGGAGGGTTAGTTTTGTTGACAATGTTGTTCTTCCCATGAGGTTACAAACCCTTCAGCTCCTTCAGTCCTTTCTCTAGCTCATTCATTGGAGTCCCCGTGTTCAGTCCGATGGTTAGCTGCAAGAATCCTCAACTGTATCAGGATGACTGTAGAAGAACCATTCATATCTGGTTCCCACCAGTAAGTACTGCTTGGCATCAGCAACAGTGATTGGGTTTGATAGCTGCATATGGGGTGGATCCCGAGGTGGGGCAGTCTCTGAATGATCTTTTCTTAATTCTTGCTCCTCTATTTGTTCCTGTATTTCCTCTAGTGAGTGTTTTGTTCTCTCTTCTAAGAAGTACTAAGGCATCCACATTATGGCCTTCCTTCTTTTTGAGCTTCAAAAGGTCTGTGAATTGTTTCTTGGGTATTCGGAGCTTTTAGGGGCTAGTATCTCCTCATCAGCGAGTGAATGCCATGTGTGTGTTTTTTTTTTTGTGACTGGATTACCTCACTCAGAATGATAGTTTCTAGTTACATCCATGTACCTAGGAATTCCATAAAATCATTGTTTCTAACAGTTGAGTAGTACTCCATTGTGTAAATGTACCACTCTTTCTATATTCATTCCTCTGTTGAAGGACATCTGGGTTCTTTTCAGCTTCTGGCTATTATAAATAAGGCTGCTATAAACATGGTGGAACATGATATATGTTGGAGCATCTTTTGGGTATATGCCCAGAGGTGGAATAGGTGGGTCCTCAGGTAATACTATGTTCAATTTTCTGAGAAACTGCCAGACTGATTTCCTGGTTGTACCAGCTTGCAATTCCACCAACGATGGAAGAGTGTTCCTTTTTCTCCACATTCACGCCAGTATCTGCTGCCACCTGACTTTTTGATTTTAGTCTTTCTGACTGGTGTGAGGTGGAATCTCAGACTTGTTTTGATTTGCATTTACATAAGTACTAGCGATGTTGAACATTTCTTTAGGTGCTTCTAGGACATTCAGTACTCCTAAATCGAGAATTCTTTGTTTAGCTCTGTACCCCATTTTTAAGTATAATTAATTGATTCTATGGAATCTAACTTCCTGAGTTTTTGTATATATTTGATATAAAACTCTTAATTGAAATATTAATCAACTAAATACAGCACAGAGCACTGTGCTTAAATTGATTCACTCTGGGAAGCCATATTTTGCTTAACACTGGAACATTAACCACTATGATTTGCCACATTTTCAGATTAAAGAGAAACATTACTGTAGTTTTAATTTATTCAAAGCCTACTTCTTTTTGATGGTTCTTAAATGTTTTATCCTCTCTTCTAGCCCAATACCAAGTAGAGGTAGTAGAAAATAAAGATATGGGGGAAGTAGACCTGTTAAGATATGGTCCTTTGGAACAAATCCTATCTACGTTGTCTGGAAATCAGCAGTTCAGTTTACAGGTCTGGAGTGGCAGCTCAATCCACTTGGAAACACTTTATCAATATAGCAGCAGTCCAGTTCAGTAGATAGCAAACACAAATCTGCAGCAGTGGCACATGACCTAGCAGAAGCAGCCAGACCTCACCTGAATCAGCATGAGTCAGCAGAAGGGATTCAAATGACCAGGAACACCAGGAGTTCTTGACTGTGCCTCTCAGTGAAGTGAAGATCAGAGAAGACAAGACACCAACAAGGATTGTACTGCTAACTCTACAGGCAAGCCCCTCTCAAAGCCCATTGAGTTCTGCTTATACTTTTCCAAACATCACTTGTCCTCCATAGGTCTTGTGTCAGCATGTGAACCAGTCTCAACTGACATCATTCTACCAATTAGCTGGAGTCTGAGGAAGTGGCAAGAAGGCACCAGAACTCCAGCAGAAGGTTTTTAGTGTGCATCTCTGTGGAGTCCTGACAAGTTGAGCTCAACTACGAAATGTAGATCAATACTTGTATCTCCATAGAGATGTCCTTCCACGTACTTGATTTAGGAGAAAATTCTTTTACCTGTTTCTGCTTCATTGCATTGTTCCTTCAAATATATGCTTGAGTAAATTCTCATTTCACTTGTGTCCACTTCAGGAAAATACTCCTTTATGTGTCTGCGCCAGCAAAACACCATCCAACACAACTGACTTTCCAAAGAACCCTTAAGTTCCCACTTCACTTCATTTTTCTAACTGAAAGAAAATTATGTGATAAAGTTGAATATATATTCAAGAGAACAAGTCTTCAGAATCCCCTTTATTTCCATAAAATGTACCCAAAATACAAAATAGAACAAAAGAAAAGAATTCAGCCTTTATCAGCCCTCACTCTGTTTGAGTTAACTCATAGAAATTAACAAAAAAATTTGCACAAAGCTCATGAATATAGTTTGAGATCCTACTTGGAGAGTTAATGTAAGTAGATCTTTACTGAGCTGGTGGTTATAGGAGGGTTCTTTATTCACTTTTCATTTTATAATAAAAGCTTCATTTGTCCCCTATCATTTGATATGGAGTAGCTAAGCTGGGACCCAGAGAGGTACGACAAAAGGAGATGCTATGCAGAAATGATAAATCAGAAATATCAAAGATAATAGGAGTCAGGTTCTTCATATGAAGGAAGATGAGGAGGCAAGGAACCTATAAATCTGGTAATAGATGGAGCTATCTGTGTGGATGCACATTATACATGTACTGTGTAAATGTAAATAACTCATGTGAGTGAGCATATATATATATATATATATATATATATATATATATATATATACACACACATACATACATATTCATTTCTTGGATGTGGAGTATCTTTTTCCCCATGGAAAGGAAGTGAGGCTCCTTGAAGCAATTGCTAATCTGGGGCCTGGTTAAAGAAAATGTGACAGGAGCATAAAAAATTTGTTGCATCAGAAAGCAATTAAGTTGCTAACTTTGGATATATTTAATGACACAAAGATCCTGAGCATCAGAATAGATGAGAATAGTAAACCACAATCCATTGAATAACAGAAAAATCACAAATTTATATATTTACAACAGGAATAAAAAATTAATTAATAGGTTATAACTTTACCCACTCTTGGAATATTTATAGAATTCCCGAATTAACTACTCATAAAAAAATCTTGTTTAATTATAATTATAATAACATTAAAATAATAAAGTTCAGAAATGGAGAAGTCTAGTAGAAGCCTAATTGATATCAACATCACTAGTAATGGGTGAAATCAAATCTAATTTTAGCTGATGAGATTTACTAAGGACATAGAAAAAGTTTGAGAGAAACCAGCAGAGGCTGAATGAAGATTTCTCTGAAATGTTCTCATAGTGTTGTGTGTTTGTATATTGAACACTTTGTCCTCAACCAGAGATGCTATTTTGGAAGGTTGTGGAAACCTTGAAGGAAGTAAGTCACTGGGAGGTGGGTCTTGAGGTTTGATAGCCTGTCTCCACTTCCTGCCCAGTCTCTGCTCCCTGGATGTGGGTATAGTGTGAACAGCTACCTCACACTGCCATGATGAGCAGCCCTCGAACTGTAAGACCACCCTGCCTTAAGTTGCTTATAAGTTATTTTTCATAATGCTACCAGAGACAGGAGAAAGGTGTGGTTTGAATGTGGACTGCCCTTCCCACCACTCACGCATTTGTGCACTTGGCCCCTAGCTCATGCCAATGTTTCTGAAGGCTGTGAAGACTTTAGGGTTAGAGGTTTGCTGAAGGAAATGAGTTACTGGGTGTAGGTCTTGAAGTTAGCCTGATTCTACTTTTATGTTTCCTGACTGTAAATAAAAATTATTCAGATCTATCAAGGTTTTTCTCACATGCCTTCCCTGTCACGATGGACTACATCTGACTGAATGCTAAACTTAAAGTCTTCCTGCCTTAAGTGATTTCTTGCCACATATTTGGTCTTAGCAACAACAGGAACTTAACTTAAGTAGCAGGCAAACCCAAATTGTAAGAAATTTCTCGGATTGCTGACATCCATAGTCTTCAAACATGTCTAGGGCTCAAAAATAAAGAAAATATCAAATGCTTTTTATATAGATAATGATACAACAGAAATTCTACTACAAAATAATGTGTGATCCCTTTGCTATAAGGCATATTTTTGTGTTTTCCTATTCAATCCTATTAAATAGAATTTCACAATTATAATTCACTTATATTAATTTCAGTTTTGGTGGACTTATATATGGGTTTAGTATATTCTAATTTATGATTGATGGAGCAACATGTTGACAATATAAAGTCAAATTATTCAATGGCAAAAAGGACAAAAAATGCTCAGGAAATGTTTCTGTAAATTTATTTCATGTTCAAAAGATAATTATTGTAAAAGCAAAGAGTGTGAATGTTTCAGCCAAGTGAGCCTTAGCTGAATTAAATACTTAAGGTAGACTATTTCTGTAGGAAATTAGTTTGTTTAGCTCAGGGTTCTACAGGTTCAAAGGAAAGGTACTGGCAAGGATATGGTAATAAATTCACATGCAGGAACCACATGGTAGACGTGCATATGGGAGGAAGAAATCATGTCCTGAAATCAGGATACAATAGAGACTATATACATGCACACTCTCACTACATCTAGAAAATTCCCACCAAGAACCATACCCTAAAGATAGCACTGTATCTCTTATCACTACTAGGGATTAGAGTGTTCAATCCTTTGATAGACTCAATCAAGCCATAGAAATGACTAATCTGAAATTTTTCTTGTGAGTTAGTATGTTTGGAACATAGGGTGCATAAATAATGTGTGAGGTTCCCCTTCTGGTTTGTACCTACATCTGAACCCATTGCATATCAACATGCCTACAACCCTCAGACACAACAGCATGCCTGTCTCTTAGAAGTTCTGCTATAACCAGGAACACAGGTGATCTTCTATGCCAATACCTACACCAGCAGGGACCACCACTAAGCCCAGCAGATGTGGGATCAATCCTACTCTGCCTGAGCCCTGTTGACCTTCTTTTCTGCACCTAACCATGAACCTATGGCTGATTGGTGTGCCTGCTCCCTTCCACAGCCTACCTGTCTTCTAAAAGGTCTGTCAGGACCAGAAACACAGGTGACAACCCTATCCTAATACCCATGACATCTGAGACATCCACAGAAGTGGAATCTATCCTGCTCTGCCTCAGCTTCATCATGCTTCTGGACTGTACTTCCACCAGAACCCAGGGCAGATTCACATATCTGCCCTGTATCCCCAAACCAGCCTGTCTACCAGAAGGTCTGTTCTAACCAAGGACACAAGAGAACTGCCCAACCTAGAGACAGCACTGCCTACTCTAACCCAGGTCACACAACTCTTCTACCTCCACAGAGACCTGCTTCAGACCAAGATATACAGGCCAGTTAACACCAGAGATAATTAGATGGTGAAAGGCAGCACAAGAACATAAGCAATAGAAGCCAATGTAATTAGGCACCATCAGAACTCAGTTATCCTACTACAGCATGCCTTGGCTGCCCTAACACACCAGCAGAAAAAGATTCTGACCTTAAATCTCATCTCATGGAGATGAAAGAGGCCATTAAGGAGGATATAAATAACTCTCTTAAATAAATACAGGGAAACACATACAGACAGTTAGAAGCCCTTAAAGAAGAAACAAATAAATTTCATAAGAAGTACAGGAAAATACAATGAATCAGTTGTAGGAATTGAGCAAAAGAGTATTTAAGACTGAAAAATGAAAGTAAAATCAATAAAAAGTCACAAATGGAGGCAACACTGGAGATGGACAACTTAGAAACAAGATCAGCAGCTACAGATGTAACCACAAACAACAGAATATAAGAGATGTAGGAGACACTTTCAGATGTAGAAGATACGATAGAAGATATCCACATATAGATCCTAACCTAAAGAAGAGATGGCTATAAATGTACAAGAAGCCTACAAAATACCAAATAGATTGAACCGAAAAATCCTCCTGCCATATAATAATCAAAATACTAAATGTACAGAATATAGAAAGAATATTAAAAGCTGTAAGGGAAAAAGGTCAAGTAATATACAAAGTAGACCTATCAGAATTATACCAGTCTTCTCAACAGAAACTATAAAAGCCAGAAGAGACTGGACAGAGGTCATCTAGACCTCAAGAGAACACAAATGCCAGACCAGAGAACTATACCCACCAAACCTCTCCATCACCATAAATATAGAAACCATGATATTCCATAACAAAAGCAAACTTAAATAATATCTTTCTACTAATACAGCCCAACAGAAGATACTAGAAGAAAAACTCCAATGCAAGGAAGATAACTACACCCAAGAAAGCACAAGAAATTAGTCATTTCAGAAAAAACCCCAAAGAAGAGAATCACACACACACAATACTACCTCCAGCAACAAAAATAATAGGACCCTATTGGTCTTTAATATCTCTCAACACCAATGGACTCAATTCCTCAATAAAAAGACACAGGATAACACACTGGATATGCAAACAGGATTCATCATTTTGCCGTATACATGAAACACATCTCAGCAACAAATACAGGAACTACCTCAAAGTAAAGGGCTAAACATTTTTTTCCACACAAATGGTTCCAAGAAACAATCTGGAATCACTATTCTAATATCCAATAAAACAGACTTTCAACCAAAATTAATCAATAGAGACAGGGAAAGACACTTCATACTCATCAGAGGAAAAAAAATCACCAAGACGAATCTCAATTCTGAACATTTATACCCCAGACACCAGGGCATGTACTTTCATAAAGTAAACTTTACTAAAGCTAAAAAAACACATTGATCCAACACCTGACTCACCAATAGACAGGTAACCAAAACAGAAACTAAACAGAAGACACAGTGAAATGAATAGAAACTATGAACCAAATGGATATATACAGAGCATTTAACTTCCAAATAAAAAAGTGTACATGCTTCTCAGAATTTTATGGAACCTTCTCCAAAATTGGCTATACAAGACAATACTCAAATATAAGAAGATTGAAATAATCCCATGAATTCTATCAGATCATCATGGACTAAGGCTAGACTTCAATAACAACAAAATTAATAGAAAGTCCATGTACTCAAGGAAACTAAACAACTTCTTACTCTGTGATAACTTGTTCAGAGAAGAAATGAAGAAAGAAATTAAAGGCTTTCTAGAATTCAATGAAAATGAAGGCACAGCCTCATGAACTTATGGGACTCAAGGAAAGCAGTCTTAAGAGAACAATTCATAGCACCAAGTGCATTCATAAAGAAAATGGAGAGATCTTATATTAGCAACTTACAGCATATCTGGGAGCTCTAGAAAAAAAGGAGGAAACATACTCAAGAGGAACAGATGGTAAGAAAAGCCAAACTTAGGGCTGAAACCAACCAACTAGAAAAAAATGGAACAACACAAATAATCGACAAACCAAGAGCTGGTTCTTTGAGAAAATCAACAATATAAACCCTTAGCTAAACTAACTCAAGAACTCAGAGACAGTATCCAAATTAATAAAATCAGAAATGATAACAGAAACTGAAGAAGTTTATTTAAAAAATCACCATATCCTACTCCAAAGCCTATACTTGACAAAATTAGAAAATCTAGATGAGATGGATAATTTTCTAGACAGATACCACATATTAAAGTTAAATCAAGATCAGGCAAACTATCCAAATAGTCCCTTAACTTTTAAAAAGTCATCAAAAACCTATTAGCCAAAAAAAAAAAAAAAAAAAAAAAAACTAAAAAGAAAAAGAAAAAAAGAAAAAGGACAGGGCTAGATGGTTTTACTGCAGAATTCCATCAGACATTCAAAGAGGAGTTAATACCAATACTATTCAAACTATTCCACAGAATAGAAGCAGGGAACATTGATTAATTCATTCTATCAAGCCACAGTTACTCTGATACCTAAACCACACAAAAACCCAACAAAGAAAGAGATCTTCAGACCAATTTCACTTATGAGCACCAATGCAAAATTACTCAATAAAATTCTCACAAACAGAATTCAAGAATACATCAAAAGCATCATTCACCATGATCAAGTAGGCTTCATCCCAGGGATGCAGGAATAGTTCAATATATAAATATTCATCAACCTAATCCACTACATAAACTCAAAGGAAAAAAAAACCATCTCTTTAGATGCTGAAAAAGCCTTTGACAGAATACAACAACCCTTCATGTTAAAAGTTTTGGAGAGATCAGGAATTCATGGCACATACCTAAAAATAATAAAAGGAATATACATCAAACCAACAACTAATATCATATGAAATGGGGAGAAACTTGTCGCAACTCCACTAAAATCTGGGACAAGTCAAGGCTGACCACTCTCTCCCTATCCAATACAATACTCAAATGTTCTAGCCAAAGCAATTAGTTAACAAAAGGAGGTCACGGGTATACAACTAAACAGTCTGAGAAAGAAATTAGGGCTACAACATCCATCACAATAGCCACAAATAATATAAAATAGCTTAGTATAACTCTAACCAAGGAAGTGAAATATCCATATGATGAAAACTTCAAGTCCCTGAAGAAACAAATCAAGAAGACCTCAGAAGATAGAAAGACCTCCCATGCACGTGGATTGGTAGGATTAACACTTTGAAAATGACTATGTTATTAAAAGCAATCCACAGATTCAACACAATCCCAATCAAAAATTTCAACACAAGGTTTTATAGGCTTTAAAAGAGCAATTCTCAACTTCATCTGGAAAAACAAAAAACCTGGGATAGCAAAAACAGTTCTCAAAAATAAAAGAACTGTGAGAATCATCTTCCCTGATCTCAAGTTGTACTAAAGAGCACTAGCGATAAAATCTGCATGGTACTGGTATAGAGACAGACATGTCAATCAGTAAAATAGAATTGAAGACCCAGAAATAAACCCACACACCTATAGTCACTTGAACTTTGACAAGGAAGCCAAATTATACAGTGAAAAACAGAAAGCATTTTCAACAAATGGTGTAGCTGGCAGTCTGGATGTAGAAGAATGCAAATTGATCCATACTTGTCAACTTGTACAAAGCTCAAGTCCAAGTGGATCAAGGACCTCAACAGAAAACCAGATGCACTGAATCTAGTAGAAGAGAAAGTGGGAAATAGAATTGAATGCATTGGCATAGGGGGAAATTATCTGAACAGAACACCAATGGTTCAGACTCTATGATTAACAATTAATAAATGGGACCTCGTGAAATTAAAAAGTTTCTGTAAGGCAGACAACTCTGTCATTAGGACCAAATAGCAACCTACATATTGGGAAAATATTTTTACTAAGCCTACATCAAATAGAAGGCTAATACCCAAAATATATAAAGAACTCAAGAAGTTAGACTCCACAAAAACCAAATAACCCAATTACAAAATGGGGTAGAAAGCTAAGTAGAGAATTCTCAACAGAGGAATCCTTAATGACTAAGATTCACTTAAAGAAATGTTCAACATCCTTAATCATTAGGCAAATGCAAATCAAAATGACCCTGTGATTCTACCTTGCACCAATTATTATCTCTAAGATAAAACACTCAAGTGATAGAAAATGCTGGTGAGGTTGTGGAGAAAGAGGAATATTTCTCCATTGCTGGTAGGATTTCCCACTGGCATGACCATTATGGAAATCAATCTTGTGATTTCTCAGAAAATGGCAAATAGTTCTACCTAAAGACCCAGCTATATGCTTACGGACATATATCCAAATATGACCCACCATACCACAAGGACGCATGCTCTGCTATGTTCATAACAGCCTTCCTTATTCACAGTAGCCAGAAACTGGAAGCAACTCAATGTCCCACAATTGAAGAATAGATTAAGAAAGTGTGGTTCATTTACATAATGAAATACTATTCAACTATTAAAAATGAAGATATCACAAATTTTGCAGGCAAATAGATGGAGCTAGAAAATATCATCTTGAGTGAGATAACCAAAACCCCAAAGAATTGTATATACCCATGCATTGTATGTACTCACTGATAAATGAATATTAACCAAAATGTACAAAATATCCATGATACAATCCATAGACCATAAGAAGTTTAACAAACATGAAAGCCCAAGTAAGGAAGCTTCAATCCCACTTGGAAGGGGAAGAAAATAATCTTGTGAGGCAGAGGGAAGAAGAAACCTGAGTGGGAGAAGGAATGTAGAAGGGAAAAGGGGAGCAAAATCAGATATGGGGGGACAGGAAGAAGTCCAGAAGGCCAGAAGAATAAGTGAAAATATGCAGCTGCAGGGGGTAATATATAGTTCACCTCTAGAAAGTCCCAGAGACCTGGAATTGAGAGGCTCCCAGGACTCAGTGGGGATGACCTTAGACAAAATACCCAACAGTGGAGAAATGGAACCTGAAGAGACCACCTTCAGTAGATAGACAGGGACCCCAGTGAAGGGATGGGTAACCAATCTACCTTCAAAATTTCTGACCCAGATTTTTTCCTGTCTAAAAAAAAAACACAGAGACAAAACTGAAGCAGAGACTGAAGGCAAGTCCATCCAGTCACTGTTCCAACTTGAGATCCATCCCCTGGATGGGCACCAAACCCCGACACTATCACAGATGTCATGTTGTGCTTGCAGAAAGGAATCTAGCATGGCTGTCCTGTGAGAGGTTATACCAGTAGATGACTGAGACAGATTTAGATACTCACAGCCAACCATTGGACTGAGTTTGGGGACAGCTATAGAAGTCAGGGGAAGGACTAAAGGAGATGAAGTGGACTGCAACCCCATAGGAAGAGCAATGGTGTCAACTAACTCGAACCCCGTGGAGCTCCCAGAGACTAAGCCAGTAACCAAAGAGCATACATGGGCTGGTTCATGGGCCCCAACATATATGTTACAGAGGACTGCCTTGTTTGGCCTCATATGAGAAAGGATAAGCCTAATCTCTTAAAGACTTGATTCCCTAGGGAAGAGGGATGCTGGGGGGTGGGAGTGAGTGTGAGGGGTAGATACACAGCACCTACTCAGAGGCTAAGGGGACAGGGGATGGGGTGAAGAACTCTAGGGATAGGACTGAGTAGGGGGGCAACATTTGGAATGGAAATAAATGAAATAAGTTTAAAAAGAAAGAAAGAAGAAAGAAAGATGTGGTTCTTTCATGATACTAAAAAAAAAAAAAAATAGAGGGAAGTAAAACTAGACCAAATTTGTTACAAACCCCCCCCCCCCCCAGTGTTTTTTTTTTCTTTGAGTTTGTTTATATGGTAGATTACATTGATGGATTTCCGTATGTTAAACCATCCCTGCATGCCATGGATGAAGCCTACTTGGTCATGGTGAATGATCGTTTTGATGTGTTCTTGGATAAGAATTTCAAGGATTTTGTTGAGTGTTTTTTTTATCAATGTTCATAAGTGAGATTGGTCTGAGGTTCTCTTTTCTTGTAGGGTCTCTGTGTGGTTTAGGAATGAGGGTTATTGTAGCCTTAAAAAATGAGTTAGGTAGTGTTCCATCTGATTCTATTTTATGGAATAGTTTGGAGAGTATTGGTATTATGTCGACAATAAATGTCTGATAAAATTCTGCACTAAACCCATCTGGACCAGGGCTTTTTTTGTAGGCTTTTGATGACTGCCTCTATTTCTTTAGATGTTATGGGATTATTTAGATGGTTTAACTGGTCTTGATTTAACTTTAGTATCTTGCATCTGTCTAGGAATCCATCCATTTCCTCCAGATTTTCCAGCTTTGTTGAGTATAAGCTTTTGTAGTAGGATCTGATGATTTCTTGAATTTCCTCAGTTTCAGTTCTTATTTCTCCACTTTCCTTTCTAATTTTGTTAATTTGGATACTCTCTCTTTGGCCTCTAGTTAGTCTGGCTAGGACTTTATCAATCTTGTTGATTTTCTCAAAGAAACAGCTCTTGTTTTATTGATTCTTTCAATGGTTCTTTTTGTTTCTATTTGGTCTATTTCTGCCCTAAGTTTGATTATTTCTTGACATCACATGGTCATCTCACTAGATGCTGAGAAAGCATTTGACAAAAGTCAACACCCCTTCATGTTAAAAGTCATAGAAAGAACAGAAATCCAAGGCCCATACCTAAATATGATAAAAGCAATATACAGCAAACCAACAGCTAACATCAAACTTAATCGTGAGAAACTTGAAGCAATCCCACTAAACTCAGGGACTCCACAAGGCTGCTCAGTCTCCCCCTACCTATTTAACATAGAACTGGAAGTCCTTGCCTGAACAATTAGACAGAAAAATGAAATTAAAGGGATACAAATCAGTAAAAAAGAAGCAAAAATATCACTATTTGCAGATGACATGATAGTGTACTTAAGTGATCCTAAAAATTTCACCAGAGAACTCCTACAGCTGATAAACAAGTTCAGCAAAGTGGCTGAATACAAAATTAGCTCAAACAAATCAGTAGCCTTCCTATATTCAAGGGATAAACATGTGGAGAAAGAAATTAGGGAAAAGATACCCTTCACAATAGTCACAAAAACTATGAAATACCTTGGTGTGACTCTAAGTAAGCAAGTGATGAAGGACCTGTACGACAAGAACTTCAAACCTCTAAAGAAAGAAATCGAAGAAGATGTCAGAAAATAGAAAGATCTCCCATGCTCATGGATTGGACGGATCAACATTTATAAATGGCTATCTTACCAAAAGCAATCTACAGATTCAATGCATCCTCATCAAAATTCCAACCCAGTTCTTCACTGAGTTGGAAAGAGCAATGTGCAATTATATTTGGAACAACAAAAGACCTAGAATAGGGAAATCCATCCTCAACAACAAGAAAACATCTGTGGGAATCACTATCCCTGATCTCAAGCTATATTACAAGGCATTTGTGCTGAAAACTGCATGGTACTGGTACAGAAATAGGCCCGTGGATCAATGGAATAGAATAGAAGATCCAGAAATGAGCCCTCACCTATATGGTCATCTGATTTTTGACAAAGGAGCCATAAACATTCAATGGAAAAAGGACAATCTATTCAACAAATGGTGTTGGTCCAACTGGCACTCAGCATGCAGAAAAATGAAAATAGACCCTTTCTTATCTCCTTGTATAAAGCTCAAGTGCAAGTGGATCAATGATCTCCACATTAAAACTAGTATACTGAAACAATTAGATGAGAAAGTAGGGAAAACCTTAGAATACATAGGCACAGGAGTTAATTTTCTGAACAGAATGATAGCTCTAGCTCTAAGGTCACAGATTGACAAATGGGACATAATGAGATTGCAAAGTTTCTGTAAGGCTAAAGACACTATCAAGAAAAAAATATGGCAGCCAACAGAGTGGAAAAAGATATTTACCAACCCCACATCAGATAGAGGCCTAATATCCAAGGTATACTAAGAACTCAAAAAGCGAGATACCAGAGCATCAAACAACCCTATTAAAAATGGGGTACAGAGTAAAACAAAAAGTTCTCAATGGAGGAATATTGAATAGCCGAGAAACATCTAAGGAAGTGCTCAACATCCTTAGCCATCAGGGAAATGCAAATCAAAACAACCCTGAGATTCCACCTCACAACAGTCAGATTGGCCAAGATCTAAAACTCAGATGACAACAGATGCTGGCGAAGATGTGGAGAAAGAGGAACACTTCTGCATTGTTGGTGAGGTTGTAAACTGATACAACCACTCTGGAAATCAGTCTGGCGGTTCCTTAGAAAAATGGACTGAAGACCCAGTTATTCCACTTCTGGGCATTTGCCCCAGAAATGCTTCAACATACAACAAAGATACATGCACCACAGTGTTCATAGAAGCTCTATTTATAATATCCAGAAGCTGGAAAGAACCCAGATGTCCTACAGTAGATGAATGGATACAAAAATTGTGGTACATTTATCCAATGGAGTACTACTCAGCTATCAGAAACAATGGCTTAATGAAATTCTTAAGAAAATGGATGCATCTAGAGAATATCATCCTGAGTGAGATAACCCAGTCATGAAAGAATAGACATAAGATGCAGTCACTGATAATGAGATAAAAATCAGGTGACCATACAGGTGAGGGCTCATTTCTGGATCTTCTATTCTATTCCATTGATCCACGGGCCTATTTTTGTACCAGTACCATGCTGTTTTCAGCACAAATGCCTTGTAATATAGCTTGAGGTCAGGGATAGTGATTCCCACAGATGTTTTCTTGTTGTTGAGGATGGATTTTCCCTATTCTAGGTCTTTTGTTATTCCAGATGAAATTTCACATTGATCTTTCCAACTCAATGAAGAACTGGGTTGGAATTTTAATGGGGATTGAATTGAATCTGTAGATTGCTTTTGGTAGGATTGCCATTTTTAAAATGTTGATCCTTCCAATCCATGAGCATGGGAGATCTTTCTATTTTCTGAGATCTTCCTCGATTTTCTTCTTAAGATGTTTGAAGTTCTTGTCATACAGGTCTTTCATCACTTGCTTACTTAGAGTCACACCAAGGTATTTCATAGTTTTTGTGACTATTGTGAAGGGTATCTTTTCCCTAATTTTTTTCTCCACATGTTTGTCCTTTGAATATAGGAAGGCTACTGATTTGTTTGAGTTAATTTTGTATCCAGCTACTTTGCTGTATTTGTTTATCAGCTGTAGGAGTTCTCTGGTGAAATTTTTAGGATCACTTAAAAATTTCATGTACACTATCATCTCATCTGCAAATAGTGATGTTTTTACTTCTTCTTTTCTGATTTATATCCCCTTGATCTCCTTTTGCTGTCTAATTGTTCCAGCCAGGACTTCCACTACTATGTTGAGCAGGTAGGGGGAGAGTGGGCAGCCTTGTCAAGTCCCTGAGTTTAGTGGGATTGCTTCAAGTTTCCCACCGTTAAGTTTGATGTTGGCTGTTGGTTTGCTGTATATTGCTTTTATTATGTTTAGGTATGGACCTTGGATTCCTGTTCTTTCCAGGACTTTTAACATGAAGGGGTGTTGACTTTTGTCAAATGCTTTCTCAGCATCTAGTGAGATGACAATGTGATTTTGTTCTTTGAGTTTGTTAATATGGTGGATTACATTGATGGATTTTCTTATATTAAACCATCCTTGCATCCCAGGGATGAAACCTAATTGGTCATGGTGAATGATCGTTTTGATGTGTTCTTGGATTTGGTTTGCAAGGATTTTGTTGAGTATTTTTGCATCAATGTTCATAAGTGAGATTGGTCTGAAGTTCTATTTCTTCGTAGGGTCTTTGTGTAGTTTAGTAATGAGGGCTATTGTAGCCTCAAAAAACGAGTTAGGTAGTATTCTATCTGATTCTATCTTGTGGAATAGTTTGGAGAGTATTGGTGTTGTGTCCCCAATAAATGTCTGACAAAATTCTGCACTGAACCTGTCTGGACCTGGACTTTTTTTGGTTGGGAGGCTTTTGATGACTTCTTCTATTTTTTTAGGTGTTATGGGATTATTTATATGGTTTACCTGGTCCTGGTTTAACTTTAGGTTCTTGTATCTGCCTAGGAATTTATCCATTTCCTCCAGATTTTCCAACTTTTTCAGTATAGGCTTTTGTAGTAGGATCTGATGATTTCTTGAATTTCCTCAGTTTCAGTTGTTATGTCTCCACTTTCCTTTCTAATTTTGTTAATTTATATACTCTCTCTTTGCCCTCTAGTTAGTCTGGCTAGGGGTTTATCAATCTTGTTGATTTTCCCAAAGAACCAGCTCTTGGTTTTGTTGATTCTTTTGATGGTTCTTTTTGTTTCTATTTGGTCTATTTCTGTCCTAATTTTGATTATATCTTGTCGTCTACTCCTCTTGGGTGTATCTGCTTCCTTTTGTTCTAGACCTTTTAGCTGTGCTGTCGAGTTGCTGCAGTTTCTTTTTGGAAGCGCTCAGGGCTATGAGTTTTCCTCTCAGTACTACTTTCATTGCATCCCATACGTTTGGGTATGTTGTGTTTTCATTTTCATTGAATTCTAGAAAATCCTTTATTTCGTCTTTGACCCTGCTATCGTTTAACAGAGCGTTGTTTATTTTCCATGTGTATGTGGGCTTTTTGTTGTCTTTGTTGTTGTTAAAGACCAGCCTTAGACCATGGTGATCGGAGAGGATGCATGAGAGTATTTCAATCTTCTTATATCGATTGAGGCTCATTCTGTGTCCAATTATGTGGTCAATTTTGAGAAGGTGCCATGGAGTCTAAGAAGAAGGTGTATTCTTTTACTTTAGGGTGATGTGTTCTGTAGATATCTGTTAATTCCAGTTGGTTCATAGTCTCTGCTAGTTTTACAGTGTCCTTGTTCGGTTTCTGTTTCTATGATCTGTGCATTGGTGAGAGTGGGGTATTAAAGTCTCCCACTATTATTGTGTGGGGTGAAATGTATTTTTTGAGCTTTAGTAGGGTTTCTTTTATGAATGTGGGTGCTTTTGTATTTGGAGCATATATGTTAAGTATTGAGAGTTCCTCCTGACAGATTTCCCCTGTAATGATTAAAAAGTATCCTTCCTTATCTTTTTTGATAACTTTTGGTTGGAAATTTACTTTATTTGATATTAGAATAGCCACTCCAACTTGCTTCTTGGGGCTGTTTGCTTGGAAGTTTTTTTTCCCACCCTTTTACTCTGAGATAGTGTCTGTCTTTGTTTCTGAGATGAGTTTCCTTTATGCAGCAAAATGCTGGATTTTGTTTATGTATCCAGTCTGATAGCCTATGTCTCTTTCTTGGGGAGTTGAGTCCATTTATGTTAATAGATATCAAGGAATAGTGGTTGCTGTTTCCTGATATTATTGCTTTTGAAGGTTGAGTTGTGTCTGTGTATCTTTCTTCTTTTGGTTTTCTTGCTTAGGATTCTTTTTTTTTTTTTTTTTTTTTTTTTTAACTAGGATATAGTTCCCCTCATTGTATTGGGTTTTCCACCTATATTTAGTTTTAGTTCTGGGTTTGTGGTCAGATATTGTGTAAATTTAGATTTGTCTTGAAATATCTTCATCTCTTTATCTATGGTGATTGATAGTTTTGCTGGGTATAGCAGCTTTGGCTGGCACTTGTACTCTTTTAGGGTCTGCATGATGTCTGTCCAGGCTCTTCTAAGTTTCATAGTCTCTCTTGAGAAATCAGGTGTGATTCTGATTGGTCTGCCTTTATATGTTTCCTCACCTTTTCCCCTTACTTCTTTTAGTATTCTTTCTTTGCTTTGGGCACTTGGTGTTTTGCCTATTATGTGTCGGGAGGAATTTCTTTTATGGTCCAACCTATTTGGAGTTCTGAAGGCTTCTTTTATGCTCGTGGTCATCTCATTCTTAAGGGAAGTTTTCTTGTACAATTTTGTTGAAGATATTTACTGTGCCTCTTAGTTGATATTCTTCTTCCTCTTCTATTCCTATTATACTTAAGTTTGGTCTTTTCATTGTGTCCTGGATTTCCTGGACATTTTGGGTTAGGAGGTTTTTGTTTTTTGCATCTTCTCTGGCTGTTTTGTCTATGTTTACAATGTTGTCTTCGGCCCCTGAGATTCTCTCTTCCATCTTTGTAGTCTATTGGAAATGCTTGCTTTTGTGATTCCTGATTTCTTTTTTAGGTGTTCTACCTCTAGTGTTATCTCTTTTAGTGTTTTCTTTATTGTGTCAATTTCCATTTTAAATTCCTTCTTCCATTCCTTCATCTCTTTGGTTCTGTTTTCCTCTAGTTCTTTGAGTTCTTTGAGTGTTTTTCTTGTATCCTCTTTAAAAGTTCTGTTTCTTTTTGCTTTTTCTCCTGTTCTTGTTTAAGGATCTCTATCAGTGTCATAAGGTATGATTTTAGTTCTGCGTCTTCTTTTTCTTGAGTGTTTGGCATTCTAATGTTTGCTCTGATGGGAGAGCTGGGTACTGGTGTTGCCAAGTTGTCTTGGTTTCCTAGGGATAAGCTCTTTTGCTTTCCTCTTGC
The DNA here is from genome assembly GCF_963924665.1 of Micromys minutus. NCBI lineage: Eukaryota > Metazoa > Chordata > Mammalia > Rodentia > Muridae > Micromys > Micromys minutus. The sequence goes on along the minus strand of NC_137969.1, from coordinate 35,677,759 downwards.
CATCTTGTTGTCAGTGATATGTTCTTGCCTTTCCCTTGTACCTGGTCTGTGTCCCTGGATCTCCACTGGTTCAGGTGTCAGATAGTCTGAGCCCTGTTCTGCTCCCCAAAGCCTCCAGGGGAGAACAGAGGTCCCAATGCTGGGTTCCTGGTCCCTGGATCAGGCAGGGCAGGGGCGTGTTTTCCGTGCACACTTGGTGGAGATTCCTCTGCTCCCTCGCTGCTCGGATCTTTTTCTTACCAGCCCTTAACTTTTGGGAAATGCTGGTCCAGGTGGCAGATGGGCCGAGCCCTGTTCTGTGCCCCAAAGCCACTGGGTGGGAGCAGAGGTTCCAATGCTGGGTTCCTGGTCCCTGGATCAGGCAGGGCAGGGATCGTGCTTTCCTTGTGCACTCGGCAGAGATCTCTCTGCTCCCTGGCTGCTCAGATCTCCTTCTCACCAGGCCTTAACCTTTGGGAACTGCTGGTCGAGGTGGTAGATGGGCTGAGCCCTGTTCTGCGCCCCAAAGCCGCTGGGTTCGGAACAGATGTCCCAGTGCTGGGTTCCTGGTCCCTGGATCAGGCAGGGCAGGGGCATGCTTTCCTTGTGCACTCGGCAGAGATCTCTCTGCTCCCTGGTTGCTCAGATCCTCTTCTCACCAGTCTTTATACCTTTGGGAACTCAATAATGTTTTTCAATAAGAAAAAAAAAAAAACCCAAAAAACCCCAGTGATTTGCACGTTTGCTGTGTTAGGATTTTATAGAAATAGGTACATTTTGATATTGTATTTTAGAAGAATCCTGCGTCTTAACACAATGAAGACATAATGAAGAGAGTGACAATACATTAAAGAGAGAGTTTACATAGGAAACTATATTGATACTATATATTAGAAAAGATCTCACATCTTAACAGAAGACCTGACAAAGAGAGTAGAGACACACTAAAGGGAGACATTATATAGCAAACTAGAGGTCATAACCTATTTGTGTGCACTGAACAGTGCATTTGCAAGTCTGCAAGAGCAATTTATATTCATTTTTGGTTTTACTGGAATTAGAATCATCTAGGATACACTCCTTTAGGTGAGTCTCTGGAGGCATGTACAGAGAAGACAGAGGATGGAAGACACCTCTGCAATATGTGCTGCATGTAGCCATCATGGACTGAAATCAAAGGACAGAAGGATAAGAGAGGATGGACTCCTAGCATCTGCCTCTCTCTGCCTTCTGATTGCGATGCTCTTGCTGTCATCTTTTCTCCAGCCTTTCACCACAAGCTCAAATGACCTTTCTCTTCATTATGTTCCCTTGTGGAGTATCTTGTCCCAATACTGTGAAAAGTCACTAATTCAGAAAGAACAAGTTAATGAGAAATTAAAGATGAGAGACAAAGAACTAGACACTTTGGCCATCAGATATACTGGAAGTATGTTTTTTAAGGTTTGAAGTTATTTTAGTTTTTAATTGAAAAATAGAAATTGTGTTATCAATTGCATACAACTATGTCTAAATGAACACACATTGTGTAGTAACAGCTGGGTTAACTAAAATGTTTATTACTCCACATGCTATTTTTTTTTATGAGAGAACAATTAATATCCTCTTTCTTTTTGCATATTTACTTATGTGTAAGAGTTTATCTGTATGAATGTACACATGTGTGTATTTCAATAAATGCATGCTAGTATGCTCACAGACACAAGAGGGTGTCAGATCAGATCCATCAGAGCTGTTAAAATAGATGATTTATTTTTAAAAAGTTTATATCTTAATAAATATTAAATATTTTGTGTCATGCAGATAAGAAAACCTCAAGTATATACATATAAAAATATATACACCCATCCTATTACTTCAGACCAGCATATCACCTCCAGGCAGGCAGAACTGAAGCTGAGAGCCTGTTTGGAAGATTATGATGGGAGTTAGGGAAAGCATGATTCTGATGTCCGATTGTGACTTTGGCATTTGAGAGAGTATTGTGACCTTACCAGTTAGTACCAGTGCCAGAGTACAAAGATTTACGTCAGGGCCCCTGGAATGGAGCTGGGGTTGGGTAATAACAGCAGACCAGGTAGAGGAGTAGAGCAAGAGAAAGAAGTAGGAGCAAACGTGGGCCAAAGATAGAGTAGGTACAGATTGGATGGTCTGTGAGTGGACTTTATGGTACATTCCAGGAACTTGTTTTGTGGATGCCTTTGGGGTTTACTCTGGTCTCCTGATAGCAAATGTTGCAGGCAGGAGTGGGGACAGCCTGAGAAGGAACACCCATCCTAGAACAGCCAGGCTGTTGTAGAGATGTTATCTGCCTCACATAATCTTCACAGCATGCCTGCCTGATAGATATTACTTAGAAGTGGTTTCTAGAAAGTAAATATGGGGCATTGACTACCTGATTCATTGAAAGATCTAATGCTGTCAGCTTCCAAAGAACAACTCACGTCTATACTTCTGGTTCAAGACAAGAAATAATATAGAATGACGTCAAGAGAAAATGAAAGGCCTCATTCATCTCAGAATGTGGGAAAAGTTGAACACAGCACCTTGCAATCTTCTCAACACTCAGTGATGGATTCTGAAACATTAAGATTTCTCTAGTTGTAAACTCATCACTTTACTCAAGCTGGTTTAGAAATTGAAGCAAAAATCATCATGTTTAATCTATACACACCAAGGAAACCTTTTCATGTTACGTTCTGTTCTACATGTACTTTATGCTTATGGTAACTAGTAAGTTTTCAATACATACTATCAAACCATTAAAAGAATAAAGTACTGACAAAAATATATTCATATAGTTTTATACCAAAATGCTTTTAAAAATCTGTACACGTATATATTTTTTTAAAAATAAAGTTGTAAGAAAAAATGGATTTACTATGCAAAAGAGAAAAAAAAAAAAAAGAAATTGAAGCAGCCTTGTAAACATCCACGGAATTGAGGCAGCTTTGCAACAAAAACAAAACAAAACAAAACAAAACAAAAAAAAAACCCACAAAAAAACATGGATGTTCAAGAGCATGGGGTATGAAAAGCCTTTAATCTTGAGAAAACTACAATATATTTTCACCTCCACCAGTGCAGCTCATCTCCATATCATCATTCCACAGAAAATATAAAGATATGAAGAAACAGAAACCAAAAGGAAAAAAAGCTCTGGGTTTTGTTTTTAAATGTTCTCCACAACAATATGTTATTAATAATGTTTAATTTTTAAAGTTTTTTATTTTATTCTTTCATGTGTGTTTTGCCCGCTTGTACATATTTGCAACATATACATGACTGGTACCTATAGTGGTCAGAAGGCATTGGATCCCTTGGAACTAGAGTTATGGATGGTTTTGAGCCACATGTGGGTGCTGGGAATCAAACTCAGGTCTTCTGGAAGAGCAGCCCGTTCTCTTAACCAGTAAGTTGTCCCTCCAGCTCGACACAATAATATTTTATGAATATTTTTTAGACTTCAGGATCATAATAAAGCATTTGGTAAACACAGATGTCACTTATAATCCCAAATGATGTAAAATTATATTAGAGACCATAATTATTCTATAGCGATCTAATATACATTTCTTCCACCATACAAAAATTGGTGGTAGGAAGCTGTGTGTTTCTGTCCTTTTTCAGTATTTGGTTGAATCTGGTTTATGTGATTTCATATATTACATACATTTCATGACTACTGAATGAAAAAGCTGAAAATATAGTGTGACTATTTTATTTTGCCCTGTGGGACTCTGACATGGGCTGAGGGCCACCTGGCTTCCACATGCTCTTGCTAAATTGTCTCCTGTGATCTATGCATGTCCCATCAAACCAGATCACTATGCAAAAGTCATCCTTTATTTGAGGGACAGAAAATACTACTATATCCCCCAAATACCATGGCCTTGACAATTGATTTAATCAGTCTTCAAATGTGTTGCCCATCTGATAATAAAATACTAATGTTCCAATTAATTTTGATTGGAATTCTTCTACTTAGAAATGAGATTAATCTTGTTTCTTTATTTTTTCTTGTAACAAGAGCTTATTGAAATAATTTTTTCGCTTCTCTATTGGTTTCTACAAGTTTTAGGAAAAATTGCTATTGATGAGTTACTTTTGATCGTGAGCCTGGTTTTTAACAGATAAGCCTGTGCTCCGGATCCTAGTGATATTTGTTGATATTGTCTTGTTTTCCTCAACATGTGCCCCAACAACTCCCCTCTGATTCCTCCTATATCTGTCCCACAATGTTCCCTTCCCATTTCAAGTACTCTTTTAAAACTCACTGACTGCACTTAGTGTTGCTTTAATATGCATAGGTAAAGGATCACCCACTGAAACAGGGAATCCTATTGGATTGCATCCCTGAAGCAAAGGGATGCTCTTCCTCCCCGAGAAGCCATCAGTTGTCACTAGCTCTTAAGATATTGCTTTCAGAACTCTGGGGTAATTTACTTGTAAGATCAATTGGCCCATCGCTTCCTCAGTGAGGTATATTTCTCACATTTTAAGGAAAGTCTGTTTTCTTTTTTGTAACTGACTTGGGCATTCTCTTAAGCCTTACAGTTTTCTCTAAACTTCAATGTTGTCTTCCCACACAACCATCAAATGCTCTTTGTTTCTAGATTGTCTTTGACTTGAATTTGTTCATCTCATGCTGTTGTTATTATTTTTTAGGTATATAGAGTTTTTCTTTTTGTTTTAAATGACATATTACTGACAAAAATATTTCTACAGGAAGACAGAAATATTTTCGGATATGGCATACCAGACTTTTCCATATCTATTTTACATTAAAAATTTATATAAAGCTTAAGTATCAGTTCTAAGAACTCATTTTTACACATCATTTAAAGACAATCATATCATCTGCAAATAACAGTGGTTTACTATATCCATGAAGAATATGTTTCAGATTTTCTTCTCTGATCTTGTACAATGAATACCAACTCAGATATAACACTAAAGGGTAGTGTGACACCGTAAATCATATATTGTTACTCATTTTTAAATGATACTGATTTTAAGTAGCCTACTGTTAAATATAATATTTTATTCTAGAGTTTTCAAATCTTAATGTTATCAGTTTAATTCTTCTTAGTTTGCTACTGCTCTCAACAATGTTTGAAGACTATTAAATTATAAAACCTTACTTTTGTCTTATCTGTTCATTTATATATTAATGTTTTTATTTGAGTTTCAATGCTAAATTTGAAAGGCTCAATGTTTATGTCTCCACAAAATACTATTTTGCACATTGTTGGCCACTTACTATTCTGCTCTGCTCTCTTGCTCCTTCCTCTCTTCATTATGAGATGACTGAGAGTAAATTATATGGTTTTGGTTTTTGTAAAAGTAATTTGGGGAGTTTGCTTCACCTCCTTTGCTCCAAAATAACTTTAGGATGTTTCTATGTGAGCTCTAGCTTGTTTTAAGCTCGTGAATAAATGATATGGAGACATAGTACATTTATTAAAAGGCTGCAAACCCTGTAACTGGGTAGATACTCATCTATTCTAACCTTACTATGCCTGCTTGGATACTTCCCCACCACATGGTACTTTACCTGCATTGTGAGTCTTAGGTTCTGAACCATGTGTCCTCATGGTTGCTCCTCCTTGACCCTCCACAGAGTCAGTCTCTTTACACCTCCTTTTCCTTTCTAATCCTCCATCTCTCCTTGGGCTGAAATCAGAAGTCTGACCTTCTCTCTCTCCTCTGCCCAGTTATTGGATGAATCAGCTACTATTAACCAATAAGAGGTAATAGAAAACAATTTTTTTGTTTGCATGATTAACTCCCTTAAAGAATTGCAAGAGAATACATGTAAACAACTAGAAGCTGTTAAAGAGGAAACACAAAAATCACTTAAAGAGCTACAGGAAAACACAACCAAAGAGGTAAAGGAATTGAAAATGGAAATAGAAACAATAAAGAAATCACAAAAGAAAACAATCATGGAGATATAAAATCTAGAAAAAACATCAGGAGTCATATGCAAGCATCACCAACAGAAGAGAGACTCTCAGGGGCAGAAGATATCATAGAAAACATTGACACAACGGTCATAGAAAATGCAAAAATCAAAAAGCTTTTGACCCTGAACATACAGGATATCTAGGACACAATGAGAAGACCAAACCTAAGGATAATAGGTGTAGAAGAGAGCAAAGACTCCAAACTAAAAGGTCCAGTAAATATCTTTAACAAAATTATAGAAGAAAACTTCCCTAACCTAAAGAAAGAGATAACAATGAACATACAAGAAGCCTACAGAACTTCAAATAGATTGGACTAGAAAAAAAATTCTTCCTGTCATATAACAGTAAAAAACAAAACAAAACAAAAAACCCCAAATGTTCAAAACAAAGAAAGAATACTAAAAGCAGTAAGGGAAAAAGGACAGGTAACACATAAAGGCAGACTGATCAGAATTACACCAGACTTTTCAACAGAGACTATGAAAGCTAGAAGATCCTGGACTGATGTCAAACTGACCCTAAGAGAACACAAATGCCAGCCTAGGTTACTATATGCAGCAAAACTCTCAATTACCATAGATGGAGAAACCAAGATATTCCAGGACAAAAGCAAATTTACACAATATCTGTCTACAAATTCATTTCTACAAAGGATAATAGATGGAAACTCCACCACAAAGAGAAAAACTTGACCCTAGGAAAAGCAAGAAATTAATCTTCTTGCACCAAATTCCAAAGAAGAAAAGCACTCAAACATAATTTTAACTCCAACAACAAAAATATTAGGGAACAACGATCACTATTAATATCTCAACATCAATTCCCCAATAAAAAGACATAGACTATCAGACTGGATATGTAAACAGGAATCAGCATTTTGCTGCATACAGGAAACTCATCTCAACAACAAAGACAGGCACTATCTCAAAGTAAAATGTTGGGAAAAAGTTTTAAAGCAAATGGTCTCAAGAAACAAGCTATAATAGCCATCTTAATATTGAATAAAACAGATTTTAACTAAAAGTCATCAAAAAAGATAAGAAAAGACACTTTTTACTTATCAAAGGAAAAATCTATCAAGATGAACTCTCAATCCTAAACATGTATGCTCCAAATATAAGGGCACCCACATTCATAAAAGAAACTCTACTAAAGCTCAAAGCATATATTGCTCCACACACAATAATAGTGAGAGACTTCAACATCCCATTCTCATCAATGGACAGATTATTGAAGCAGAAAATGATCAGAGACACAGTGAAACTAACCAAAGTTATGAATCGAAGGGTTTTAACAGACATCTATAGAATATTTCATCTTAAAACTAAAGAATATACCTTCTTCTCTGCACCTCACGGCACCTTCTCCAAAACTGATCATATAGTCAATCACAAAACAGGCCTCAACAGATATAAAATTATTGAAATAATCTCATGCATCCTGTCAGTCACCACGGACTAAGGCTGGTCTTCAGTAACAAAAGCCCACATATGCATGGAATGCATGGAAGTTGAACAATGCTCTACTCAATGATAACTTGACCAAGGAAGAAAAAGATATTAAGGATTTTTTTAAATATTTAATGAAAATGAAGGCACAACATACAGTGAAAGCAGTATTCAGAGGAAAACTCATATCTCTGAGTGCCTTCAAAAAGAAACTGGAGACAGCATACACGAACTACTTGGCAGCACACCTGAACGCTCTAGAAAAGAAAAAGCAGATACACCCAAGAAAAGTAGATGGCAGGAAATAATCACACTTAGAGCTGAGACTGGCCCGGCATGTGCTGGAAGCTGCCATCAAGCTTGACATTTTTTCTTGGTAGCCATTGAAGCAAATTTAGTTTGAGTTCACTCTTCCTTTTCAAAAGTTCCCTCTGTGCATTTTTTCTTCCCAACAGAAAGAATTCCATTTGAAATTTCTAATTTTACCTGATTTACAGTAAATTTGTTGTTTTCTTGTTTGTGTCTATCACATGTTAATAATCTATTTCATTAATTTATTTTTTTATTCATCATTCTGTTCTATTTCTTTGTTTTGTTTCCTGTTCCTAGAATTAAAATAGTGTAATTATTTTACTTGTTCAGCTTTTAATTTTGCAAATATCTTATGAAGATATCTTACGTGATACTGTGTGGGTTTTTTCCAGTTTTAAAAGATGTGGAATAATATACATAGCATAAAATTTATGATTGTCACCTTTTTAGGGTTACTGTGACATTAAGTACATCAATGTTGTGCTAGCATCAACAACCACATGCAGAAGTATTTTCACCTCACAGGACTGAAGCTCCATCTCTCTTAAACAATGACAACTCTTCATTTTCCTGTCTGCCATCGCATATCAACCATTGCGTTACTTTCTCTCTGATTTTGACTACTCTAAGGATTTTATAAAAATGGGATCATATAATGTTTGCCTTTAGTCATTGGTTTATTTTTCTTAGCTTGACTTCCAGAAGCTTCCTCCATGTTTTAATACATCCCAGAGTCCCAGAATTTCCTTCTTTAGTCAGGCTGCATAACAATACCCCATTGTATGTGTAGATCAGACTCTTGTTTATCTACTCATTCATCTGTGGAGGACTGGGGAACTTCTATGTTTCAACTTTTGAGAAAAGTGATACTCTCATCTTGGTATGCAAATATTCTTCTGAGATTGCTATTCATTTTTGGAATATATGTCCAAAATTAGAACTTCTATGTCATATGGTAATTTTAGTTTTTGAGGAACTATTACACCATATTCCACAGTGAATATAACACTTAATACTTCCTTCTACAGTGAATCATTTCATCACCAGTATTTGTTAATTCCTTAATTTGTTTCTTCATAGTGTGTTTTTCTCCCTCCCTCCCTCCCTCTCTCCCTCCCTCCCCCCCTCCTTCTCTCTCTCTCTCTCTCTCTGTGGCATTTAGGTCAGAGGTCAATGCCACATATCTTTCGAAGCTGACTTATTATTGAGACAGGATTGCCAAGTAAACTTGGAATTTACTACTTCAGTTAGAGTGGCCAGAGAATTCCATAGATCTTCCTGCCTCTAGCTCCCAAGTGTTGAGATGTGCATGTCACTGCACCCAGCCTTCTGTATGAGAGTATCCAAATTCAAGTTCTTATGTCTGTACAGCAAGATGTTAGTTCAACTGAGATATCTCCCCTTTCCTTTCTTTAAAGATTTTTTGATAAAGATATTTAAATGAGAATAGTGTATCTCTATCTTGTTATATAGTATTGTCAATATTGTTTAGTTAAAATTTACAAAAACATCCTAAATTATTCTTTAAAAAATAGCTATTTGAAATTGTGATCCAAACATTGTCTATATATTTTTATTATTTTTATTAAATATTGCACCTATGCCAACATATATTAAGATTTTTCATGTCCATAGTATTTTGTGCCCACAAACTTATTTTAATAATTATAGTACTTTAAAAATAATATTTATTCTTTGAGAGTTTCATAGACACATACAATGTATTTTAATCCTACCTACCCATTTTCTTCCAACTCTCTTCAGAATTCACCAACCCATTTCTGTCTTGACTCCATGGCCCTTGTGATTATTATACTTTCTAATAGCCCACTCTTTCCAACTAGCACTGCCTGTGTGTGTATGGGCCATGAGATCACTGTTGCCCAGGTAACCTCTTAGCAGCCTTCTTTCTTCCTCAGCAACCACCCACTGTCAATAGCTTTTCACCTTGGGCTGGGGTTTCAGGAACTCCTGCCCTCTCCCATCCTTGCTTGAACCTTTTTTTGTTTGTTGTTGTGTGGGCAACCACAGCTGCTGTGTGCTGATGTGCATACAAGCAATACCAGTCCAGAAGACAGTGTTTCACAATTCTCTTCCCCACCTTCTGGCTCTTCCATGCCTTTGGCTCCAGCTTCTGAGCTGCTCACTGAGCATTTGAGGGGGAATGTTGATATACTGACACATTTATGGCTGAGCACTCACTGGCTACAGTACTATTCGTTAAAAATTTCCTGTGTCTGAAAAGAATATCCACTCAATTGACTGGTGCAATATTTTATACACCTAGATCAAGTTGGTAGTTAAATTAGTTTACTCAAGCCCAATTTTCATGAGTAATTTGGTTTAATCTATCAATAATAGAGTTGTAGTGAAACTCTCCCACAATTGTGATGATTAATGTATCTTTCTCTCCTTGTATTTATACCCTATTCAATGTTATCCATCTTCTGAGCTTATGAGATAAATAGTTTTGGATTTTAAAATGTTAAATTTCCCTGGCTATCAATCTTCCTAACATATGCCGAGTCTCTGTGCACTCATTAATATTTAAATTTTTAATCCATATTTTATCTGTTATTCATATAATTAGGGTAATTTTCTTTTGCTTCTCTTTTAATATAGCCTGTGCCATATTTGTGTTAGTCATTTTTCTAACACTGTAACAAACTATCTGTGATAACTACTATACAAGTAAAACAGCATTTTTTTGGCTTATAATTTTGGAGGTTCCAGACTATGATAAGGAAGGGAAATGGTTTGGTTCCTCTTGTGTGTCAACAGTTGATGTATGCAGCTCTAAACTGCAGAGGCTGAGGAAGGCAGACTCCCACAATTCCTTCTCAAGGACATCCCTCAAATGACCTAAAGTTTCACCAACTAAAATGTCTTTCTCCTCCAATTATTTTTAAAAGAATATACAGTATTTGTACTTTTCATTCAGTGAACATGTGTATTGTTTAAAAGGAATAATGAACACATATAGTTTTCTAATATATTCTTTTCCTAAATAATGCAAATATCTGAGATGAATAGACTTTTGCTTCTGATTGGACACTGAATGAATTCTTCCTTATTCAAAACCAAAGTTAAATAATAAGATAATGTCAATGAATATTTATACTTGACATATTTATTGGTATATTTGCTAACTAGTACTTAATTGTTTTCATATTTCTTATTTCACAAAAATTAATTTATAAGTGTACATGAATACATTTTATTTAGGAAAAGATTCACATTTGTTCTTATTATTTAGAGTTTCATTGAACATCAGTTGTTTTTCAATTTATTTTCTCTTTTCTCGGACTTAATTACTATGTTCCTTTCCTGGTTCCCAAAATTGCTCTTGTAAAGTCAAGCACCAAGACTGGTATTTCCTCTTTTCTTTTATGAAGCTCTCCATTTTGTATGTTGTTATGGATTATTTCAATTATTTTTGAAATTTTGAAATTCCCTGAGGTACGTGCATTTCAAAAGATGTGTTATATTATGAATTCTGGAATAGTCCCAACCATTCTTATTGAAGATCATCTCCTATTTCTTTACCCTTAGAATATGAATAATTATTAGACAAACATAAGCTATCTTTTGTGTCTTCTAGTGTGTATATTTATATTAAGCATGTCTTCTGTTTTAGATTTTTAACAAATTTTTTGGCAACTTCATACATGTATGCAATGTATGTTAATCGTATCTACCTCAAAACCCTCTTTCATTTCTCCAGAGCCTTCACTATGCACTGTTTTCCTCTCCCAATTTCATGGCCCTGTCCCCCTCTTTTTTTTTAGCCATGGGGTCCAGTTAGTGCTTGTTGTATGAACACAGGTGTAGTGCTCTCCACCAGAGCATGGCAAGTTGCCCGTGACCACACCTTTAAACAAAAATGACACCCTGGCCCGCAGCCTGTGAGCCCCTTCCCCATGCATGCTGGGATGCTGACTGGATTGACCTTGTGCAGGTCCTGACCAGGTAGTCACAGCAGCTGTTCATTTACAAGTGCAAAGACCTTTTCGTGAAATTTCTCCCTGTGAAATTCTGATCATTTCTTCAGATTTAATGGTTACATAAACCATCATTCAGATGATTCAGCTAAGTTTGTAGTATTACACTTCAAATTTCAATCTTTTAAAAACAGTTTTAGGGGTGACAAAGTAAGTTTCAATGGTCAAGAGCACTCGCTGTTCTTGTGGAGTACCCATATTCATCTGCCAGCAACCACTTGTAACTTCAGCTAGAGGGGGATCTAATAACTCTGGGTTCCCAGGCAACCACACTCACTCACATGTATATACCCCCATGCAGGCACAAACATATACAAAAAAATAAAAATAAAAATAAATCCTTAAAATTATTTCAGAAGAATTATATGTTTTTTCTGATGTTTCTGATTATATTTTCTTTTCCTTAGTTTTTACTTATTATGCCCCACTTGCTTTATGATTAGTCCTTTAAAACACATTTGTGGAAATCATTGGAGAAATAGCTCGAAGTTAAATTTCTTAGAATTTAATTTCCTTTGTTTTCTTTTAATTAATTATGGGTATGTTAGTACAAAAGATAGGTACCTCTTCATTATCTCATACTGTGATATCAAAAACATGAAACATGTTTCTCTGTTTTGCAGAATTTGTTTACTTCTATGAAAGTTGTCAAGAATATATCCACTGTGCTTAGTCCTGCCGTGATTAAATGTCTCAGGGCAGTGGGACTTAAAGGAGGCTTCCTCTTCTCTCAGGAGGAGAGGGAGGAGTAATAGGGGGAGAGATTTATGCGGATGGGACTAAGAGGAGAGGAGGAGGAGGGATGTGATTGGAATGTTAAGTGAATAAATAAATAAGTATGAAAAAAGAAATTTATCCACTAACATTTTTTAGTATATGTTTTTCAAGATGCACATGCATATGAGTCACCATAGAATATAAAAGTATTAAAAGGAATAGAAGAAAATAAATCAAATGACCTTATGATTTTTGCCAGTGTTGGTTGAGGGTTGGAAATATCTTGTGTCCTGGAGTCTTTCATATTAACTTGACACAAGATAGAGTCATTTTGGAAAAGGGAATCTTAATTAAGAAAATGTCCCTGTTCACAAGGCTACAATACGTTCTCTTAATCAGTTATTGATATGGGAGGGTCCAGATCACTGGTTATCCTGGGTGCCATAAGCAAGCAGGCTGAGCAAGCCACAGGGAGCAAGCCAGTAAGCAGCACTCCTCCATTGCCTCTGCATCAGTTCCTGCCTTTTGATACTTGTCCTGCTTGAGTTCCTTCTTTAATTTTCATCAGTGAACTGTGACCTAAGATATGTAAGCCAAAATAAATTCTTTTCTTCCCAAGACGTGTTTAGTGATGGTGGTTCAACACAGCAATAGAAGTCCAAACAAAGACACCTTAAAATTTTCCTTATGACATTGAATAAATGTGGGGATAGTGGACTGCCTCATCTTATTTCTGATTTTAATAGGATTGCTTCAAGTTTGATTCCATTTAGGATGCTGATGGCTGTGGGTTTGCCATAAGTAGTCATTTTTACATTGAAGTTTGTCCACTTCAGTCCCAGTCTCTGTAGAAAGTTTACCATGGAGGCATGTTAGATTTTATCAGAGGCCTTCTATTGATACAATTTAAAAAAGAATCTAGACAAGGCACACTTTACTCTTGATCAAGAGAATGTGCTTGGAAGATTGAATAAAGTGCATTTGGTTTACATTCTAATGAAGTGGTTACTGTGTCTTCCCCCCACTGGAGTTTGACCTCACAGTCCTAATTTCATTGGCCAGTCTGAAAAGAACTGGCACACAGGAAATGAAGGAAGTAAAATGGGTCACTGCTCCAAGTAGAAAGAGGTCACTGCTGCAGGTGATCAGATTCCTGAAATACAGTAGTGGACCTGTGTGTAAACAAAGGATTTAATAGGTATGGGTGGGGGTTAAAACATTTACATAAAAGTCTTACAATGTATGTGGGGGGCATAGAAAGATCAGAATTTCTTATTCTAAGCATAAGTTTTATAGTATTTGATAGAAAGGTCTCATATTTATTATTTCTTACAAATCCCTTCTCTTTTTTTCCCAAACTGTGAGATGCTGGAGCTTTCTGTCTCATCTTGGAGTAAGAAAGTGCAATAAAAAGGAAGTACCTGTTTAGTAATAGTTGACTCAATAAACCTGGGTTAGATCCATGGTGCAGGAATTAATTACTTCATCTGTTTTATTGTTGTGGTTTAAGGTGAGTCTATACTCCTACGGGTGGTCCCTTGGACAGGAGATTGACCTTGCCCCATTGGAATGCAGGTTTGTCCCCAAGCCAGAGAGGCTGCTCCCTTACCAAGGAGGAGGCATTTTCTCCTAAAAGGCTACTTTAACTACTTTAACATTCTGCCTCCCCAAAGAAGCATTTAGGAACAAGATCAGAAATCAGCTCTCCAAACACCTGGCATCTTTGGCTTCTGGCAAAGATGTAGCTGACAAGGGTCTCATGGACATTTCTTGGCTTAAATCAAGAAAACAATCGGTTATTTCCCCTTGCGGTCTTTTCACCCTGAACTGCCTAGTCAGTTTCTGCCTCCTGTTCTTACCATTCTCCTCCCTCTGAGAGTAACCTTAACAGACATTATGGGAGTGGGTGGTGAATAATCTAGTTTCTTCAAGCTGAGTTTGGGGACACCATTTGGAGTAGTTTTGAAGTACTGCTTCAAAGGTCCTATTGAAAAGACCACAACTGTCATCTTTAGGGAGAAAAACAAGTCCTTGATTGGTATCTGGAAAGGATTTTAAAATGTCCAAATCTCAGTCTATTAGAATCTCTTGATAGCCTTTGGAGATCTGACTGGGCTCTTTTCTGTAGCCTCTATGGTTGGTCTCCAGAATGATGAACCCACAACTCAATTTCACACCCTTTGATTCTTATTGTAGCAGCTAAAAGTGTGCATACCCTTCCCATATGACTCTTAATAGGCAGAGAGAAGATATTTAGCTACCATTTAGTTTTTAGGTTAAAACAACAGTGCACCCGACTCTCTTGGTCATGGACAAGTGCTTCAATGAGACAAAGTCTGAAGTCTTATACTTGGGAATAAATCTTTTTAAAGCCCATTTATATTTTATTTCATTTATTGACTATGTGTCTATTTCCAGGATAAATCCAACTGGATGGTGGTGTTACAAGTATTTTATTGAGGATTTTTGTATCTATGTTCATGAGGGATATTAGCCTATTGGTATAATTTTTGTTGTATCTGTTTTTTTTCTATTAAATATTGGCTTTGTATGAGTTTGAAGTGCTCCTGTTTCTACATTCAAAAGTAATTTAGGAAGTACTGATTGTAGATCTTTGAAAGATCTTTATACTGTGAATCCAACTAGGTCTGTGGAGAGTTTTTGTTTGGGGTGTGTGTGTGTGTATGTGTTTGTGTGTGTGTGTGTGTGTGTGTGTGTGTGTGTGTGTGTTTATCTGCAGTCTTTTATTATTATTTTGATCTCTTTATTTGTTATGAGTTTGTTTAAATTGTTCATTTTTTCTTGGTTTAGATTTGGTGATTGGATGAATCCAGAAACTTTCCCATTTCTTTTAGATTTTCTAACATAACGAAGTATAAGTTTTGAAATTACAAAACTTTTAGGGGCATTAAATGGCTGCTCATTGGTCAGGTACACAGGCTGTTGTCTAATACCAACAGTGATCAGTCAAAAGTGTATCTTTGATGATCCAATACTTATTTGGTTATGTTAGTTGCTCTATAAAATAAATAAAACAGCCACCAAACTCTTTAGAATGTTCCCATTGAGCAGAAAGAAATGTGTGTGATGGTTATTTTCCAAGTTCTCTGCTTCGGGGTAGCAGATGAGACACAAGGAGCTCCTCAAGTTCCTCCTGCCAGGATTTTCTACTGTGATGAACTATACTTTTGAATTATGAGTCAAATTAAGCTCTCCCTTCCTTATGTTGATTTATTACAGCAACATAAATATAATCAAAATACTAGATAAAGGGTTTACCGATCCTACTGTAGACAGCGTATGATGAGGAAAACACAAGGAGTGTCTCCTGTGTTTATTTTTGTCCAAGGAGAGGCTAATATCTCTACTTTGACCCACTACATTTTTAAATTCAGAAAAATACAGAATTACAGAAAAAATACATTGGAAGGTGAAGATCTGAACTCCAAAAGCATGCTTTCTTAGTTAGCTGATCTTCCTGAGATTTCAGAGAATGGGACAGGTGGCTGGAATGGGGTTCTGCCCTGGGTCATACCCTATGGTCATTGGTAGAACAAGGCAATTTTGTCTCAACAAATAAGAGCAAGTGTTTGAGTTTGATTCTGATATAGGAAAGATAACACTGAATTCACAGCTTCTAAAACTTATGGGAACCCCCTGAGCCCATAGGTACATATTGTTTCTTGATCTTATTATGTTTTAGAAAGGACAGTGGGTATAAAAGCTTGTAAGATAATACCCCAGGTGTGACATCAAAAAGACACAGCCAATTTGCTCACCAGTTTTTAGCTTTGACCAATGTTTTCATTTCTTCTAAAAATAAATCTATTTAATTATTTTTATTATGTATGTGAGTTCCTACATATATATGTATCTGCAATATATATATGAATGCCCTTACATATGTGTATTTGTATTGTATGCATGCTTTGTACTCACAGAGACCAGAAAAAGATACTAAATATCTGAAAATAGAATTGTAGGTTGTGTGACCTGACCGATGTGGGTGCTGAGAACCAAACCCTGGTCCTCTGCAAGCAGAAAATGTTCTGAACTCTTGAATCATTCCTTGAGGTTCTCTCTTCTTTTTGTTTTTTTAAAACAAAAACTCTGTCTTTTATTTTAAAATAATTCCATTATTAACTTTGAAAATACCATTTTCTTAACTTATTATTGCTAAATACTGTGTTGTATTCAGGAGTAAAATGATGATTATAAACATATCTACCTCTTTATACCTGCAGGTGTAGTTTATCAGATTAAAACAACTTTGGGTCAATCCTATCTAGGTTAAACAATCCAGAAAATTTAAAACATCAAGATTTGAACTTGTCATATGTCCCTTACTGCAGCTGACTTCATGCATGCAGGAACTGATCATATGCAAACAGTATGCATGCTGCAGTATATAAGGCATGTGGATGATGGTTTGTGATCCTAAAGAAAGTTCTAGAATCAATCAACCTCAAATACAGTATGTACATACACGATGGTTATTCTTGGTTGTCAACTTGACTACACCTGGTATTAACTAAAACCCAAGTGGATGGATCTACCTGTGAGAGATTTTTTTGTTGTTGTTTGTTGGTGAATCATGTGAAAGACCCACCCTAAATATGGATCTTCTGAAGTGAGAAGACCCACCTTATATCTGGGCTGCACTTTCTGCAGGCAGCCTATATGAAGGACGTGAAAAAGAAAGCTCTTGCTTTTTGCCTGCGTGCCCTTGCTCTCTATGGCTAGTTCATTCCTTCACTGGCATTAGACCCCACTTCTGTGGGATTCCCATGTCTACCAAAGAGCAGGTGAGGCATCCAGCTTCCTGGACTGAACAATTAGTGGATGCTTGAACCTTCTGTTGGGAGACAACCATCGTTGGAATAGTCAGAAAATAACCTGTAAGCCACTGTAGTAAATCCTATCTATATATATTCATTCTTTCAGTCTGTTTCTCTAGAGAACCCTGACTAATGCAATACACACATATATATTATAATTACAAAAATACATCTGCAGTTGAGAGAGATTATAAAAATATGAAAGGCTTCTGGAAGATGGTAGTGCAAGCAATTTTAATATATTTTCTGTTGTTTTATTTAAAATTATTATGAAGTATGTGTGTTATTTTCTATATGGAAAATACCTCAAGAAACTTTAAAAAACTATAAATATTCCAAATACTTATTTGGTTATACTGATAAATCTTCAAATAGCTACTTCTGGATTTCTTCCCAGCTATCCAACCTGGATTTCTTCACCAGAACCACTGACAGGTCATTGGTTAGTACCACTGTCAGCTGCTGTAGCCTACTATAATTACAAGTTCAACTCTCATGAGATAACTAACTTCAAGGTAAATTTGGTTTCTGAATTCCTTTTGTTCAATGACATGTCAATATTAGAAACATCTTTCACTGTAATAGATGTCCGATTTTGTTTTAGTGGAAGAATGCTGTTTCAAGTTTCTGTTGAACATCTGGTTCACTGTTACAGTCAAGTACCCACATGAGGAGAAAGTTTCTTAAAGAGATAATGATTTTTGAAGAAAGAACAGCTTGTTAGAACATGATCAGAACATCTTCCAGTAAGAAAAAACAAGAAATAATGGCTTATAGAACTGGAAGATGCATTCAGTGATGTACGATAGGCAGGCACTAGGTTAGCAAGGGTTAATGACTGAATACTTAAGCACGTGGAGACAAAGATGATGATACTCATGCTTCTAGTATAAGAGTGTTAAGGAACTTCCATAGGCAAAGGCAAGGAAAGATAGCCAACATTAAGTAAGGCAGCTTCAGCAGACAATTGCTATCTCATAGATAATTCTCTGAGCAAAGACATACTCATAGTAACCCTGTGATAGTTCTTTTGATATTCTTCCTACCATGTGACTTGTTTCTTTCTCTTTTGGATTCTCCATTGCTAGGATACAAATGATGCCCTTATATTTTTCAGTATGGAGTGCCCTCTGGGCAATCAGACAATCCTTGGTTGATTGGTTTCTCCTCCAAGACATTCTCAGCTAGTCTTATTTTATGTAGAATATCTTTTCCCCACTGGTGACTTCTGACTCTTAAACCCTACAAAACCAACTCCTGCCAGATGCAACACTGCAGGTTTTATATCAGGGAAAAATAGTCTTGGTTAATAGGATTTCTTTGTTCTCTCTACTACGACCTTCATTTCTGTGCTCGTTTACAGATGAACATCTCACAGGGTGCCTGATTTATACTGAAGAATTCTAGCATATATTTGGCAACTTTATGGAAAGGAGAAGGTGAGGTGCACATAATATAGACAATAACATACCCCTGAGATAAAAAACAAATCCTTGGCTTTCTCAAAGAAAAACACATGCTTTCTTAGATGCTTACATATTCATGTTGCATGGATGGTATTGTACATGTGAGATACACACATAGATAGCATATACATGTTTACATGTGTATATATATGTACATACATATATATTAACATATACATATGAAACTTTCACTATATGGGTCTAGCCTGAAACTTCCTATGGTTTCCAGCTCACAGAGATCAACCTGTCACTGCCTCCTGACTTCTGAGCTTAAAGTGGTGTGACACTATACCTGCCAGCCACTGTATGTACAATATGTGTGAGTATGAGTGGGCACATGCTACAGTGCACATGTAGAGGTCATGCAACAACTTTCAATGTGACTCCCTTTTTAACTATGGGTTCTGGGGATTGAACTCAGATCACTGGGCTTGTGTTTTATCCAAGAGCCATCTCAGTGGCTCTTTTACCATTGCTTTTAAACCTTTGATAGTTTCATAATCAATGGCATCCAGGAATGAAGAAAATAGACTACATTTCCTTCCTTGTAAGTCTTGCTTTGATTTTGAACATGAGTGATTGGATGTATAACTGAGTAATTTGAGATCTTGAGTAATGCGGAATGATCATCTGCCTTTGGTAATCTGTAAATGCAGCCACAAAGTAAGTCTCTGTCTGGAGCCAGTGGGAGATCTATATTTACATTTTCGAGCAGGGCTTGCCTTCTTTTAAACCCCAAGACACTACTGAAGATCTAGAGAGAGAGAGAGAGAGAGAGAGAGAGAGAGAGAGAGAGAGAGAGAGAGAGAGAGAGAGAGAGAGAGAGAGAGACTGCTAAATGAGGGGGTATTTTTTTGTTTGTTTTTTTTCTTTTTCATCTAAAAAGAATTATTTTAATAGAATTTTAAGGATTTAGCAAAATACACAAAGGTGAAGTTACCAATAACTAAAACACATAAAACAACAAAGTCTAGGTCTTGGTTGGATAAGAGAAGGGTGAGTAACATATAGGCTATCAAGGTGTGAGTGTGAGTGTGTGTGTGTGTGTGTGTGTGTGTGTGTGTGTGGTGTGTTGCATGTTTGTATGTGTGTTGAATGTATGCATGTTTGTGTTGTGTGTGTATGTGTGTTGTATGTATGTATGTATGTGTGTTGTATGTATGCATGTCTGTGTTGTGTGTATGTGTGTTGTATGTGTGTGTGTGTGTGTGTGTGTGTGTGCGTAGTGATCATAATTTTCTACCTTGAAATAAAGAAGTTGAAGAAATGATCAACAATGTATTCTTGTCAAAAAGAATCGTCCTGTTGGGTCTTACATTGGCTAACCTTCCTCCATGTCCTGGGTAAATACATGATGATGAACTCTAAACCCTCAATAAAAGCCAAAGATGTCTACAAAATGACTCCAGAAAACCTGAAGCATCCAGGATGATAACCACTTTATTTCTATATTTGGTGAGAGTAAGGTTCCAGACAAACAGCAAGGCAGGGCATACATGTTCATTCTGATGCTAACTATACTTTTACCCATGCGCAGTGGCGTTCAGTGCTGGAGTATGTGGCTTTCCCCTTCTGGGTCCCCAGTTTAGAAAGGTCATCATGTGCAACCATGCATGATGAAAAGAACAAAATGGGGAAGGTAACCTTTGGCTGAAAGTAGGAAATTAATTCTAAGAAGTGCCAGCCCGAACCCCAAATCCTGGTTCCTGCACCATAAAATGATGCAAGATGCTCATTTCTATGAATAGCAACTTAGACAAGTTAACTGGTTATTTAGAATCCCCTAGAGTGGGGCCCCCACCTGCTCAGAGGAGAAGGGAGATGGGGGGAAGGATTATGGGGAGAAGTGACTGTGAGGGGGACAGTGAGCAGGGTGTAAAGTGAATAAGTTAAAAAAAATCTCTGCAATGAGAAACCTTTGTCTTAGATTAAAAAAAAAAATTTTGGTACTTACCACCCTCTGGAACAAGGGATGGGAATCCCTCCCCATTCCTCCCCACCTTCAGTTTGCAAAGAAGCCAGCCTCCCTCCACTGAGAGCACCTGGGGACCTACTCTTGTGCTTTACCCCCTGTCCATATGGATGGTGGTCTGGTGCAATGGGAGGATCTGTGGAGAAGAGTTCGGCACCTTCCTGAGAGTCCCTCTCAGCCTTACTCTTAAGCCAAACCTTCAGTTGTCTCTTTGGAATGTGGGAAGGAAACCATTACAGTCATATAACTCAAGAGTTGTTAAATTGTTCTATGTGTTTCAATCATTATGGTAAACAGTATATTAATAGTGTGTGTATGTATGTGAGAGGATTGGGGAGCTACATTTGGGGTGCTCTAATTTTGAAACATTGTGTGAGCCTACCGTTGGACTTCATAGTTTTGGGAATAGATATTTGGGAAAGTCATGCTGGAGGAGGAAGACTGCTTTTGGCTTATTGTTTCAGTTGCTTTGGGTCTGTGATAGCGCTATTATCTACACAGTGACAGTGGGAGTTATGAAAGAGGAAGTCATCTTATGGCAGTGGGAAGCAAAGATCAGAGAAAAAGATTGGAGGCCTAGTACCTCTTTGGTGAATACATGACCCAACTTTCCCTAGGCCTCTCCTCCACAGCACTTTCTAATAGCACCACAAATAGTTTTTTAATTAATTAATTAATTAATCAATCAATTAATTAACATCCCAAACACTGGCCCCTCCCAATAGCCCCTCACAGAGTTCCTCCTTCATTCCCCCTCCCCATTTCCTCTGAAAGGGTAAACCCCCTGGGGATCTTCCCAACCTCCCCAATCTCAAATGTCATTCAGGGTTACATGTATCCTCCCCCACTGAGGCCAGACAAGTCAGTCCTACAGGAAAAAGAATTCCACAGTCAGGCAACAGCTTTAGAAATAGCCCCCTGTTCCAGTTATTTCAAACCCACATAGAGAATGAGCTGCGCATCTGCTACATGTGTGCTGGGTGTTTGGTCCAGCCTGTGTGTGCTCTTTGATTGGTTGTTCAGTCTCTGAGAGCTCCCAGGGGTCCAAGTTAGTTGGCTCTTTTGGTTTCCTTGTGGAGTTCCTATCTTCTTCAGGGCCTTCAATTCTTAAACCCAACTTTTCCATAAGCATCTCCAACTTCTGTCCAATGTTGTCACAAATTGTTGACAAATCCTTTTGCATACAACCTTTGAGGAATATTCAATGTCCAAACTATAACAAGCATCAGTGTTCTATTCCCACAAAATTAGGGCATTTTCTTTTGAACGTTCTCACTTCCAACTTTCTGCAAATCTTATAATGTAGGTGACTAAAGTCAAACATATATTTGAAGTTAATTTTGTGGTATCACTACCATACCCTTCATACATGTTAAGAACTAGGCAAACCACATGAAATTGCATTTTTATAGGCAAAAGTCTAACCAGTATTATTTGTTGTTTATGATTCAGCCTAGTACTGTAGGAACAATCTGGGAACTCAAGATGAATCTAAAGTACACGAGGAAGGGAAAAAACAAAACTTAGATCTAGGGGTCCCCCAGCTCTCAAAGCTACACTGTGACTACAGACAGTGATGCAGTTGACTTGTTTGTAATTTTTCTCTTTCTTTGAGATGGAATCTTGCTTGACTTGAAATGATAAGCACAGGTTAGTGCTCTCACCTCTGGGGTCATCGTGGGCTAATGTTCTCTGTGAGTCTCCATAATTTTTACACTGCAATGTGTACTTTCCTTCCTCTGTATACAGCTTGAAGATGTGTATTTGCTGTATGTATTTCCTGCAAGTCTCAACTTGCATGGTGTTTGTGATTATACAGCCTTTTCAGAGTGGTTGAGAACTAGTGGTTCTCAACCTTCCTTAATGCGTCACCCTTTAAAAATATCATTGGATATTCTCTGTATTTATAATTCAGGTGTTATTCTTTTTCCACCAATTCCATCCTCCCCCCATTGCCTCCATGAAGGTGCTCCCTCTCCCAACCTCCCTTTTCTACCTCAGTGCCTTTGCATTTTTCTACACTGGGAAATGAGCCTTCACTAGATCAAAGTCCTCTCCTCTCACTGATGCCAGAGAATGCTGTCCTCTGCTGCATATGCACCTAGAGCCATGGGTCTCTCCATAACAACTCATTGGTTGATGTTTAAATCCCTGGGAGCTGTGGTGGGTTTAGTTAGTTAATAATTTTGCTCCTCCCATGGTGTTGCAGACCCTTTCAGTTACTTCAGCCCCTTCTCTAGCTCCTTTCTTGGGGTCTCTGTGCTCAGTCTGATGGTGAGCTGCAAGCATCCTCCTCTGGCAGAGCCTCTGAGGAGGCATCCATATCAGATTCCTGCCAGTAAACACTACTTAGCACCAGCAATAGTGCTTGGGTTTGGTGGCTGCATAAGAGAAGGATCCATAGGTGAGGCAGTCTTTGGATGGTTTTTTATCCAATCCCTGCTTCACTACTTTTCCCATTATTTCCTCCCATAAGTATCTGTTCTTCCTTCTACAAAGGACTCAAACATCCACCTTCTGGCCTTCCTTCTCTTTGAGCTTCATACATTCTGTGAATTGTTTTTTGGGTGTTCTGAACTTTTTGGGGGGGTTAGTATCCATTTATCAGTGAGTACATACCATGAGTGTTCCTTTGTGACTGGGTTACCTCACTCAAGATGATAGCTTCAAGTTCCATCCACTTGCCTGGGAATTTCATAGAGTAGTTGTTTTTAATAGCTATGTAGTATTCCATTGTGTAAATGTACCACAATGTCTGTATCCATTCCTTTGCTAAAGGACAACTGGGTTCTTTCCAGCTTCTGGTTATTATAAATAAAGCTGCTATAAACATGGTGGGACATGTGTCCTTGTTAGATGTTGGAGCTTCTTTTGGATATATTCCCAGGAGTGTTATGGCTGGGTCCTCAGATAGTACTATGTCTAATTTTCTGAGGAACTGCCGGACTGATTTTTAGAGTGATTGTACCAGCTTTCAACCCCACCAACAATGGTGGAGTGTTCCTCTTTCTCTACATCCTTTCCAGCATCTGTTGTCACCTGAGTTTTTAATCTTAGCCATTCTAACTGGTGTGAGTGGAATCTCAGGGTTATTTTGATTTGCATTTTTCTGATGATTAAGAATGTTGAACATTTCTTCAGGTGCTTCTCAGCTATTTGATATTCCTCAGTTGAGAATTCTTTGTTTAGCTCTGTACCTCATTTTTAATAAGACTGTTTGATTCTATAGAGTCTAACTTTTTGAGTTCTTTGTATATATTGGGTACTAGCCCTCTATCAGATGTCAGGTTGGTAAAGATCTTTTCCCAATCCGTTGGTTGTAATTTTTTTCCTTTTGATAGTGTCTTTTGACTTACAGAAGCTTTACAATTTTAAGAGGTCACATTTGTCAATTCTTGATCTTGGAGCATAAATCCACTGGTGTTCTGTTCAGAAACTTTCCCCCTGTGCCTCTGTGTTCTAAACTCTTCCCCACTTTCTGTTCCTTTAGCTTCGGCATACCTGATTTTATGTGAAGGTCTTTGATCCACTTGGACTCGATGCTGCAACCCTTTAATACAGTTCCTCATGTTGTGGTGACCAACAATCATAAAGTTATTTTTGTTGCTACTCCATAACTGCAATTTTGCTGCTATTCTGAACTGTAGCATAAATATCTGTGTTTCCTTATGGTCTTTGGTGAGCCCCCTCCCCAAAGGGGTCTCATCCCACAGGTTGAGAACCACTGACCTATATTCATTTTTTGAGAATTCTAAAACCTAACCCAATCTGGATTTCTGCACACCATCTTAGCCCTTTTGAGTATGTATCCTTTGGATCATAGGGAAAACAAACAAACAAACAAACAAACAAACAAAAACCAAAAAAATGTCTTTCACTTTTTTGTTGCTGAAACAGAGCCTTACTGTGTAGTCCAAGCTAGCTCCCAACCCAGAATCCTGCCTCATCCTTCCGTATACCAGGATTACAAACTAAGCCACCCTACCAACCTTTCTGTTTGTTTTCATTCTTATGAGACTGTTTTTATAAATCTGTTGCCAGAGAAAGTCTTTGTTTGTAAATTGTGCTACTGGGGATCCAAAGCATTAGTTCTCTGCTGTTTTCAAGTATTTGTTTAAAGGGCTTAAAAATCGCCCTGCACTTTTATAACAAAGTGTATCTGGGTGAGTGCCATCTGTGGTCACTGTGCTACAAGTAATTTATTCATTACATTGGCAACAAAGGTAAATTAAGCATTTGACAATGAGAAGCCCAGGAAGATAAAACATCTTCAAGGCTAGCCCATCCTTAAATGATGCTAGTCTGGGATTCATATCTTGGGTGTATTGGACTTCAGACTCTGACATCTGATTGCAAATTCGTATCACTTCTTTAGTGCTGGATCCTGAATTATTTTATTTTATTACTTACTTAAGTATTTGATGCGGCAGTTTTATATGCAACTATGCATACCCGTAATTCAACATCTAAACGAGTTTTAAAACCTGTGTTGTCATAATGTATTCATGTTCTTTCAATAATTAGATAACAGCTTTTTCTTTGGGGTCAGGTGTTTAGGTCCTTGTGGAAACAGTACCTTGATTACATTAAGTGCCAAGATGCTTGAGCCAAAGTGACAAGCTACTAAGCCCCTTATTACAGCTGTTTCTGTGATACTGTGCAGGATTACAGAGACAGAGGCGACTTCATGCCGAGGAGCTTTATCCCTGAGGCCAGGCTGTCACAGAGCCCTCACAATGACAAGCAGGCCTTAGGAAATTGTGCATGTTTGGATTTTAGAGGGAATTCTCTTTTCTGTAGCTCAACAGTGAGTACTCCATTTAGGAATACCTTGCCCTTTAGCCTGGTGAAATTCTCAGCTTTTTCTGTAGGCAATGCAGGGACTATATTTCTGGCAGACACACGATCCAGTGGAATGGGCACAGTGAGAGTGGCTGGAGATATTGGTGGAGTGTCTGGCTCACCCACAAGCAGCTAGCTAAATGTGCCCAGTTTGCATTGTAGAACCCTTTACTCCTTTAATCTCAACTTATTTGTGGCATTAAGTACACAAACTCTTCAACATGACCACCATCTTGTATATGTACTGCAATCAGGAGGCAAAACTATAGTCATCAAGCAGCCAGCGTCATTGAACCCATCTCTTTAGTTTGTATGTAAATGAAAAAGATTCCCCTAAAATTCCTATGGGATGAAAATGGACCATAAGTAGCCAACACAAATGGATTAAAAGGATTATGATATGGGGTCTTTTGTGTCAGGCTTCATTCATGTAATATGATTTTGTGGCATGAAATAATCATGCATTATTTATCTTGTAACTGAATGATATTTTATTGAGTGCACATGCCGTGGGTTTGTTGTTGTTGCTTTTGAGAGAGAATCTTTTGTATTCTTGTCAAGCCTAGAACCTAATATACAGCCCCAAGTGGTCATCTGCTTAAGCTTCTAATTCTCCTGAGTCTACCACCATCACCCCTGTTTTACGAGGTGCTGGGGTTCAAACTCAGAAACTGCATGTGTACTAGGCAAGTTCTGTGTCAACTGAGGGACACCCCAAAGCTCTTCGCATTGTTTCCCATTTGTTTGTTGGCAGATATTTGGGCTACTGCCACTGAATATTGAGTAAGAATATTTGTACATGTTTTTTTTTGCCCACTTATTTTGAATTGTTATGGCCTTATCTTAAAAATGGAATGATTGAGTCATAACAATTCTCTGATTAAGTAGTGACATAGTGGTGCATGCTTATAATTCATCAGGAGCCTTAGGTTGGGGGGTTTAGAGTTTAATGCCAACTCAAAGACATAGAATGACCAAACCAAACCAAATCAACAAATGAAGAACAGTGAAAGTATTTTCCACAACGACTATGTCATTTTCATTTTACAATAGTGTTTGAGGGCTCTGTACTCTCAATGACTCTTTACATTTTCTTCTCTCTTGCTTTGGTGTGAGTGAAGTGAGCTAATTTAGTGAATAATGCTGAACATCTTTTTGTATGATGTTGATCATTTTTATATCAACTTTGGAAAAAAATATATTCAAGTGCCTGGATAACCTGGGATACAAAAGACCCTCTATCAACAACAACAAATCCATGGTGTGTGCACTCAATGAAATATCATTCAATTATACTATAAACGATATTTATTATTTTATGCTACAAAATCATTGTTATGTGAATGAAGGCTGACACAAATTTTATTTATTTTTTTCAAGACTGTCGTACATGAGTATATCCCATTGTGCTGTTTCTACCCCTCTCCTTTCCCCCTTTCCAATGTCTA
Source organism: Micromys minutus (assembly GCF_963924665.1). NCBI lineage: Eukaryota > Metazoa > Chordata > Mammalia > Rodentia > Muridae > Micromys > Micromys minutus. The sequence continues at coordinate 35,650,764 of NC_137969.1, read as the reverse complement.
CTACATCTGATCTCCCAATTCCCTCTGGAACTCATACCTCTTCTTCTGCAATTACATCAATAGACATGTACATATATATGGATATATTTGTGTACACATACACTTTTAATGTCTATATACTGTTGCCTATATTTAGTGTGTTTAGATCATGTAGGACTGGGTAACCTATCAGGGATAACCTAACAGGGGAGATACCTATTCTCCCTCAGCCAACATTGACTGCCTATAATTCTTCATCTAGAGGTGAGGGCTTATGAAATGTTCTTCGATCTATGATGGTGTGTTGGCTGGTGTGGTCATTGTGCAGGTCTTGTGAAGGCAACAAGATTTTTGAGTTTTTATTGGTACAGAATCCGGTCAGATTTAGAAGACACTGACAGCAAACATCCCAGTTGTCTAGACCTTATACTCTTTATGCCTCATTTTTTGTGATGTTCTTTGAGCCTTAAATGTGAAGGTCATGTTGTAGGCATGTAACAGGTATAGGCAGTAAGTTATTCTCTGAATGTTGAACAGTTGAGGATCTCTTTAGTAGCCTCTATTTGCTGCAAAAGGAATCTTCATTGAGAAGAGGCGAGGAATATACTAATTTATGAATATAAGCATAACTAGGGTACAGTTAAAAGCGATTTTAATTTAGGAAAATGGCAGTTGCAGGTTCTCCTCTATGGTCTCTTATCTCCAGACATGGATTCTTTCCTATATTTACAGTACTAGGCATGAGTTTCTCTCCACTGAGAGGTGAAAGTACCACTAGACAGCTTTTGGTTTTCCCCAAGATATATGTGTCATTACTGCACCATTGGTGACATTAGGCCATTGTTGTAGCTCACAAGCTCATAGCTGTGCAGCAGTATTGATTGCTTTCCTTTTCATCAGCAAATTACACACACCTTCTGATAATAAAAGATCTGTCTCTCAGGGAGGCGGTTTTCATGTCAGTGCAAGCTTGAGTTTACCAAATCCTGTGTCCCTAGAATATGCTTTCTCTAGCATTAGACTTTTTTTTTTTTACTTTCAAGTTCTATCTAAGGGCAACAGTCCATATTGTTTAAGAATTGTCTTAGACTCTTGTGACTAACAAACTGAAGGAAAGAATCAAATATGTGGGAGGATGTTAGATGTCCTATATCACCTAGGGAAACATTATCACCCCACATGGCATAATTCCACTGAACACATACACCATATTTTAAAGTGACTTTATAAATAGAATGCTTCCTTATGGGGTTTTTAAATATCCATAGTATTACTTATTTCTCCATCTCCATCTCTTTTCTTCTCTCATGTGTTATCTTCCAACCTCTTTCACATGTTGTGGTCCATCCATTTTCTCTTCCCTTTGTGTATGACAACTGATGAGGGACAGTGACAGCTCTCCTGCTCTTATGCTCTCAGGGTCAACTTTTCCACAATGCCCAGGCAAGGAGTGTGCCCAACAGCCCTCAGATATCATAATGTCCCCATGTGACATCCCACACTACTGTGTAGCCTTTGGTAGCCTCTGCTGAAGGGCCATGGACCCAGACATGACCCTTGTGAGTAGCACCAGCCAGGACCTTACCTTGGTCTTAGGTATCATTATTGGCTGCTCACATCAGGGTGTTCCTTACTACTCTCAAATCTCCAGTTCTGCTTCTCTTCATTGTGCATACCACTCTGCTTTCCTTTCTCTTTCTACTTTCTGCTACTTGCTCATCTTAGTGTTGCCTGGGGCCTCTGAGTATCTGGGATTTTCTCAGACGTGCTATGTTAATCCAACAAGATGACAGCTTTGGCAAGAGATTACATCCAAGGATATGATCTGGCTGAGTAAAGACACACCTTCAATATGCACCTTTATTCCAAAACAATGCTGTCTAATTCAAGGCAGACAGAGAAAGATTTGGCAGAATGGGTCAGAGATAGGGTATGCCCAGCTGTCAAGGGAACAGACAGCAAATAGAGGCTACTTAAAGAACAGTGAGGGAGAGAGAAATCGATTGAATTTAATTCAGTTCAGTTCAATTCAGTTTTGTGCAATTCAGTTGAACCCAGTTAAGTTCAGTATAGTTTGGAGCAGTTCAGTTCATAGACTTCAAAGACAGTTTTTTCAAGCAGAGCTATCTAATCAGAAGCCAAGAGAAGCCAATTCGAATTAGTCAGCTTGGAGAGGAGTTTGAATCAGAACAGCTAAGGTGAACCAGCCAGCCAGAATTCAGAAACAGATAGAAATAATGAGTTTATTTAACATTAAGTCTTGGAGGCTGAAATATTCTAGCAGACAGAGGCTGGAAGCTAAAGCCTTCAATGTCTGGGTTTGTTAGAAGATTAGGTTGTACAGAAGTTAGAAGCTTCTGGGCCTAAGCATAGGGATAGTTAAAAATACTCTGGGCTCAGCTCCAGCCATGTATTCACAAAGTTTGGGTACAGATCTCATATCATTCCTTCATTAGAGGAAATAAATGCAATACTGACATTTACAGTGCTATGCCCCAAATTTGTTGTGTGGTACCAGGCAGATGTTCTTTCCAGCTTGGTCTGTTGACCTAGGCCCTGTGGCACTGGGTGAGGCAGAGGAGATTTCTAGGATGCTCTATCCACCCGGGCCATGTGTATCCAGGTTAGGGTCATGTTTGCCAGCCACAATTTTTTAATCATATTTTTTCCTCTCCTAAGTTCTCTCAGATCCTAGTCTTTACTTCCTTACTCATCCTTTGATAAGGTAAGTTCTTAATCTCGTTATCTTCTCAATAAATGGAAAAATGTTAACCAAGGAAAAAGAAAAACCCAGAAAATTAAAAAACAAAACAAATAAAAATACTTATCAATTCAAAACAGAGAAAGTACACAAAAAATAGAATCCATTTTGTGTAAGTCAACTACTCCTGAGCATGAGACATACTCTGTGGTATTTCTGATATATCCAGTGGGGAAAATTCATTTTCCTTTTCCAAGAAAGTATCAATTGCAAGGAGTTTCTTTTTGGTGTGACTTTGTGCCTATTTCCCCACCTTCTCTATACTAAAATTTTGCCTGTCTTGAATTTGTGCTGGCCTTGTACACAGTGTAACACTTTCTGAGTTCATGTGTTTATTAGCCCTACTGTGTCTGGAAGACACTGTTTCCTTGGAGTCATCTACCAAATCTAACTATTACATTCTTTTTTCCTCTGCTTCCACAAAAATCACTAGGCCTTGAGGAGAGTGGACTCTCACACACACACACACACACACACACACACTGAGTTCAGTTGTATTTCTGTCTCTGTGTTAACATCTATTCCAACAAGTTTCTATGACAAGGGTTGAATGATGTCATAACCCATGGATGGAACAATACACCATTAAGAGTTGTTTTATTGCTGTGCTCACTTAGCAGAATAATAGTAGATTTTCCTCTAGAGAACATGAATAACACACTCTCAGGCTTTTGGCCTTTATTGACAGTGTCAGTTCTATCTCATTGAATGAGCCATAAATCTAATCAAAATGTGTTGGATTTCTCCAATAACATTTGTGCCACTATTCAGCCAATATATCTTGCAGGCAGATTGCAAGATATACTGGTAGAATTTCTGGTCACAGGTTCTTAGCTGGGTGAGGTTGATTACTTTTGTCCTCTGGTAGCATGTTCTCTTAGAGTTTTATTGTGGGAAACAGACACCATGACCAAGGTGACTCTTATAAGGACAATATTTATTTGGGGCTAGATTACAAGTTCAAAGATACACTTCATTATCATCAAGGTGGGAGCACAGCAGTGTCCAGGCAGGCACAGTGCAGGAGGAGATGAGAGTTTTACATCTTCATCTGGAGGCTATTAGGAAGATACTAACTTCCAGGCAGCTAGGACAAGGGTATTAAAGCCCAGGCCCACAGTGACACACCTACTTCAACAAGGCCACGCAGCTAATAGTGCCACTCCCTTGGCCAACCATCACACAAGTATAGTACCTTTCAACACTATGAACACTAGTCAGTAGGATAAAGCTTCTAGTTGGGCACACCAGTTCAATTTTTTTTTTCTATTCTGTGACAAAATTAAATGGTGTCTTCAGCAACAGAATCTTAACATGTCATGAATGGTAACAGCATTGACAGTCTAGCCTGTAATGTTCTGGAGGGTGGGTATCAACAACAGAAATGGAAAAACATAAACTCAGACTAAATAATTCACTACTGGATGAAAATTGATTTAAGACAAAATTCAAGATGGCAGTTAAAATTCTTTTAGAATTGAAGGAAAATGACGACACAAAATATGCTCATACAATGAAGGCAATGCCAAGACTCAAGTTCATAGTGCTAAGTACCTACATTAAAAAAAAGTAGACAAATCATTAGTAACCATGATATACTTAAAATTTTTAGAAAAAAAACCAAGAAGCAATAGCATCCACAAAGAAAGAAATGGGAAGAAATAATAAATTAATAAATAATCAAATTAGTAAAATTATAGATATTAAAAGAGACATCCCAAAAAACATACAGGAAATTCAGGTAATCATAAAGACATACTTTAAAAATTAGTATTTCACCAAATTGGAAAACTTAAAAGAAATAGGTGCATTTTTAATAAACATTACCTACTTAAATCAAGATGAAATCAACAATCCAAATAGACCAATAACCTTTAGTAGAATAGAACACCAATTAAACTCCTAACTTAACAAAAAAGTTCTAGTGGACTCAGTATAGAATTCTACTAGAATTTTAAAGAATAACTAATGTCAAGAATCCTCAAATCACTTCACAAAATAGGAACTGAGGGAACACTTCAAATTTAGACCTTATGAACATGATGCAAAAATTCTCAATAAGGTACTCAAAACTGAATTTAAGAAAATATAAAAAAGACCATCCACTCTGATAAAACTGACTTCATATCAGAAATGCATGGTTTAATATATGTAAAGCAGCAAACATACCTAGCACATAAGCAAATTAAAAGGCTAAAGCAAAGTGATCATCTCATAGATGCAAGAAGGTTCTGACAAATTCTAGTATTCATTCATGATAGAAGCACAGGGGAGAGGAAGCATACAAGAAACAGAGATTAACATGAAAAAGGGATTTTACAGCCAGTCAACATCAACTTAGATGGAGAGAAACTCAAAGTGTTTGCACAAGTCAGGACTTTGTCAGGAACAAGTCAAGAATGTCCACTCTGTCCAGTGGAGCACTTGAAGTCTTAGTTAAGCTCTAGGGACAACTAAAGGAGAGAAAAAGGTCACAACTAAGAAAAGAAAAATTCCATGAATCCATATTTGCAGACCATTTCTCTTTTGATTTCAATATACAAATCATACATTTCTTTAGTTAAATTTACTGTCATTCTATTGTTTTAATACAATTGTGAATGGAGTTACCTTTTTAGTTTCACTTTCACACTTGCTGTGTAGTGTAAGTCCATGTGCCTTCGTGCACAGACATGCACAGAGGCCACAGGAGGTTGTTGAGTATCTTCCTCTATCATTATTAACATTATTACTGTGAGATGGAGTCTCTCAGTCATCTCATTTTATTTTATTTATACAAAAGTTTTATTGGTTATTTTGTTTATATACATTTCAAATGTTATCCCTTTCCAAAAAAATCCCCATCCCACCCTCTCCTCCCACCCTGCCTCCACAGGGTGGTGCTACCCCCTTCCCCACTCCTGCCCTACAACACTAGCATTGACCTATGCTGGGTCATCAAGGCTTCATGGAACCAAGGGACTCCCTTGCCTTTGATGTCAGACGAGGCCATGCTGTATGCAGCTGGAGCCATGGGTTCCTCCATGTGTACTCTTTGTTTGGTGGCTTAGTCCCTGGAACCTCTAAGGGGTCTGGCTGGTTACTATTATTGTTCTTCCTATGGGTTTGCAAACCTCTTCAGCTCCTTCAATACTTCCCGTAACTCCTTCATTGGGAACACACTGTTCAGTCAGATGGTTGGCTACAGCATCCACATGTGTATTTGTAAGGTTCTGGCAGAGCCTCTCAGGAGACATCTACATCAGGCTCCTGTCAGAATAGACTTCTTGGCATCAGAAATAGTATCTGGGTTTGGCAGCTGCAGATGGGATGGATCCCCAGGTGGATGACCTTTTCTTTGGTCTCTGCTCTACTCTTTGTCTCTGCATTTCCTTTAGAGAAGAGCAATTCTGGGTTAAAATCTTGAGAAGGTAGAATCTTAGGGTTGTTTTCATTTGCATTTTCTTGATCACAAGGAATGTTGAGCATTTCTTTAGGTGCTTCTCAGCCATTTGATATTCCTCCATTGAGAAGTTTCTGTGTAGCTCTGTATCCAATTTTTAATAGGACTCTGATTCTCTAGGTTATAACTTCTTGAGTTCTTTGTATATATCAGATGTAGGATTGGTAAATATCTTTTCCCTACTGGTTGGTTACCATGTTGTCCTTTTGACAGTGTTCTTGGACTTACAGAAGCTTTGTAATTTTATGAGGTCTCATGTGTAGATTCTTGATCTTAGAGCATAAGCTATTGGTATTCTGTTCACACCAGACAGAATGTCTAAGATCAAAAACTCAGGTGACAGCAGATGCTGATGAGGATGTGCAGAAAGAGGAACCCTCCTCCACTGTTGGTAGGATTGTAAAGTGGTGCAACCACGCTGGATATCAGTTATATATATATATATATATATATATATATATATATATATATATATATATATACAATGGAGTACTACTTAGCTATTAAAAACAATGAGTTCATGAAATTCCTAGGCAAATGGATGGAACTTGAAGCTATCATCTTGAGTGAGAAAACCCAGTCAAAAAAGAAAAGTCATGGTATATACTCACTTAGAGGGGATACTAGCCTCCCCACACACCCCCCAAAAAGAGCTCAGAATACCCAAGAAGCCATCCACAGAACTTAAGAAGCTCAAAAAGAAGGAAAACTAGAATGTGGAAGCCTCAGTTCTTCTTAGAAGGGAGAACAAAACGGGAGGAAATACAAGGTCAAATAGAGAAGCAGGGATTGAAGAAAAGATTAACAGAGACTGCCTCACCTGGAGAACCACCCCATATGCAGCTACCAAACCCCAAGCACTATTGCTGATGCCAAGAAGTGTTTACTGGCAGGAACCAGACATGGAAGTCTTCTCAGAGGCTCTCCCACAGTCATACAGATACAAATGAGGATACTTGCCGCTAAACATCAGATTGAACTTGGGGATTCCAATGAAATAGCTGAAAGATTTGCACCCTCATGGGAAGAACAATATCATCATCATCAGCCAAGGCACTGAGGTGGAAAGGGTGATTGGGAGAGGGAGCACTTTCAGTGAATCAAGTTGATGGGGAGGAAGAAGGAGAGTCGGCGAGAGGGTATAACATTTGAAATGTAAACACAGAGACTATCCAATAAAATTGAAAAACATCTTGAGAAAGGTGGATGGCCCTGTCCTATAACTGGGGTCTGTGCTTAACCTCTGGATTAACCTCTACAGATTCTCTCTCCCTTTTGTTGGGTATTTCAGCTAATGTCATCCCTGTTGGGTCGTGAAAGACTCTTGATTTTCTGGTGTCTGGGACTTTCTGTTGGATACTTCCAGTTCCTCATTTTTCATTGCTACCTACCTTTGATCAGTTTCCTGCCCTCTGTACATCTCTGCCCACCCGGTTTCCTTTCAGACCTGATCCTGCCCCCCCCTTTCCTCTCCCCTTCCTCTCTTCCTCTCAAGTCCCTCCCACTTTCTACCTCCCATGATTAGTGATTATTTTGTTTTCCTTTCTAAGTAGGACTGAGGCATCCACGCTTTGTTCTTCCTTTTTCTTGAGTTTCATATGGTCTCTGAGTTGTATCAATTTGTATTCCAATGGATATTCCTAATATCCATTTATCAGTGAGTATATACCATGTGTGTTCTTTTGTGACTGTTACCTAACTTAGGATAATAATTTCTAGTTCCATCCATTTGCGTAAGAATTTCATGAAGTCATTGTTTTTAATAGCTGAGTAGTACTCCATTGTGTAAATGTACCACATTTTCTGTATCCATTCCTCTGTTGTAGGACATGTGGTTTATTTCCAGCTTCTGGCTATTATGAATAAGGCTAGTACAAACATAGTGGAGCATGTGGCCTTGTTATATGTTGGAGCATCTTTTGAGTATATGCTCATGAGTTGTATAGCTGGGTCCTCAGATAGTACTATGTCCAAGTTTCTGAGAAACCACCAGGCATTTTAGATGAGATGGTTGGCACTAAGCTTTAGAGAGCCACCTATTTTTTTTCTAATGCTGAAATAAGGGATGTGCAATTATGCTCAGCTCTGTGTGGGGTGCTGGGAAACTGAAAGGTCTTGGCTTACTCAGTGATCAGTGTCCCCAGTCCTCATTTTTATACTTTTCATTGCTAATATTAATAAATATATTTTCATATTGATAAAATATCTGTGGGGTGCCGCCTGCACATTCTCCATTACAAGATGGCACTGACATCCGGCTGGAGTTAGCAGTAAACAAGTCATGTGCACACGTGCTGGGTAACTATCCACTCCTTGAGCTCTGCCTCTCCCGTGGCGTCATATGGCCTGATGAGTTTCAACCAATCAGGGGGCTCCACGTCCAAGGCTAGGACTGATTCCTATATAAGGGGACGGGCTAGATAGTTCGTGGTCTTCGCTTCTACCTGATGTATGCTTATGCTCTGCCTCTCGAGAGCATTAAAGTTTACCGCAGAAGAATCCTATTTCATGTGCCACGTCGTTCTTGCAGGCGAGACGGTTGCGCGGGACATATAATATAACTAGTTTTGTTACTATTGTCTGGTGTTTGGACAAGGTTTTTTTTAGGTTCTTGGTGTCTTACTCATTGAATCAAGCTGTATATGTCCTATACATATGTAATGGTACAGGTCAGAAATATACTGTAAAGAGTAAACATCTGACTACATTTATAAGAGAGTGCTAAAGTTTCCAGGGTACTGCTTCAGGCTTCTTATATGGAGTTTAAAGGAAGGAGAGGCTCATTACTAAGGAGCACAATTTGAGTGTTTTTCTATTTTGATTAGTGTATATGAGTTATGTAAGCTTTTGTTCACTGCATATATCACTTTTTATCTTTTTATAATGCATCTGATTTTAATAATATGCTTAACAAATAATAATATAGTGGTAAATAGGGGATTTTCCCTAAAGGTTCTCATAGAAGGCACTGTTTTCCTTACTTGTCTCGTCCAGATTGATAACTCCCATATCTGTATATATCTGGGCTGTGTTTGAATGCAAGAAACTGGCCTACAAAATGGGATTTTGAGCTCTTCTTTTCTTGCTCAGAATGGGTGTATGAGCATGAAGCTTGATAAACAGTTGTCCTAGGTTGCTAAGCTATTGGTAGGGGAGAGATGTATGTGCACAGTATGTGCATGTAAGGGTTTAGGTTGCCAACGGCATTGATAGTAGATAGAGCTGTGCATAATTCCAGCTAAGTGGAGTCCTCTGTTGCTGAGGTAGTCCGTATACTCACTGCTTAGTTATTAAATTTACTTTCAGTGTGCATTTTAAAAGAATATTTCACTTACACATTGTTTTTTCTACAAGTAGAGATAGTTTTACTTCTTACTTTTCAACATGAAAAATTTTCAATTTTTGCCTACTTGCTCTGACTAGGGTTTCCGGTATAAACTGAAATAGAAATGTCAAGAATGGAGTCAATGTAGTGGCATGTTACTGTATAACAATTATTTGGGAAGCTGAGGAAGGAAAAGCCTTTGAATCTAGGAGTTTGAGCCCACTCTAGAAAAAAGAAAAGGCAAGTTAAAGAGGATGAAATTGGACATTCTTGGCTGGTTCTGGTCTACTTGCAAGCTTTTTGTAGGTTTTTTTTCTCACAAAATTCCTATTTATTCAAACAATGTATTTATTTTCATCATGAAGGGATTGGGTACTTGATACTCCCCTCCTGTGTTTATACGATCATACGGCTTTAATTGAATCACACATATTGAATTTTAGATATTAAACTAACCTTAAATTACTGATGTGTCGGGGGGCCATAGGTACGGTATGTAATTTGTTTATTCTGTTTATGGATTTTGTTTGCCACTAATTTGATAAGACTTTTCTACATTCATCAAAGATCTTTCATGTGATCTTGTTTGGGGATTGTATGTATATATATATATATATATATATATATATATATATATATATATATATATATGACAAATGTCAGGGGCATATTGGAAGTGATCAAATAATGAAACTTCTTCAAATGATAAAATCATGCAAAAAGAACAAAAATGGCTGTATGCTGTTTTTCCTTCATCTTAAACACTTTATTTAACGTTTTCCCAGTTCATTTAATCTCAGTTACACATATTTTTTGAATGAGTTAATGAGAGATAGACTAAGCTTTGCAAGCGTCCAAGGCCTGATGTAATCTTGGTATCATGTGTGAAGATGCCCCGAATAAACTGACTTTTTTCTGCTCTTTGTTTCATTATATTTAGAAGATGATCTATGAAAAGCCTATTAAAAATAACAAACCTGTCTTTTTCTATCTGGGTGAAGTATGATTCCGGTGAGTATTATAGTTCCTTCCTTAATCACTACACTACCTGAAATTAATATCTAGTAGGCAAAATACTAGCAATATTATATTTTAAGGATATGGTCACAAGGCATTTTTCATTTTCTTTTGACAAATTGTGAGTTCTCACATGTGTGCCCATGCATCTGCATATGTATATGATTAAAAATAATTCCACTTTTGAACATAAGGGAGGATTAGAGATGATTCAAAATGGTAAACTGGGAGGATTTAAGTTTCCCATTGATATTATTGTCCAGGGCTAAACAGTGGTGGAAAACATGCAAATTAACTTCTCAGCATAGATGATGTGTTTTCAGACTTCGATAGAGGCTCCGATGTACATTTGAAGCCTGGCATTCTAACCTTGGTGTTAACTCTTTCCTGACAAAGTTCATACAAACATTAGAGGCTGGAACTCAAGAGCCAGAGGAGTGTGACTCCATCACACCTTTCTCCAAGGACAGAGGCCTGATAGCTCCCAGAGTCTTACTGTTCCAGGCAACCACGCCCTCCCCACTTCCCATCTTTTGCCTCCCCACATACTAATCTTCTTTCCACTTCCTGCTTAGCTGGGTGATTGCTGGTCTCTGCCAGTGTTACCTCATTTCCTCTACTGGGAGGTTCTCCTCTGTCTCTTGCCTAAGTCATCATGACGTGGCACACCTCCTTGTGTGAAGTTTTCACTGTGTCATTTCTTTCTATCCCTCTACCTCAAAAGAACACAGATGTCATTTGGAGGATTGTAATCTCTAGTGAGACAAAGTGTCAAACTTAGGGACTAGAGAGATGGCTCAGCAGTTAAGAGTGTGCATGCTATTCTTGCAGAGGACTCAAGGTTTATTCCCAGCACCCACATTAGGTGATTCAGAGCTATGTAGCAGGATCTACTACTTCTGATCTCTGTGGGCATCAACATTCAAGAGTACATTTTCAAGTACCCTCACCTCCAAAAACATGCAATTAAAAATAAAATAAAAATTAAATAATGTGGACTTTGGGGGTGGATAGTCTGCCCATAAGATGAAAAAAACTGTTTGGAAATGTCCATAGGACTAAAGATATTGTCAGCATAGAAAGAGCTGCTCATGAGTGTCCAAAGGCATAGGCAACTCAGTGATGTTGCAGGAAAACTGTCATCTCTGGAGGTAGGACCAGCATTAGACTAAATGTGACAGCACTCCGTGACAGGATTCCATTCATAGACGTACATAGATCACGAGCATTTCTGGTAAATGATGCTATGTGGGATGGACAGGGCCATCTAGAAAATCACTCCTCAGAAACTTCAGGCTAATCACTTGGCAGGAGATTCAGATGCCGGACCCTGAAGTCTAGAAGGAAAGCTATAATCCAAGAAAGGAGTGGTGTTGAAGTAAATAATATTTAGGGGTTTCTACCCTGCCTTAAATCATTTAGTTCCCAAATAAATGACACCAAACCTTTGTATTGATAAGTCTCAAAGCACTAGAGCTGGGCAGATATCAGCCTTTACTGCCATGTACTTACATTACCATCCACCCACTCCATTGCAACTTCTCTCCTCTTCCTCCTCTCCTTCTCTTCGTGGTTCCACCTCAAAGCCCAAGCCAGGGAACCGAAGCTCTGCCTATCTTTCTTCTGCCCAGCTACAGGCTATAGGCATCTTTATTAGCCAATCATGGATAACTTGAGGGTCAATGTTAATACAACAAATGCTGGTATACATGAGTGTCTGCTCATCTTGGAGCAACCAGATCTTGACTACAGAATTTAGCATTTGAATACAAGCAGCATCAGACCAGTACACTTTAGATGGGACTAAATAGATATCCAGAGCATCCCTGAATACACAAAGAACTGAAGACTGGGTACCAAAATGGGTGCTTCTATTTAGCCTTGAGAAGAAAGGTGATATTAAATTCCACTTGCTGGGGAAGAAGAGGATGGTCACAGAGCCTTAAGCACTTGTTACTTCAGTTCAAAGTCATGTACGAACTAGATGTGGACTTGGAGACAGCAACTCAGAATCTAATCTAATTCTAGGTAAGTGACAGAAAAGAGGCAAAGTGGCGTGCTTCTAGTATAATGTCAAGCAAAGAGACCAGCTGCTTGAAGTATGGGCGACTGTCATGTAGAAAAGTTTTCAGGTCACAGGCATCAGAATTTTCATGGTGGAGAGGATTATTATGAAGTGATTCAGTCACTCTCCCAATGTTTACAAATGTACAACGATTCTACTAATTTTCAATAGTCAGAATTCACTTCTAGTGAGTGCATGCATGCCATCTAGAGCCCATCTTCCAAATGCATAGCTCTAAGCAATGGGATAGTAGGTGCCTTGAAAAATCTGCGAGAATAATACCTGGTATAGTCAAATCTTTTCAGCGCCTGTCAACTTCAGAATCCCACTTATTTTTTTAAACTTTATTTTAAAAAAAGATAAAAGAAAAAAATTTAAACATTTTTGCATGAATGTATACAAATACAATTGTGTCAGTGCTTGGCTTTTTTTTTCCTATTTTTTTTAAGGTTTGATACTCTGCATTAAGGTCTTACTAGTTACAATGAGTTACTTGATAGTTTTGCTGGGTATAGCAGCTTGGGCTGGCACTTGTGCTCTCTTCAGGTCTGCATGATGTCTGTCCAGGCTCTTCTAGCTTTCATAGTCTCTGTTGAGAAATCGGGTGTGATTCTGATTGGTCTGCCTTTGTATGTTACCCCACCTTTTCCCCTTACTGCTTTTAGTATTATTTCTTTGATTTGGGCACTTGATGTTTTGACTATTATGTGTCGGGAGGAATTTCTTTTATGGTCCAACCTATTTGGAGTTCTGAAGACTTTTATGCTTCTTGTCATCTCATTCTTGAGGGTAGGGAAGTTTTCTTCTACAATTTTGTTGAAGATATTTACTGTGCCTCTTAGTTGATATTCTTCTCCCTCTTCTATTCCTATTATCCTTAGGTTTGGTCTTCTCATTGTGTCCTGGATTTCCTCGACATTTTGGGTTAGGAGCTTTTTGGTTTTTGCATCTTCTCTGGCTGTTTTGTCTATGTTTACAATGTTGTCTTCGGCCCCCGATATTCTCTCTTCCATCTCTTGTTGTCTATTGGAAATGCTTGCTTCTGTGACTCCTGGTTTTTTTTTTTTTAGGTGTTCTACCTCTAGGGTTATCTCTTTTAGTGTTTTCTTTATTGTGTCAATTTCCATTTTAAATTCTTTCTACCATTCCTTCATCTCTTTGGTTCTGTTTTCCTCTAGTTCTTTGAGTTCTTTGAGTGATTTTCTTGTTTCCTCTTTAAAAGCTGATTCTTTTTGCTTTTTCTCCTGTTCTTGTTTAAGGATTTCTATCAGCATCTTGAGGTATGATTTTAGGTCTGCGTTTTCTTTTTCTGGAGTGTTTGGCATTCCAATGTTTGCTCTGATGGGAGAGCTGGGTACTGGTGTTGCCAGGTTGTCTTGGTTTCTTTGGGATAAGCTCTTTCGCTTTCCTCTTGCCATCTTGTTGTCAGTGATATGTTCTTGCCTTTCCCTTGTACCTGGTCTGTGTCCCTGGATCTCCACTGTTTCAGGTGGTGGATGGTCCTAGCCCTGTTCTGTGCCCCAAAGCCACCGGGTGGGAGCAGAGGTCCCAATGCTGGGTTCCTGGTCCCTGGATCAGGCAGGGCAGGGGTGCGCTTTCTGTTCGCACTCGGCAGAGATCTCTCTGCTCCCTGGCAGCTCAGATCTCCTTCTCACCAGGCCGTAACTTTTGGGAACTGCTGGTCCAGGTGGCAGATGGGCCAAGCCCTGTTCTGCTCCCCAAAGCCACCGGGTGGGAACAGAGGTCCCACTGCTGGGTTCCTGGTCCCTGGATCAGGCAGGGCAGGGGCAGAATCCCACTTTTTGAGTGCTGTCAATAAGCTCCCACTAGAGTTGCTTTACTTTTCTAAATCATCTCTCTTCCTATGGTGCCTCTTTCCATGACTTTCTTTGTTCTTCTTTGTTGCTATTTTGGTGTTTGTTTGTTTGTTTTTAAACAACAAAACATGTTCTTGCCCTCTGACCTACAGGACATTTCTCTTTTCCTCATTGACTTCTGGCATATGCTGTTCTACTTTGCTTTCTGTTGCAGTGATTAAGCACTCTGACCAAAAACTCAGGAAGGAAAGAGATTATTTTACTCACAATTGACAGTCCATTATCAGAGGAAGCCAAGGAAGAAACTCAAGGCAGGAGCTTGACACAGAAACCACAGAAGGGCAAATAAGACTTACTGGTCCTCTGACACAGTCAACCATGTTTCTTAGGTAACCCAGACCTACAGGTCTAGGAATGGTATCATCAGTGGACCAGACCCTCCTATACAATTAGCAATCAAAGAATACCCCAGAGACACATCCCATGGGTTAATCTGATCAAGAAAACATTTTAATTGAGGTTCCTTCTTATCATGTGTCAAGTTGGCATCCAACATTATCCATCACATACCATATTCCTTAGAACTACCACAGAGTGTTTATCATCTACATTCTTGAGACATTTGTTAATTTTAATTTGTAAGATCATTTGGACCTGGGGATATTTGATTTTTAACTCCTCTTATTCCAAAAAGTCATATGAAACATTTATAAATAAGAGTCTGCACCTTTCCAAGACCTTAAAAAGGAGCATACTGAGAGGTTAAGAAAGCACTAATAAATTCACAAGCAGTCAGATATTGGGTGTCTATAATCTTTTTTTTTTTTTTTTACACGAGACATTATTTTTGTGTCTGTGTTTTTATATCACAGTAGAGCATCATTACCTCTGTCTGGTAGGGTTCCTCTTTAGAGATTCCCAGCCTCTTTGACTTGTAATGTACCAGCCATCTGATTAGGATACTGTCTTGACCCAAATGTGTTTGAAGTCCATCTGCAGGAAGGCAGAATATGTGCCTTCCTGAAGATGGCCCGAGAAACCTTGATAAAATGCAGATTCTGACCCGGTAGAGATAAAGTGAAACTTGAACATTTCTAGCAAGTTTTTAGGTAGAATTTGGGTGACAAGATTTGTCAGTTAAGCCGTGCTGGGGGCCTGACAACACTAAGCTAGAATTTAAGGTTCTTTTATGATCAACTGCATGACTTTGAGGAGGTATTTTACCCTCTCTGAATCTCAGTCTTGTGTCTGTAAGGTGGGATCATGCCTATTTCCCAGTCTTATTGGTGGGTGGAGTTCACACATTCCATGCTTTGGGTAATGCCTGGAACCTAATTTCTCAGCAAATGCTTTCCAAACGTCTTGTGTGAATTTTTCAGAAAAAAAATGCTTCCAGGTAAGGCAATTCTTTTGCTATCAGTCAAAACTTGGTAAACCCTTTTCTGAAATTTTTTCTAAGTTTTCAGTCTGTTCAAGTCCTCTGCTCCCATGGTTTGCTTGGAGCTCCTTGTCTCCTGTAAATATCCTCTCATGCCTCTGGACCACAGCTTTCAACCCCTTGTCACTCTACCTGAGCCTTGTTCTGAGCATATGTAGCTTGAGCCCTTCCTTACATTAGAGTCTGGTAGTAAACCTTTTTTGATAGTACCAGAGGTTGAAACTATGACTTTATATGTGTTAGATCAGCATTCTATATGTATCTCAGAACCTCACTTTACTCTTTCCTTCAAGATAGAGTCTCACTAAGTTTTCCAGGTCTTGAATTTTGCACATTCTTTTATTAACCCTGGGAGTGGCTATAATTATAGTCAGTGTCACCAAGTCTGGCTACCAAATCCTTATTCTATCTCAGGAAGCCTGTTGCCAGAAGATGATAAACAAATCTTGTCTACAAATGGACTTTTTTTTGCTTCCTTTTAAAAAAGATTCTTTTTATTTTTATGTGTACGTGTGCTTTGCTTACATGTATATCTGTGTACCATGCCTGATGCCCACAGAGACAAGAAGAGGGTGTTTGATCCCTTGAAACTGGAGTTAGAAGTGGTTGTGAGCCACTATGTGAATTCTGGTAACTGAACCGAGGTCATATGAAACAGTAACAACAAAACCCCCCAAACAGCACGTGCTCTTAACCTCTTCAGCCACAGCCTCTGTATGTTTCTTTTCTGAAAACAATCCTTCCCTGTGTCTATGTCCCCATCCCCCAATAAATTGATTACTGGCTTGTATTTCCCTTAAAGGACTGGCAGCCTGATTGTAGACCAAGAAGTAGCTCCCACTTGGCATTTAAAAACAACTTCTGTTTCTGTTGTCATGTGAGATGTGCAATCCCAGGTGGCTGAGCGTGGCTTTGACCACAGGCTTCCTGCCTGCAAAGCAGAGGAGAGTCTGGCAAAAAAAAAAAAAAAAAAAAAAAAAAAAAAAAAAAGAAAAAAAGAAAAAAAGAAAAAGGGCTCAGTGTACTCTAATGCTGATAACAAGGGGAACACATTCGGTTGTCCATGATTACTAAAGGATATGTAAGAAATATGTTCTCTACAGTGGAAATTGCTGCCCTTGGGTAACAGGAAAAGGATGACCATTACATTATATGTGGGAAATAGAAGATAGTGAAATAGATGCCAAACGTACAGTGCAACCCTGATAAGGAGGTTTGTATCACGGCCTCTTGATTCTCTTTCAGAGACCGTTCTCTTAGGCATTTAAAGTGCATCTGTAGTATCAATCATTGAAGTGAGAGAGACATTTGCCCACTGTGGTTATTGTTATTGGAGGCTAATACTAATAAAGTGATCCTTAAATATCCCCTCAGTCTCCTCTGAGATTGGAAAGAAACGTTAAAGATGAAAGCCGACTTCAGAGTTCACCCGCCCTTGTGAAATGCTGCTATTCTGACATCTCATGAAGTCATCTCAGCCTTCAGTCCACATACCCACCTTTATGTGCATGGGGATGCCACTGTAACAAGATGTGGAAAGACTTACCTAACACATCAGATGGGTGAGTTTAATATAAAGCTTCCTCGGTATGCTGGTATAGTCATGCTAGAGCTTGACTCCCAGTCACCAAAGATTCCCAATGGTAGGAAGTATTACAGAGATCAAGTCCTTAGAACACGGCATTAGGAATAATAGCTCAGGAAGGAATATGTACAACTGCAGACAGAAGTGAGGCCCTGATTTAGGACTATGTGTTAATTCCCACCCACCTGCCCACCCACCCCTGCTGACTCATCCTCTGCCCACATTATGTAGACACAGTGTAGGGTCAGAGGAATGAGGCCACCAGGGGTGCCCAGCTCTGGGAATATCATTCACAATTCAGAGTGATCCTTGAGATCTGCAACATTTCATGTTTTGCAACCTACAACCCTTGGGGACAGACACATGGCCATCCTAGAAACAGTTGTGATACATGCAAACCAAAGGATCTAAAATATGGCAGGAGAATTGGATGGAGTCAGGACTCATGTCAGTAGCAAAAAAAACATGGAGTCAAAGCTTAGAAGCAGGTCCACAAAGCTCTAAGTACTTACTAGGTGAGCTGAAATACAATCAGACTCAACCTCTCAAGTCATGAGAGAGAAAGTTCTTCTCAAGTTGGAAGAAGGTTGTCCACTGTTGCTGAGGATATCATTGTATGAGACTGGATGAGGAAGCCTGGGTACTGGGCCTGCACTGTTCTGGGCTGAGGAAGGCATAACTCTCTGGTAGTCACTATCAGCTTGTAAGCAAAGCCAAGGGCTTATTATTTCTACACACACACACACACACACACACACACACACACACACACACACACACGGGAGTTGGGGGTGGAGCATGTTGTAGAAAATGAGCCAGTGGAGATTGTTGCTGAGGCTCTAGGAACTCTTTTAATGCATCAGAATATATTTCTGCCTCTGAGAGCTTGAGTTCTTTCCCCCAGACAGAGCAGCCTTACTCCACTTGAACTTAAGCCGATCTTTCTGCTCTCTCCACTCACCAAGCACAGGGACTGAAGAAGGGAGGTGGGGAACTTGGTAGGTATGAATCTTCTTCACTCTGGAATCAGGCCCAGCCTTTGAGAAGTTATAGAGTAGTCCCTGATTCCCCACCATCTGCCCTAATGATAAATGGAGACATGGAGATACATCCTGAAGATACATTTGTCCAAGGAGAATCTGGAAAAGACCAGTATTGGGTACCTGGATTTTGAACAGGAGGGAGCTGGGCTTAGTTATTGTCTCAAAGCAATCTCAAACTGCCAGGCTTGGAAGCTGACACCCTGGGAAGCTGAAGAAATTGAGGTCTAAGCAAAGTGGGATTCCAAGGAACATCTTTTACGCATTTTAGGAACAGCGTCCTCAGATGCCCTTCTGCCTCACATGCCAGGAAACCTCTTCCACTAATATTTCTAAGTTACCTGAAACAGGCTTCCATATCTTAGGCACTGGGTGTGGTCCAAAGACGGGCACATTAAAGGCTTGCTCCCTGGTGTAAAAGTTCTGAGAAGTACTGTTTTGAGGGGTTCTTAGGTCATTAAGAGTGTAACCTCAAAGAGAAAATGGGACACTGTGGTCTTCCCATTGCTTGCTGGCCACAAATAATTTTTTCTTTTACATGGTTACACTATAGTTTCTTGTCATAATTCCCAAACAATAAAACCTCCAAAACTCCCAGTCAAACAAACATTTCCTAAATGCATTGACTTAGGCATTTTGTTTCAGTAGATGAATGGCACACAGGTCTGGCACCCTAAATCCCTCTTCTTTCTATTCCCTTCCATTGGGCCCTAACATTCTCAAGTGCTGATGAACTTGTTCTTCTCTTTCTTTATCCTTGCCAAAGAGCTGAAGCTGCAGGCTAAAGTCCAAATTCTTAACTGAAGCTTTAAAGCCCCACGGGACCTGTGTGTCTTGGATCTAGTGCTCCAAAACCTTCTTTTGGTCTTTATCCATGAAGAGTGTTCCAGGTTGTATCCTGGAGCAAACTGCCTGCAGTATGAACATATGTTTCCTGAGGAGCTCTGGGTTCCTTAGGTACACAGTCGCAGCATCTAGACTAGGAGAAAACAGTATTTGAGTCTTTAATTAAACATATGTATGTGGTTCAGTGTTTTTCATGCATATATTTATTACTTATGTGCTTGGTACCCTTGGAATCCAGAATAGGATATCCCTGTGTGCTCTCTAGTGTGTATCTACTTGACTCAAGCTAGAGTCATTTGGTGAAAGGGACTCGCAATTGGAAAGTGTCTTCATAAGATTTGCCAGTAGGCAAGTTTGTGTTTATCTTCTTAATTACTGATTGATGGTGGAGTGCACAGCTCATTGTGGGTGGGGTCACCCCTGAGCTGATGTCCCCAGGTTTTATAAAAAAGCAGGTTGAACAAGGCATGAGGGTTGAACCAATAGTCAGCACTCCTCCATGGCGTCTGAATCAGCTCCTGTCCTTTTTTGGTGCCTGTCCTGACTTTTGCAATAATGTGACATCAAAATTTTAAGGTGAAATAGATCCTTTTCATCCCCAAGTTGTTTATGGTTATGTTATTTTATCACAGCAATTTAAAACCCTAACTAAATCACCCTAAAACTAGAAATAGATGAGCCACCATGTTATGGCTAGGAACTGAACCCAGGTCCTCTACAAGAAAAATAAGTGCTCTTAAAGGCTAAGAAATCTCCATATCTCTGTTTTGATGTCTGTTAATTAATGTTATATTATGTTCTAACTGTGTAAGATATTGATCAATCAATCTTGTCTAGCACATTTACTAACCAATTGTGTTGAATGATTATTGAGTTTTTGATTATATAAACATGATTGAAGTTTTTGGAATAAATTGATGTATTCATGTTCTTTTATCAAAAAAGGTCATTGTTTCTCAGGCCTTACTGATCTGAAATTTAACTCATGGATTTTGAGGTTGGCAAGGTTGTGGGAGTGCCTAGGAGCTCATACTGGTGGGATTAAATTCCTACTGAAGTGGCTTTCTTGCTACGGCACTCACAGATTATCTCTCTGAGAGACTAGAATGGAAAATTGAAAACTGAACCAGGGAGGGAAGAAAAGAGGGTTTTGATGACTCTGACTATGCAGCAAGGAGAAATTGCTCTTCAAAAAAAGGAGGGAGGGAACAGAGGAGAGAAAAGACAGGAAGAGTGTTTCATCACAGTCCAAGATGGTCAGTGCTGTTCCTGTCTCCATCTCGAGTTGCTGAGAGATGACTCTTCTGTAGAGACCAAAGATGCAGCATCTGAGTGAGTCCTCAAATACCAGTCCCTGTGAGCAGGATTTCTGTGCTCCCTGGGAAGGATGCTCACAAACTCTGAGATCTTTTTTTCTTCAGTATCTCATTCTGGGGAGAGACAGAAAGGACACACACATAAACAAACACCACCATCACCATCACCACCACCACTGTCTACAAGCCACCATATGGGCTCAGTTCTAGGAGATAATTTTCTTAGACCCACCTTTTTGTCTGTCTTACATACCAAGATGAGCTTGGGGACCCCAGAGAACATGCCTGCAACTTCTGCTGTTCACAAGCTTCAGAAAAGACAGGTGATGAGAGCTGCCTTCTGGGGAGGCATGGGTTTCCCTGAACCTGGGGTCCCTGGAAAATGATCCAGGATCTCCGCTGTTGATTGACAAAGAGCTGTTTAAGAATAAGAGCTCCCCCTTTTTTATTCAATGTTAGTTATTGAGTATGTACTTGCCAATGCATGCTATTTGATGGCAGTCACCAGAATCCCTACACTCCCAAGTGATCTACCTTCCAGGGTATACACCAAGCCTCACTAGACTTAGGGATGAGAGCTAGGTCTGTATGAGTTTAAACAAAAGTAAGAGATGACCACTTTCTCACCTAAAGCAACCCAGTCATTGACCAGGGTACCAGGAGCCAACATGTGTTCAGTGCTTATGAGCCCAGCAATGTCAACAATAAGTTGTTTCGTTTACTCAACCTGGCACTGCCCCCTGCATTACAAACCAGGAAACAGGCTATACATGCCTCTGGGCTTCGGTACTGGGCCCCAGCACCCAAGCATAAGTGTTTCTGTGCTTGATACTGGCACAGTCAAAGGAGATGTGCACGGGGACCCACAAAAAGTGCATGGGGAATGCTATAAAAGAGAGAGCATGGTAAGGACAGACAGACCCAGGCCTGTCTATCCCCCACGTGCCTTCAGAACATATCCACCCCACCCCTCCAACCTGGGTCAGTGCCACAACCCAGCCTGCTTTTATTTTGCTGCTGAGTGTAGACCAGAGAGCTGGGAGGGTAGGGTTGCTACTGCACAGCTAGGGAGAGTATCAGCTACAGTTCTGTAGTCTTTGAATTGCAGGTGTTGAGGCACAAGTCAGATGAGCCATGTGCATCTGGAAAAGCCTAGAATAGTAGAGAGACTTTGCTCCCAGCTAAAGAGGAGAAAACTAGATCCCACTGCACGAAGCAGTGACTGTTGGGAGGAAGTGGAGGCAGCTGCTAGCAACCAAGCTCTCTCCAGCTCTGGGCAGTTCCTCTCATGTTGAAGCCAAGGTACGGATGTGGTTTCCAACTCTCTGGAGGCCCCAGAAGATATGTATCCTGGCCTCATGCAAGCTTGATTTAGAGATAAGCACTGGCCTGGAACCAAGAGGAGTTGGGTTGCCTAGCACCAATCCCCAGTTTTCCCCTTGCCTTGATATCTCTTCTTGCCTTCCCTGCCCCTCACCGCCAAATTGCTGCTCAGGTAGAGAAATTACTGAGCATGCTTGTCTGGTGACCTTTGAGTTTGGGGGCCCCATCTTTGATGTGCCTCAATGAAGACAGAGGTAGCACTTCCTTCCTCTATGGAGAAGGTCTTTCACAGGCACCTGGCCTTCACATTCCTCTGAAATTTGGGGCTGGAAAGGGCACTGGACCCATAAAGATGCACCCCAGAAAGGATTCTCTGACCATATGGGGATCCCATGACATTGTCCCTTTTGACTTCTTCATAGACAAGACTTAGTGTAAAGTCTCTATCACTTAAAAGCAGTCTTGGCATTAAGAACCACATTTGCCACACAGTGGGTGATCAACGATCCTTAACATAAAATGGGCAGGGAGGATGAGAGAGACAGAGGGAGGAAAGAAGAGAGGGAGGGAATTTTCATCTAATGCTTATACTTGTTAATTGTGTGAGCTAGGGGTGTGTGCAGATGTATGAAGAGAGATCACAGAGTGCATCTAGAAATCTGATTGGCCATTCAGAGATGCTATGTATGACCATGCACAGAGACTTCCTGACAAGTAATAAGTTTATTTTGTTTTCCTTCTTCAGGTATTGTAGTGGCCTGAATGTGCATCTTCATTTTCAGCCTGACTGGATTCGCCTGCAGCTGTATCTGTGAGCATGTTTCTAGGAAGGGGAGATTCAGAATGAAAGAGAAAAAGAAGTCCCCCCTCAGCAGTGTCCCCCTCAGCAGTGTCCCCCTCAGCAGTGTCCCCCTCAGCAGTGTCCCCCTCAGCAGTGTCCCTCTCAGCAGTGTCCCCCTCAGCAGGGTCCCCCTCACCAGTGTCCCCCTCAGCAGTGTCCCTCTCAGCAGTGTCCCCCTCAGCAGTGTCCCCCTCAGCAGTGTCCCCCTCACCAGTTTCCCCCTCAGCAGTGTCCCCCTTACCAGTGTCCCCCTCACCAGTGTCCCCCTCACCAGTGTCCCCCTCACCAGTGTCCCCCTCACCAGTGTCCCCCTCACCAGTGTCCCCCTCAGCAGTGTCCCCCTCAGCAGTGTTTCCCTCAGCAGTGTCCCCCTCACCGGTGTCCCCCTCACCGGTGTCCCCCTCACTGGTGTCCCTGTCAGCAGTGTGTGTCCCCTCTCACCAGTGTGTGTCCCCTCTCACCAGTGTGTGTCTCCTCTCACCAGTGTGTGTCCCCTCTCACCAGTGTGTGTCCCCTCTCACCAGTGTGTGCCCCCTCTCATCAGTGTGTGTCCCCTCTCACCAGTGTATGTCCCTTCTCACCAGTGTGTGCACCCTCTCACCAGTGTGTGTCCCCTCTCACCAGTGTGTGCACCCTCTCACCAGTGTTTCCTCTCAGCTTCCTCTTTGTCAGTAAATAAGCTGCTTATTCCTGCTCTGCCCCTCTGTGTGAATCTGACCCCTTTGCAAACGTGAACACCAAATAAACCTTTTCTCTCTTAAGTCCTTCTGTCAGGCATTATTTACAGCAATTACAAAACAACACACGTCATGCTGGACGCTATGGTTTTCCTTTGTATGTATTAACAGATGCTACAATTTAAATTTTTTAGGTAGATATTTTATCACTAAAATACTCAAGTACTTTTGATGTTCAAAGGCATTAAAAGTACATAATATCAACTAGGTGAATTTTTGAAAGGTATTTTGTGATTAAACACTTTATTATAATCACATTTCACATGACATATTGTTTTGAAGTCTACAACCTCAAAGTTCACCACAACCTTTCAATATGGACAATATATATTTTTTCTGATTCCACAAATAGGATATCACTACAAGAAAGACATTAACTATAATGTCTGGAGATTGTAATGATACAAAAAGTGACGTTGTAAATGGCCCTGCAGGGTGTACAAAACCTTAACTCAGACGAAGGGTCAGAACAAAATCAAATCCTCACAGGCGTACCAAGCCCAAGACTGTGGTGTCACTTAAGCAGATGAATAAATGCAGAGGTGTTATTACCAACAAGATGTTGCCTTTTGGTCTTTGCTAGGTGATTCTCATTCCTTAACCTTAGCGTATGAACAAGAGCAAAAGCATGCAGAGATCAAGCCTGTGAGAGCACATGGAAACTTAGGACTACCAGATGCATCTCCTTACCCGTGGGCTGGGCTCCACCATCCCATGCTAGCTGCCTGTCTCCCAGTCTTTAGTACAGCAAGGTTGAAAGAGACCTTGGGCAAGAGATTTCTGGATTCGACAGGCTGTTGCACAAGATGCTTGGTCAAGCCTTCGAGCGTCCTCTCTGGCTTGTGTTGGAGGATACAGGTATTGCAAAGGCGACACCCGCACAGATAAGGAGAGCTTTGCGTAGTTCCCCGTCCGGCTTGCACATATTCCCATTTGACCCAATGCTCAGGTCATGAAACGACTCACTGATGCCACAGGGAAAGATAGAGCTAGCTGCTGGGCTGGAGCTGAAGGGGTTTACAACCCCACAGGAAGAACAACAATATCAACTAACCAGGACCCCCAGAGCTCCCAGGGACTAAAACACCAACGAAAGTAGAGAGACCCATGGATCCAGATGCATATGTAGCAGAGGATGGACTTGTCGGACATCAATGGGAGGAAAGGCCCTTGGTCCTGTGAAGGCTCAGTGCTCCACTGTAGGGAAATGCCTGAGTGTTGAGGTGGGAGTGGGTGGGTGGGTGTGGGAGCATCCTCATAGAAGCTGGGGAAGAAGGGATGGGAGAGGGGGGAACCTGGAAAGGAGATAACATTTGAAATGTAAATACATAAAATGTCCAAGGGGGGGGGGGAGAAAAAAAGAAACTATTTATTGGTAGGAGAAACCCAAAACAGTGGCCAACCCCCACCTTCATTAGTTTTATGACCTCAGGTTACTATGATTGAATACAGTGAAGACACAGGCTGTGTCCCAAGTGGATCAAACACACAGACCGGGTATAGGAGGATGGGTTCTGGAGGGACAGAGACCCAATGCCAATTTTATTCTGGGTATTTTGATTTTTATGATTTGGGGGAAAAATCATTTCAGCTATGTACTAGCTTCCGTATCTGGAAAAATCACAGCCCAGTAGTGTTTACTTAAAAGGACTACCATGAAAAGGAAATAAGGTCACACACGTCAGTAGAAGAGCCCGAGGTGTGTGCTCTTGTTCTCCTCGACGGTTTAATGCAAAGTCTGCGGGACAACTACCACAAGCAAGGTGGCTTCCATGCTCCTTGGGATCCCTTATTTGCCATTTGCAGCTGACAAGGGGACACAGACAGATCCAAGCAGCAGCTCATGTCATCACTCTGGCCTCATCTCCCCATCATGTGCAGACAGTTGGCCAGGAGTATTCTGCATCCCCTTTCAGATGGGCCAGTGTGCAGGAGACAGAGTATGAAGACATGCCAACAAAAGCCCAAAGCGTCCACAGCGGGAAAAGATCTAACCAGCACACCCCGGCGGAGGGAGGGAGCCACCAGCAGACGGAAGTGACAAAGATGCACTGTACAGAGTGGTGGCAGCCTCCACTGAGCTTTGCACACCGCCACTACTTTGGAGTACTCACTACTCCAGAGGAAGGTGACATCCCCACAATGGCTATTCAAAAGCCATAACGAAGCATTTATTCTTTGTGAACCAAAGGTCACAGTGTACCCCCAACATCCCCCATTTCACTGAGAAAATAGGCTAAACAACAGCAGTCAGCCCTTAAGAATGGATATTTTCAACAATGTCCCCAGAGGGAGGGGACTTTGGAAGACATTTGTTTGCCAAGCAGGCATACAGTCTGCTAAGGTTGTTTTGATTGGAAAAGACCCTGGGTCTACACTGAAACTTGCTTGTGTTTACAAACACAATTATTCTTACAATAATCTAGTTAGAGGAGGACAACTGAAGTGCAGCAGTATGTATACCACACACATCCTTATATGCATATATAAAAACACACACATATGCACACACACATATATATGTATATACACACTGTGTTTTAATAGGTACTACTGTGGCCAGTATAAAGATCTGCCTTTATGTATTTGCTTTTCCCTTGTGACAGAAAACTACCTTAAATTTCTGTCCTAAAGCCTTTCTAATACTCAGCTAAGATGTTTGAAAATATTTGGTTCCTGAAAATTAGGCACTAGTGACTTTAGAAAATATAATCATCAGAGAACCGTGAAGCAAGTCAGGTAATAACGCATGGCCACAAGGGCCCCTTGGCTATGATTATGTCTCTATGATTGAAGTTTGACTCTCAACAGCATAAGAGGCTGGTTGCTGTCTTGTGCTGTTTTGTTTTTTTTTTATGTTCAAGAGAGAAAGTAAATAATTTTCTTTTTCTTTTTAAGTGTTGGGTGTTGAACTTATAGCCTTTGTGTATGCTAGGTAAGTTCTCCAAGACTTACAGTCTTAGCTATTAGAAATCTGTTTCTGACTGAAACAGACAAGGATGCTTGCAGTTAACCATTGGGCTGAGCATGGGGACCCCAATGAAGGAGCTAGAGAAAAGACTGAGGGAGCTGAAGGGGTTTGCAACCTCATAGAAAGAACAGCAATATCAACCCCCACAGAGTTCCCAGGGACTAAACCACCAACCAAAGAGTATACTTGGTTGGACCCATAGCTCCAGCTTCATTTGTAATAGAGGATAGCACTGTCTGGCATCAATGGGAGGAGAAGCCGTTGGTCCTGTGAAGGCTCATTTCCCCAGTGTAGGGGAATGCCCTGGTGATGAGGTGGGAATGGGTGGGTGGGAGTGGAAGCATCTTCATAGATGCTGAGGAAGGGAAAGGGAAAGGGGATAACATTTGAAATGTAAATACATAAACTATCCAATAAAAATAAATAGCAAAAAAGGAGAAACCTATTTCTGATGAAACGATAAAGTCTTACCGATTTTCTGGTTTAGTTTGTTTGTCTAGTACTGGGGCTTCATACATGGGATGCAGGCGTTCTACCACTGACTTGCAGCACCAGCCTCATTCTACCCACTGTTGCCAGGGAGGACACACTGACACCTTTCTTTTTCATAAGGAGAGCGGGTAGCCTTCAGTGTTAATTAAATAGAATCCAGTTGATTAGCTCAGAGTCAAAGTGGGGCAAGACCCATAGCATCCTGGAATGAATAGACTTTCTTATGTCAGGTGACCTAGGTTGAAGGATCATAATGAGTAAGCCAGAGCACACCAGCTGACGGTCGTACCGTTTGGTACCTGCATGTAGGACCCGCTTTTTTTTTTTTTTTTTTTTTTTTTCTATTTATCTCTTAGCTAAAACCTGGCCTTCATGAGAAACTCCTGACAAACTTACAAAGCTCTTTAAGATATCATGATTCCCATATCCGAAGTAATTTAATAGCATTTTTTTTCTCAGTTCCTCTTTTCGATTCCCTTCTCTTCCTAACCCTGACATATCTGGTCCACTGTTAAGTCTCAATGCTTTCTTGTCTCTTTATGCCTTCACCGAGATCCATCCATCACTGTATCCCACTGCCTAGAGCAAACATGGTTCATCTCTTTCTGGACCCTGGACCTCTCAAGTCTTCCACCCCATCCCTTTCTTTTAATTATGGCCTTAAAATCTCTCTCCACGGCAACAGGTCCCCTTTCTAAGGATGAGATCTAGTCTTTCATGGCAGGACCTCATCTTGTCGAGACTCTCCTGGTTTCTTTATCTAACATCCTCATCTGCTCACTCCTAGACCCTTCTCTTTGCTTCCCCACTGGCTCTTCCCTCTGCCTGGAATAGCTGTTCTTCATGTACAGGACTTACACAAGTATCACTTCCTCAGAGAAGTGCCCTCTGACCGCACCCCATGGCTCCACTCCTCTCCAGTTTTTTTTTTTTTTTTTTGTTTTGTTTTTGTTTTTTTTGTTTGTTTTTTTGTCATTATCTCTGGGAAAGAAAATATCTGTAGCCAGGTTTTCTCTTTGCTGCCACCCTGTCCTCTCCTGGAAAACCAAGAATCCCTGTGAAAGCTTGGTCAATCTTTCCAACAACAGTCAGAGGGAGGCCATCATGAAGTATGGTCTGACACCTGCATAGTTTGTTTTCTCTGCCCCTCTCCTCTGAGCTACTAGATACAGATCTTACTGCTAGTTGGCTTTCTTCTCAGCTGTCTAGCTCTGCTGGTCCCTGGGTCTCCCTTCTCCTCACACAGCTGGCTTGCTCCATGACCGTCATGGAACACAAGCTTCCATTATGTACTGGGATTGTTGAGCTTCTACCTGTGATCTCTCCTGAACTTTCAGCTCCAGAAAGATATAGCCAAGGCTGCCTTGCCTCCTTAATCTGACATGTGCAGGGCCATCCTCGGCTCTTGACTGGGATCCCTTACTGTCATTGCTTTCCCCATGAGCATGGCTTTTGCCAGAGGAATTCTGTCAGTCCCCTGTGCGTTATCCTCCCAAATCTCTGGGTTAGACCTGGTGCTGACATGGATCCCAAGAGTCCAGAGAGACAAAAACAGCAGCGTATTTCCAAAGTGTAATCATATTCTTTTTAAGAATTGTGGCTATAATGAGACTACTCAAGACACTGAGGTGGGAAGAGAGCCGTGACAGGATTGATGTGTCAATCTGTACCCTTGAGAGTAGAAGACTGGCAGGGTACAGAAAAGTAGAATCAGGAAAATCCTATCCTGGGTCCATGGACATCCGGCTAAAGGGCACTCTATCCTTCCCTGTTCGATTACTATGTCTTCATTTCTCTTGGAATATTCTGGTACAACTGGGTGGGTTACACTGTTGTCCTGTTATTCCCTCTTTAGGTACCACCATCCTGGATCTCACTCAAGCTGCCCCACGTTTCTTCTAACACGTTATTTCTCATCCTCTTCCACACACTGAACACATCCAGTGTCTGCGACAGGCCACAAAGATTCTGGTTGGCCAGGCTGTTCCACTGCCTGGAACAACCCCACTTTCCTCTCTGGCAGGCACACGTGAGTCACACAGAGCTTCAAAACATGGCTTAAATGTCACTGTGGCTTTGAACTCACCTGCCCCTCTTCCTCACTCACACTCCCTCGTTCCCCAGCTCCCTTTGAACCGTTGTCCACAGGGTGAAACCTTAGCGCTGACACTGTGTATCTGCACAGTAATAAACGAAGACATGCTGAGCTTTTGGGGGAGCAGAGGTTGTCCTTGGCTGTTTGAGTCTTTATACAGTGGAGGTTCAAAACCTACCATCCTGTGTGGGAAGGCACACAGTTTAATTCTACCACCAAGGAACTGCAAACACCTTGAAACTGATGAGGTGACAGCCATAGCCTCTACAGAATAGTGAAGGATGCAAGAATGCCACAGAGCTAACTAACTGCAAACCCCACCTTGGCCTCAGTTAGAGGAACCACTTGCCTGTTGGAACCTGTTGCTACTGCCACCTGGTGTCCATTTACCTCATGTGCAGGCTAAGCTCAGTTCTTCGGTAACTGTTGTTGCAACCCCTGATTTTCTCCTATTCACCATGGCAGGAAAAAAATCAATCATTTTGAAGCGCTCTTTTATTTGTCTTCCAACTTTTCATTCTAGCCTAGACATCGCAGCGCTCAGAGAGAGCTCGAGGCTGAGGACTTGACTGCTTCTGCAGCAACCTCAGGAGCCAGGAGGCTGTCTGCATCTGCAGACCCGTGGGCAAGAAAGCTATGTATCATTTTTAGATTACTCATAGGACCATTAGCCTTATTCCCAAGGTCAGAAGCAGTTTGGACTTAAAAAGACCAGCAAGCCTGAAGAGGCCACCTCCTGAAGTCAAACAGGACAGCAACCCACCCACAAAACTTTCAACCCCAAATTTACCCTATCTACAAGAAATGCAGACACGGAGGATGGAGCAGAGACTGCAGGAAGGGCCAACCAATAATCAGCTCAACCTGAGACCCACCCCATGGGCAAGTACCAATTTCTAACACTATTAATGATGCTCCACTATGCCTGCAGACAGGAGCAGGTTGTCCTCTGAGAGGCCCCACCCAGCAGCTGATTCAGACAGATACAGACCCCCACAGCCAAACAGTGGGTGGAGCTTGGGGACTCTTAGGGAAGACTAGGAGGAAGGATTGCAGGCCCTGCAGGGGATAGGAACTCCACAGGAAGACCAATAGCTTCAACTAGCCTGAACCCTTGGTGCTCTCTGAGTCTGAACCACTAACCAAAGAGCATACACAGGCTGGACCTAGGCCTCCCTGCACATATGTAGCAGATGTACAGTTTGTTCTTCATGTGGGTCCCTCAACAACTAGAGCAGGGGCTCTCCGAAAGCTGTTGCCTGTGTGTGGAGTATGTTCTTATAGCTAGGCTGCCTTGTCTGGCCTTAATGGGAGAGGAGGCACCTAACCTCACAGGGATTTAAAGCACCAGGGTCGGGGGATAGCCGGGGGACTCCACCTGCTCAGAGGAGAAGAGGAAGGAAGATGGGGAAAGCATTGTGGGAGGGGGTGACTGGGAGGTGGGCAGCGAGAGGGATGTGAAGTGAGTAAGTACAAAGAAGTAACTTAAGTTAAAAAAAAAAGATTTTGCAATTTGAAGGGTTACAGAGGGAAGGCCAGCAGGATCCTTTAGTGCTCAGCACCAGGTCTCTAACCAGGCATGTAATTTGCAGAGGTCCAGGAGAGACGTGTGGCGACATGTATTAGAGAGCAAATGCAATCTCTCACTGTTTCTCTGCTCCTGTAACTTTGTGAGATGAGCAGCAACGGCCATTTTCTGCTCAGCATCTGCTCACTGACACGGTTATTCTAGGAAGCAACAGTGTCTCCTTTTTCTTTGACCTTCAGACAGCAGCCGAGACCCTAGAGTTCAGGAATAAAGTTCCTCTCCAAAGCCAAGGCTCTGTCAGCAGCCCGGTCAGACTGTCTGGAAGGGCAGCCGACAGGAAGTCCGTTACGCTTCTTCTGGGCTTGGATGTGTCTCCGCCAGGAAACTGTCCTCTTCGGGCTGCAGCTTTCAACTTGCGATTCTCCTTTTTCTCCCCAGCAGACCACAGACAGGTGCAAATGGAAGATGCCAGAGAAGCCCAGCAAAACTGACTACAGCCGCACCCCATAAAGACCTTTTGTTCTGTATGTCCATACTACATGGCTAGAGATGGAATCTCCGCCCTGGGGCCTGCTGACGTGGGGAGGAAAGTCTATCTTAGGCTGGCATATGGCTTAGTGGCTCAAGGCATATGCCACCAACCCGACAACTTGAGTCTGACCCCTAGGTCCCATATAGTAGAAGAATAAAGCAACTCCCCAAAATTGTCCTCTGACACCACACACACACACACACACACACACACACACACAAATAAATAACAATAATTTAAATTATTTAAAAACAGAATCTGTTTACAGGAATATATCCAGAGGAAAAGCGGAGTCTCTTGGTACTAAGGGTTGGACTGCCACAGTTCTAGGCTGAAGATTGGCAAGAAAAGACAAAGAATGGTGTGAACTTTTTCTGAGATAAAATCTTGTCCTGACACCTTGCTTTTTCTCTCCACAGCTCAGTGGCTGGTTCTGCAGGTCACTCAGGAGATCTGTCCATCCATACATCTGTCCATCCATCCTTCCATCTTTCCCCTCCTTCTTTCCCTATGTCTCTTTCTATGTCTTTCCCTCTCTCCAGCCTTCCTCCCTCACTCCCTTCCTTTCTTCAACAGTCATCATGAGGACTTTACTGGATGGGTGGATAGAATGTCCATGGTTTTGATCCTGCGAGATGGCTTTTAGTATAAGACAATCTGCATGGTCCTTTCACTGTGGGACACTTCGGGTTCTTCAGAGTTTTGCTTCTCTTTGGCTTATTTCCAGGGAGAGGAATAGTCTTGCATCAGTCAGGTCTGCATGGCCCGGGAACACTTTCCTGTTCTTCTGCTTCCTGTCTTGAGTTGTGTACTTTGCTTCCTTTTGCTCAACATGTAACCTTTCACCATCAAGAAAATGAGGATAATGACTTACGGTAAGACTATACAAGAGAGAGAAATAGAAAGATGCTTATTTCATCTGCTCCCTCAGGGGAGGCCTACAGTGTGAATAGAACCACAGTGTGTGGGTCAAGATTCACAGGGACACTTGGGTTTCTCCCAAGGTTTAGCTTCCCACAGAAAGCTTGCAGGAGTGAACTGATGGCCTGGGGTTGGCTTTACAGCCCAGAAATGGCATGTGTCAGTACACCAGTGCCGAGATGCCCTTTCTTCCACTTTCATTCTTAAGACAGCCACTGGATTAATAATGCCCTGACAACAGTGAATCATTATCACGGGGAAGCACAATAAAAATGTTCAGATCACATAAATTCAAAGAGGTTGATGAACCATCTGGAAGCCACTTGCATAATAACATCTTAAAACTAATGTTCAAAGTCACCCCCCCCCCCAGTTTCCTTCTAAATGGCTACTTTGGTAGCATATCAGAGAAGTACTATACAAAGGTGTTTCTGGTGTGCTTGTGCAAATTCTTAAACTGTAGGCAAGGCTTTCTTCTTCAGCAACATGTACATCTCCTGGTAGTTGGCTATGGCTCATCCATCAGGTACTGCGTTCTCTTTCCCGTTCCTGGACTTTGCTGTGCTGTGTGACTTGTTTGGTCCTATCAGTGAAGGATGGCAGGGAAACTGTGCAAGCTACAGAGACAAAACTTGCACAGTTTGCTCTTGACCTCTTGAAACTTTCCTGAGACCACTGAGGAAGAATGTGTGGTCGGTCGTCTGGCAAAGGGAGGTCATATGGGGAAGAATCGAGGCAGACATCAAATGCCTGCCATGTGACTGCCCAGCTCTGCTGACCCCACAGATAGAGCTGTGGGATGAGATGAGGCCTTGCAGGGGATAGAACACTTCCCCAAGCCACTTCACAGTCCCAGGAAGAGGAGCCTGCAGCTGCGCTAATGCAGTGGATTTAGGGGAGTTCATGACTCATTCACTTCATATGCTCCAGACACCCCAAAAGTACCACCTCACTCAACAGTCACAAACACTCTCAAAGGTTCTCATTAGGTTTCCATTTTATAGATATGAAAACCGAGTCTCAGAAAAATTCTACCAAGCCCAGAAAAGAGAGAACTGGATTTGTATTTATGTCAATGTGGCTGTATGGACCAGTTTTTTTTTTTTTTTTCTGTCCTACTGGGTTATATAAAAAGTCACACTGTTGCAATGATGTGAGTGTATTATAGAACAGGCTGCAGGGTTTGGCCCTAAACTGCTTGTTTGTTATTTCTAATGAAGAAAGGGTTGGTTTGTTGAATAGTAGAAGGTCTTATTAAGTAAAGTAAGAGGATTTAGGATTTTTTCATTTTATTTTTCTCTAGTGTCTGCTTGAACACATGTACATCCATCATGTGTATGCCTGAGTTTGTGAAGGACAGAAGAAGTATTCAGATCCCTTGTGACTGGAGAAAGCTCTGATCTGCCATTTGGTGCTTTAACAGTAGATGTCTTAAACAAGATTTGTCTCTCTAGACTCAAGTACTGAGCTTTGATCTAAAACAAGATATTTATACCACCTGATAAAGGCTCAGGAGCCCTCATGAAAGAAGAAATAGAAAGAATGCAAGACCAGAAGTTAGGGAGAGAGTCTGAGAAATGTTACCTTCTACATATGACATAGCAACTGCAATCACAAATTCACAGCAACACAACTGGTACTGCATAAAACTGGGCCTGCTGACAGTTAGTCAAGGATGTGGAGGGGCCCATGGATCCCCCCATCTCTCTGATGAACTCTTGGTTATTGGTAGATATCAAGTGAAAGGAAGCCATTGTCTTTAGTTGTGCAGCCATTGACAAATCCACCAGCTCTTAGTAGATAATTCTACAACACAGTCACACAGACAGCCTTGGTTAAACTCATTGGGGTTGGAAAAATTAAGGAAACAAAACAGGACATGAAGGTGGAGAAAGGTCTTGTAGGGATGAAGGGAGTTGATGGAGATGAGAGGGAGATAAGAAAGGATGGAGGAGGAGAGTAGTCAGACTACATTGCATGACAATGCATGAAATTGTCAAAGCATCTAGGTAGCAAAAGCAAAGTACATGCCCATAGAGAGAATGTGCAGGGGGCGGGGGTTCTCCATAGCACATTCTTAACTCTTCTGGGCACAAGGAAAAAGCTGTTAGGACAGAGG
Organism: Micromys minutus; assembly: GCF_963924665.1. Classification (NCBI taxonomy): domain Eukaryota; kingdom Metazoa; phylum Chordata; class Mammalia; order Rodentia; family Muridae; genus Micromys; species Micromys minutus. Next base: position 35,616,574 of record NC_137969.1, on the reverse strand, counting down.
CTGGGGTAAAGAGAAAACAGTGACCTAGTAAGATGGTTGCAGTCAGTGAGCAGTTCCCAGCCTTCTTAAAGCTGTGACCCTAATATAGTTCCTAATATAATATGTTATAGTGACTCCCAACTGTAAAATTATTTTTATTGCTACTTCATAACTATAATTTTGCTATTGTTATGAATCATAATGTAAGCATCTGTGTTTTCCAATAGTATTAGGTGACCGTCATTTGAACCCCTGCTCCCCACACCCCCCAGGATGAGAAACACTAGTCTTGTTCATAAAAGGTCTTGCAATGTAAACCTGGTATCTGAGTTTGATCCCTGGAACCCATGGTGGAAAGAAAGACCTAACTCCCAAACATTGTTCTTGATCTCCACATTTGAACTGTGACACATGCATCTCCCTCAACCAACAAGAAACAAACAAATAAACAATATTCTAAAAAAGAGATGCTAATCTCCTTAAGATACACAAGGCAAAGAGTGTCTTGGGATTGTATTTGTTTTGCTGAGCTGGAGCCAGGATGACTGAGATTGGAGTTCACAATTCCTGACTGTTCTTCGTTGTTGTGTAGCTCAGGGGTCAGGGCAGGAGGAGCTTTCAGAAAGCATCTATAGAGTATTCATTATATTGAATTATAGAAAGCACTGGCATATGCTTTCTATTCTACCATGTGCTAAGTTGTTCTCCTTCTCTGTAGTGGTCCTATTCATCGCCCTCTATTACCTATGAGAGAGAGGGGGGAAGAGGAGGGGGAGAGAAAGGGGAGAAGAGGAGGGAGAGAGAGAGAGGGGAGGGGGACAGGAGGAAGAAGAGGAGGGAAGGGGAGGGGAGGGGGAGGGGAAAAGAGGGAGGGGGAGGGAGAATCTTTTCTCCCTCTTAGGGAAGCAGATTGTCATGGGGTGAGTGTCTCTAGTGAGCTAATACTGGCTCTAATTTACAGTCTTTCCAGCAGAGTAAGGAAGTTAAAATGGTAAGAACTAGAGGAAGCTGCTCCCATTGTGCTCATGTACAGAAGGCAGAAGACAATGTAATGCTGGTGTTCGGCTAACTTTAGGGTAGACCCTCCAACCTAACTAATCTAATTCAGAGAATCAGTCACAGCAATGGTGAGTGTAGAACGTGATAAAGCACTATTGACCATTTGACAATCACAGGGTGGAAAAGAAGGAAAGAGTGCAGGGGGCAGGAATTGCAACAAAAAGAAGGTGCTGTGTCTTCGACTTAAATAGAGTTGGATTGTGGATCACTGTGCATTCTTTCTTGCAGCAGATATCAAAGCTACCCCTGGCTCAGTGAGGCAAAGATGACAGAAGTGAAGGAGACCAGCGTGGTTAGCATCTTCTGGAGCTGCCTGGCCCATGGTCCTACAACACACTAACTACCAGCACCCACTACTCTATTCCTTCCCAAAGGGAAGATGTTGGTGAACTCACACGTCACAACACATTCAGAACAGATCATCCCTTTCCTTGGCAGCAAAATAGGAAAGAATACCGTAAATTCCCTGAGACCTGTTCCGAGCTGGTTTACAGATGTCTGAAGAGGCGCTTCTATGAATAGCAAAGGAACACAGATAAAGAAGTAGCTGTCAATTCAATGAAACAATTCTATCCCTTGACTTTATTCCCCATCTCCCTCAGAATTACATAACAGAATGGTTAGTTCCTAAATGTTTTTCTAAATAGTCCTTGATCTTTAGTTAGGGCATCAAGGGAGGCAAACTCATTCCAACAAAGATAAGGGCAGCAGAAAAGTTAAAGGCAAAAGACTAAGCAAACAGTGGAGGGAAGTCCATTAATTGAGACTCCTGGACTCGGTAGAGCATGAGTTAGGGACAAACCACAGCTCCCTTTGAGCACAGTATTTGTGCTTTGTTCTAGATCCGTTAGAAAGTTCCAGTGTGTTCAACATCTAGAGACAGGAATGACCACCTGGCCATTGAATCCTTGCTTCTCAAACCATCCGGAGCAGATGGCTGCCTAAAGGCTAGACTCCTTACATTTGTACCTGTCATGCCTTCAGATCACAGCTATGGCCACCAAGTGTTCTTAGTTGTTATGCGTAGATGTTTAAGATAATGCACACGATATCTGTATCTACAGACCTACACGTACAGATACACATACATACGTACACATAGATAAACTTTAATAATTAGAGTCCCTTTTAGAAAATTTACAGATTCTTCATTTTAAAAATTGTTTAACTGTGATAAAATGCATATGGTACAAATGTGCCGTTTTGGACAGTTTTTACATTTGTAGTACTGTATTCTTAAGTTCATTCTACTGTTGAGCAGCCACCATCAGCATCCTCACTGAGGATGGGTTTGTCATCCCAACCTCACTCTTGCTCCTTATAAGTACCATCCCCATTCCTAAGAAATTCAACTTCAGTGGGCAGACAAGGAACATTTTACCAAATGCCCAAATGTCTGCCCTTTGGTGAATAGTGTCTTTCACTTTGTATTCTGGTGGCAATGGCACCATTTTGCATGCCCATTAAGAGCACACACTGACTCTGCCTCCTCTGAAACACTTGCTATTTTCTGTTTCTTAGTAGTAGTCACCCTAACGCATGAGCTTACTGTCACATGGCTAACAAGCCCTGAGAATCTAGAGGCAGGATTTTAACACTCTCCTCCCAAGATAATGGCTCTCAACTCAGGTTTGCAGGAGCCCCTGCAGATTGCACAGAACTCTTCAGCACAAAGACCCATGCTCTGTATCTAAAGAGATGCAAGACGCCTTCATTAGCAATTGGTTTGGTTAAAAACAAGTCCATAACCTGGAAGAGATAGAATCAGAACAACTCCTGACCTTTGATGCAAATGTCAAGGGACCTGAACGTGGATAATTTTGGAAGGCAACTGAAGAGTTGAATTATGACTTGTCTTGATGCTTCCTGCTTTCGGTTGGGACTGGAAATGGAAGTGCCAAGCCCTGCCAGGAAGTCATCTCTCGTGGTTTTACTGGCCAGGGCTAATTTAGGAAGTGCTGGAAATCTTCTAGAAACCCCTTGGGAAATTTTTACCTTGCTTTCCTGCATGAAAGGTTCCACTTAGCTACAAAACCCTCCAGAGTGGCATCCGGACTCCTTGTTGGCTTCTCTTGGCAAATTATATATTTGTTCCTAGTTCAGTTCAGTTTTGGGCAGGGCAGCTCAGGTGACAGAGGACCTTCAGAGGATGGGCAATGCTCTGTGGGCACTGTGCTGGCTCTCTCAGATGCTCACACATCTCATCCACCTTAGGACCTGGTGGGAAGATTTCCATGTCACCCAGGAAGACCGGAGGAGCTGGTCTATTTGTCCATCTACCCAGTTAGGTGAGAAAATCAACACAGGAACCAAATTCATCCACTATGATTTTGCAGTGTTTCAGAATCATCAGAAACATTTTTAAAAAAAAAATAGATCCCACCTTTCACTGTATGATGCCAAGGAATCTTAATTTCTTTGAACAGGAAGCTGACATGAAACTGGAGGCCATACTGAGGCAGCCTGAGGCCCGTGGCCACCTGAGATTCCTGTCTGTCTTTCTTCCCCCACTTTTAGCTCACATATTTCTCACAGCTCCAGTCCAGACCTATGCCTCCCTCATTCATATCCATCCTCTTTCTTGAACACCCTGTCATGTCTTCATTTAGCCAAGTTCTACTGTCCATCCAAGGTCCTGTTCAGCAGGTCATCAGAGAGACCACTCTTGTTTCCCTTCCTTTTTACCACACATCATGACCTCCTTGCCAGTTAGAGAGCATCTTGCTTCATTTCCAAGAAGTCATGCAGATGAAAAGCCTGATAATACAGACACACGAGCCACAAGAAAGGAAACTCTCCATGTAAATCAAAGGTAAGGGATAGTGTGGGTTTGCAGTAATAAATAAGTCAGATCAGGTATAATTCAGATTTAGATGGTAATGATTTGAGACAGAGACAGCTTTGGGCTGCCAAACTGAAACAGAGAGAGGGTGGGTTTCTCCTGGCTAGGGGCACTTTCCCCAAAAGGATTGCTGCAAACAAAGGCATAACTGGAGTCAGACTTGGAATCAGAGACCATCTCTGTCCTTAAGAAAGAAACGTGATCATAGGATCCTTAATAGCACAAAGAACAAACAAGAAAGTATCTAGTTATGCCAGATTAAAATCATGGTTACTGACTTATATTTAAATTATTTTGAGTTTACTATATTTAGTAAATCACACAGACTATGTCTCTTTCCTTGTAGAGAAGATGGTTGAAGAAAAAAAAAATACGAATCAAATCTGGTTTCTTTTTGTTTAGCATTCACTTCTCAAAGATATCTAGGAAATAAATGTTGAGTGAATTAATCCTCTACCTTAAGTGAATATTCTATAAGCATATTTTTCCTAGTGTTAACATTTTATTATTCATACTAGTTCAAGAGTATTCTGTAATAGTGGAAGAAAGAGGTCTAAAATTCTAGTTCACTTTTCCTCTTAAAAATCAATTTTAATAGCTAAGAAATGTGTGTCCCATAAAAGATTAATACAATTCAATTCCTGTGAAAAATTAAAAACGGGAAAATATCTTAATTTCTGCTATAACATCTTGAAGATAAAGCACAATTTGGTGTCCTTTGAAATGTTTATTCTGTTTTTCAAATATTTTGAGCAACTTGGAAATTCAACTTACACATCCCACAGCGTTTTTGCTTAAAAAGGAAGTTAGAATCAAAACATCACTTTCTCCAGAAGAGTGGTTATGAAGGCTGGTGGCACCTCATGCATGAGTCATGGAATGGTTCTAAAGGCCATTTTCATACTCCCACTTAGAACAGGTATCTGGTGCTGGTATGTGGTGCTAGTACGTGGCAGGCCACTAAGTCAGAACAGGCTCTGATCCCATGTCTTACTTGTTCTCCGTCATGGTAACAAGATACATTCCAGAAGCTTGTCAGATCCTACCTAGGAGATGCTAAGGTCCTATTATTCAGTCTGCAGGCTGGGAGCACAAACGCCTCACCTTAGCGGACCTGGTGTATACATAGTGATCAGGTTATGAAGGTCTAATGCAGCCTTTGGAGGGTTTTTGTCCTTTGTTTATGGTGACAAAACAAGGGCAAGCTAGCCTGAGGTTAGCCATGAGAAGATCAGATTTCTTGAAGCACACATATGTCTATCAAGTTGTGGTGATGGTCTTAAGAGGTCATCTGTTTCTCCTCATCCTAACTAGAGATTCTCAGTAGGGGTGAGGATTGAGATGGGCAATGAGTCCTGAGTGAGTCAGAGAATTCGGCAGTAATATTGGGGTCAAGCAGGGAGTGAATCTCTTATATGAAGCAGAAGCAGGAATAGGGGACATCGGCCTTACGTTTTCCCTTCTAGGCCATAATCTCTTAATGCTGGGTCAGAATCTGTGAAGAGTCTTCTAATTAGAAGTTACAGTCTGCTATTTAGCTACACACTCTGAGGCTAAGTAGGATAAGCTCTGAATGTGATCTCAGCAGCCTGAAGACCCCAAAAACCTGGGGGGGGGGAGTATGGATCTGAGGGAGGTAAAGTTTCCTGGGGACCTGTGACTGGTCAGTAGGCTTGGGCCAACCTGATGCTTGCTTAGATTACTATTGTAAGGGCTGGAGAGACAGTTTGGTGGTTAAGAGTGCTCGTTGGTTTTCCTGAGTATCTAACTTGATTGCTAGAACCTACTGGTGACTCATAACTGTCTACAACTCCAGTTCCAGGGCTCCATCGCCCTTTCTGGCCTCCACTGGAAACCAGGCATGTAGGTGGCGCATAACATACATGCACACAAAATGTCCATGCTCAACACTTTTAAAAATTAGAAAAGACTGCCATGGGAAGATCTAAGAATTTGGCAATAATCCAATTACTCACATTCTCATAAGTTTTATTCCCAGAAAAGTTAGATCATTATAGATCAGATATCAAGATATTCTAAGCCTAGCATTTATCCATACACAAAGCTGAAATCCTGTCAGGTCTGATGTAAACCATAAAAATAGAATCACCCCGTGTCCTAGGAGCAGAAAGCAGTGAGTATGGACACAGGGGAACAAAATGTGGCTAAAAAGATTGGAGACAGTCTGGGGTGCGAATTTATCACATATTTAAAAATTAATTATATGGCCTCAAAAAAATAGTATGTCCAATCAAACCAGTCAACTCAGAGATATGTAGAGCCACAAACCCACATCTTTATACAGTATAATAGGAAGTTTGAGGTGTCAATTTGACTTGGCTGTCATGACTAAATATTGGTCAATGAAGTCTAAATATTACTATGAGGTAGGTTTCAGCAGATGACTCTCACAGATTCAGAAGGACTAGTTCAATCAAACAAGAGAATAGACAGGTTCCCAGAAGAGGAAGGAAGGAGTGTACCTACCTACATTGCCCGTTTCTAGGGTCCCTAGGTATTAGTCACATTTCTCACTGGGGTGACAAAATCAGACAAGAAGGGTCTCAGAAAAAATGGGTGCTTTTATCACAGTTTTGTTCCCCGCAAGCACAATCCATCTCGGGGAACAAAAGCATGAGGCAGCTGGTCACGTGCCACCATTAGGAAGCAAACAGTGCTGGCACTTATGATTTCTTCCCCTTATTCAGTTCAGGACTCTGACTGAATTGCTCAGCCAGTGGGGCTTCTGACCTCAGCTAAACATCTCTGGAAATGCCATAGCACTGTCCCAGAGGTTTTTCTCCTACGTGCTTCAAATACTACAGAGACGAAAAGTTCAAATTGTAGCTTGCTTTCTTGCTGGTCTCAGCATTTCTGAGACATCCACTTGAAATTCATTTGTCTCTACACTCACCGTGTCTTCTTCTCTGGAAAACCCTGACTCATGACAGGTGCACCTGCTATCTGTGTGGTGCTCCTAGTTTCAACATTTCTATCTTATGTTCCTCCTCCACTTTTTGCCATGCAAAACATCTGGCCAGTGTTGTTTCTTCTCTTATACATGGGACGTAGTGATTCTCCTGGTATGGTACTTCCTACCCATGATGGGCCTTCTCTCTTCCGTTAAATCTCTCTGGCAACATCCTTGTAGATGTATCCAAATGGGTAACTCCTGGGTGTCCCAAATTCAGCAAGGCTGGCAATTAACCACTGTTTCCCGTGTAACCTCAATTTTGCTTCCCCGCGTCTGCCTGGACTATTCTTAAAAATCCAGCTTTATTAGCAGACACACACCATGTGGGGATCCATACGGGGACATCTGAGTTTTTACTCTATATGATGGTAAAAGCATTTTAAGCATTCAACTCCCAGGAAATTGACTTTCCCATTTTAATATCCAGGCACAACTACTTGCTTAGGTCTCTGATATACGTTCTTCCTTCTATACTAAGGCTTAACAGTTTTGTTAAAATAGAGCTTGATTTAGAGTTATTTTATATTATATCTATATTGTATAATTTTTAATGAATTTACAGGACTACACGTTATTATATTATATTCATGGTAAACCTTTTCATTCAGTGTCTGTACCTATTAATAATCCATCCCTGTACTCTAGACCTCAAGGTACACATTCCCAGCTCTCTGTTGCAATGGGGATACCAGATGGCTACCTTGTGACAAGTAAGCTCAATGGGAAGGTAGAACTTTATAGTTGGGGAAGTAGGAGTTCAACCAATAATGGGAATATGGAATCTGTATCCTAAGAACAGGTCACATGGAGGTATCTTAAAGAAGTTTCTCAACTACAGCTTTGTAAAAATAGCTTTGCTTCTTTGGTTATAATTGATAGACCATTGTCACCCACACACCACAAAAAAAAGGCTAAAGAAAGTCACTGCTCTTAGGTTTTTCTGCTGTGAGAAAGGATGATCTCTGTGTATTTTTTTTAAAATGTTAAACAGTGGTTAAATAATGTGCCAACTCCATGTCTTCACCTCTTTCCCAAAATTTAATGGGAGAGGTGGTAACGAGCAATCTAATTTCTCCTCTTCCAAATTTTCTTAGCTCAGTGGTCCATGACACTCCTGCACAGAGCTGTTGTCATTGGGCTTTGTCCTGCGTGCACACATCCTTCTTGTAACGACGATGACCTTTTTCTATCAGCAATGAGAAAGGGGCAAGTCTGAATTTATCCCCAGGTTGATAACCACAGTTTTTATTGTCTAAAATCTAAGCAAAATAATATTGCCAACGACTCTCGGCTCAGCTGCTCGTGTTGAAAGACACATGAGGATGAGGTTCAATGAGACGAGAAGTAAGGCTCACCTCCCTTCTCACATTTACTGACTGCTTGGAAATAGTTTGTCAAATTGTATTTATGGTGAGACAGGTTCAAACAACGGCTTAGAGTTACCCGCCTGGAACTATAGTGGAAATGGGAAATGACGGGAGCAAGAGAGTAATAAAGGGTCAATTAAGGCTCAAGGGATGATAGGAGGAAGACAAAATCAGAATGAATGTGGAAGGAAACCAGTGGGGTTTTTTATATTACTACTTTACAGTATCAAGGGAAAAAGGATGCACAGAAACAAATTATCTCCGATAGGGCACAAGACAGGGACGAACGCATGATATTCACAGTCATCATAGCCCCTATCTGTTGAGTGGTGACAAATTCACAATATTAAACATCACCATCGTGGACACTATTTACTAAATTACCCTAGTGCATCACTGTCAGAGATGGCATTGGTAACTAGGCTTTCTGACTCCTAAGTTCTAGTCATTTTTCAATACAACTGTTACTAAATGTAGAGACCAGGATAGACTTTGGCCTACTTCTGTTCCTTTCTGAGCCTCAGTAGTGAGCAATTTGGAACTTCAGGGTGTCCTGGTCCTAGCAAGCTTGGAAAAGCTGAAGCACATGGACAGGAACTACCTTCATATCTTTAGGTCACAGTGAACTTTCTTAGATTTCTTGATGCAAGCAGAAGGAGCCCAGGTGCCAGACAAGAGAATGGTCTTAAAGACTAGCCAGTGCACAAGAGAAAGATCTAAATGGGGATGGGGACATGCCTTCCAACCTTGGTCTCCATCTGACGTGGTCATCTTTTCAGTAGCAGAGTGCTTCACAGCTCCCGACTTCTGGAACTATTGTTCAGCAGGACTCCCCCGCACTTCTACCGTTAGCTCATACAGGTGCTGTTTGCATCTGAGCAGAGCTAGGCTAGAAAGAAAGAAATCTTGTGTCCATAAAGCAGATGCTCCCAGAAGCATCCATGGGTAACAGGATGACTACCTGATAGAGGCCAGTGCCAAAGGTTGCAGAGGAGCAGCTTCTGAGACACAACCAGTACTGGACCCACCTACAGAGAGATGAGTAGGACTCAACAGCTATGAGTCAAAGCACAATTACGCAGGAGCAAGACTTTGTCTTCATTCTCCCAGGTACTCCATGGCCTTTTGACTTTAGGCGACAGCAGATCAGTGGAGAAAAGCTGAACAAGCACATTTATCATGTGCCCAGGGACATGACAGGGCAGAAAGCAAATGCCCTGAGATGAATGAGGCCTACAATAGATACTCTCTTCATAAAGAAAAGTGATGGATGGATGTGGAGGAATGCCTAGAAGGGCAGAGGATGGTTGTGGCAAAGTCTGTATGGGTGTGATATTGGGTTCTGCCTTCTAGTTTCCTGTCCTGTGAGAATCTGTCTCTGGGCAGATCTTAAGAACATGTGAGTGAAGAGAACAGTCAAGTGTGCATGTAGCAGCTGTTTCCCTGGTGCCTTCTGCAGTGTTTCTCAAGGTTGCCCTTCCTGGGCTCCATGGTTAGGAATTGCCTTTCCCAAGATGGTAACTTCCTCCTGGCAAAAGGGAGATCAAGGGCAACGACCTTGCTCCGGAAATCCCCAATAGTCTTTCTAGGTCAGACTAAAAAAAATTTTTTCTTTATTTTATTTTAGCTTTTATTTTAAATATTTGCATTTGGTTTCAGTTTATAAAATTCTGTCATGTAGACAATTGCATTTGATCCTCTCAGAACTCCAGAAGTTCTCATTCAAAACTCCATGTCACCAGGAAGCCATCTGAAGCCCCCAGAGATGAGCAAACTTTGGAGTGAAGATGCCCAGTGCAGAGCTCTTTCCCCTTCCAACCATTGAGTGCCATGTAAGATCTGGGTGGTCACCTGTACTCTGGGACATTAACAAAAATACTCAGCAGATAAAATCTCCTCTGATGTCCCAAGCACATGGCTTATCTTAGATAACTGGACTTTAAAATATTATGGATAAGAGGTTTGGGAATTAGGACTAAAAAAACTCCATCTGCAAAATGATCATAAGTCCGGGAAGTTGGTGGGATGGGTGCAGTACTGGCTGTGCAAGCACAAGGACAGGAATCCAGGCCCCCAGTGCCCACATAAAATGCTGACTGTGTGACTCTCACCTGCAATCCCAGTGCTGGGAGATGGAGACAGAGGATCCTAGGGGATTGTTATTCAGACATCCTACCAGAGTCTGTGAGTTTCAGTTACAGTGAGGGACCCTGTCGAAAATACTAAGGAGGAAATTAGCAGGCAAAACCATCTGACATCTACTTCTGGCCTTAATAGCATAGTCATATACACATGCACTTGTTACCTGCACAAGCACTAATACACACACGCGCGCGCGCACGCGCGTGTGTACACACACACACACACACACACATACACACACACACACACCCCACAGATGACACTCAGTTTTTCTCTGTTGTCACTGTTATGGCATGGCAAAGTTGCCTTGCAGGTGCCATGAACAATTTTATTTATTTTTTCTTTATTCTTGAGAACTTCACACATGTATACCATGAAATATGACACTATCTAGCCCATATCCACCCTCGACTTCTTAAATACCTTTAACATTCTCCATCCAACCTATTATCATTGTTTTCATAACCCACTAAATCCAATTGGTGATGTCTATATGTTGCATGGGTTTTTGGTCACTCATGGGAGTATAGCAAACCTACACAAGGCTACATTATAAAAACAGTCATCCCCCCCCATCCCACAGCAACTATCATCTGAGAACAGCTTCTCAGTAAGGTATGGGTTCTTGAGATCACCTACACCTTCAATGCAAGACTTTTGACTGGTTTGACCTTGCGTGGTCCTACTCTGGTAATTTTAACCAGTAAGTTCATAAGTGACATGGTCATGTTATGTCCAGAGGATAGCATTTTGCAGCACTCCTTGCAACCTCTGACTTTTACATTCTTCCCACTTCATCCATGATTACCCAGAACCTTGTTGGTGGTGGGAGCAGCACAGATGTCCAGCTTAGGGCAGATCCCCCACTCTCTCATTCTATGGATTTTGACCAGTTGTGTATCTCTGTATTTACTTTTACTCATTGAAAAAAGAAGCTTCTCTGAAGAAGGTTGAAAGCAGTCAAGGTCGATGGGCACAAAAATATAAAATTTTAGAAGGTACTTACATAGTATGATCATTTAACAAAATAACAGCGGTTTCTACCCATGGGATTATGACTTTCCCAGCTGTGAGCTTTGGACCAGTATTATAATACCAGGTATGAAATTTCCTTTTATAAAGTGAGTCTCAAATTCAGAAAGCTGTCACTTATGCCACAGTTGTGCCACTATTGAGCCTACACAGATGATTTTAATGTCCCACAATTTCATGTATTCAATATTGGTTTCTTGTCTGTTTGCTGCTTTCTAGATGCCTTCTTATATGAAAATCATTATCCTTGCTTTATGAAAAAGCTGAAGACTCTGGGAAGACCAACATCTTTTTTATCCAACATTCCTTGGAAATGGAAGGGAATAGAAGACATTTGAGGGATATTGTCATTTTCAAGGGGAAGTTATTTGCTCAAGTCATGTAGGTAGAATGTTTGTCATGAAGGTGATCCTCTGGTTCTACATTATGCTATTTTTCTCCTTATATTTTTATATTACATTAATTAATTAATTAATTAATTAGGTGTGTGTGTGTGTGTGTGTGTGTGTGTGTGTGTGTGTGTGTGTGTGTTTGCCTGCCACAGTGCACTTGTGGAGGACAGAGGACTACTCATAGGAATTGATTCTCTTCTTCTACATTTGAATTTGGAGGATGTAACTCAAGTTTGCTAAGCTTGGTGGCTGGTGGTTTTACTTGCTATGATACCTCATTATCCCTAGTTCTGTAGTTTCAAAACATCTCAAACACCAGTGAGGGTCCTCTTTTTAGTTGTAGACTTCTAACCTCTGGTTTTATCCTTTTAAGACCAAGAGCAGAGCAGAGATATAAAGCAGACCACCTCATGTTTTTACATGGGCACTGATCCCAATCATGGTGGTTTGCCCTGGAGGCCAGATCGTCTCTCAAGTCCTTACTTTTCATCCATGACATTGACATGAGTCTTTCTGTGCAGTTTTGGAGGATACAGATGTACTCCATTTTGCTGAACATGTATCTATTTGGAAACTTTGATGAGCTAGAACAATGTCTAGCTATTTTAACAGGCACATACTTTTTAGTCTAAAATCCTTTGGTAGATTAAAGGTACCTATAGAGATGAATAAAACCAGATTGTCTGCAGTGAAGCTTACACCTAAATAGAGGGTAAGCTTATACAAAGTTGTAGAGGAAGTAAAGTGAGAGCAGGATAGGCCCGGTGGGAACTGAGAGTAGGGTCACACCTAGTTTGCAGGCTGCAGAAGTTTCACCTGATGGCTCAGGATAGAGGATGATCTAAAGATGGTGGTCAGAAAATGGACCCCCCCTTAGTCCCACTATAAGGATCAAACCCAGGGCATCACACTTACTAAACAGCCAATGTTGATTTTGAAAGTGTGAGGTCTTTACAGACTCATTCAATCATCATATCTCAGTTCAAAATCTGCCCTCCTTCACAGCAGTCTAAAGGGGCCTTTTTCCTGTCTGTCGTCCCCTTTGACTAATAGTCTCTCTTGTTAATCTTGTTACACCATAGCCAGTCTGAGATGATGGTCTCTGCTACCTTTTTTTCCCCAGACAAAAGAGTATATAAACAGATATGATTATTATTATGAATTTTTAGCTTTGACTATAAAACTTAAAAGAAACCTTGAATTCAAAATTGCAGCATTTGAATAATTTTTAAGCTACAAAATGGAATCTATTTAGGCTAGTTTAAAAGCTAATTGATATAATTTCAATTTCAAATTGAAACAGTACTTATAATGCACTGTCATTCATCTTAATGAGTGTTAATGTTGAAACATAATTGTGACTCTTTGAAGGAGAGCATCATTAACCCCGTTATTGCTGATCAGTGTACAGAGATGCTCTAAGAAAAACGCTGTTGGGTAGGACTGGATGTGTGTTCTGAATTCTCCAATCAAGAGAGTTTCCAGAATAAAGGGGGCTGTCCAACACATTGGCATTTAACCAGGATGGAAATAAACCAATCAGCGTGCCGTGTCAAATATACTGGTGGCATGTTGCTGTTCCATGAATAGCTCCAGACAGTAGATCACAATTCTTTCAGTTGCTCAGAGATGCTACTATCTTCATTTTCTTCTTCTTAGCCTCTTGAAGATTCCTGTCTGATACAGAATATATACCAATGTACAGAAATGTTTTTTTTTTAGGTAACTTTAATTTAATGGCCACAAATCCTTACATTTTCTGAATATATATATATATAGTAGGCAACCTACAGAATTAAAATCTATGAAGTAGGGTTTTGTATGAGGACATGGAGGTTCAGTGATGTTCAGGTTAAAGTTTCTAAAGTCATGCTTAAGTGGTCCCTGAGTAGCAGAGTTGAATTTTCTGGCACCCTACAGTGCACACTCTTTAAAACGCTGCTCCCGTTGTATGGGAGGATCCCTGGTGACTCTGGGTCACTTCTGCCTCTAGGTTTTCACAGATCCTCCGATTTCCAGAAAAATAAATCAAACTTGCTTCTTGTGTCAAACAGCCACTGTCCCTTTCAGTTCCCTTTGCCTCAGTCACCCATCACCCCAAGAGCCTGAAGCCCACCACTGTGACCATTTCCCTCTACAGATCCTCTGGGGTTTCCTTATAGATGTCAAAGCCACGAACAGTTTCTCTGCCAGCCCTCTGTGGCAAAAAAGACAATGTCTTACGGGGAGCTGTGTTTTAAGTTGGTCTTTTCTAGCTAGTGCTTTGAATGTCTTTCACAATGCCAAAGACTTGCTGTGGAATGGTGTCTAACATCCATACCCTAAGATAGTCCCATATCAGTCTGCTGAGCTGGAAAATGCCATCAGAGCCTATGAAGTTCTTTTAGTATGAAGTTGTCATAGTTCAGTGAAGAAATTGGGGAAATAGCCAATACAGTTGTGCGACATAATCATTGTAGTTATTTTTACTGAACACTATGTAGGTAATGTGTTAAGTAGATTAAAAAATATATATAACATTGATCCATCTCTACAAGACACCTTTAGAAGTTACCACTACTTTCCTCTGAGGGCTGAAGAGGCAAATTTATTCCCTCATGATGTTTTAGTCACCTGGTGACAGGGTGAAAATGGGCAGCAGTCTGTAGAGTACTAGTTTCTGCTAGGCTCCATGGTAGATAAGTAGGTCAAAAAGTTGTACACCTGACTGGAATCTGTCACTTTGAGTAAGAATCTGTCACATGAACAAGAAGACATGAAGCTCTAACGGAGGAAATAATATGCATCCAAGACTGAAGAAGGTCAAGGTCATTTCATGCTGTGGGAACTACCTGTGGTGTTACTCAAGTGAAGTTCCCAGTGAGGGTGTGGTTAATAACACACTAGAGAAGGGAAGTGGCAAAGTTGAGGCTGGGGCATGTCAGAGAGGGCCATGAGGACCATGCAAACCTGGAGATCTTGTCCTGTTGGTGATACGGATCCCCTGAGAAAAGGGAAGACTTCAGTTTAGAAACCTGTCAAAGCCGCAGGGTATGGGTGGGTTGAGCAGTAGCATCTGATATAGCTACTGTAACCTTCCAGGCAAAGCACGGTGAGCACATGGAAGAAAGAAAAGCAGAAAAGGAGAAGACAGTGACTACAACGATCACAACTTAGTGACTAGGTGGGCTGGGCTGTATGATAGGAAGCATGGATATTAAGGTACTCTGTATACGCGCCAATAATTGACAGACAAGCAAAAAAAAAAAAAAGACCTTGTTTGAAAATGCTCAGCAACACAGCTTACAGATCTGAAGAGGTGATATTCCTGTCTTGATAGGGTATAAACCCCAGCAGCCAAACGACCTTAAGTATAGAGACAATGAGGATTAAGCTTTTAGTCTGGCTACTACTTGGAACTTGGTTGTATGAATCCTCTTTGTCTGCCGCTTTTCAACTTCACACATGGCCAATGATTACAATACCAACTTCTTTGTTTTTATTTAAATTTAGATTTGTTTTCTTACTAATTCACTGCCACCTCCCAGTCACCCCCCTCCCACAATTCTTCTCCCCAATCTTCCTTCCGCTTCTTTGAGTGGCTGTGGTTCCCTGGCTATCCCCCCACCCTGGTGCTTCAAGTCTCTGTGAGGCTAGGCACCTCCTCTCCCATTGAGGCCAAACAAGGCATCTAGAAGAACATACCCCACTTACATGCAACAGCTTTTGGAGAGCCCCCACTCCAGTTGTTTAGGACCCACACGAAGACCACTGCACATCTGCTACATATGAGTGGGGAGGTCTAAGTCTAACCTTTAGATGTTCTTGGGTTGGTAGATCAGACTCTGAGAGCCCCAAGGGTCCAGATCAATTAACTTTGTTTGTCTTCCTGTGGAGTACAAAGAGTATCTCCTTTGGGCTGCAATCCTTCCTCCTATTCTTCCCTAAGAGTCCCCAAGTTCCATCCACTGTTTGAATGTAGGTGTCTCTCTCTGTCTGAATCAGCTGCCGGATGGGTCGTCTCAGGACAACGTGCTCCTGTCTGCAGGCATAGTGGAGTATCATTAATAGTGTTAGAAATTAATAGTGTTAGAAATAGTGCCCATGGGATGGGTCTGAACTTAGGGCAGCCATTGGTTGGCCCTTCCCTCAGTGTTTGCTCTGCCCTCCATGCCTGTGTTTCTTGTAGACAGGATAAATTTTGGGTTGAAAGTTTTGTGGGTGGGTTGATGTCTCTATTGCTCCAGTGGGGTTGTAAAACCAACCAACTGACAGAACACGAGTTGAGATCTGCAGGAAGCCAGGTAATGGACCAGGTCTGACTTCATGTGGAGGGTACAGTGGACCCAAGCACAGCTCCTCCAGGATGCAGTCTAGCTCTTCCTTCTAAAAAAAGACATTTTTTTAGAAGTTAAGTTTTGTATTTTTAAAGCAAAGCTTTATTTTGGTGTTTGGGGAAAAGTCAACGTCAAGAATTAACTCCTACTGACTTAAAGGTGGCCATCATCAGTAGCTGTCTCTGAGGTAACTGGATTAGTGAATTTCATCTCTTTGTCTTCTGTTTGCCCTGAGTGATCTGCCCACAGCTGCCATCAGAGTTTGAAGATGTCTAGCTGAGGAAATGAACCACAGGACACAGAGCTGTGAATCCAGTAGAGTAAATGTTCATTCAGAAAAACATCAAGCTGAGGCTGCAACTCTTCAATTCACTCTTTCTTTTTTTCCTCATTTCCAAATAGCTACAGTCTACTCTGTGTCTGGCACTGGGGCTGGAGTGACAGACAGGACAGAAGGCAAGGGACACCAGGGACCTTAGGCTCTGGAGAGCAGCTATCTATAAATGAATATGATCAAATAAAGAAGTGTCCCATCAGTTGTAGGAGTGGCCCTGGTTATTAATCTCTTATGTGCTAAACTCCTAAAAACATCTTATTAGCAATTATAAACGGATGGGAGTTTCCATTTGCTAGATCTCGGAGCACATCACACAGGCTATACTGAGCTTCTGAAGGCTCAGTGTACGGAGGGAAGGAGGGAAACGAGACATTAATGTTCTTCCAGCTGACTGCTTTCTCCATTCTCCCTGCTAAATCCTGGGAAAAAAATGTTTCCACCACTTGGTGTTATTTTTTTTCTGAGCACAAATGTGATTCTTTGGTGTTGAATGGCTGCCGTGTGAGATGTCTGATCTGTTTCATTTAAATAGATCACAACCAGGGCAGAATTGTGTCTGGTTTGCTATGTTCCCTACTGAATCCTGGGCAGGAGAACCAGCTGTGGATGCAGGTCAAAATCCACAGGCTGACACTAAGTGCTGTACCTATTTAGCAAAAACAACTGTCCTTTTCTTGTTAGGGAACCAGAGGGAACATTTGATTCGGCGCAGGACGGATGCAGCAATGACATGGTTAACTTGAAGTGTTTGAAAGATAGCCCTTTCTTTGGGAGCAGAGGTGAGGTCCCCACACTGGCAAGGGTTTGCCTATGGGAAAGAGGAAGCTCTGCTTGTGCTTCTGTGGTCAGGGTTGGGGGGATACAGTCAGTGTGGTGAACTGGGAAAGGAATAACCAGAGTATGAGGGACCCTTTCCTATTGTGTTTGCCATTCCGATTGGGAAGATGGATGTGTTAATATGGGTTCCTAGAGATGTGCGTGTCTCAACACACAGGAAGCAGTGAGCAGCTACGGCACACACTAATTTTTATCTGGCATCCCTAATGCCTCTAGCATCTAGCGCACAGTTGCATGGGATGGTTATTGGCAAACGTTTGTGAATAAGTGACTAATTTGAAATGATTGAATACATGATAGATCTTGATTGTAACTAAATGAAGCAGGCGCTCAAGGGGAATTTGGTTAGATTGGCTTGAAGGAGGGTGGGGGTCTCATTTCAGCACAGATTTGTATTTGTGAGGGTGCCAGAGAGTGGGAGCACATCTGAGAAGAGTTAGGGGAGGACTCAGGGTAAACACGATTAAACACACTGTACAAGAATGTACAATTCTCAAAGAATGAATAAAATTTTCTTATAGCGAACAAACAAAATGAACAGAACCCTCATCTATGTCTGAATTGCAAAGTCTGAAAAGGATATCTATCTCACAAGATGCTTTGAGAGATGGACCAATGGGTTTATTGGGCTGCAGAATTTCTCCTGAGCCTGTATCATGGGAATTCTTCAAACCAGGAACACCTACTACAGTTTTACACGCAGATGCACTTCCTCTTTTTGCTTAAAGTCACATAATCAAATATATTCCAGAGTCAAAGTATATTTAGGTTTTTGGATACCTGGACAGAGGGAGAAAAGGTTATGGCTCAACCGGGCAGCATGCCCCACGTTTATATAACTCCAGTTTATACTAACTGCAGGTCCTCCACAGGTCTTACCAAATGCTTACTAGACTCTTGAAATGGAAATAGTCTGGCAGATATCAGGGACAGGGCTCGGCAATGTAGAGCCCACCGCGTGTATTCAGAAGCCAACGCAGAGCAGGACCACCGCAGCCCCCAGGTTCCGCACCCGGGGTTGGGGGAATTCTAAACGAGGACCCTTGGGCAATCCCCACTCTTCCTCAAATGGTCACAGGGTATGCAGCAGATGCAGAAGGCTCTGGCTTCTCCCGAGAGGAAATGTGACCGTGGAGAGGCACTGGATAAAGGGAACTTCTGGGCAGGCTTTGTCCAGAAATTTCCTGTTGAGTGTTTCACTTCACGTTTAGGAAAGGATTGAGGAACTCTTGGGAATCAGTTCACAAAGGCTGAGGACCCAAAGAACCGGGTCCTGGGGCTCCTGGTCACACAGCTGCAGCAACTGAGGACAGTCCTGGCTTCCTTGAGTTTATTTTATATCTTGTCTTTGTTTTTCAATTTTATGTGGCCCTGTGTGCATTGAGGTGTGTGTGTGTGTGTGTGTGTGTGTGTGTGTGTGTGTGTTTTCTTTCCCTCCAGAATATAAAAAACGAACAAGGAAGCACCGGAAGTGGTTTCTCTTTCTGCTCACCATATTTTTTGCCTTTGCAAAAGTGTTCCAGCATAACCACCACCTTCCACCATAATGCTTCCCGTTTCTTCTACCCCTTCACACTGAAGAACCTCGCCCCACACCAGACCCAGTGAGAATTAAAAATTAAAACAGGCCAGACTAGAGAAAAATAACACGTACATTAAAGTATGCATTAAAACCGTGTGCCAAAAGGAGTCTGTATTTTCAGAGGGACGGTTTTACCATTACTCTGAATGTTTTAAAAAGCCGTTTTTGGAAGACCGGAGAGGGTGGAAAAAAAAGAGTGCAGGTCTTTCTTTTCATTTCATGGATCCTTAACCCATATTTAATGCAGAGCCTGGATTTTAGACATAGCAAGTGTGCTTGTAATTATTTCAAACAGTTAAAAAAGCTAGTTAATGATGTTCAACATAAGTAATCATGTTAAATAGTAAAATTTAATTTCTTAAAAACTTAAATCCTCATATCTTCTGGAATGCATTGTACTGGAGGATGTCTAAGTAAATTAAATTCTCTCCTGCACACTAAAGCATCAATTTCCTTATGGTAATTATCTGCTAGATTGGATCTGTCAGAGGCCGGGAAGCAAGGCTGACATTATACCCTCTTTACAAAAAATGATTACAAAAAATTAAGACGAATGAGTAAAATTAAGGCTGTGGCTGGTAAGCCTCTACAAAGCTCTCATGGATCCTTCTACATAAGATACCATTGTGCCCTGGACTAAGCTTTTAATGACTAGCGTATAATCAGGTGAAGTCCATTAAAGTGCCGCAGAAGTAACGATAGCAGAGATAACAGCGAGAAATTATTTTCCGCCAAGTAGAAGCAATTTATTATACACAGAAATGAATTTCTAACGGAAGTGTCTGGATGGATGAGGAACTCGGCCAAGGTGACAGCATTTCTTTCCTGGAAAGTTTGAAAGAGAGGTCGCGCACAAGGCACCCCATTGGCATTGTGGGAACGGAGTCAGGTGGAATCCCGGGCCCTGACAAAGCTTGCTGAGGTGTGACCAGGGTTTCCGGAGTCTGACTATTTCCAGAATGCCGTCTTCTGGTCTAGGTTCTCCAGGAGTGAACCGGTAAAGCGATCTCTTTCATTTCTGTGCTGGGCATCGGCTGATGGCAGTGTGGATAACTGAACTGTGTGTTGCGGTTGTAGATCCAGCCGTGTATAACGCACTTAGGCCATATAATTGCACGGCTCTCGGGGACAGCACATTAGTTTAATTAACTGTGAAAGAGTAAACACAATCTCCATAGAATCACAGAGAAAGCGGGGCATTAATTAGTCATGAAAAATGCATAATAGCATTCAAGACCTAGAGTATATCATCCAGGTATCTTCTGAGTTTCATCTCTGCTGCCCCTGGCTGAGCCTTTCATCTGCCGTGTTTGTTTCCAAGGCTCCTTTCTCCTGGGTGTAGTAAGCAAGACCTCGAAGTCAAGTACTACTCTGCAGTGATATAGCCATCTAGAGTTCCATGGTCTGTAAGGATGACATCCCTAATGACATCACAGCACATAGGAGTTCTATGGAAATGGCAGGTACCTAGAGCTTGATAGGTTGCCCATCCCCGGTTGTACGGCAGAAGTTATAGCTGGTTGCACTAGGGTAGTCCGTCTTGCCTTGTTCTGTGAGAACAGAAAACGTAGTTGAATTCACACATCTTGCATCAAGGGAAATGCCAGCAAGATAGTTCAGAGGGAAACAGTGCTTGTGACCAAACCTGTTGACCCAAGTTTCATCCCTGAGATCTGCATGGTAGAATAAAAGAACTGACTCCTGCAGTTTGTCCTCTGATCACCACATGTGTGGCATGATGAAAGCCAACCCCATACAAATCAATAATAAACGTAATGAAAACCAGTGGAGGATAACGATGAGTTCCCGATGGACACAATCAGTCACGTCCAGCCATGTTTGCATTCACTTCACCAAGTCAACAAAGATGTATGAACTGAATGCACATTCTTTCCAAGGTAAAGAGAAATACATGCATGAACAGGATTGGCTTATGGGTCACTCTGCTTGACTGTCTTCTTGTAGACCTGAGTTTGTGCACTATTGACTCTTCTGCAAAGACAAGCTCCAGGAGGACAAAAGGAGAGGGCTTTGTGAGGCACCATGTGCATCGGTGACCTTCTGTCGCTAGAGAAAAGACCTGGAAAAATGAGTATGGAATTGGGCAGCAATGGATTTTCTGCCTATATCGTGTGTGTAAATTACCTAAAAATGGAGGAGAACACCAAATGTAAGACTTAAAATTAACCTCTTGGAGAAAATATTAGGGAAGATCTCTAATATATGACATTTGGTGATAAATTCTTGGCTATGATATGATTTGAAAAAGTTGAGCCCAGCAGAGGGGGCAGAGGGGGAAGTAGGAGCATGAGATTGCTGGTCATGTCAATCAACAGTCGGGAAAGACAGAGAAATGAATGTTGTTGCTTTTGTCCCCCTTTGTGGCTCATTCCTGAACCCTTGCCTATAGGACTGTTGTGTCCACATTTAGGATGGTTCTTTCCTCCTTAGATAATTTCTGGGAAATGTGCTCACAGGTGTGTCCACAAGTGTGGCTCCTATGTAGCTCTAAAACCTGTCAAGTTGACAGTGGTGACTAACTACCACAGTATCATTGTGGTGAAGAGTCTGATGGAGCTCCTCATGTTACATGTTGTATACTTAAATCATAACTGTGGAATTTGGGCTTGAGGAAAGCATTATCTAAAGGCCAAAGCATGGGTTACCAGACCTTGGAAGTCCACACGAAGGCCTTTGAAATTGGAAAGCATTAATACACCGGATCACAAGATCACAAGTAGGACACAGAGAGAAGGGGTGTTGAGTGGAAAGTTGGAAGGACAAAGGAAGAGCTACAACAGGCAAAGAAGTTATGAAACAACAGTCACAGCCCTATACTGACTGTGAGCACAGCATGAGGGAGGTTGGTTTTCATGAAGCCCTTTTATTCCTGGGAAATGTAATGAAAGTAAAACTAGTGATTAGAGCTATGTTGTGTCCTTCTCTGAAGGTGTTTACTTCTTGAGCTCCAGGTCTATAAGACTGTATGAAAATGTCAGTGTAACCACATAGCATCCTGTAGTCTTACTATTTCCCTTTGTTTTCTCACAGATGCTGATCAGCAGCACGTCTGAGCATCACTGTGCTCAGGAAAAGATCAGAGTCCAACATCCGGATCATGACTCTGCCAAATGCCTGCCATTTTTCAGAAATCATCTCAAACCAATGTCATCTATTGTCCTTTGTATATTGCACTAAGTCATGATGGCCTCTATCTGTTGCTAAAGAGTGAGTACATACAGTCTCCCAAACTTATTTGTTAAAGTTTTAGCAATCAAGGTGCATCTTCACTGTGGGCTTGCAACTTCCTGGACTGTGGAAAATATAGTTTCTGTGAGAAGGTGTCAAGTGTTTTGGAATTTACCGTACAGCACATGGTAGCCTCAGCTGAATGGTAACCCTCCTGTCTCTACCTCCAGAATGTTGGGATTATAAATATGAGCTTATCCATTTATTCAAAGCAGCACTCTTAAGTGCTTTTTGACTGGCTAATGCATTGAGAAATGTTCTCAATATTGTAATACTTTCAATATGGAGATAAAACAAAAAAAGTCCTTGAAGTCAGTTGACACCAATATGAGAGGGAAATTCTGAGACCCCAAAACGCCACAGATCTGCTGGAAATCATGCAGCTAGCCAAGGGCAAAGCTTACTACTGCAAGTCACCTGGACTCTCATGATTTCTGATAGCTATTGGCAAAATGTATTGATTTCTTAGACTACCTCTAAAATAAATATGTGCTGTCATTTCAAATGCTTTGCCCTAAGTAATGATAGACTACTTTCAGAAGTCTAAAATGATTGACTGAAAAAGGAATTCAGCAAGTTAAAATTCCACACAGAATACTAAAATATAATTAATGATATGTAAAAAAATGTTTAGAAAGAAGAATACAGACTACCCCCTATGTATTCAGCAATGGCATGTTATGAAGAGAGCTTGCCTGTGACAGAAAAACCAAGGGGACAGATATCCTGATAACAAACAGTTGAGAACACCACTGTTGTGCTAAAATAGCTCAAAAGCAGCCTCATACAGAAAGGTTGTAAAGAGACATAGACTGGCGTGGAGCAGTTTCCTCTCCGAACGAATTAACAGCATAGGCATGAGAAAGAGACCTGAGTGTCAGTGGATACTCACACAGAAAAGCAGAAACCAAACCCCATTTTCACCCCCACTAGGCAGCATCAGAAATGAGATGAGCTTCCCTCCTTCCCAACCATCTTGTCCTCCCAAACCTCAAAGGAAAGTTCCTTTATCCTGTACTAAGTTCCCACAGATGCTCTGTACCCATGGGCATGCATAGCCACGGTCACTGGGACTGTCCCATATGTACATTAGCTGCCTTTTATACCCTGGAAGGCTCCCTTATTCTGAGAATGTCTCCAGGAATCCCTCCCCGGGAAATCTTCTCTGAATGTCTACACAGTCAAGTACTATCTTTTCCACACTGTTTCCCCAAGCGCTCACATTTATCTGGATGTTCACATTCTGTGAATATTCTTAGGCATTTAGTATGTACTTATGGTAGTAGTGAAGGACTGAAGTCAGTGGCTTCCAAGTATTCTCATCTTTATCATCTTATGGATCCCATTACATGAGGTGTAATAGTTACAGCCTAAAAAACATCATGTATTATTTCTCTGTGTGTGGAGGTGTGATGGTCAGAGGACAACTTGTGGAAGTAAGGATTCTTCAGCTAAACGTGTTCTCGGGACCGAACTCATGTTGTCAGGATCGGCAGCAAGCACCTTTATCTACTGAATCAACTTGCTGACCCAACAAGTTTCTGTCTCTCATATTTGTGAACTTTAATTACTTTCTTGTAACTTTCCTCCGTTGAGAGAACATGGCGACTGTTTTTCTAACCTTATAGGACATTGTTGTTGGCTTTGTAGGGCAAACAGGGGTCTTTAGGGTAAGGAAGTTGGTACAGACCAAGCAGATAGTCTAAGCAAAGCTAAGAGACACAATTAAAACACGAGCAATAGCACTGTCAGCCTGCCACAGCAAAGATGAACTGAAAGGGTGAAGAAGAAATGTGTCTGGAGCCTATAGGGAACGTAAGGTTGTGCTTAGAAAGATTCTGTACTTGGCTAATGGGTTGGGGATCAGCTAGCTCCAAAGGTAAATGTGGCCACTAAAGTACTTTTATGAAATACTGTATCAACAGATTCTGATTTGACAGCCATCGAAGAAGATAATTTTGACAATAGGGACAGGAGTGGGGTGAGTCAGCAGAACTAAAGGGCTGTGCATGGCAGGGTGGAGCTGCTCAGGGAAGCTCAGGGGAAATCTGAGAATTTAGAACTCCTCTGAAGGTGGAAGAGTAAATCCCATAGACTGGGCCAGGTGTAGAGGGGGTTGTGAAAGTGGTTGGATTTGATCAGTGCTTACCAAATATAACTTTTGTATATCACTCTGAGCCCTCTTACCATGTACAGCTGATATATGTTGCTAAAGTTCTTTCAATCCTAAAACCAATATTAGAATAGGACAGTTTGAATGGTACAGGCCATGATGGAGCCAAAGACTGAAAATATGATGACTTGGAAAGAAGTGGGTAGGTGTGTAGGAAGTCAGGAAGCCAAGAATTGGACTTCAGCAAGTGGATCCAAGGCATGAGAGTAAGGTAAGAGCCCCAAGAAGTGCTCTAGTGAGGCTCAAGTGTGAATTCCCTGGTGTCATGACAACAGAACCAGACCCTGCATCTGGCAATTAGGCTCTACATCCTGAATCCATGGGAGGCCACTGAAGGCACCACAGTGAGGCACATTGCTCTAAATGTTAAATCCCTTTTTTAGTCCTTTTCCTGTCCTGTTATCCATGTCACTCTCAACACTCACAAACCTTTCTTCCAGTTTCATTTATGTGGAGAAATCTATAGTTCTTATGCTGGCATTCAGGTGTCCTTTAGAATGAAGCTCTAGCTTGTTTTATCCTGTTATTTCTTCTAGTACTCAGCACCAGAAATTCTAAAGAGCTGTCAACTCAGTGGTGCTGACTTTATTAAGTCATCTATGAGATGGACAGAAGCGATCTGTTTGAAATGCTCATTCAACTGGAGGCTTCGTGTGTGTGTGTGTGTGTGTGTGTGTGTGTGTGTGTGTGTGTGTGCGAGCGCGTGCATGTGTATTTGTGTATGTGTGAATGTAGATATCCATACATGAATATGCAAGGGCCCAAACAAGATTTCTCTTTCTGATACTAGAGCTCACCATCAGTGGCACATGCATGAGCTGTGATGTCACTGGCTTTTTAGGATTTCTCAGAATGTTACAGTTAACTATAACCATTGCTAATATTAATCGAAGACCTCTTCTTTAGTACTTTCAAAATGAAAAAGGTAAGGTTCAGATCACCAACTCCTTCTACATATCAGAGTAAGAACTGAAGCCAGTTTATGGTTTTATAGTGTTGATCTGGGCTAGCTGTGTTGGCTTCCAGGATGGGGACTAGGGAGAAATTGCAGGTTCTAAAGGGAATGGGTCCTATCTCTGATGCTATATACACACTGATTTTGAAAGTCTTAAGTGTGCATACAGGAATTTATGTCTCAGATAAGGTAGAACATCAAGTCCCTTTATACACTGAGCAATTCTTTCACTAGTATCCCTGAAAGATCTCTTTGTCACTGGACTTCTGAGCTCACTATTTTGCCTTACCCAGGCAGCACCTTTGAGTGTACGTAGGAGAGGTGCCTTTGATGGATAAGCTCTTGTCAGCAAGGCCTCTGGAAGAGGAAGGGGTGTTTCCACTATTGTCTGATGGGCTGCAGCCATTTGAACAGAGTACTCCAACAGGCAAGTGTGAAAACTTCAGAAGAACTGTATTCAAACTATGGCCCACACAAAACCTATACTTTTGTGAGAGAGAATGCTCTTTGAGGTTCCTTGCTTGTTGTTGAAGTCCCAGGAACATTCACCTCCACAGAGCTGCACAATTCACTCCTAAACTCTGGTGACTATATGAGTAAGGGACAATATAGAACATAACCTGTTTATTTGGTTACTGAGTTGCAAAAGATGATCTTGTACCAACTATGAGCCTGACTAACCTACTTAGGTTCTACCTCTGCACTGGATCCTATGCACATAACATACACCCTCTTTGTGTTTCTTGGCTGAAGGCATGACCCTTTGAGTGGGTTCAAACCCTTTTAAGGCCTTTGGGAGCATGAGAACACTACACTCCTGTTTCCTCTTAGGACAGTCCTTTTTGGAGTGTCTCTTAATTCCATCAGCGCTGCCCCCCCCCCCCGGTATTTGTCTTAGTTGTTTTGTGTATGGGTTACTTGAGAGAGGCCCTTTTATTTTTCTACTGATAAATTCGTTATTAAATAATTCTTGGGAGACACAGGCCACTGATTTTCTGCAATTTGCATCACCACACTTTAACTTACGTTGAAAGCTGAGCCTTTTGGTCCTTTTGTTTTAGAAGCATATTAATATTTCTATGACCTTTAGTAGAAGGCAGTTGAGACATATCCTTTTAAATAGCAAACGAAGAAAACCAATGACCTAAAAGGTATGTTTCTGACCCTAGTTTGATGAGAAAATTAGGAAAGATATAAGTTCTTTTCCCAAGACAACCATAGTCAAGGTAACTTCTAAAGTCCAAGGACAATGAGAAACCCACATACATGCACACATGTAAATACACACACATAAAGACACAAGCACTTTTCAGAAATGTAATCAGACACAACTTTTGATCTGCCATAGTACTCTACTTTCTAAAATCTTATAGTTTACATAATTCATTCATGTTTTTAGAGAATATAAACTAACCCATTTACAACTGAAAAATTTAAGTAACTGATCTGTACTTATAAATCAAAGAGGAAGATAAGAGAACTGACTATGCAGAAGACACAGGGCAGTGTCAAGGCACAGACTAGCAGCAAGCTCCGTATACTTTCTTTTGCTTTTCTGTTCTCAGTTTAGGCCACCATTGACCCAAACTGCATGGGACTCAATTTGTCCAAGACAGCTAGATTTCCTTTTGCAACTCTGAACACATGATGTTCTAGATGACTGAAGGCTAGAGAGATACAGCGTTTTCTTTCACCCCTGTTTTAGGGACTCAGAGGGGCACACTGACGGATAAACATCATGCCCTAAAGTTGACTTCATCTTTAAGGTGTGAGCTGGAATGGGGGCCGTACACTCTGTGTGTGGGATCAAGGAAGCATTAGGAAACCTAGGGCTTTCCCCAGACAGCAGTCCTTCCGACAACATTGAGCGCACCTCTGATCCTTTGTTTTTTAAGTGTTAGATCTTAAAAGCCAAACATGTGGCTGTTCACAGTAGTCTTAGAGACATCCCATGAAAGGACTGTTAGGACAGCAAACTTGAAAACAGTTTTCCAGAGATCCCAGGGAGTCCTTTGATCACATGTGTCCTCATCTGTCATTGAGTGTTAACAGGACCACACTGAACTACTGTAGCAGGAACATTGTTGGCCCTCCAAATTTGCCTGTTCTGCACCTATGGATTCAACCAACAGAGTATTCAAAATATTTAGAGAACGCACT
Source organism: Micromys minutus (assembly GCF_963924665.1). Lineage (NCBI taxonomy): Eukaryota > Metazoa > Chordata > Mammalia > Rodentia > Muridae > Micromys > Micromys minutus. The sequence continues at coordinate 35,589,178 of NC_137969.1, read as the reverse complement.
ATCATTGTGTTTATACCTAATATATACCTACCTTTCATCCCTATATTACTCAATACTAATATAAAGCAACTACTTACATAACATTTGATTGTATTAGGTTATTATAAATAATGTAGGATTGGTAGCGTACATAAGAAGGTGTGGATGGGTTGTGTGTACATTCTGAGATGTCATCTAAGCCTTTTGAGTATGTAGATCCTGCCATCCATAGTGTTCTGGAACAACTCCCACCCCCCAAAAGATACTAGAAAACAGTTGCATTTACCTAGAACTCTGGCTTCATTTTGGAATTGCTGATCTGTGACCATCTTTTCTAGTAGGAAAACAACAATATACTGTTCAGACATATCAACTTCTCCCCCTCCCTCTGTCTGTTTGAGGGTCTCTGTTTGATTTCTGCTTTGCACAGTATTCTTCCCACCAGCCCCAGCAGTGCCCCAAAACTCATCAATCAAGCAAGCAACTCTATGTCTGTGCTTTGCATGGGCAAGTAACCACCCAGGGCTGCCACAGTCTGCAACATTGATCTGGCATTCTGCAAATGAACTCCAGTCCAGTGCTGCACAACCTATAACCCCCATCCCCTGTGACTGAGGCCCTTCCCTTCTCTTCCCTTCTCTGCCCAGATACCTCTTCCTGCTTGTCCCCACAGGGTGCTCAGTGAGTCTGGCTTTATCTTTTATCTGTGGCTCTGCCCACAGAAGACATGATGAAAACGGTCTTCCAGCACTGGAAAAATAGGTTTACACCAAGCACATGTTAGGGCCTTGTTTCCAAAGTGTGAATGTGACAAAGTCAAGCTGTTTCTATTACAGCCTACAGAGTAAAATCAGCAAAGCTGGCCCTGGAAACCCACACAGAGTATCCTGTAACATCTGGGGCTGGCAGGAAGAAGCCAGCCCCACCCCCACCTGTAACCACAATAGCAGTTTAGATAGAGGGCTACAGGGACTCTGTGCCAAACTTCAACAAGTGTGAGGAAATGTCCTTTACAGAGGATGAAGCAGGAAACACTTTAACAGCAATCGAGAGTATATTCAAAATTAACTATAGTGAAAGAAACAAACAAGCAAAAATTTAAAATGCGTGCATTAATTAAAATCATGGTGTTGTTTCCATTTGGGTGGATTGCATAAGGAAGGATTTATGAAGTTACAATATTAGAACAATCAGGTGTGAAAATGATGGTGGCCACTGAAAATCTTTGCGTTTCCCTGCGGTGTTGTAAGAATTCCTTCTGGAGTCTACTAGATTCCCATGCCCTGTGTATTTTCTTTTCCTTTTCGTTTTTGTAACAGTAGCACATTCTGCTTTAATACCCCAAACACCTGTGCAGATGAGGGATGCAGAATAACACAGAGACCTGAAGACGTGAGCGTCACTCGGAGAAAAACTGATGAGAGAGAAAGCACCAGAAACCGTCTTCTGTTGGACTACATATGAACAGTAAGTGCGGAGACTTTCATAGTGGAATAGGGACTTTGGTATCATTTTACAGGCACACACTATGGTCAGGAGATGGTCTTGCTGCTGACTCTCAGCCTCCCAAACTTTACCATGTAGTGTACTGTGCCGGATGCTGGAAGATAAGGGTCCACACAGCAGCAATTCAATGGGGGCAAGAGAAGAAACAGATATGGTGCCAGCCATCGGGTCTGCTTTCCCCCTCCCCCACACAGTGGCAGTGATTCACAAATGGTCGTTTATCAAGTGGGAAGTAAAATAATAAAATCAAGATCAAATCCTAAAAGACCCAGGCAAATAGACTGTCTCTGTGCTCTTCAATCAGGTGGCATGAGCAGGTCCTGGGGGAGGGACATGCCACATCTGGTCATCTTTCTAGGTGATGACAGAGGGAACAGTGTGGCCTTGTCCTCCCCTGGAGCTGGGACACTTTCAGAGCAATGGAGACCAGGGGCGCCAGCATGACCAGGGGATCTTGGTTGACCTTCTCTTAGCTATCGATATAGGGCCGGATGGTAGCCCCTGCTCTCCCGGTGCCACTCAGTTCGAAGAGGATACGAGAACCATCTGCAAAAATAAGCCACAAGCCCTGATTTTTTAAACACACTTCCATCGACTGGGTCACTATGTTCAAAGTTATAAGCTTTCTCCAACAGTGTAGACTTTATCGTTTGCTGAGAACTGCTTCCCCACAAAGGAGCGGCCCAGCATCAGGGTCTCCAGGTCCTTCATCATTGTGCTTGCACCCTCGGCTTCCACCTTCTCGTAGTCATATCTGGTAAAGAAGTTCCGACCAAACTTCTGCCAGTGGTCTTTGAGGATGTCCGCCACGCTCTGTTTGTGGGTAGCCAGAATGGAAGGCCAGGCCAGGAGCGGCTCCACGGCTCCACGGTGGAGATGCTGCTCTGGATGAAATTCTCTGCATAATTGGCTTTGCTCTGGAACACCTTCGTTTGCTTCAGCAAACCGCTGGCTCCCAGATTCCGGTCCGGGCATGCCTACGTCTTCACTGTCACGATCTTCATCATGGTGGCGGTTAGCTGCGAGGCGACAGTGGCTGCAGCTCTGGCTCCTGCAGGGGGCTCAGGGTCCTCTTCTCCGATCTCGTCCTGGAAACGACGGCCTAACCCGTGTATTTTCATTTTCCCAAAGACAAGTGTTTTTAAAGGCAACGATATACTACTGACTACTGAATTACCCTCTCTGCTCCCTGGCCCTTATGTTCGTTGCCGAGTGAACCGAAAGAGATGCACAGATTGTAGATTGGACGGAAGGGTTTATTACAGACCCTTGTGTAGGAAATAGAATTTATTACAGAAAGAAGTGAACCATTCCTCGGGGAGAAAGTGGGCAATGACCAAAAGGGCCACTGCCAAGATTCACATTATAAATCATCAGGGTTTTAATCTTCGAGGCAGATGGGAATGTCCTCTCTGCACTCAGGATCTGAGTGGGATTTCATCCTTTAGCCAGGATGAGGTAGCTTGCCTTTCTTGGAGCTCAACAAAGCCCCGGAGTGCCTGTATTTTCTTAAAGCAGCTTCAATATTAAGGTACAGTCCTGGTGTTACTTCTAGTGCCACCAGGGGAACAAGAGGCAGGGTCCAAAGTCAGCTATGAGGGAGGGGTGCATCCGCAAATTTGTTGTCACATGTATGTGTATGAGCAGCACACCTCTTAGGAAAGGACAACATGTTAATGTTTAAGAGTGCATTGCAGGTAAGGCAAAATTGTTAAAGATTCAATGTGCTGAGCTTAGGCGTTGGCAGGTTCATGTTCAACGAGGTCCTTTGGCATGAATATGGTATAATGGCGCATTGTCCATTGCTCCTCATTGCTTCTTGAGCCCCCCTCAGGAATCTCCCCTTCATTGTGTCCTGAAATTCTATTGAATGAATGAATATGAATCCCAGAAGTATGTTTATATTTATAATCCTAGCATGGTTTACTCATTTTTAATAGGTAGCTAATCTGGAGAGTAGGAGGCAAACCTCAAATTAATGTTTTAATTAACACACAGTATTTATACATAATGGGTTTCATGATACCATTTTTATACCAATCCTGAAAATGTTTTACAGACACATATACCTGTTTCATATTTGATGGTAACTCTACAGCTTTGAGTTTTCCTCCTGTGTCTTTGATGGGTGTGAGTCAGTAACTGTAGAGTGAATGCTCTTATGTCTAGAGATGCAGGCCTACTCTGCACCAAGTGGGGCAGATGAATCTATTTTAGGCTTATTTCAATATATGGGTTGTTAGTTTGTTCCAACTACCAGGGAATTCCTTTCCTGGCCACAAAGGCAATTTGAAGAGAGTAGAAGAGATTGAGTTAGATACACTGCCCACGGTACACAAGGCACTTCTGAGAAATGAAAGCTGTATTTGTTTTTAGTGTGAGGGTGTATTTTTAACCATCTAAGGAGCCTCTGACACCATAAGGACCTTGTAGTAGACTCAGAAGAACCCAGAACTGTAGAAAGTAGGAGTGGGTGGGGAGCAGGTTTATAAACCACCAGAATTTGGGTGTGTGCACCAGGATGATTCAAAGAGTTTCTTAAAATAGCAGTTGTAAATGTGAAACTCTCCTTTCATATGTCTGAGTCTCTGTGTTAATGTAATTATTGAACCAACTCACAGCTTACTGGGAGGCAGAGGAAAACAAACACTTTACTCTGAGTAACTTTATTCATCTCCGAGCTTATAAAAGGGTGAGATGGATAGCTCAACAGATTACTGAAGGCACAACATCTCTTTTAAAAAATGTTAGACTAGTCTCTCAAGGAATTTTAGAGTCAGAATCTACAAAAAACTTGAGAAAAATGTGAGTGAAGCCTCAGAGAGAGAAATAGGAAGTCAGGAAAAGTTGCAGATCTTGGCAGCTCATGTGAGATGAAAGATGGAAAAGAGAAAAAGTTACTCATTCTCCATCAGGAGATCAAGGGAACAGGCAGGCTCAGCAACAAAGTTTTGCTAGACGTTGTGTGGGTGTGGCTACACACACACACACACACACACACACATATTCACACACTCACCCCACATGAGTGCATAGAGAGAGGGAGGGGAGAATGGGGAAGAAGGGAGAGAGGGGAGAGAGAATATTCTGTTGAGGAATCATAGGACAGGATTTTGACCAAGGTCTAAAAAAAAAAAAAAAAAAAAAAGAATAAATCAAAAAGAAAGAAAAAAATGCTTTGCTTTCTAAGTTAGAACTCAGAGAGTGGGTGGGTTTAGCAGTGAGGCTGCATAAGCAATTGAATAAAAGTTGGGCTTTTTGGTGCCATATAACTATGTATCTCATTAAGGGGACTGCCATTCCTAATGTCTTCTTAACATGCTTTTAGGTGTATCAGGTTCCTTTTCAAGTCTGGATTCATCGTGGTTTTCTTGAGAATGTAAACCAGAGTTTCTCCTTCCCTCCTCCTGGCAAGAGGAGATCCTGCTTTCTCCACCAAACGGTATTACCAGCCATCTTCAAAGCCGTTTGTAATGTGGGTTACTGACCTAGGGACCATGTCAGGGGATGCCACTAGACTGATATTTATATGTCTCAGAGACATCTCCAAATATGGGAGGCACCTGCTGTTTGTGGTGAAAAGGATATCAGCTATGTAAATGTCATTTTTTTTTTTTAACCAGAGGAAGCTGGCATAGATAAGCATGTGTCCCAAATGGTGCCTGAATACTGGCTGGCTACAAATGGTCCCTCTTATCCCCTTTCTTTCTACCTAGCATTTTGCTCTCTAAACCAATCTTTAGGGAGGGGGGTGTTTTCCTGTCACTAAGTTTTTCAGTCTGATGTTCTCCCAACTGAATCATCCTGGCCAAATTGCCACTAGGACAAAAGCAACCAATAATGTACTCAGTCATACAGCCTACTGCTCTCAACAATGACCAGCATGATGAGGTGACCACAGGCGTGAAGTAGACACATATGTTGGGGGCAATAAGCAGCCATCTAATTGGGCCTCAGGAGTGTGTAAGAGGAGCGGATTCATCCCTGGTACTGTAGACCTAGCCAACTACCCAGGTCATGGACTCTAGAGGAGCACCTACTATATTTCTACATAATTGTCCTAAGACCATATGCTCAGTAAAATGTATAAAGTGGTTCCATCCTGTCATTTCTGAAGTCTCTGCTCTGCCCTACCATGAGGCTCACTTTTTAATATTAAGAACTTTCATATTTTGCTGGAGTAATATTAACATACACTTCTCTTGCGGATGAGCCAGGGCCTCGAATAAGCTTAGCAGCCAGCTAGACAAGTGTTCTACCATCGAGACGATACTTCTGCTCCTTTAAAAAATATTTTGTGAAAAGTGGAATTGTTCAGGCTATCCTTGAATGAGTAATCCTCCTACCTTAGCCTCCAGAGTGGGTGGGATTGTAGGAGTGTACCACCACGCTGGGCATGCATGCCATAATTTATAACTGCATCTAATAGCATAGGTTTTCTTTACTATGTCGCTCTCTTATATTTTTTATATGTTTCATAGATACATAAAATCTGTGAGAGCAGCAGTGTATAGGGCATTGCATGAGAGGAAAATGTGCCTGTGTGTTGGGTATTGATGTGTCTGTATAATCCAATTCTAGGTTGCATAATTTGAAGAGCAGATGTGTGTATACTACTGTGACACTCATCTTTGACTGGACTGCTGGCCACAGAGGCACCAGTACTGCATCTCTCATGCCCAGGCCAAGACCACGGCTACGGCTCTACTCTCTGTGGTTGTACCTGATCCATGGTCTAGGTCTGTAGTATGCAGGATGTGTCTTATATCTTCACAACTGACAAGCCTGGTTGAGATATAGGCATAATGAACTGTCAGTGTGTCTGCTTCTTTTGAGTGAGGCCATGGGGTTGTTACAAAAATCAACATCTTTTCAGAAGCAGCTTTGAAAGGGTGCAAGAGCCCTGATGGGGTTCTGATATCTGCACTGTAGAGTATGGAGAAGTGTTCTATGTCACAAAATGTTACAATGCCTGTTATTCTGTCCTGCCACAAAAAGTCCCAGAAAGATGAGCAGGCGCCTCAGGTTGAGCAGCAGCACCTCTGACAAGTGGTTTGCCCAAAATCTTTACTGTAAATTGAATGTCAGGTAGCTCATTGATCTGCTTGCTAGATGGGCTCATTTCACCCCATTTGTGTTTCTCTAAGAATATTCCAGAATCAAAGATTTTTGTCTTGGTCTGATGTTAATTTGCTTCTGAAAATTCATTTTTCTCATTGCTGTAATAAAATACCCGAAGAATCAACTTAAAGAAGAAAGACTTGCTTTGCTTCTTGGGCTGAGGAATGACTTCTACCATGACAGAGAAAGTGTAGGGTGGGCAACGCTGTGGAGGTAAGAGGGAAAAGTTCCTCCCTCACATCCTGTTGCATCAGATTTATCTGGCACATGATGATTTGTCAATTTCACCCAAGGTGGCATCGGTTGGGAACATGTGACTCTGGCTGAGGGATTGACTTCATTAGATTGGCTGGTGGGCAAGCCTGAGAGGTATTTTCTTGATTGATAATTGCTACTGAAGGGCTCAGCCCACTATGGGCAGTGCTTTCCTCAGAGTTGTCCTGAATACAGTAAGAAAACAAACCGAGAAAGCCAGTGGGAACAAGCCAGTAAGCAGCATTCCTCCGCAGCTTTCTGCTTCCAAGTTTCTGCTCCAAGTTTCTGGTTTGACTTGCCTTATGATGAACTATAAAATACAAGATGAGATAAGCCCATGTTGTTTTTGGTTATGGTGGGTTCTTTTGTTTGTTTGGTTTTGGTTTTTTTTTTTTTGTTTGTTTGTTTTTTGTTTTGTTTTGTTTAAATCATAGCAATAGAAAGGAAAGTAAGATAAGGCTTACTTAGGGCCAGGCTATAATCCAAGAGGCACTTCCAGCCCATTGGGCTCCCCAGTAGTACACCACCTGGAAACCAAGTGTTAGAACACAAGGGCTCCTGAGGGAAGTTTCAAATTCAAACCATAATAGTGGACCTGCAGTCTCTTAACTAATTAGACTATCATCTGTGCACACGTTAAGCACTTTTTTTTTTTCTCAAAAGACAAGTATCTTCAGTGTGTCCCAATGGCTGGTCGTTTTCCATTCATCCCAGTTTAGGAGTCAATGTTAAAATTATTTTCTTGTCTACCAAGGCAACTTACCATTCCACAGCTGAAAGGAAGCTACATTTCCAGTTTCCTTTTGTGAGAAAGCAAAGTTCTAGCTTCCCTTGAAGCCATTTGCATATTTATTTAGTGTTCTGTGGTAAACTCCCCTCTTGTGTATTTTGGGGGAGTGTGAGATGCCAAACAGAACCTTTTAGAAGCACGTCAGAAAACTGGAAACACATGGAGCTTTCCCTTGTCTAGTTTCGTTTGTGAACAATTCATTGAAGGTTACCTAATCTGCACAGAAATAGGTCAGAGTTAAGGTAAGTTACCTAAAGCCAGATAATACCAGTTCCAGATAAATACCTTACTTTTAGTTGTAATGTGTTTTATTTTTAAAACAGCAAGGTATGTGTATAATGCCAACCCACTGTACTATCGGTTGCAACATCAAATGCAAATTAAATAGAGTATAAAAGTCCTTGGTAACTCAAATAGGCTCACACAGATGTATACAAACTAGCAAGCACATGCTTCCTAAACCTATGAATACAGCTGTACTGGGGAGACAGTGGGACACTTCTGCTGTCATGTTCTCTTAGTGAGTTGGAGTCAGGCCACACTAATCTGAAGGTGTATATGGTTGGTTCTGCCTGCCTAGGGACCCTCAGGGGGCATAGGAATGCTTCATTTTCTACAGCAGAAATCCTGGAGGAGGAGAGAGAACCGTTTTACTATCTGCCTCTAGATAAAGTCCCCTAGGTGACTAAAAGAATGTCATTGTCTGTCTCCACTGATCAGCCTTCCCACTGCTACCACGTGGGGTCTGGGCAAGATTGTCTCTATATCTCAAACTCATGATTCTTTGGGGAGGCTCCTGATTCCAGCATGGAAAAGGTTCCTCTTCTCAAGGCTGTCTGGGTCCCAACCACCGCCATGGACCACAGACCAAGGTGAGCAGCCACCAGCAGGGAGAAGAGAGCCCAAGCTCAGGCTTGAACATGTTTTTTTGTTTACCCCAAATTCACAAAGTCAGACACATTTAGAATGTTCTGTGTTCTTTTTTTTTTTTTTCCTCCATCATTGTACAAAGCCTTTCCCCAGCTGGACTGAGAAGTCTCTCATGGGTGTGGTCTCCTTCAGTATTCAAGGGTTTCTTTTTCCTTCCTGTTGAAAGGGTTGCAGGGCTTCACAGTTGTCACCATTTGGGACAATGGGCCCTGGTGACAGAAGCAGTCAACTCTCATTTCTTGTAGTAAGAGGCTAGGATCAGAATGGAACAGGAAGAAAAAAATGACATAAATAGTTAACATGAAAGCAAATACCTCACTTTTATCCAACTAATGATGCAGAGAAATGGAAGGTATAGAGGAACTGGCGAGGGCAAGGTGGAGTTGAGAATATCCCAAGAGGAGGCTGGGAATGGCCTGTTCTGAAAATGTATCCTAGATTTCTAAGCAAATGCTTAGAGGAGAGATAGACCAACCCAGAAGCTGCTGCAGGAAGTTCTTGATGGAAGGAGCCAGGTGGTAGATATACCTCAGAAGGAGAAGGATATTTTCATGGAGTCTACTTGAAGAAAGTGGCAAAGGAAGGTTTATGGAGAATGCTTGGGAAGGCAGATGCCTGGGCTTGGGGAGAGGCTGGTGGGAGGGAAACACACACAGGCTGGACAGATATTGAATTGAGGAGCAGGGCCTATGTCTGCCTTGGGTTCAAGCTGTCTGCTTGCTCAGCTATAATCTCATTGTGTGCCTTAGTTGGCTTGTTTGCAAAGTAGCAATAAATTCACCCTACCAAAGTTTTCCTAAGGCCTGATGGAAAGAAAACTGAAAATATGAACTGATGTGAAGGTAAGGTACCCCTTAAATTACCACCCTCGGGCAGAGTTGTGCATCATAGCGATTATTGTGAGGAAGCCCGAGAACCCTGTGTATGTAGATCTCTGCTGTTGAATGCACCATGAAGTTGGTCACATTCACATACTACAATGCTTGTATGAAGCAAAATGTTAGAGAGCCAGTGTGAGAAGGAACCCCCATGCAGTTATGTAATCTGAAGTAGATTTGGGCTGCAATTAACATATTGTATGTATGTATGTATGTATGTATGTATGTATGTATGTATGTACGTATGTATGCACGTATGTAATCTCTTTTAAAATTGTGTTGCAGAAAATGGCACAGCTTCTATGCAGGTAACATCGTGGAGTAAGGACCATGCAGAGAACTCCGAAATCTAATGGAAATACGATCTGAGAGAAGGGCTTGCATACCCCATTCCTTCTTATCCACCAGATCTGTGCCCCCATCTTCTCCTTGTGCATTTCTTCTTATTGTTTCCATCCCATCTATTCTGTATCCTGTTCCCATATGAATCCAGAAGCACTTTGAGTTCACTACATTTGGCTTGAAATTCAATACAGAGACTCCTTTTCATGCATCCTCCAAAGTTTAAGCAATTAAAAAGCCCAGGCTGGCCTCTAAGTATTATCTTCCACAAAGACTCCTGGAAAATGCACTGTCCCTATCCTCCATGTGACGAGTTGTCAATGATTCCTGTCTCCTTTCTCTGCATTTGTTCTCAATATGAGAGGAAGCCCTCACTTTTCCAGTGCTATCAGAATTCAGATGGCATAAGGTTGGGGAACAAAATAGGAGAAAGAGAAAGTAAGGTACTGAGAGAGATTGCTTCATTAAGAAGTCAAGAGAGTAGCCACTAAGGAGAGGAAAGCCAGATGTTAAGTAAGACATGAGCAGAAATAGATTTCAAGATGAGAGAGAAGGACAAAGCCTTTCACAAGCGAGTGAACATTTTCTTGAAAGAGAAAGAGAAAGAATTCGTGATGGACTCTCGGGGAGCAGGGTGGAGTACAGGAGGAAATAAGGGTGGGCCAGTCTTTTTACAGGGGCATGCTGAAAGGACTAGAAGAGTATGTGTAGCCCCCAAAAGCCTTGGGTATCGCCAGTGCAGAAATGGGCATAGGTGTCTGAAAAGAAGAACAGATTATGAAGGCTCAGAAATCATACAGTGGAGTAAGAAGTTCAGGAGTTCTCAGATAACATGACACTCAGAAGAAAATACAACAGGAAACAGGCATTAGCCCACGTAGACAACCAAAAGGAAAGCAGCTGCCCCAGTCTGTATGATATGCAGTTGTCAGACATACGGCCTTTTATTTTCAACTGGACATTTTCAGAAAAGCACTCATATAATGCTACAGAAATGTCTCAGACGGGGACTTCATGGAGGAGAGCTTTGATCACCCCCTCTGTGTCAATACAGAGTTGTTTTAAAATTACACTCTTCCTTTTGCTTTGGACTGTCCTTTCTCAGGCCAGAAGCACCTCAGCTGCTGAAGGTTTTTGTGAGGGGTAACTGTGTGCTGTAGGCTGCTCAGACAACACAAACCCTATCTGGCCTGATTTGTTCCTATTTCTATTGTTCTGCACCCTCAGATTAAGAGCCTCAGAAAAGCCAACTCAGAAGATAGCATGTAGGGTAATAAATGACATTCAAGTGTGTGTTGGTGACAGCCTTGGAAGAATCAGGAGCCCGATAAGATGAAAATATTCCTAGGAAAGACTTGGATTTTTTCCCCTCTGATTGCAAAACAAAGAGATACCTTTTAGCTTAGAGCAGGGTTTATCTGAAAGACAAAAGGAGCCTTTGCTGCTGTTGGATTGTCTGCTTCTGTAGAGGTGCAGGATGTGTGGGAAGGTGTTACAGCAACAGGATGTCTGGGTAAAGCCTCACACAGTTGGGGTTTAAGGGGGATTGTGAACAAATCAGAGAGCTGTGACAAATGCCTGCATTTGCTCTAATGGGGGTCTTTGAGTTTGTAATGGAAATCATGAACCAGCCATCCAGAAGTTTTAACCTTTCACTCTTGTATCCTGATAGGAACAAGGATATATTTAGTGTTAGCACTGTTTATGTTCTTTATATGCAACACAATTGTAATTGTTTCAGTCTTGCTTTCAGAAATAGATTTATATGTAACATGGAAAATGTGCCTTGACATTGACCTTTGCAGTGATACCTTGGATATCACAGCAAAAGCTGGGGCTACTGAAGCTTATAAAAGGATAAAGAAACAACAAAAAGAGAAGGGAACCTACAGATTGGGAAAAATACTTGTGACCTCAGTGTCTTATAAAGGCTTAATATCCAAGACATACCAATCAACCAACCAACCAACCAACCAACCAACCAACCAACCAACCAACCAACAAATGCAACTCAACCACAAAACCCATCAGTGACTAAAGGACCTGCATTGATTTTCTTTTTAAAAAAGGACCAAATTGTGAAAATAAAAGTATGAGAAAAATTTCTAAATCACAAATGACCAGAGAATGCAAATATAAAATCTCAATGAGATATTGTCTCATTCTCACTAGGAGGACTCTTGTCAAAAGGAGAAAAGACAGGGGGACAGTGGTGACACTGGGAAGGAAGGACTGTAGATAGGTGCAGTCATTGTGTAAAACAGAATGGGGAGCCTGGTCATGTAAGAAATGGAGTTCTGAGATGATCCAGCAATCCATGTTAGTAGCATAGGCATCCACGGATAAGAGAACCGCTTCAAAGACACATTTATATCACATGTTCATCACTGTCTTTAATAGCCAAGATATGGAATAACCCAGATACCTATTTATCTGTGAGTTAGTGATATAACTATACAAATTAAAATCCCCCTGGGATATTCTCTACTCTTAGAAAAGAGGTTGAGTAATATTAAAGGAGACGCTCACATTTGCCATAATGCAGGCAAACCTAAAGAACATATGCTAAATCAACAATTTAGAAGTAGAAGAAAGATATGGCATAATTACTCACACACACATATACATATACATACACACACACACACACACACACACACACACACCAAAGCAGAGAGAGGGGTTAGAAAGGATGAACTGGTAGGAGGAAATGGAGAGATGCTGGTCAGAGGACAAGCCATGGCACTAGATAAGAATATAACATGAGGGCTAATGGGTAATAGCCATACATGGGGCTAATGGGCACTGCATTCAAAAATTTTGCTTCCTGGGTAGATTTTAGTTGTTCTTGCCGTTGGGAGTAGATAGCTGAAATGACGAACTTATTCATCTGCTTGACCATATTTAACATTTCATCCTCTATATATGTATTCTATAACACCACATTTCTTAAGATATGTATAGTGAATTTTATTTTTTAGTTATGCTTAATATATTAGAAAAAAATGGTTTAGAAGTAAACCAAGTCAAATTTCAACTATAATCTTGAAAGGTACTGGTTTCTTATTGTGATGTTTAGGACCAGATGGCTGGGCATCAAATATGGCTGTCAAACTAGAAATTTAGATATGGTGAAAAAGCCCACTGTCAAATGATACCTTTCCTATCCACAAATGTTGCACTTACAGAAAAGCCTTGTGGGATGGATAATACACAGAAGGCTTAAGGTGACCCTAGACATTTTTCTAAAATTCTCTCCTACCCTTTGTAGGAAAGCTGTACCATGACCCTCAAACATCTGAGACCCTTCCCTTCCAATAGTCATTCCTTGAAGCAATTCTACTGTAGGATATTTTTCAGCAATCCCACAAATCCTTGCAGCTTGTATGTGCCTCAGTTTCCTCAGTGTGAACCGTGATTTGGTAAGAGCCCCTTCCTAGTTGGGTATCCAGACAGTAATGGCATCTGAATGTGAAAGATGACTATCCTGTAACAGTTCTGGGAGTCATCCTTTGGGGCAGTTTATTTCCTGTTCAGTTTCTTGCTCACTCCCTGTGAACAGGTTGTGGTCCTAGAAATTGCCGGGACCCAACCATTATTCGACAATATGACCAGAGAACATGTGAATTAAACAAAAATGGATGAATGAATAACAAAATGAGCAGCTGGGTGACCCTCCTTGTGGATGTTGTTCTCATTTACAGATGCAGCCTCTGGAAAGAGGAGCTCCACCTATTGGTCAAATCCTAGCCTCAGTCCTCAGAAGTCCTCTGCTAACCACAGACTGCAGACTGCAGATGCCAGCATTAGGACACCACCTCGTAATGACATGTTTATGACATTAGCCTGCTTTCCTATTATTATTATGACATTAGCCAGAACTCCCAAATTATTCTATACAGTTGCTTGTGGTATTTGTTTTGAGACAGGGTCTTACTATGTATCCCTGACTGTCCTGGGACTCTCTCTGTAGACTAGGCTGGCCTTGAACTCATAGAGATACTGCCCATCCATGCCTTCCAAGTGAGTGGTGGGTATTACAGACATGTGCCACCGTGTCTGGCCCTCTTACGTTTTCTTTAGTGTTTGTTTCATAATTCTAGATTTAAGTGTGGAGATACATGTGTGATAAATGGAATATTCCCCTACAGAGCAAATGTGATATAGAGAAAAAGGGTGTGCTTGTGGGGAGATGTTGTTGATTTCGTCTAATGCTGCATGTATCATGTTACATGAGAACCTGAACATCTGCGTGTAAGACACTGAGGGACCCTGCCCCCAGTTGGCTTTGATTGATAAATAAAATTGCAGGTGGCCAATGGCTGGGCATGGGGACAGAGGCAGGACTTTAGGATTTTCAGGCAAGGGACTAAGGAGGAAGGGGCAGAGTGGCCATGTTGGGAGAGGAGTAGAAGCTACACCTGAGGTGTGCCAGACAGAGAACATAGCCATTGTGCGGGTGCTGGAGAACTCAGCCCAAGAGCGCTGCAGATCTGGGTCCCAGGTAGCCAAGCTGGAATGCAGGCTTTAGTAAGTAATGACTCTGTAGAAATATTGGAGGGGAGTGTGTTATCCACGTGGAGGTTTGGAAGTGGTTCAGCCAGTGAGCTGTTTAAGGCATATTAAACACACACACACACACACACACACACACACACACACACAGTCGTTATTTGGGTCAATAACCAGGAACGTCCGTCATAGCTGTTCACTGGCACATGCCTGTCTGAGACTCAGGTAACACGGGAATGTTCAGAACTGTGTAGTCCTTTCAGTTCAAAACCAAGACCTCTGCCAAGTGCTTACAAACTTGAGGTATGATGAGAACAGTGGGCCGCCTCCCACTACTGACTGCCAACAAAGTACTCTTCCACGTTCTCCATCCACTGCCTTCTGTTTCCATGTGCACACACGGGCATTGAAATACTTGTGAATTTGGACGGATTTTTAATTATATTTTTTATGAAAAGACATTCACAAGAAAGGAATACACAGCTCCTGTTACACACACTAGGTAGAATGCATCATTGATAATAGTCGATTAATGATGTATGTACACAACTGGGGGGGTCTCAGAGGTGAAGATGTCTTTTCACAATATGCTCTGAATAAGAGCCTAGAGTGATGGCCATTAGTACTGTCAACAGGACCATTAACCTGCAATCTTTCCCCTCAAGGCAGTTCAGTTCAGTTCGGAGTCCGGTTTCTCTCAGTAGAAAAAAAAATGAACTGCTTTCTTTCTTTTGGACTTGTCTCTCCATTTTTCTTAAGCGCTGCAAATTTACACTTAGTATTTAATTGTTCTTTAATGGAATAGCCATAATTATCATTTCTCTTTCTAATGTATGTGAGCAAACTGAGTAATAGGATTCCTACTTACCGGTTCATCTCTGAATCTGATGATGGCATTGTTGATGGAATATTAGAATTTGTTGGGTGGGTGGCTGGGAAATGAACCTTGCCAGTGTATCCAGGGATATTTGCAGACCTGGAGTCAACCGTGAGAAGAGGGGCACCAAAGGAGATTAAAATAATGATTTCTGACATAGTCATAGTAACTAGATGCACATATAAAAATAGAAAGGAAGAGGCAGTCATATTGTTTTTCCCTTACAAGGTCCTGGGCTTGCATGTATACCCAGGGAAGGAGACATCGGTGTGCACTAGGTGACATCTAGGCAACATCTCGACTCTGGTGCTAAAATGCTTATTTCAAGTGTGTTTTAACTATCATTTAAAATAGGTATGTCTGTGACTTACCGGTGGGCTGAGCTGCTTACTGAAGGAAGGAAGATTCGTTCTGAGAAAACAGCAGATCTACGCCACACATAACTTTGTACTGAGAACTCTCAGATCAATAAAGACATGCCTATGTTTACACTCCTGGTGCCTTTGGTCAAATGTATTTCTTGACACCATAATTCTTCATATCCTAGATTTCAGATGCTTTTCTGGAAACTCTTCTGAAATCCGTGCAGTAGCACTGCACTGACTTGTTTATTTTAAACTACCCACTGGTCTGTTTCCTCCTCTCTTGCCCTGCCATGGATAGAGTAAGAAAACCTAAGAACACAGGAAAAGGTTCTGTTGAGTGTACACAGAAGACCTCTGTAGCAAAGGCAGTCAACTGGGAATCTTGAATAATTTAACTCAGTCATTCAGGAAAACATGAAGAATCGCTAATATGTTTGCCTTAAGACTTAAAATTGTTTACTCAGATGGCTTCCTAAGAAGAAGGAGAGGCTGGAGCACAGAGCCCCACATGAGGCTCAAGCTTGGGGGGAGTGGCAGCTGCTTATAACATGGCTGCCTTAACTATCGGGAACCCAAGAGAACAAGACTTAATAGTACACCAAATAGCTTGGGCACAATGCAAGCATCCAAGCCCAGAGCTGATACCCATAAGCACCTCAGCCACAGCCTGCTGCTGTCTCAGTGCAGACAAAGCACAGCCACCATTGTCACCCGAGTTGCCTCTTTTCAACTCTGTGGTTTGTGCCTCCCTTTCCTGGTGACCTTTTTTTAGAACATGATATCCCATGTTTATTTCTTATCTGAAATGGACTCCAAGACGAAACAATGCAAGGTAGAAGCAACAGCCCAATGTCCACCCAAGGAGGACTCTTCTGTGAATGTCTCGGCTATGTCCTTTCCTTGTAGACAATGCGCCCAACAAAAGTTTTTCTGGGAATGATTTAGCCGCGAGACATTTTGCAAAAGGGAGCTTAAGGGAGGTTGATGCTCCTCATTATAGGCCGTATTTTAAATGCCATCCAACAGCCTTTCATGTATTGACAGACTGATTTTTAGCTTGGGGTACCCTGAGAAGGTGGTAGAACCTTTTGGGATATAGGGCCCATAGAAGCAGAGTTAGGTTACATGGGGAGTGCTTATAGAAGGCTGCTGGGGGTTGATCATTCTCTGTATCCTGGTTGCGATCTGAACAGACTTCTCCAGGATTCGCTACTTCCACATTAAACTGTGTGATCGCAGATCCAAAGGAACATGGCTGAGGACTATGGATTGAAGCTTCTAGTACTATGAACATATATATGTAAGTGTGTGTGTGTGTGTGTGTATATAAATACATCCATATATAAATACATATACACATACATATGTGGATGTACATATACACATATATATGTATATATATTCCCCTTATAGTTGATATCTTATCTCAGGCATGTTTTTTTATTGACAGAGATTAGACTAATACAGTCCTTAAAATGTCAGATGACAGGAAAACAAAAAGGATGCTAGTGAGCTAAATGCATGCTCCGGTGTCAGGGTGAAAACAGAGGTCACGTGGTTCCTGTCATCATCCCCGAGATCCGGCGTCTGGTTAAACTCTACCAGCATACTGTTGCCTCAACCATGACGTTAGGTGGTAATATTACCTAAAGGCCGGGAGAAGCAATTATAGTTCACCCTGAAATTCCTTGATGTTTTTCCTAGGTTGATCTGCTGTTAGCATCAGAATGTGATGGAAAAATTATGTAGCAAGCAGGAAGTTGCTCTAATAAAGCTCACAGATGTCTTGTGAGTTGATGACCCACTGGCTTAAAGCCTCCACATTTAAAAACAAAGGAAAATCACATCAAGAGTTACAGGTCAGGGTATGAACTGACATGTTATCTGAGGCTCGAAAAAAAGAAGAGCAAAAAACCAGGGCCTGCACTGAGAGGACTGAGAGGCGAGCTTCTGCAGGCCTGTCTACCCCCTCACCGCCCATGAGATGCCTTCAACACTCAGAAAAGCTTCTGGGCCCCAGTCCAGCCAACTGCAGTTGAAAAAAAAAATAGAGATGGGATAAATTAAAAAATAAAATATTTACAAACTGAAAGCCTCAGAGTTGGAGAATACAAAATTTATACAGTACACGCGCCACAAAGACTCGCCGATTGATCCGCTCACTGAAGTCCTTGGCTGTTAAAAAAGATGGTGGTTTGTGTACCAGCTTCCTCTACTCTGACTAAGTCGGGAATGACAGGGTCTGGGAATCTGGGCTTGGTAGCTATCATTTCTCAAAGGTTCCAGAATTTTGGATTGAGAATCAGGAACCTGCCGTGAAGCCACTTGGTAAAGTCAGTTGGGAGGACCTCTAAGGAGCAAGTTCTGGGCAGTGTCCCTTGGGATTTCTCGGGAGTTTCTTAAAGTTTAGCTGTAAGGTGGAGAGATACCAAAAATGAGGCCAAACCACTGGGGTGTGTGTGTCTCTTCCCCCAAGCATTCTTTGAAGCTTCCATGCATGTTACCAAGGAAATCCCCTCCATCTGTGTGACAGGTTTTTCCACTGCCTCTGAAACACCTGCAGAAGTAAAGTGCTTGTGAAGTCGTTGCCCTCAGCCTGGCAGCTCGGGTGCCAGAGAGACGGACACGGGCAAGGTGTCAGTCATGAGAGGGGCTTCATCTAAACGTCACCCAGCTCTGTGCGCCTCTGTGCCTTGTGGACTTACTGACCTGAACTGGCATTTATGTTACTTTACAAAGGCTGTTGTTCTATGATCCATCTTCTCTAACAACAATGACATACTACGTAACTAGTAGACCAACTAGCTGCGTATGCTGAAGATGAATTCGGCTGCATAATAAAGCGCTAAAATATTTGAAAATGAAAGTTCTCACCCACGCTCATGCTAAATGTATTTCCCTTCACCCTGGCCTACCGGGACAGTGCAAAAGAGCACTGTTGCCCCATTGTAGTATAAGTATATATATGCACTTGGCATATAAATGCAACCTTATATAGACGTATATGTAGATATATAGATTTAAAGATGACTTTCTGGGATACTGAAGCTGCTTCTGGGAAGGGGTGTTTTTCAGATGAAGGAAAGAAAGCAGGAAAGGCACAGAGACAATGGAATGGATCTTGACATTTGCTGCCTGTGTAAAGAACCCTACCTGCCCATGTGGAAACAGACCAGAATTGCACCTCATTTGCACAGACTCTCCATTTGTTTTCATCTTTGCTTTCAGCTTCCTGGACTTGCCCCCATCTTCTGAGCTCGAATGTCTTCAGTGGTCTCGTTTTTTTGTTTCGTGTGAATATTTTTGTTAGCTAAGTTGATTGTTTCATCTCAATAAAGCATAATAAAATCTTTTAAAATGACTTCAGAACGTAAATCAGCAATATTAGCAATTTTTCCTGCATAAGTTTCCCGAGTGTTGGGCTTTTAGGTGTGAGACACTAAGTCCAGTTCATCACAGTTTTATACACACATGCATATACTTAGAGATTAACCAAAAAGTGAGGGAAATATACTTAATTTGCTCAAAAGTAAATGAATTTACTTACATTAGAAAATGAGAAAAATATATTCTACATATGGTATGGGGAAAGTCATGTGGTGTGTAGACTGTATGGTCAAAGATTCAGCTAATATACAGATTTTCCAGTGTGCTACAGGCTTAATACACACTGTGTACAACAAATACTCTTTAAAATGACTCATAACCTAGGCAATTTTCTGCATAATTGTATACCTTATATTGTATCATGTGCACACATTCCAGGAAAGAACAGAGGCAAAGTCTAGGTAATATGCTTGAAGACAAGCAAACTTCTAGCATCAGGACCAGTTTCCATCCTGGGCATTCGAGGTCGTGCAGGGGACTGCATGAGAAAGATCCTGGACGGTTCTCAGCTGAGCCAGGAAGATGATGTAAACACATATATGCTTCTCCACTGTGGTACTGGGGACCAAACCTAGGACATCATGCACACTAAACAAGTTCTCTGCTGCTGAGTTACACATTCAGCCAACCTATGTGAGGAAATTAAACACGTGGAGGCTCAGAGAACCTAAGTGGGTACAGACCACGGTATCAAAGCAAGAAGGTAGCCAATGAAACGTTTATCACTGATTTTACTCTGGGGAACCTCTCCAAACAGAGAGGTTACCTGAGACACTAAAATTATTATTTTTTCTGCCCAAAACTTACTATGTAGTCCAGGCCTCTTGTAATCTTTCCCCATGGGCCTCTTGAGCATGGGGCTTCCAAATGTGAGACATTATGTCCACTTAATCTACATTTTTCTTTTACTAAAAGATTTAATTTTAAATTCACTTACATTTAACAAAGATTTTTTGTCTTATGTGAATGTGAAGTGAATGTGAGTGTACTGCCCACAGAGGCCAGAAGGCAGCTTTGGATCCCCTGAAGTCGGAGATGTAGACTGCTGTGAGCTGTCTAATATAGGTGCTGGGAAGGAACTCACGTCCTTTGGAAGAGCAACGCATGTTTTAGCTACAGAGCCAACTTTCCAGTTCCTCACATCCAGTTCCAATGAAAACTTTCTGAGCCATCCTCATCTTTACTGTACTCTATCCAGGGTCACTGCCCCTTCATCGCAAGACCCTGAAGCCATGTGGTACAGCTGAGGAATGACTGTGGACCATGGCTTCTTGGTCTTCATATGCAGAATCGACAAAAGGAATGATGTGGGATGGGGGAGGGGAGGCCACTGAGGGCAAGAGGGCAAGTGGATGAGAGAGAAAAGGACAGGCTCAGTGGACGAAAGGAAGAAAAAGCCCAACATATAAAAAAGGAAAGAAGGACAGAGAGAGTGTATTTAGAATTGTGATAAATTCAATGATTTCTTTTACTACTTTGTGAGGAGATGAATTTTCCTGAATGCCTTAAGTTAGGTGTTCCAACCATTTTTAGGAGTTTGTAATTTTGTTGCTATTATTACCATTCCTTGGATATATTTTTTTTGTGTTCTCTTCACTTTTTACACCTTCTATTTACAAGGAGACAAAGGGATAGCATGCCTCAACATTTTTCTTCTAGTTAAGGATGACTCTCAATAGCCAGCTCCGTGCAGGATGCACAGCTCTGTAGTCCACGTGTTAAGGACAGGCATTTGATGAATGGTTAGGAGAGCCATTAACTAATGTAACCTCACTGACCCTGAAATCAGCCATCTGGGGCTCCTCATACCATTTTCTCTGACCTCATCCTCCTTGTCTGCAGAAAGGGAACAGAATTGGTTTCTGTGCCTCTGGTTGCTCATACTGTTTGAAGAATAAAGGAGAGAGTAGTTGTGTAAGAGTTCTGGGAAGACCAAGGTGTCTGGCGGCAGGAGAACAGGCTGACACTGGGAACAGGTAGTCAGAGTGAGTCTTAGCTTGGGCTGTGGGGTGAGTTCTGTAAGGCTGAGAGCACTCCACTGAACTGCTGCAGATCTCCCTTGGTCACTCCAGACCTTCTCCAGGGGCTGACTGGGAATCTATGTTGAACAATTCGTCTTTATTGGCTGATGTGTCCTTACAGACACCCCCACATTGAGGAAGCAGAGGCAGTTGTGAGATCATCACCTTCTATAACAGATGATGTTCTTAGTTGTGATGGGGTAGTGGTCTATGACCTGGACCTCCCTCATAGGCCATCCTCACTCTTCTCTGGGAAACTTAAGGCCATGTGCTCCTAGGCCAGGTGCCAAGGGCTCTCTGCTCTTTCTACTCCATTGGGAAAGAAAAGACACTTCGGGTAACTCTCCCCTTTTCTTAGGACAGAGATTGGACAGGATGCTACTGGGCACTGAGCGTGTCCAATCTTATTCTCTGTCCTGACCACTCCTGGCTGTGGTGGAGACATGGGCTCATGGAGCAATCACCAAAGGAACTGCCCTTAGATTCAGGGTTGTCATTTTTACGTGTATCCCTCCAAAGGCTGATGAAGTCTGCCGCCATTTGTCAAGTCTCAAGAAACCAATGTAAAAGTGCACCATAAATTTTCTGTATGATGTAGCATAGAAATGGGGGTTCATTATATAATTTAAAGAAGTTCCTGACTATCACCTATGTTCAGGAAAGGTGTTGAAATGTCAATGTGGCTATTCTGAATTCCTGTTATATCTTATGGATAGTTTGGATCCTCTTGGTTCCTGACCTACATTCAAGCTATAAATTCCTTAATGTTCAATGTCTTGATATCTGGGCATAGGTGCCAATACAGGAAACTTATTTATAACAAGAAAACATGTCATAATTCTGTTTGTATGGATGTTTTATACATACATGTAGGTTTAATTTTGCAAAAGTATATGCAGAAGTTATTTTTTAAATGTTTTTTGGTGAGAAGTTGGGCGATTTAACCTTGATGTAGTCTCACAGAGGAATATTATGCAACCATTAGATGAATTATGAAGAAAATGATCAGTGTTTACTTAAATTTACATGCATGCAAACTCTATGTGTGAATATAGACACACCGTACACACAGATCACAGACTTCTTTGACACAGAGATGAAGGATCATCAAATCTCCAACACTGATATTAAAAGCCAGAGAGAGTTTACTTTCCATAAAGAATAGTTGGATTATTGTTATATCAGGATATGTAGAAGTTAAAAGGTGATGAGCTATGCTAATGCTAGAGATGAACAGAAACATGAGAGTTATATCAGCTCGGGAAAATGACTAAACAAGAGGTTTGCGAATGCTTGTAAATTTTTACCTTGTAATCTACTCCAAGAAATCTCCATTAAGTAAATAATTTTATGTTATGAAAGACATATGTAAAAATATTTGGGAGGATTATGTAAATTGGGAAAAGAGAAAGGAAGTAATTTATGTATGAATTTATATCAGTCAAATGCAGTACATCTGAAAGAGCAGAAATGGGGTTTAGGAAAGTCTATTTCACAATTATTTTATAATGTAGAGGTGGTACATGCTCCCTGTGTCATATCACAGTGATGGGTGCTCCTGTGTCATATCACAGTGGTAGGTGCTCCCTGTGTCATATCACAGTGATGGGTGCTCCTGTGTCATATCACAGTGGTAGGTGCTCCCTGTGACATATTACAGTGGTGGGTGCTCCCTGTGTTATATCACAGTGGTAGGTGCTCCCTGACATATTACAGTGGTGGGTGCTCCCTGTGTCATATCACAGTGGTAGGTGCTCCATGTGACATATTACAGTAATGGGTGCTCCCTGTGTCATATCACAGTGATGGGTGCTCCCTGTGTCATATCACAGTGATGGGTGCTCCCTGTGTCATATCACAGTAATGGGTGCTCCCTGTGTCATATCACAGTGGTGGATGCTCCCTGTGTCATATCACATTGAGGGTGCTTCCAGTATCATATCACAGTGAAAGGTGCTCCCTGTGTTTTATTACAGGGAAGGGTGCTCCCTGTGTCATATCACAGTGAAAGGTACTCCCTATGTCATATCACAGTATGAGTACTCCCTGTGCCATACCACAGTGGTAGGTGCTCCCTGTGTTTTATTACAGGGAAGGGTGCTCCCTGTGGCAAAACACATCAAGAGTGAGTGGGGCATGTGATAAGCAGGAAAGGTTAGAGTCTAATAGCACTTATGTTCTCATGGAAGAGCTTGGGTTTATGTTTACTGCTATTTTCTGCCCTCAATTCTTATAATGATCAGATTCAATTCTGCAGCAGAAATAATAAATATTTTAAATTCTTGAAGTGTTCCTTACCAGTGTAGACCAGATGACCTGATAACTAGGAGAAGAGGAGTTAGAGGGAGAGGAGGAGGACTGGGAGGAGAAGCAGGAGATTGAGGGAGGGAGGAAGAAAGAAAGAGAGAAACTCCCTGAAGGAAGTTAGAAAGATAATGTCCCCCCAGGGCTGGGAGTGGGGTGGGGGCGTGGGGTGTGGATCAAGATACTGTAAGTCTACTGAGTAATGTTTCTCATTGCTGAAGGACGGCATCATGGTAAATGTAAGGGCATGGTTAAACATCATAAAGATAACATCACAGGGTGCTTTTAAGTAAGAAGTTCTTTTAAACTGTGAAGCTTCAAAGAAAGTCATGCTTACTTTTGAATAAAACATCGGTTTGTTTGCTTGTTTGTTTTCTTCTACTTGGTGCAAAATAAAAATTTGAATTTCTAGACTTGAGACTTTATGGAGATAAAGACATATTTTATACATTCTATAATTTTGCAAAAATACATAACATTTAATTTGAGACCATCCACCAAGGGGCAAGCGCGAGATCAGCACAAAGCCAGACGTGGAGCTTCTGGGTTGAAGCGTAGAAGGAGAGGCGAGGTTCCTGGGGCACAGAGCACAGGGGTTCAGAAGAGTTCACTAGAAATCTATTTCTCGAGGTCGGCGTGGACAAACATACAGACATTTACTACGCAGATGAATGTATTAAGAACGACACCGTGTGTCACGGCATCCATAAACAATTCATGATAAAAATGGAAAACATTTGTTGTGTTAAAAGGTTAGGATTCTGTTGAAAAACAGAAAATCAATCACGAGAAGAAACTTTGCATCCTGGGACGCCCTCTAGCGCTCATATTGGAGAAACACAGCTACATGTCAGTTGTCTCTTAAAACACAAGATATCAGCAAGATAAGGTAAAGAACACCCTCCCAAATTCTCCCAAAAACAAAACAAAAGTCCTGGTTTTACATTTAAAAAATTAAATGGCTTCTAATTTTGCTGCAGATCATTTAAGGATCACCCCAAAAAAGGTTTGTTTGTTTTTCCCCCAAAGCAAGATTGCTTCACAAAACATTTCAAAATATAAGAATATACTCAAATAAAAATAACCATTATCAAAATCTTATGCTTCATAAACACTCTAAGATTGGTTTTCTCCTTTCAAGTTCTTCATTTTAATTTTTAAAGGAATTATTGTTTAAATAGCAATGGTTTCCTTGCAGAATTTATGGTGCACTTTTACATTGGTTTCTTGAGACTTGACAAATGGCGGCAGACTTCATCAGCCTTTGGAGGGATACACGTAAAAATGACTTCTCAACAGTCATGGGTCAAAAAACATGTGTGTGTGTGTGTGTGTGTGTGTGTGTGTGTGTGTGTGTGTGTGTGTGTAATGCCTATCCACCATGATTTTTAGGTTGTTGGAGGCAAATTCTTTTCTATTTTGCATTAGGACAGATCTTAGCATTGCTTCTAGCCCTAGGTATGCTTAAATTCTTTGATAAAACCATTTATGTAAGTGGACTAAAGGTAAAGGTATTTTTGAAAGATATTGTATACCGGACAGAGAGGAAAAAGAATTAGGTTAAATTAATAATAGAAATAAGTAAACAAGTAACAGGAGATTTAAAAAAACCAACAAAATCTATGAAACAACAGAAGATAGCAGAAGGTGATCCAATAAGAAATGTATCTACATTGGTTTGTGAGCATAACATGTTTTAAAAAATAAAACTCATGAGCATTCAGCCAGTTGTGACAGTTTATGCCATGACTAAATAAAGTCCTTGGTAACAGCTGCCAATCATGGACACCAACGTGAGAATTTCTTTTATATTTGACACTTCTATGGCTCAGAGGAAGAAGGATAACAGAACCTCTGTTTCAGATAACTGGATAAACAACGTGATCTTTAAAATGTGTCCCTCAAAACGACCTTTTTTTGTCTTTGTGTCTAAACAGTGCAGTGTGACAGCAACTTGGATGCATGTGCAGTGTGCTAGCTAGGGAGGACGCACACTATGTTTGACTGAATATTTAAGCATTTTATGTATGAATCTGAGCATCCTTAAGTTTCAACATCTGCAGGCCTTTGGAACCAAATCCTCTGTCCCTAGACCAAAAGCTCTGAGCCTGTTCGTATATGCTGTATACTTTATAACAGACAGTAACATCTGTGGATGCCGAACAAGATGTCCTTTCCAGTCTAGGTTATTTTATTATTTGGTCCCCAGTCCGTGGCACTCTTTGGGCAGTTTAGGAGGTCTGACTTTTCTGAAGGAAGTACATCATTGAACCCCAGCTCTGAGTCTTCAAAGCCTCTCACCAGCTCACATGCTCTTTCTGTCTCCTTTATGTTCGTCTAGTGAGCTCTCAGCTCGCTGGTCCAGCTGCTTCCCCTCAGCCATGATCCACCCTTATTTATCTGGAACTGAAGCCCAAATTAACTCTCCCTACTGCAAGTTGCCTTGGTCATGGTATTTCTATTGTAGCAGTAGGAAAGTAAGTAAGGGTACAATAGGAAAGTAACTAAGGTTACAATAGGAAGAAACTAAGGTAACACTGGAAACATTTTATAGTATCCAATAGAGAGGGATGTGCAGTGGTTTAACTTCTTTTCTGACTTTACTATGAGGTGAAAAAGTGGGATGTAGTCAGTAGAAAGTGTGCCCTGAGTTTGAATGGGAATCATTTCACTGGCTAACTTTATGTGATCTAGTACTCTGTTAGGTTGCCAGGGTGCAGCACAGAACCACGAGTCAGGCCCAGGATCCCTGGAACCAGAAGAGTTCCAATCCCATAGCACAGTGTGTTACCAAGTGAGAATAACTTAGGATGGGCTTATGCAATCTTAGGTCAAAGAGGGTTTGTTGGAGTATACAGATTCCATGGCCCAGTTTCTTAGACTGTGCATCACGAGTCATATGTCATATTACTGAATGTGGGCATCATAAACATTTGGTAATAATAGAACGTTTCAGAAGGCACCATCACCCAATACTGACTCACCATCAACTTGTAATAAACCTGAGGTGGTTGAGGCAGGATGACCCACGCGTCACCGTTTGGCTTGACCACTGCCTCGGTTCTAAGCACACACCACGAGCCCTTTGCACTGCTCACGCCATCCTGCCATGCAAAGCCAGCACTGAAGCACACAGGCTCAGACTGCAGACTGTGTCTGTTGCGAACTGCATGGCTCACCATACAGACAGAGCTTTCTGCTTTCATCGAAACATTATGACTCAGTTATGAGAGTCAGACTTTTAGTAGTCTCACAGCATCGTTCTTAGCATGTAAATATAACTTGGTGTAACTTTAGGATGGACTGCTAGATGGTTTGGGTTTTTAAAATAGATTTATTTTTATTTATACATGCATCTGTGTGTGTGCACCACAGGCATGTGGGTGCTGGGGTCCAGAATAGGAACTCTAATCCTCTGGAGCTGGAGAAGCAAGTGGTTGTGAGTGTGTGACCTGGGGACCAAAGCTGGGTCCTCTACAAGAGTCCAAACCTCCCGTAAGCACTGAGCCGTCTCTCCAGCTTCAGAATGTCTGATCTTGAAAAAGACTGAGTAATCTTGAATCTTATTTTAAAAGTGGTTCTATAAATTTTCCTTTGTGGCTAAGGCTGATGTACCTGTCGTTTCTGCCATCTTATGCCCATTTAGCGAATATAGAATCTGTTAACATATGAGGACACCAGACAAAGCGGTGCACTCAGTATTGATGATTACAAAATCCAAGGACTGAGGACCAGAGTCCTTTACACATGCTCTCAGTCCCTGGTGGCATTTTGTGACGCAAGTTTCAGATGGAGACACTGAAGTCACAGGGATGAAGTGACTTGCTCAAGGAACCCCAGGTGAGTCCCGAAACTGTCATCTTGTACAGGTGACTATTTCTTTCAGGAAATTCACATCCTTCTTTGTAAGTTTTGGTTAATAACAAGTTAGGCCATTTCTTTCCCTTTCCTTTGTAACTCTGCCAGCAAGTTTCATCCTTAGTGACAGGATATAGGTGGGATGGGCACTTACCGGCCTGTGTTCGTATAGGGCAGCTTAGAGTGCCGGGGACTGGCCACAGACTTGATATCTCCGTAGGGGTTGTCCACGTTGTCAGCATTTGTGCTCTGTACATGGCCACTGTTGCAGGGAATAGTAACGGTGTAGAAAACTCAGATTAGTTGGGCAAAGCAAATAAGGGATGTTTTGTCTGTCAGAAAGATCAAAAGCACAAGAAAGAAAATATGGTGTCAGATGGCTACTGGAATGAGAAACAAGAAAGGTATTGTCCTCTGAATGTCAGTCCTCTACACTGGGATCAGAGAGTTGAGTAGGAGGGACAGTGGAAGCTGCACAGGCTCTTGGAGTTCAGAAGCTGGGCTTCTGCTGCTTAAGAACAAGGTGGAAGGCAGGGCATCGGGGTGGGTGGGCTGGTGTTGGAATCTGCTGGAGACAGTAAGGCGCCTATGGGGACCGGAGTCTAGGCAGGTGTCAGTAACCTAGGCCACAGTGATGAAAAGCTCTCAGAGAAGGTCAGAAGGCTGACCACATTGGCAGGTCAAGTCGCAAGGGCTTCTGGCAGTATGGTTAAAGCACCAGTTAGCTCCACTGGAGAACAGGAAGGACAAGGAAGCCCTGATGAAAGCCTGGGTCAGTCCTCTGTGTCCTCACACCTCCTTCATTTCAAGATGACCCTTCAAACTAAGAACAAAAGGGCAGGGTGAGGGATATGGCTGAAAATTAACAATACACTTCTGTCCCTGACAGAGCCTGAGTGACAGTAGGGAAGGGTGGGATTTTCCTTCCGAGAGTTCAGTTTTACCAATTACATGTGGTTTCTGATGGACATGACAAAAAAAAGTTATTTTCTTTCATAAAACAACCCATCGAGAAACAGAGACAATGTGTCACTCTTCATTTTATAATTTAATCAAAATCTCTAATAAACTTTTGATAACACTTCCACTGTGCTGGAAACACGGTGGAGGGTGTTAGAACACATGTGTGAATTTAGAGTGGCCTGAAAGCACAGAAGGAGGAAGTGCAATTAGAGCTAAATGCAGCGTATTTTAAAGCAACGAGAAATGTCACTTACGTATACAGAGGAAGATATTTACTCCTAGAACTTGGACTCACACTTAGAAAAAGAAAAAAAAAAAAAAGAATGGGCAATTGAGTTATTGATATTTTAAATAATTACCAAATTACTATAACAGTACTAAAATTGAAAGACCTTCAGAGATACAGAAATTGACCCCTAAAGTTCTGTTTTAGAAACAGCCGAGTGGTTTTAGCGTGGTCCATTGCTCTTTAACACTTTAGAATGGCTGTCTGTCCTGTCAACTCTGCTGAGAGGTGTGTTGACTGCTTTTAGATCTTAGAATTGACAAAAAAACTGTTATGAGCATTTATACACAGGATGTAAGTTCCTGGGACAAAGTTCAGTAGCTCCAAGATGAATGATGCCCTGTTCTAGTGAGTTCAGAGAAGGGGCATTGATAAGAAGAGTAGCTTTCAACTGATGTCTCATTTGTCACCCCCAAGTTCCTAAAATGCAGCAAATTCATAAGGACCCCGTTAAAAGACGCAAGTAACATGTTTTGATCAATATCCAAGACTTTCATGAACACTCATTCATGAACGAGGCACATGAAGCTGTGCTCCTTGCTTGGCACAAGCTCATGATTCTAGCACTGGGGGGATGAGTCAGGAAGGTTATGACTTGGAGATATGCAGAACAAAATATGAACTCAGTCATATATTTTATTTATTTAAGTACTTGAGTGATATTATCAATAATTCTAGTTTGCTTTGTGGATGCAAAGCCTATTTTTTTCTTTAATGTTCCAATCTCATACAAATTATTCTTCAATTAGTATACTAAAATCTTCATTGAGGTGTTATTACACATTTGACAAGGCATTTTAAATAATTTAATAATCTATTATTAATACATTTATCATATATCATATAACATGCATAAATAGTTTAATAATTATAATTTAATAAGTGCAAATATTATGTTTAGATGTGGTTTAATAAAATGCACATTTATATTTTTATTTAAAACATTTTGAATGCAAATATAATTACATCATTTCCCCGAATCCATTTCCTCCCTCCAAGTCCTCTCAGATGACCTCTCCTGCTCTCAGAGTCATGACCTTCTTTTATTTTCTATTTACTCTCTCTCTTTCCCCTAAATTTATCAATAAAATGTGGTGAGTTTGTTTAGTGTTGCCTAAATGTCTATGATTTCAGGGCTGACTACTTGGTGTTGGGTAACATTTCCTTGGGGAGACTATTTTTTCCATTTTCATCCACAAGACTTAGTATTCTCAGTAATGGGAGCAGAACGTGCAGTAATTGCCTCCTGGGGCTGTGTTCATTGTTGGTGCCTGTTTGACTCACATTGTTCTGCACAACTGGCCACAGGATTTGTTGGAAAACAGTTTTATAACTCAGCAGACATCAGACCACACACTATCTACTGTACTCCTGAATAAACTCCTCATGCAAATGAATGAGAACTTCTTAGTTATGGTGATGGACTGGATTCCTGACTGACACCCTAAGAGTATATGAGCATCAAAGTGTTTATAGAGAGATGTATGTAAAATCAAATTAAAGTATTTTATTGGAATGAAGGAAAGGAATATGGTGTCTTTATCATCACAGAAAGGGGAAGAGTTTATATTAAAACACACAATATAGTAAAGTCTTGAGGAAAAGAATTGATGCATTGTGGGGTTGATTAGAAACTAATATTTCATTTCTGCACAAAGCATTCTAATAGATAAGTTAAGGATGAGCCAGAGACATTTCCATGTGTACTATTAATAAGAAAATTTTCTATTTATAACACTTATTCATTCATGTGCTCACTGTGTATGCTTGTATGCTTGTATGTGTGTGTGTGTGTGTATGTGTGTGTGTGTGTGTGTGTGTGTGTGTGTGTGTGTGTGTGTGTGTGTGTGTGTTTGGTTGCTACGCATGCTTTGGCATATATGTAAAGATCAGAAGGCAACTTTTTAAAAGATGAGCTCTCTCCTTACATTGTGCAGATTTCAGGAACCACATGTACTTACAGAAAAAGGCAACTGCCTTTTGAACTCAATAAGTCATCTTTCTAGCTGTCTGTAAAGGGTTTTTAATCCAGATTTTTAAGCATAAACATTTTATATTGAGTAAGCATAAAACAAACAAGCCACCAGCACAGCAGACAAAATATACAAAAGCAAGGTTTAGCTATGAAAATAAGTGACTTGTGATGTGTACATTTACAACAGTGATTAGCAGCAACCAGGTGTAGGCATTTAGCAGTTCTAACAAAGGGTAGGTTCATATTCATAAGAATGAAAAATTAATTTTAATCAGTAAAATTCTAAACATTGTCCCCACAGCTGGTGGGAGATTACATTGTTTCAATTCATTTGAAGATCAATATAAAAAACAACTAGACGATAGAGAGGGTGTGCCCCTTTTAACCCTGGGTATGTATCAAATGATGTGCCAATCTAGGAATATTTTTATAGTTGGGTATGTGAAAGTACAAAGATGTTGTTTCAAATGAAATTAAATAATGGAATGGATAGGCAAATCACCTGTGGTGTAACTGTTCAGCCGAATTCTATCCTACAGACAAAATAGAACATCCACAGACCCAGAGAGCCTGGATGTGTCTCTTATGAGCATAATGTAACATTATACAATGTTACACGGTATAAACATAGGAAAGATACCGTGCATACCATTTTTATAAAAGGAATTTAATACTGTATGTTGGGTTAATAACGGCAGGCTTTTAGAGGGATAAAAGAATACATGAAAATGTGGACCATCAAATTTGTAGTAATGTTTCTGGAAGGAGGCAGATATGCTGATGAAGAGGCTCAGGCATTTCCTTTGTGTTGTTACTTTTTCCCAACAGAGGGAGGAGATACACAGAATATATTGTATTTTAATCTACATGTTAATATAAAACATTCAGATTGAATTACTTAAGAGAGACCATGACAAGAGTTGTAACATCTATAAGGAAAAAAGGGAAATAGTGAAGACAAAAACCACAACGCTTTTTATACTTAATGGATGGAAATGTACAGAGAAAACCATCAATAATAAAGCCACCTCTTAAACTGACATAAATGCATGATGTGAAAGTTGATCGAATGTGTCATTTAGAATCCCCTGTATATGACGCCCATGAAGTACCACAACATTGTAACTATTTGTTTATAAAGTACTCCCAGTTTTGAAATGTACATTTTACAGTATCAGTTTGGGGAATAAAGAGAGGCCAGATGTTGTAGAGCAACTGAAATGGGATTTGGATTCTCTTCTCAGCCCCAGGACTGTAGGATGAAGGTCTCTGGGACAATCTTCATCTAAAGTCAGGGACATTGGGGGTTTGGTGGCGAGGGTAAAGGTAGCAATGACAACATTAGAAGTCAAACTTACAAAGTGATTGGTTTGGCTGGCGCTGAGAACAATCTCGTCTGAAATCTGTCCCAGAGTCCTCCGACCATCTAAAGCCATTGTTGAAATAAACAAAAAACTATTTAATGATCTTACTGTAATTTTATAGATTCAAGCTTTGGTGGTGCCTTACCAGGCTCCTCACATCGTAGCTTGAGCCTAAGCTCTGGGAAAGTCTTTTTCAGGTATCCTGGAAACTCTGGGTGGAGTATGGCTTTGCTTTTTTAATGTGTGCATCCAGGCTCTTTGCTCAAACTCTTACCCTGTCTCCCCAAGCTGGGATGTGTCCACCTTCTCCAGGTGACATGGTTTCTCCATGCGAAATGTTAAGCTTCAGTTTCATGACAGATATTCCCCCTGAGACACTTTTCACAGAGTCTGAGTTATAAAACGTGTCTTATGTGTGAAGGGCTCTAAATATTCAAATCATTTAACACAGGAAATGTAATGAAATGGCCAATTTTTATGCAATATAAAATTCTTCTGAAGTAATTTAAAGATCCTTAAAAATAAAAGAAGTCTACACATTTTTGTCCTTTAACTGATTTTCACTTCTATTTAACAAACAGGTGTTTGAGTGTTTATATAAAGCTATGTCTTTCCCTTCTCAGTATTTCTCACTGAAAGTGGAAGAAATTTTACAGGGGAAGGTGGGCTTCCTAACTGAGGGTTCAGGAACTCCTTAGAGTGTGATTGTTTTCCCTCTTTATACTGTGGATTTTATATTCTTAGAAACTTCACTATGAGAAACCATCTAATGGCTGATCTGTCTGACACTCTGAGCTGTTGCACTGAGCACAAGGAAACAAGAAACAGGAAACAAGAAACAGGAAGTGCTTTGCAAGCATGAAGCAAGGCATCTGAGGTAGTATTGAGAGGAGAAAAGTTAGGGTGTTATGAGTGTTTGGGGTTCATCCTGGCACAGAGCTAAGTTCTAGATCCTGCTTCTACAAGTATGCTCAGCATAGATTACCCGAAAGAATGATGCATTTATGTCTCCATTATTCAACATTCTTCTGTAATTTTCAAAATCAAAAGCCACCACAAATGGCTTTGTGAGAGTAATCATTGAATAGTCAACATTTGCAGAATGGACAATGAGGGAATGCTTACAGTTACCAGTGATTTGTGATTATATCACTGTCTCCTTCACGTCTAATCCTTAACAATAGAATACCACCGTGGCCTGAGTTTGAGCAGGGATGCTCACTGACCTGGGTTATGGCTGGCAGTCTCCCATATCTTTTCAGTGTAAAACACTGTGATATGTGGTCGGCAGCTTTTTCCATGGTTGTTTCTTCTGGATCAAGTTTTGGTGGTAGCATCTTGTCCCAAGGAACACTTTCATAAGCTCTGAGGAATTATTAAATATGTACATATTTAATAAAGAATGCATAAAGTGCATATTCAAAGCAGGGTAGGATGACTATCCAATTTATAATTGTTATGTCTTTGAAAATTGATTTGAGAACAGGGGATCAGATAGGCAACCTTCATTCTCCCTCATGTCCTCCAATTCCAATCTCTCAGGTTATCCCCAGGTTTGCATAGGATGCCCCCATCAAATACTTCTCATGAGGGCTTATGAAGCCCTTGAGGTGAGGAAGGAGAAATATTATAAAAGCCAGAGGGGGTTGAGGACATCAAGAAAGCAAAGCTTTCTAAACACAGCCAGACTGACACACGTAAACGCACAGGGACTTGCATGGACCTGGGCTGGGTTGGCAGGGGAAGTGGACACAAGTACCCATCCTCAACCCAGAAGCTATCTCCAGGTGATAACTGCTTGCAAATGAAAAATTCGTTTTCCCAACAGAGTTTAGTGGATGTACAAAGTGCTCTCCATTTCTAGCTGTAGATGGCCAATGCAAAGTGAACTCAATATCATTTTTGGAGGTTCTCTGTCTCTTAATGTCAGGACATTTAAAAATACAATTCACAACAATGTCATCTACAGCTAATAAGCATATTTCTAAGGCTCCGGTCTACTGGTACCCACACTACATGGATCTTTTAATTTTAATGAAGAAATAAAATGGATGTATGGAGCATGTACGGCATCATTCAGTGTATGAGGGGAGGCAGGCTGTGGCCAGCATGAAAGCTCTGTTCCTTTCTTGTCTATTGCTTGTCTCTTCTCCATTCATTTCTCCGTGCCATACCATACCATGCAACGCCATGCTTTTATTGTTTCCTCTATCTCCCTGCTGGCCTCTAATTCTACAGATGAACCTACCCTACCATCCTGGGACCTTATTTGACATGACTTAGGTGCATGGCACACAACATCACTCCTTCTTGAATCACACTTTTAGCATGCTTTCCAGGAACTACACTCTCCACTCATACCTCCTGGCTTGCTGGGTGTGTGTGTTCTTAGTTCTTTGGCTGCATCTTTCTCTTTCCCCCAGAATTTAAAATGTAAAAATAGCCCTCTGACTACATGGAAGCTTCTTTAGTGTCCCCATTCAGTGCCATCATTTTATACATCTTTCTAGAAACTGGATAAGTCTCTGTAGCTAGACTTCAGATATGCATATCCTGTTGCCCATCTAAAGGATCCTCTTGGATATCTAAAAAACAATTCTCTATCAGAGTCTGTCTTTGGTACTCTCCCCAAGACTTGATCCATATGCCTTCACATTGTTAGGCGATGGGGCCTTCATTGCATCCAGCTCTGTAAGCCAAAGCCTTAGTTCAACCACTCTTGTCCCCACTAACACCTTTTAAATACATTTCCTCTGCTTAGAAGGGCATGATGGCTCTGTATTCAATATTTATTCAAAACTGCATGTAGGCTTTTTTAATATAGTATTATCTTTTTCTCAGAAGACATCCATAACTCAGGTCATATGTAATGCAACTCTGAATGTAGCAGTCAGTACTACTTCTTCATAAACAAATCTAATCTTACTACTCTTTTTCCTAAGATATACTTTACTAGAGTGCCAATCACTAAAGTGGCCTGTGAGGTGGCTTCCTCTCACCCTGCAGGTTTCTAAATCTCACACCTCCTGTTGATGACTGAGCCTGCTCTGCACACCTCTTAGCTACCTCTTTCTTTTACTCATGGGCTAGTCATCTTTATGAACAGGTTCTTTGGGGCTTCTCATTATGTTTTCCTTACTGTCCATTTTTCCTTAAAGTGAGAGCTCCCAAATTTCAGAGAACTAGGTCTACTTATTCAAAGATACATCTCTCAGTCTAGGACATGACATGTCCATGTTGATACCAGACAGAGTATAAGATCCTTTCATTCCACAGTCTGACTAAAGCCCCTTATCAATGGAAATGCAAGAATTCAGCACAATTAACATTTGTTGCAAAGGCTACCTACATAAAATTGACCTTTCTTTTTTTAAAAAAAAAAATCTAGATATTTTCTATTCAGATAACAATAAACCAGGATAAGGCTGTGTGCATATAATCTTGTAGGACTTCATTCCTCTCCCATACATCACTTGATTACATCAAACAAGACTTTTTGTAGTAAAAGCTATTCTATGGTCCTGCAACCTGTGGGTCTTATCAACTGTAATACTGGCAGGTGCTCCTGAGAAACAACCATATAATCCCATTTACATACTTTAAGATTTCTTTAAAGCTGTTGTCACCAAACCCCACCAAAGTACTTGACTGTTGTAGGATAATGAGCTTCTTTTTTTTTTTTTTTATTTTTTTAAACGACTTTATTTTGCAAAACAAAGATAAATGTAAAGATTTTAAACATTTTTTGCTTAAAATTATACATTTTTGTCAGTACTGTTTTTTCAGACATTAAAATAAATTTTACATAAAACCATGTGAATATGTTTTTTAGTCAGTACTTGATTTTTTTCAAGGGCTTGACAGTATGCATTGAAAACGTACTAGTTGCAATAAGCGTAAAGTACATGCAAAACAAAACGCAACATGGAAATAGTCAAAGTCTTCTAATCTCCTTTGAGAAAGAATATCTCTTACTTTCTGTTACTCTCTTCAAGAAGAGCATACTCCTGCTGTCTGCCCTGTGGTTCTTCAAAAAGCATCTTTCTCTTAGACCTTGTATGTAAAGCCTAAATAAATGATATTTTTTATTATGCCCTCACTCTGCTTCATAATCTGACTAGCTCTCAAATTCTTTCCTCATCTACGTCAATAATGTAGGCTTTGTTTAAGTCATGTTCACTAAGCCTAAGAGAGCTAAGCCTTCTGAGCATGGCAGTGGAAGCTTTGCTTCTTGCCTCTCTGCCCCATAAAGCATTGACAGACTGAATTAGCTTCCTTTAAGCTTTCTTCAACATTGTTTGTTGTGACATTGTGATTGTGGTTGTTTTGTCTCCTCTCCTTCCCTCACTTCATTCCCCTCCTCTGAATTTTGATTCTATCAACATATTGTTTTCTCATCTCTCCTCTTTCCTCTCCTCTCTCCCCTCCCCCTTTCTCCTCTCCTCTTCTTCCATACCCATGTCCTTCTGAGATAGTTTTTCTTTTCTGTAGTTGGTCCAGGTTTATCCAGAAATCATGATAATCCTCCTCTCATCCAGGTCTCCGAGTTCATGGGTTACAGGTGTGGACATCTGTCCTCTGATAGATTTACTATTTAGTCAACATGAATGACTTAGTGTCTTTGTTTCATATTCTTTGAATTGTTCTTATGACCCAGATTATTATTGACACATGCACTATTAAAACTTAAGAAATATACTTTAACTTTTTCATTGAAAAAAAAAAACTTACTTCTGAGTTGAGGATTTGTAAAATGAATCCTTTATGTTATATTTCTTGTCTATCTGGACAAGGGGTTCACTATCCTCCTATAAGGTAGGAAGAAGAAGTTAAAATAGATTAAACATAAATAGAATTGCTATATTCCTTATACACTATAAAACATAAATGTCCTTCTTCATGATTTACATGATGACTTGAACTATGAGTATGAATACATGGTTTAATAATTAACAAACTCAGATTATTTAACACACTCATCTCCATCTCTAGTTACCCAACAAATTTAAAACCTGTTTTTTTCTTAAAATCCCAGTGAACAACCCAGTATTGTTAGCAATGGTCACCATAATATGCATCCTGTTTCTAGACCATACTCATTCTTTTGTTTGTATTTTCATATTGTATCCTCTGATCAATATCTCCCTTTTTTCTATACTTACCTCATGCCTATTCTACTCTACACTTTTTTTTACAGCTCTCTTAGATTCTTTACATATATAAGGATATAAATATTTCTGCTTATGTGCCTGGTTTATTTGTCTCAGTATAAGGTTCTACAGATTTACTCATAGTGTTACAAATAGCAGACCTACATTTTATGGATTTTATGGCTAAATAATATTCTAGTATATGCACATGTCCAGTTCTCTTTACCCACTCATTTGTAGATGGGCACTCAGGTAGCCAACAATACTTTCCTTTATAAATTTTTCTTCATCTAGATAGGGGATATGTGCTTGCAATTCCAGCATTTAGGACATGAAGATAGGAGAATCTGGAACAAAAGGCCAGCCTCAGCCACACAGAACATTTGAGGCTATCCAAGGACTACATGCTATCTGTCTCAAAAAAAAAAAAAAAAAAAAAAAAAAACCCAAAAAAAACCCAATAAACTTAATTAAAAATTAAAATAATTATTCCATGTATAAATCATGCATTTCATTGGTTTTTAACTCTATATATTTAAAATATGTTTTAATCTTTCATATATATATATAGTTTGATTTCATCATTTTCTAATATTCTAAGGTTGAACATATCAATTTTCTTTTGCAATCTAATTATGTAAAGCTAAATTTTCCTCTTAGCAAAGTATTAACTGCATGATACCCAAGTAGATATATTGTATCTTATCATGTTTCAAATACTTTCTAATTTCTCTTAAAATTCTTCTTTGACCCACAAATAATAATTAAAAATGTGTCACATTTTAAAATATTTTGTTTCTCTAAATTTAATTTGTTTGTTGATTATAAGCGAGTGCTGTAGTGTATTAAGAACATTGTATGGAATTACTTCTCTAATGATTTTTCACAATGTGGTGATGGAATTCCTGCCCTTGCAAATGCTGTGCAGGTGATCAGCCTAGAAACCACATCGCCTTTCCTATTGTAGTTATAAATGTACTAAAACTTAGTTAATTCCATACATAGTCATTACTACAGCAGTGAGCATACTGTGTATTTGGAAATATGTCTTCATCTTTGGTTTGTTTCAGTGTTACAGAAGTGTCAGGGACTTGAAGGAATCAGAATCAGAACTGCTGTTTGGAGTCTTCTGTGAAGTCCCAACCAACTATGCAGAGGTGTTAAAATCCAAATACAGAAGTTGTACAAGCTTCTTTTAGAGGTCTGTTAATTCTTGCTACATGTGTCTTAGACTTATTCACTTTTGAACCCCATGTTTCCTTGACAAATTGACCATAAGAAGGGTCTCTATATGTTGTAACAATTATTTCATCTTGAAACTTATTTCCAATTGATTATCCATTTGCTTTTATTTTACACCCTTACCATACATTGTTATATTATGAAGAGTATACTACCTAATGAACTTTAGGAACAATGTTTTGTATTTTTTAATAATAAGTTTAGATTTTTACATACACTAGAAGGATAAAAAAACTTCCATTATTCAATTTCTTATAAGGCACATCTATTGGAAATTTATTTTCTTCTTTTTTTTTCTTACTCAAAAGTTTCTTTATGTAGCATTCCAATATATCCAATATATTTAGACACCCAAATATATCCATATTCTAAACTTGGAAAAAGGGTAATTCACTTTGTAGATGGAATTAAACTGTTCATCAAGTGACCAAAGAATGAAAAAACAATCATCCTGGACATTCTTATGGCACAAGTTAGTTACAACTGCCATGAAAATGGAGAGATTGAGGCACAAGACTACATCACAGACATTCTTCATGATGAGAGGATTCAGACCATCACGCCAGCTTTGAAAATGAAGACAAATACCATAAGCTAAGGAATTCGGGCGGGTCCTGCAAGTTGGCTAGAATGCCGTGGCATGAGTCTTATAAACTACAAGTTAATAAAATTTCAGAAATTATTTCTTCCGAATTTGTTTTCTACTTTCCCCTCTCTTCTTACAAATTCCCGACTTCATTTAGTATATTCATGACTTTTTCAAACCATCTCCACAGTATACGATATTTTCTGTTAATTTTTGAATGTTTCCCCTTCATTAAATATGTTCCCTTAAACTTGATGTTTAAAATAGTTTAAAATAAAAATAAATAACTTAAATAATTTTAAGTTTTAAGTAAACTTTAATGTTTATTTTCAAAATGTTACTACTTCTCCTGGTAACACTCTTTTTGTTATTAAGCCCATGAATCTTTTAAGATTTTTAGCTATGTAATTTACATTTTTCTCTTTAAATGCATTCTTTTTCTGTGCTAAGATTGGAAGTCATTTCATTTTTACTAGAACATCTTCTATTACATTATTGGTGTGGCTCATTTTGACACACCTGAGCAGAGAGGACCTTAACTGAAGAGTCGCCTTCATCAGATTGAAGAAGTTTCCTAATTTATAAATCTCCATTTTTGTATGTTATATACAGAGCATGGTATATAGCCTAATACTGAAAACACTTTTGACATTCCATCTTATTCCTGTCAGAATGGATCAATCTTAGATCAATAACACAAATGACAGCTCATGCTGGGGAGGATGTGGAGCAAGGGGGAACACTCCTCCATTGTTAGTGGAAGTGCAAACCTGTAGAATCACCACGGAAACCTTTGATCATATTCATGTTCATTCTTCCCTCCATCTTCCCTGGCTCTGCTCAACACACATTTCTTCCAATCACATGCTCTCTTATTTCTTTTTTAATAACACATTGCAGTCACCCACTAGGGCCTGGGAAACCTACCAGTGCCCACGTCGCCAAAGAAAGGTGAATTTCTCTGTCGTCAGCCATCAACTATCAATAGCTCCTCACAAAGGGGTGGGACCCTGATAGCTCCTCCCCTTTCACGCTGAAATTATTTCCTTGCTTGATCTTGTGTGGTCTCGTATCGGTAACCACAACTGCTGTGAGTATGCCCGGAGGACCACGCCTTACAGCGTTTCTCCCCATCGTCTAGCTATTACATCTTCCCTCATCCACTGCTTCTGTGACGTTCGTGAGGCTTGGTGGGGGTGGGTTGTGGTAGATATCCATCTAAGGCTAAGAACTGACCATCATGAATTCTCAGCACTTTGACCAGTACTGAAACCCTCTGTGCTAACCCCCACTGACTGCAGCAAAAAGCTGATCTAACAAAGGCTGACAACTCTGGGGAACAACACAGGGGAACGCATTCTCAGAGGAGCAAGGTCTCATAGTAGTTTTGCAAAGAAGCAATTTGTAACATCGACGATCATATGTTTGCTTTCTGTATCCTTAATTTATTTTTCCTTTCCTGTGTGTTTTTCATAAATTGATTTTCCCCTCTTTTTAAATTTTATGAGATGTACCTTGTTTGCTTCTTGAGTTGTGGGGGTTTCTTGTATTCTAACACATTTTAAAGGCAGATCCTGTCTTCCAGGGTTGATTACAGCTTCTATCCACACATTTCCCTACAACATTTTGATTTCTCTTATGGATACCTTCTAGTTTCTCTTACTGTTGTGGATTCTTCTCTGGATGATGATCATCTATAAACACACCTTTCTGTTTCCAAATACATAATCTGGGAGGGTGTTTTGTTCTATAATAATTGTCTTATGCTCAAAGACCACACAGTTTATGAATTAAAATGTAATTCATAGAGACTTGTTTTATGACACTGTCTATGGTAATTTGAATAAATACTTCTGGCAAAAGGTATATGTGTGATTATTATTCATGATTTTATTTATTATTTTCCATGATGCTTAAGATCTTGTATGTACTTTTTAAAAGTAGGGTAAGCAGGTGTTTTATATCCATACATTCAGGCAATCTGCCTTTTAACCTACGCATCAACACCTTACATAAAAAATGCATGACTGCTGAGTCCAAGTTTGAAACTACTTAATCTTATATGTTCTCTTTGACCTACATGCCATTTAAAAATCTCTCTGAAGGTTACGGCATAGATTTCTTGTTCTTCATAAGGGAAACTGACTTCTGATTATGTGCTTAAACTTTCTCTAGGAGTACCCCAAGTTCATGTCTCATCTGAGGGAAGCATGATATTGTTGATCTTAGTAAGCCATTGTCATTCTGA
The DNA here is from genome assembly GCF_963924665.1 of Micromys minutus. Classification (NCBI taxonomy): domain Eukaryota; kingdom Metazoa; phylum Chordata; class Mammalia; order Rodentia; family Muridae; genus Micromys; species Micromys minutus. The sequence continues at coordinate 35,548,239 of NC_137969.1, read as the reverse complement.
TAAACTTTCATTGGGATTTGAAATTTTTTCTGACATATAATCTTCTATATTCTGACCATGATCTTATAAGTCATTACTTCTATATCCCGTGTCTTAGTTTCTTTATGTAATATTTTGGAGTCTGTGTCCTCAGATTTATTACCTATGTGGCTTTCTGAAATTATTGTCCTCATACCACCTTCTGTTGGTGTCTTCTTGGTGTTCTTGGAATTTATCAGTAGAGATCCTGACTTATAACTCTCAATGTCTTTTGGGCACTTTTGACAAGTCTATTATTATTAAAGCAGAACTATATTATAGTTATCCTAACAGGACACTAATAGCATCTACAACACAATGTTCTAATATTATCACAAATATCTGCACTGAAAACATTGTTACTTCATATTACAGTTTCTTCATATTCAATATAACAAAACTAAAAATGGTTACTGTTATCCAGATTTTAGACAATGTAACCACTACATACTATGTAAACAAGTTAAATAGAAAAAAATATTAATTCCATAGAAGGAAGAATTTAAGTAGGTGTGGACTAAAAATCTTTATGATTGATGCAAAATTGAAGTTATACTTCTTTATATTGGTACAAAATTCATATATTAATATAGATTTAGGGTTTTCATTGGTATAAATATTTAATTGATACAAACTTTGATATTAATATTGTTACTCTTAGATAGACATTGTACCTATACAACTCATTTGAAAATGCAAGACTTAGACCCAGTCCTAATAGCTACCACTAAAAATTGTTTAAGATGATTAAGTAATTGAAGTTAAGGGCCAGATAGTAAACTCATGGTTATATTATATTCAGATTTAATTATAATAAGGTGTTTTTAATATTATTAAAATAGAAGCAGCTAAGAGTAGTCAAGGTTTAACAGTTCAAATATAATTTATATAGATAGATGGTCTTCAAAAGCATCAGAAATCCATAGAATATGACATTTATAGTAATGTCATTATTAATAGAAATTTTGACTAAGAGAAATGTCTGCTCCTGACATTACCTCCTTCATCGTTCAAGGAAGCTATTAAGCACCATAACCACCATATAGAGTTGCTCCACTTGTGACAAGGTAGTGTGGGCAAAAATTGACCTAATTCATCTACAGACAAAAATACTGTCCAGGAGAGGACACACGATTCGGTATAGTCGACAGTTTAGATTTGCCAAGATAGGCTAAGCTATTCCTTCATATTTCCTGTTTCACTTAAGGTCTGTCAGATGGTTCTGAGCCAGAAGGCTGAAAACAGATGATCTGATGTTGTGAGAAATAGAGCTCTGTCCAGATAGTCAGCTACCTTTATAATTTGTTAAAGTTTTGGAAGCTATGCTTTTGTGCTTCTTATATGTTCAGGTTATATTTAATTCATTCCTGGCTCTCTGATGCTGTTGAAGACTAGTTATAGTCTCATAATTAAACAAAATTGTTTAGTATCGAGGAAGATAATGTAGATTTGAAAAGATGGTTTTTCAGATGGTAATGCAAGTTAAAATAAAAGTATAATTCTGGTGAAGAATTGTAAACTCTCTAAGTTAGGACAGATGTTACAGTAATATACTTAATTTGACAAAATTGATGGATGTCATTAGAGCATATCATACCTTATAACTTATATAACTGTGATAACTATGTCCACTGTAAATGTAAAAAGACCTACATATTAAAAAGAACAGTTAAATTATAACTGATGCATTCAATAAAATGCTTTAGGTTTGAATATTCATGTTAACGTTATGTTGATGGGTTTTCAAAGCTACCAATCTGAGGACCCCACTTGTCATGGAATAGGAACTAAGGCATATCATTGTGTGCTGTCCTGGGTTATGGTAAGGATAGCCCATATATGAAAAGCAGTTCTTTCCAGCTGAAGCCTGATGTTATATATACATTTTGGATATTACCTAAACTATCTAAACAAAAGTGTTTCATTTGTTTGTTTTGAAAGCTAAAAGAGGGATTTACTTTGTGAATAATAGTTTTTCTCCCCTCTGGGGAAGAAAGTACTAAGCACACAAACAATGATATAAACAAACTATATTTTATAATACTACCTATTAAAACAATCTTACTGTACTCGTTTCGTCTTCTTCAAAGGTATATATGTGACTTAAGGAGCCTACTTCGTGTTCATGAACTGGTACAGGAGTAACTTTCAGTGGGCTTGTCCAACCTGGAAACCAAAAATTCAGACATTTTAGGTTAAAAAAAACACAGTGATACCTTTTAAAAATATTTAGTTGATGTGAGTTAAACTGTAACAAGGCTTCTGGGAGTTGTAGGTTTAGTCTGATGTTCTCAAAATTGTGTTAAGTATATGTTAAAACTACAATTTAAAAACTGGGCCATAATTGGTCACAATCCTGCACCCAATTTAAGGCTCCGAACTAGTTTGTCCTTTTCCTAATTTCCATATTAGTTGTGTATATCAAACAAAACAAGAAGTGTATTTGCTGGCCAAAGCTACATACTTTAAATCTGTTAAACAAAGAACTACAATTTAAGCTGGTTACATTGAACTGGTGGCTATCTGCATATGTATGAAAGCAATGTCCACTTTGACCAGCAGCTACTGTAGCAACAGCAGAAGACACAAAGCACAGCTTATGCACACACCTGGAATGTAAACCAAGAAGAGTACTTATGGCTTCCAAGGACCATTTCTCCAGCCCCATTATACTTTATTAAACCAGAAGTAAATAATGGCAATGAATTTACCCTACATATAGGAAATATGGGTCTCTAGGTAAAATGTTCAGCTTAAAAACTCTTTGAAAAAGCCTCAAATGTAAACAAACTTCCATTTGCAGAGAGACTTTCGCCTCATCCCCCCCCCCCAAGCTGTAAAGTGCACACATGGAAGGACCCATGACTCTAGGCGCATATATAGCAGAGGATGGCAATGTCTAGAATCAATAGGAGGAGAAGCCCTTGGTCCTGTGACGACTTGATGCCCCAGTGTAAGAGAATGCCAGGGTGGGAAGGTGGGAGTGGTTGGGTGAGAGGAGGAGCATCCTCATAGAATAGATGTAGGAGAAGGGAGGATGGAAGGGGGAACCAGGAAAGGGGATAACATTTGAAATGTAAATACATAAAATAGCCAATAAAAAAGTTCTTTTTTGGAGATGCCAATCAGCTTCCCTTTAGTTTTATGACACCTACTTCAATCTCTATGTACCATTTTGCAAGTTCAAATGGATTTTCTGCAACTTTCCCATCTAATTTTGGTTTGTTCTAGATATAATTAAAAGAAATTAACTATTGATAGATCAGCTAAGTTGTCCAACTCATGGCATGAAGAAACCAAGATAGTATAATATTACTCATTCCCAAAATTTAACTAACCGTCCTCCACATTCCTCTATGATATATGGTATTAGGCATTTTATAATGAATTATCTAATTACTTTACTGAATCTTTGAGAGATTTGGGTAGGGATGGTCTCTATGATGTGAGTTGTTATGAAGACACAATATTTCTGGGATTCATGCACTTAGAAAATTGCAGCATGTCAGAGAATCAATTCAATGTTTAACTTGCTTGTGTAAAAGGACTGTTGAATACTAGGAATATGTGTGTGTGTGTGTGTGTGTGTGTGTGTGTGTATCTGTGTGTCTGTGTGTGTGTATCTGTGTGTCTGTGTGTCAGTGTGTGTGTTTTATACATGGAAGTAGCAAAAAAAAAAAAAAACCTATCTAGACAACTCATATAATGAAAGATTAGAAATCATAGTGACACTGCCAATGTAATATATTTTACAAAAATATAGCCTTCAAAGTATTTGCTGTCCTGTAATGGCCATATCAAGAGGACAACAGAATGTGGTTCCGATCAGCAAGCAGAAAATTCACACATTCAAGTACTGAAACCACTGTGTAGTAAATACAAAAAGAATGGAGTCCAGAGTTCTGTGAGGCTGCAGAAAAGGGCTATCTAGTCCAACCAGATTGTCAGGAGTTAGGAGCATCTTCCTGAAAATGACAACTGATCTAATCTTGAAAATTAAGTAGGACGTAAACTTTGGAAAGGGGAAGTGATGAAAACCGGTTGTTACAGGCAGGGAAACGGTATGTACAGTACCCTGGTCTATGAAAGTGTAATGCTATTAAAACTGCAGCATGTTAGTCAGAGCTATGATACACAGTGTCAGGAAGGAATGGTGGAAGGAGACAAAAGGATCAGCACCAAATAGTCTTGGACTTAAACTGTAAATGGATGTCATTGTTTTAATTAGAGGGTTAAAAAAATCTCAGAAGCTACTGTGATTTATTCAGGTCACCAACAGAAGTGAGCATGCTGTCGTGACTTTGGTAGTCTATGGAGATAATCCTTCTATGATCTTCTAAGTGCAGAACAGCTGTCCTTTGTCCTCTGATCTCAGTTCTGCTCCATGAACCAGTCCCTTGTACTAATCGTGGGTTCTGAAGTTAAAATTTGGGAACAATGCACACAAAGATTCCAGCAAAGGAAGGATTGTGGGTTTGTATAGCCCAGGTGATAAGTGGTCATCGCTCAATTCTACTCTGGTCACCACTGCCCCTACCCAGCTTATCTTGAGTTATAATAATAAATGTATTTATCAGATATAGGTTTCCTCTTCTTCTTTCCTCTTATTCTCCTTCTCCTCCTCCTTCTTTTCCTTCACAAATTTGAGCTGTTTTTTTTCATTTTTATTGGTTATTTTATTTATTTACATTTCAAATGTTACTCCCCTTCTTAGCTTCCCACCCACAACCCCCTATCCCCTCCTATTCCCTGCCTCTATGAGGGTGCTCCCTGACCTGCACACTCACCCCTGTTTCAGTACCCTAGCCTTCCCCTACCCTGGGTCATCAAACTTTCACAGGACCTAGGGTCTCCCCTCCCATTGATGCCCAACAATGCCATCTACTGCTATACATGCAGCTGAAGCCATGGGTCCCCCCATGTGTAATCTTTGGTTGGTGGTTTAGTCCCTGGGAGCTTTGGGGGTGTCTGGTTGGTTGATATTGTAGTTCCTCATATGGGGATTCAAACCCCTTCATTGAGCTTTTTTTTTTTTTAATCTTTCATCTTTTTATTGCATTTATTTTCATCATACGTGAAAGATAAAACTAAAGATTATAGAAGTTTATGACAAATTTATGGCATGCAGTATAAACACTCTACATGTTTATAAATCACCTATTAGTACACATGACATTATTGCTCCCATTAATTTCATAATGGAAATGGTGATGCGTTTGGTCTTTATTTCTCCCTGCTGTCTGAGGGAAAGAGGGCATAGGTAGCCATCTGCAAGCCAGGAAGAGTGCTTCACGAAGAGGCAAATCTCCAGACTGCTTGACTTTGGATTTCTCACTCTCTAAAACTGTTAGAAATAATAGACTGTTGTTTCAACCAACCATTCTTCCATATAAAATATTTTTATAAATGCCTCAGGTACAGTAGTAGATAGGAAGATGGAAAGATATACAGAGATGTTTAAATACTGATATCAGCTAGAGTCCAACACGAGGAAAAGCAGTAGACAAAGTTATTTTATCTATGATAAGGAAAACCAAGCCCTATGGTCAATGAGAATCAAAGTGTCCAGGAAAGAGCCCTTCAGGAACAAAGGAGTGAAAAGATTATATGGGAAAAGTTTTCAATGTAATGTTTTGTGATGTTGCTTTAATATTTGTGAGAGTTCATTGAAAATACTGAATATGGGACTTTTTAGAGGTTCGCCCACCCCTACCACTGGCAGCTGCATATTATTTTCAATACTGTACTTTTTGGGTAATATCCACTTATCAGTAAGTACATACCTACATACCATACATGTTCTTCTGGGTCTCACTCAGATTTTATTTTCTAGTTTCATTCATATGCTTGCAAAGTTCATGATGTCCCCCTTTTTAATATCTGAATATTATTTCATTGTGTAAATGAACTACTTTTTTTCTGTACACACTCTTTGGTTGAGGGACACCTGGGTCGCTTCCAGTTTCTGGCTAATATGAATAAGGCTTCTATGAACATAGTGGAACACATATCTTTGTGGTATGGTAGAGCATCTTTTGGGTACAGAAGAGGCATAGCTGGGTTTTCAGGTAGAACTATTTTCAAATTTCTGAAGAACTACCAGATTGATTTCCAGAGTGGGCTCTACTCCTACAAGCTATGGAGGAGTGTTCCTCTTTTTCCACATCCTCCTCAGCATGTATTGTTACTTGAGTTTTTGATCTAAGCTATTCTGATTGGTGTAAGGAGTCATCTCAGGACTCAATGTGGGTGACTTTAGCCAAAATGCTCAAAAGTGGGGATATGGAATATGAAGAGATCGCCTCTAGTAGTTATACAGGATCCTCAGTGGAGAGATGCGAACACTCAGCTGACATAAAAATTTCTCACCCAAAATTGTTCCTGTCTGAAAGAAATGTAGGGGGAAAATGTAGGAGAGACTGAATAAATGGTTGTGACCTGTCAAATTTGGGATCTATCCCTTTGGTGGGCACTGATCCCTAACACTATTACTGATGCTATGTTATGCTTGCAGACCAGACATGGCTGTTCTCTGAGAGGTTCAATTATCACCTAACTGAGACAGATTCAAATACCCATAGCCAAGCATTGCACTGAGGTTTGGAGACCCCCGTGGAAGAGTTAGGGGAAGGATTGAAGGAACTGAAGGGGATGGCAACTCCATAGGAAGACCAGCAGTGTCAACTAACTGGGACCCTGAAAGCTCCCAGAGACTAAGCCACCAATAAAAGAGCATACACAGATGGTTGGAGGTCCCTGGCACATATGTAGCAGAAGGCTGCCTTGTCTAGCCTCAGTAGGATAGGATGTGCCAATCTTGTAGAGACTTGATGCCCGAGGGAGGAGAGATATCTGTGGATGGTACCTCCTCAGTGGCAAATGGAGGGGAAGGGGCAAAAGAATTCCGTGAGGGAGATTGGGAGAGGAAGAAACATTTGGGGTATAAATAAATAATTAACAATAAAAAGAAAACACTGAATGTAGTATAACACATTCTAAAATTTCTTTCTTTGTCAGGCTTTATTGGCAATGAGAGTTTAGTTTTTCTGAAATCTGACATACTTGCCATTTATGATTAACAAACATTTTTAGGGTCTTCAAAGTCATCAAAACACTTGAAAATTATGTGGAACTTAATTCACAAATCTCAAGTTTTACTCTTTGAAACTGATACAAGACAATAATTAATAGTAATGGCTATTATTTATTGAATATTCTTCCATGTTTCAGAAAAATTTCCTGGCCACTATATATTTTAATTCTTAGAATTTTGTAAGATGCATGTTATTGATTCCAACTTATGAATGCAGCAACCAAACAATCTGGGGTTTTATTTATGCTATCTGGCCATTGGTTCTACTTTTCACATTATTTACATGAATCATATTTATATAAAACAGTCATCAGTAACATGCTAGGAACTACTTTCCTTAGTTTATAAGTAAGGATGCACAGGTAGAGAATTTTAAGTAGCTCTGAGTCACATAACAGATAAATGAAATTGTCAAGCCCATACTGTATTGATCTTGGAGCTCAAAATCAGAGGTTTTATTCTGATCAGGTAGTAAAATATACAGCTCGGATAAGTCCTAAATTTGCTTCTAAGTTGTTATTGCCATGTTTATAGGAAGCGTTTTGTTAATTTAGTTCCTTTAATAAGTCTTTTCTTCAGCCTAAATTCTCTTGGAATGATATGAGCATTCAAGGTGAGAACTACTTTTCAGAACTGACTGACAATGTTGCCTTTAAAATGATCTTTGACTGCAGTTTTCTTCGTGCATGGTAAGTAGTATTGGTGACTACGCATGACTTTATTTCTTTCCTTTTTAAAAATTTTATTTAATTTTATGTGTTTTGGTAGGAGAGTGTCGGGTCCCCTGGAACTAGAGTTACAGTCAGTTGTGAGATGCCATGTGGGATTTTAACCTGTATCCTCTGGAAGAGCCGTCAGTGCTCTTGACCACTGAGACATCTCTTCAGTCAACTTTATTTGTTGCATTTGATTCTCAGTAGCATATTTCCCTAGATAGAATTTTCAGATCACCAAATAAAAATATGCTGATGTTGTTAATACTCTATATAGGCAGGCATCCTGTAACTCAGGAACTCCCTATGGTTGCTTTAAGATGGTTTTAAATTGAGTGATATATGAACAACATAACTCATCCTTTGCTCATACCTGTCTAGGTTTTCCCTTGCAGTTTAGAAGCAGCTGGAGGGTGAGGCTGGGGTCATGCTGAATGCCCATTTTACCATAGTGATTTTGTCCTTTCCTTGTATTTTCTTCTTGGACCCTAATAACTGTGGTCCATTCATGGGCAGAATGTCAGATAGAATGCATCTCTACTGTACAGACATGTGGGGGCCTTGCCTTTCATCACACATTTTCTTCCTTTATCCTCTGAGGTTTTGGGTGAAAGCTGAAGATGAATTCTGGTAGCATCCTGCAATTTCTGACACTGTTGGCAAGCCAAAGAACCCCAGCCAAAGGTCTGACCTTTTCCCATAGTCAAAGATGCTAATCTTTTATCACTGCCTCCCTGCCTACCATGCACACTTCCCTACACAGGAAGTAGTTGTTGTGGTTTTCCTTTGGAGATATTTCTCACAACATCTCTGTCCAGAGAATCATATACAGATGACAGCAGTACCAATAATTCAGCCATCGGAAGCCTAACACTACTTCTGAGGGGTTTGGTTCTCTTCAATTCCTGTTCTTACCCATTTTACTTTCATCTTTCCCAGTTAATTTCAGTCCATGCAACCTAACTTTTTAACTAGCAGATTGATTACAAGGGAGAGAAACAATGAGGGAAGCTTATTATACAGTTATAATGTGACACATAAATCCTCTTTTGGTAATGTAAGTTTTCTGTATAATTAGGATAAATTATTTGTTAATATATTTGCTGTTGATCAATTAAACTTATTAAAAATCATTTGAAATTTTAAACAAAATTTTGTTTTACAAGCAGGTATGTACATTGTATCATTTATACATTTTAACAAGACTGTCTTAAAAGCTAATTTAAAATAATTTGTTAAGTTATAATTTATGCCAATTTAACTGCTAAAATTTATAATATCTCAAGCTCACATTCCTTTGCCTCACTTGGAGAACATATAAAGGCTATTTTACTTTACTTACCTCCGAGTTTTGCCCTGATGGAAATGTCTGGTACTTTCCTGGAATTCCACCTCCTGTCCTGTTTTAGTTCTTCTGAAAGTATTGTTTGCCTTTTTATTATTGTTTGAAATCCTTTGTCTGGCCTAGGAACTCGATTTTGAGGTTTCACATCATGGAAACTCACCAGGTTTGGTATGGCCCTGCCAACACCAGGCTTCAAATCAGCATCTCCACCAGGACTCATAAATCCTGAGCAAGGGTCACCCAAGGGCACATCATCACGCAGTGGGGATAACGGATACGCCTTCCCGAATGGTGGGGGATAGGGGTAGTGAAGATGGTAGTCTGGCAGGAATGAAGGGGGATAAGGATGAAATTTTAAAAATGTAGGGTTGCATTTCTTTTCAAATCTGTCACAGTTATGTCTGTCTTCAACTCCTTTCACAAAGGGCATGTTCATTTTCTGTAAGAGGCCACTGTAGTGTGGGTAATCTGGATGTTCAATAGCCTTTCCTTCTGAGAAGGCGAACCTTTTAGGGATACTAATCTTTCCAGGCAGGTACCTAGCCTCCATATCCATGGCCTGTCTCATTATTTTTGAGGATTATGAATTAAATTCCTTTGATAATTCTTTACCCTTTAACTATTAAAATCCCATATTCCCAGTAACGGAAGATTAGGATTAATCTACCATAAAATTACTGATTCAATTTCCTAAATGTCAGTCATTAAAAAAAAGTTTAAGGTATATTTTTTTCTGCCAAAAGGGAGATAGGCCAGTATAGCAATAGGGCATCATCATAATAGTAATAATAAAAAAAACCCACAAAAGAGCCTTTGTTGCTTGGCAACAGGTAGAACCATTACTCATGGAAGTACATATTATGTACATCATAATGAAATTCTTTAGGAAAACCACAAAAAAGTGCTACTAATATTTCCATTATACTTTTTTCTCCAATCCCCAGGAAACCAATGTGTGTGTGCCTGTGCGCGCGTGCACACACACACACACACACACACACACACGTGTATGTAAAAATCTAACATGTTCATATTTTGTGGATAAGATAGGAACTTAAAGAATATGTACATGGTCTCCCCCCATATCTTTTACCTACACACACACACACACACACACACACACACACACACACACACATATACACAGACACACATAGAGATACACAAACAAACTAGAAATACTTTCCTGGTTGGGATAAATTATAAACATTGATATATGTTTAATTTAAACACACTGACAATGAAGATATACTGATTTTTAAGGAAAATAATTCATAAATCATAGCCAAAATAAAAATCCATCCTTATACGAACATTATCTGCAGTCTCCTTAAGGCTACCACAATGTCCAGATTGAAAAGACTAAGGTATTTATGTCATTTCAGTAAATGGCAGCATAAAAAACAAGATCTGTTCTAAATGAGAAGAATGGCAGTCTACTTAAGAACTGTTTTTAACTAGACTGTTTGGTTTTGTATGAAAGCTGCCACTAAGTTTAATTATTACAACTTGAGGAATAAAAGCTTATATCTTCCTTAAATGAAGAAAACAAATACAAACAAGGTAAACCTCTACAAGTGTCGGGTATAGAATATATAAATTAGATCAATTGTATGATTGTAAGCATGAGCAGATGTAGCCATGCCCACCTATATGGATGATTGAAAAATTGAGATATAATACTAAACAAATAGTAACGTTGAAATAAATGAGCAAGTTTTTCAGCATAAGGTTCTCCTGGACACAGTTTATCCAGAACACAAAAATCAGTAAGTTTTCACTCCACTCACTATTACCCATATCTTCATGTTAAAGTGAAAACATTTAACAGTCTGTTTCTAGTTCTTCAATATATTTGTATAAAATTTATTTTTATTCTAGTCACACTATCATTAAATCCTTCCAAAGGCACAAAAGTAGATGCAGAATTCTCTTTCCACTTAAAATATTCTCACTATAAATGGTTTGTGAACTGGTTTTTGCATGTTTTCTTGAATCCAAGTTGAGGAAGATGATTTTCCAAGCTGAGTACTGCATGAAAGTTGATTTCATCTATGATTTATTTCCTCCATTTTCCCATCATGCCACTTTTTTTAGGCAATACCTTTAATTTCTCCTAGTCTTCACTGCTGAAGTTCCACACACTGATAATGCACAGTCGTTCACATTACAACAGTCGGGAACTTCATGCGTTGGCACCACTATAGCCAGGAACCTTATGAGAGCTGTACATTCATTAAGCCATCATTTCTTAGGATCTGCTGCCACGAGGCACGAAAGGCTGAAACTCGATACCCTGCCTAGGTAGTAAGAGGGGCTCTTCCTTTGCACACAGACACCCTGGGAAGGCAAAGCTTAGAACTTTGCCACACAAGATTCTTCTCGCTTTGGAATCTCAGACCAGACAGGTTCTGGAGGGTTTCCTTAGTGGTGGGGAGGCCTCGAAGCCAAAGGAGCCCCTAGAGGGACCGACCTCTTGCCTCCCATGTATACCCAAGAGGGGTCCCAAGCTAGCAGACCTCCCGCAGATCCCCCGAGCGGAAGTGGCGGCGTGTCCGTCGGTCCGTCTTTCCGGCCCGCCGTCCGCCAACTTCCGGCGGCGGGTGGGCGCGCGCCAGGTAACGACCTTCTGCGCCGAGGCTCGGCCGTCGGCGGCGTGTGGATGGAGGCCTTGGCCCGCGGCCGGGCTCCCCGGGGCCGGCGGCCGGCCGGAGCCTCGGGCTCGTTGCTCTCGGCGTTGTCGCTGGCCGCGGTCCTGCTCTCCGCCTTGCTGCGGGCGCCCCCTGCAGGTGAGGCTCGGCGCCGCATGGCGGGAGCTCTGGCTGCTGCGGCTCCTCACGAGAATTGAGTTGGCCCCGTGTCACGTGACTCCGTTTACACAAAGAAACCCTCTCTTGCTGGCGCTGCACCAGGCAGCCTTGTTTTATGTAGGAATCTTGAAAAGAACTACATTTGCATAGAGAAGAGCGCTAAGGGATCGTGGAGGAGGTCTAGCTCCAGGAGATTGTCCAAACTTTGAATTAAAAGTGCCTTAATAAACATAACTCAGTGGGTCTTTGCCAGCCCTGTGTTTCAGAGAGTCTACATAGTACAGAAACTGCTGTGAACAGTGAGCTTTTAGACATCCTTGGTAGTGGAGCGCCCTCTGTTGGTTCTGGATGTAAAATGCAGGGTGTAGTTGGAAACACGTATCCCAGTTTCAAAAACAATATTGGAGAAATGAGAGTTTACTAGATTTGCTTTTTAGCTAGAAGGGTTTGATGTGAGTGTGTGCGTGTGTATGCGTGCGTGTGTGTGTGTTGAAATCGTAGACTTACTAGCAATAATCTATGTCCCATAGATCCTAACTAAATATAGTAAAGATACACTTGTCAGAGTTAAAGTTTTTATTCAAATAAGAGAACTATAAAATAACCAAGAATACAGACGTAGAAGAAGTGTGAAGAAAGAGATACTGTGGATAAAAAAAATTAGAAATGGGGCATGCTTACTAGTTTTTGCTAACCTGACACAAACTGTAGTCACCTGGGAATAGGAAACCTTAATTGAAGATTTCACTACTGGATGGATGTGTGAGCACGTCTATAGGGGTATTTTCTTAAGTGCTTTTGGTGTGGAAGGGTCCAGTCCTCTGGGGGGGGTGATGTCATCCCTGGGCAGGTGGTCCTGGGCAGTGTAAGAAAGCAGGCTGAACAAGCCACAGGAAGCTGGCTTCTGCTTAACTTGCTGCCTCCCAGTCTCCATGAGTCCTTGATGTCTTTGCTTTGCTGTATGCTGTATAACCTGTACTGTGAAATAAACCCCTTCGACCCTTCTCCCAGGTTAGTTGGGGCGTGGTGTTCATCACAGAAACAGGAAGCCAACTAGAACTCGGAGAGGGCGATGAAGATTACTCTTACATTATATAAAGCCCAAGAGAGTGGCACAAAGAGTTCCATGAGAATAAATTGTCTAATTCTGCCTGAAAAAGATGCATTTGAGTATAGATCTTGGCCTTGTACTTGGTAATGAATGTTTGCATTTTTCTTTAAAAATATTGACTGGCTTTCCTTTTCTCCAATAAGGACTATTAAAAGTAGGGTAAGAATTTCGTATCTTAACATGTAAACTGTGAACAGTAAAGGCTGATAGTGATATAGTTTATAGGGCCTACGATAATTCTGTGAGGCTGGAATTACTTGCCAATCTCATTCTGCAGATTAAAACCTCCAAACTTGTAGTTTACAGTAACTTGCCCGATATAACGGTATGGCAGAATCTGCATTTATACTCTACTGCAGCCTGTAATGCGTTGCTCTTTCCTTGAACTTGCTTGCTATTACGGCTGTTTGGGATGAATGCTTTACTGGTATTGCATTGCGTTTCCCATTGCGTTTCCCATTTTCTGTGCTTACAGCATCACACCATCATTCAAATGCTCATTCAACAATGAATAAAGACTCTCAGGATGTTTTTCAGAAATATTGTCTCAATAGTTTTTGAGTCAAAGGTGTAGTGCTTGCAAACTATTCTTAAACACCGGTGCCTCCATCAGTAGAGTGTGTGTGTCAAGGAAAGTGATGTGTGAGTGTTCTAGGACAGCTGATTAACGAGGTCAGGCAGGGAAGCTGAGGGTGGAGGGGCTTGTGATAGGGGTTCTGTAAGGTGGGAGAATATTTTAAGCAGGCACAGAAAGGCTGGGCTAAGGTTTATAACAGGGGTAAGCGACAGGTATATGGAATTCGTTAAGGAGCAATAACATGTCATAGGAGACTGATTCATACTTTCTGAAATGGAGTCAAGATAAATTATCCTCTGATTTTAATACTTGGGAGTGTTTACAAGACAAACTTTGATCCCTTGTTTCCTTTTGTTTTTCATAGTTGGACATTTGGCTCGATTGCCAAGAAGTCTTCGCTTGACTCAAGATTCACTGAAAATAGTGGGATCAACACATTTTCCTGGTACTCACAAATAACTTTTGAGTAATTGGAAGTTATTAGTCTCTGTTTACAGTTTAATGGTCCTGCTGAAAAGGGTCCTGTTCCTACTTCTGCAGAGCAGAATTCAATGGTTTCTGTAGAGCTACAGCCATCCAAGGGCAATCCTGTGTGCAAAGAGAAGTTCTTTCCAAAAGCCGTCTGAGGTTTCCTGTAGTGTTTTTACGTGTGATGTATATGCGCCTCACTATGCTACAAAATGTGGGGAGCTTAAATATGCTAAAATCATTTCCAAATGAGACTAGATAAAATAAAGATTTTGGATATATCTTTTCAGAGTAGTCATGGGAGAACAGCTGCAACTTTTTGAATTTTTACTAAGTTAATCTACTTGTCATGAAACACTTTCTTTAATTTTTGTTTGTTAGTTGATGAGGTTGACAACCATTGGAAATTTATTTTTCTAAATCTTTTTAATGAGTATTTTATACATTTACATTTTAAATGTTATTTCCTTTTGCATCTCTCCCATCTGCCTCCCCTCTTGCCCAACTACCTACTCTTACCTCATCACCTTGACATTCCCTTACACTAGAGAAAAACCAGCCTCCACAGGACCAAAGGCTTCTCCTCCTATTTAATGCCAGTCAAGTCCATCCTCTGCTACATATGTAACTGGAGCCATGGGTCTCTCCATGTGTTCTCATTGGTTGGTGTTTTAGTCCCTGGGAGCTCTGGGGGATTTGGTTGATTGATATTGTTGTTCTTCCTATGGGGTCGCAGACAATTTTAGCTTCTTCAGTTCTTTATCTAGCTGCTCCTCCATTGAGGTCATTGTACTTAGTCCAATGGTTAGCTGCAAACATCCTCATCTGTATCAGTATGGCTCTGGCAAGGTCTCTGAGGACACATCCATATCAGGCTCCTCCTGTCAGCAAGCACTTCTTGGCATCAGCAATAGTGACTGGGTTTGGTGGCTGTGTATGGGATGGATCCCTATGTTAGGAAGTCTCTGGGTGGCCTTTTCTTCAGTCCCTGCTCCACTGTTTGTGTCTTTATTTCCTCCCTTGAGTATTTTGTTCTCCCTTCTAAGAAGGACTGAAGCATCCACATTTTCTTCTTCTTTCTTTTTAAGCTTCATATTGTCTGTGAACTGTTTCTTGGGTATTCTGAGCTTTATCAGTGAGTGCATACCGTGTGTTCTTTTGTGACTGGGTTACCTCATTCAGGATGATATTTTCTAGTTCCATACATTTGCATAAGAATTTCATGTAGTCATTGTTTTTAATAGCTGAGTAGTACTCCACTGTGTAAATGTACCACACTTTCTGTATCCATTACTCTGTTGAAGGACATCCTGTCCCCCCCCCCCCCCCAGCTTCTGGCTATTATAAATAAACCTGCTATGAACATGGTGGAGCATGTGTCCTTATTATATGTTGGAGCATCTTTGGGGTATATACCCAGGAGTTGTCCAATTTTCTGAGGAACCGCCAGACTGATTTCCAAAGTGGTTGTACCAGCTTGCAATTCCAGCAACAATGGAGAAGTGTTCCTCTTTCCCAACATTCTTGCCAGCACCTGCTGTCACCTGAGTTTTTGATCTTAGCCATTTTGACTGGTGTGAGGTGGAATCTCAGGATTGTTGTTGATTTGCATTTCCCTGATGACTAGGGATGTTGAGCATTTCTTTAGGTGCTTCTCAGACATTCGATATTCCTCAGTTGAAAATTCTTTGTTTAGCTGTGTACCTCATTTTTAAATAGGATTATTTAATTCTCTGTAGTCTTAACTTCTTGAGTTTTCTCAGCTAGTGATCAAGGGGGGAGGGACCAGCCCATTGTGAGTGGTGCCATCCCTGGGCTGGTAGACCTGGGTTCTATAAGAAAGCAAGATGAGTAAGACAGGGGAAGCAAGGCAGTAAGTAACATCCCTCCATGGCCTCTGCATCAGTTCCTGCTTCCTGACCTGCTTGAGTTCCAGTCCTGACTTTCTTTGGTGACGAGCAGCAATGTGGAAAGTGTAAGCTGAATAAATCCTTTCCTCCCCAACTTGCTTCTTGGTCATGAAGTTTGTGCAGGAATAGAAACCCTGACTAAGACACAGATCTTTCACTTGCTTGGTTAGGGTCACACCAAGGTATTTTATATTGTTTGTGAATGTTGTGTAGGGTGTCATTTCCCTAATATCTTTCTCAGCCTGTTTATTCTTTGAGTAGAGGAAGGCTACTGATTTGTTTGAGTTAATTTTATATTCAGCCACTTTGCTGAAGTTGTGTATCAGCTGGAGAAGTTCTCTGGTGGAATCTTTGGAGTGAATTAAGTATATTATCATCTTCAAATAGTGATATTTTGATTTCTTCCTTTCCAATTTGTATCCCTTTGACTTCCTTTTGCTGTTTAATTGCTCTGTCTAGGACTTCCAGTACTATGTTGAATAGGTAGGGGGAGAGTGAACATCCTTGTCTAGTTCCTGATTTTTGTGGGATTGCTTTGAGTTTCTTACCATTTAGTTTGATGATGGCTACTGGTTTGCTGTATATTGCTTTTACTATGTTTAGGTATGGGCCTTGGATTCCTGATCTTTCCAAGTCTTTTTAGCATGAAGGGGTGTTGAATTTTGTCAAGTGCTTTCTCAGCATCTAATGAAATGATCACGTGGTTCTTTTTTCTTTGAGATTGTTTATATAGTAGATTACATTGATGGATTTCTATATATTGAATTATCCCTGCAACCCTTGGATGAAGCATACTTGATCATAGTGAATGATCGTTTTAATGTATTCTTGAATCCAGTTTGAAATAGTTTTATTGAGTATTTTTCCATCGATGTTCATGAGAGTAATTGGTCTGAAGTTCTCTTTTTAGGGTCTTTATGTGGTTTAGATATGAGTGTAATTGTGGCTTCAAAGAATCGGTTGCATAGTGTTCCTTGTGTTTCTATTATGTGGAATAGTTTGGAGAGTATTGGTATTAGCTCTTCTATGAAGGTCTGATATAATTCAGCACTGAACCCATCTGGTCCTGGGCTTTTAATAATTGGGAGGCTTTTAATGATTGCTTCTATTTCTTTAATGGCTATGGGACTGTTTAGATGGTTTATCTGATCCTGATTTAACTTTGTTACCTGGTGTTTGTATAGAAATCTGTCCATTTCCTCCAGATTTTCCAGTTTTGTTGTTTATAGGGTTTTGTAGTAAGATTTGATTATTTGAATTTCCTCAATTTCTGTTTTTATATCTCCCCTTTCATTTCTGATTTTGTCAATTTGGATACTCTCTCTTTTCCCTCTAGTAAATGTGGCTAAGGGTTTATCGATCTTGTTGATTTTCTCAGGAAACCAGCTCCTGGTTTTGTTGATTCTTTGTATAGTTCTCTTCATTTCTGTCTTGTTGATTTCTGCACTGAGTTTGATTATTTCCTGCCATCTTCTCATCTTGGATCTATCTGCTTTTTTTTTTTTTTTTTGTTCTAGAGCTTTCAGCTGTGCTGTCAAGCTGCTAGTGTATGCTCTCTCCCGTTTCTTTATGGAGGCACTCAGAGCTATTAGTTTTCCTCTTAGTACTGCTTTCATAGTATTCCATTTTTGTTAAACTCCAAAAAACTCTTAATTTCTTTATTCTTTGACCAACTTATCACTGAGTAGAACATTTTTCAGCTTCTATGTGTATATGGGCTTTTTGTTGTTTTTGTTGTTATTAAAGACCAGCCTTAGGCCATGGTGATGTGATAGAATGTATAAAATTATTTTGATCTTTTTGTATCTGTTGAAGCCTGTTCTGTGACTGACTACATGGCCAATTTTTGAGAAGGTACCATGAGTTACTGAGAAGAAGGTATATTCTTTTGTTTTTGGACGAAATGTTCCATAGATATCTGTTAAATCTATTTGGTTCATAACTTCTGTTAGTTTCACTGTCTTTGTTCAGTTTCTGCTTCCATGATTTATTTGTCCATTGATGAGAGTGGGGTGTTGAAGTCTCCCACTATTATTGTGTGTGGTGCAATATATGCTTTGAGCTTTAGTAGTTTCTTTTATGAATGTTAAGTGTCCTTGTATTTGGAATGTAGATGTTCAGGATTGAGAGTTCATTTTGATAGATTTTTTTCTTTGATGAGTAAAAATTGACCTTCCTTATCTTTTTTGATAACTTTGGTTGAAATTTATTTTATTTAATATTAAAATGACTACTCCAGCTTTTCTGGGACCATTTGCTTGAAAGTTTTTTCTAGACTTTTACTTTGAGGTAGTGTCTGTCTTTGTCACTGAGATAAGTTTCCTGTATGCAGTAAAAAGCTGAATCCTGTTTATGTATGCAGTCTGATTTCTGTTTTTTATTGGGGAATTGAGCCCATTTATGTTAAGAGATATTAAGGAATAGAGATTGTTATTTCATGTTATTTTTGTTGTTAGAGGTAGAATTATGTATGTGTGGTTTTCTGTTTTTAGGTTTGTTGCAAGGAAATTATTGTCTTGCTTTTCCTGGGGTGTAGTTTTCCTCCTTGTGTTACAATTTTTCATCTATTATCCTTCTAGGCCTTGGTTTGTGGATAGATACTGTGTAAATTTGGTTTTGACTTGGAATATCTTAGTTTCTTCATCTATAATAATTGAGAGTTTTGCTGGATATAGTAACTTGGGCTAGCATTTGCATCCTCTTAAGTTCTGCATGACATCTGTCCAGGATCTTCTAGCTTTCATAGTTTCTGTTGAGAAGTCTGGTGTAATTCTGATCGGTCTGCCTTTATATGGTACTTGTCCTTTTCTCCCGACTGATGTTAGTATACTTTCTCTGTTTTGAATGTTTGGGGTTTTGACTAACTTGTTTGGAGAAATTTCTTTTCTGGTTCAAACTATTTGGAATTCTGTAGGCTTCTTGTATGTTCATGGTCAACTCTTTCTTTAGGTTGCGGAAGTTTTCTTCTATGATTATGTTGAATACTTTGTTGAATATGTTGAATATCACATATTTTATGATATTTACTGTGCCTTTTAGTTGGGAATCTTCCTCTCATTCGTTTTTTAAATTGAACAACTTTATTTAAAAAAAACAAAGATAAATGTACAAATTTTAAGCATTTTTGCATAAAAGTATATGAATACATTTTTGTCAGTACTTAATATTTTTAAAGTATTGATAGTATACATTAATATCTTACTAGTTACAATGAACATAAAGTACATGTAAAATAATATGTAACATGGAAATAGTCAAAGTTTTCTTGGAGTGTAAGAATTAAGCATAATGGTTTTTCATTTTCTTTGTTACTTTCTTTCTTTCTTTCTTTTTTTTTGGCCTTTGTTTTTCTCCAACTCCATATAGTCTGTGAGTTGTTTCTGGGATATTTAGAGCTTTCTGGGGTTAGTATCCAGTTATCAGTGAATGCATATTATGTCTGCAATTTTGTGACTGGGTTACCCCACTCAGGATGATATTCTCTAGATGCATCAATTTTCTTAAGAAATTCATAGTCATTATTTCTGAAAGCTGAGTAATACTCCATTGTGTAAATATATCACAATTTTTGTATCCATTTATTTACTGAAGGACATCTGGGTTCTTTCCAGCTTCTGGCTATTATAAATAGGGCAGCTGTGAACATTGTGGTGCATGTGTCTTTGTTGTATGTTGTAACTAGTCTGGGGTATAGGCCCAGAAGTGGAATAACTGGGTCTTCAGGTAGTACTATGTCCAATTTTCTGAGGAATCGCTAGACTGATTTCCAGAGTGGTTGTACCAGTTTACAACCCCACCAACAGTGGAGAAGTGTTTCTCTTTCTCCACATCCTCGCCAGCATCTGCTGTCATCTGAATTTTTGATCTTAGGCATTCTGGTTGGTGAGGGGTGGAATCTCAGGATTGTTTTGATTTGCATCTCCCTGATGACTAATGATGTCGAGCACTTCCTTAGATACTTCTCAGCCATTCCATATTCCTCAGTTGAGAACTTTTTGTTTATCTTTGTACCCCATTTTTAAAATAGGGTCGTTTGATTCTCTGGTGTCTAACTTCTTGAGTTCTTTGTATACCTTGGATATTAGGCCTCTATTAAATGTGTGGTTGGTAAAAATCTTTTCACAATCTATTGGCTGCCATTTTGTTTTCTTGACAGTGTCCTTAGCCTTACAGAAACTTTGCAATCTCATTAAGTCCCATTTGTCGATATTTGACCTTAGAGCACAAGCCATTGGTTTTCTGGTCAAGAAATTTTCTCCTGTGCCTATGTGTTCTAAGGTTTTCCCTACTTTTTCTTCTAATAGTTTCAGTGTACCTGGTTTAATGTGGAGATCTTGGATCCACTTGCACTTGAGCTTTGTACAAGGAGATAAGAAAGAGTCTATCTATTTTCATTCTTCTGCATGCTGAGTGCCAGTTGGACTAACACCATTGTTGAAGAGGCTGTCCTTTTTCCATTGAATGTTTACAGCTCCTTTGTCAAATATCAAGTGACCATATATGTGAAGGCTCATTTCTGGTTCTTCTATTTTATTTCATTGATCCACATGCCTATCTCTGTACCAGTCCCATGCATTTTTTAGCACCATTGCCTTGTAATATAGCTTGAGGTCAGGGATCGTGATTCCTGCAGATGTTTTCTTGTTGAGGATGGATTTTGCTATTCTGGGTCTTTTGTGATTCCAGATGAAATTGCACATTGCTTTTTCCAACTCTCTGAAGAATTGCATTGGTATTTTGATGGGGATTGCATTGAATCTGTAGATTGCTTTTGGTAAGATGGCTATTTTTAATATGTTGATCCTTCCAATCCATGAGCATGGGAGATCTTTTCATTTTCTGAGATCTTCCTTGATTTCCTTCTTTAGAGATTTGAAGTTCTTGTCATACCGGTCCTTCACTCACTTAGTTAGAGTCACACCAAGGTATTTCATATTGTTTGTGAGTATTGTGAAGGGTATCTTTTCCCTGATTTTTTTCTCTACATGTTTGTCCTTTGAGTAGAGGAAGGCTACTGATTTGTTTGAGTTAATTTTATATACAGCGACTTTGCTGAAGTTGTTTATCAGCTGTAGGAGTTTTCTGGTAGAATTGTTGGGGTCACTTATGTACACTATCATATCATCTGTAAACAGTGGTGTTCTTACTTCTTTTTTTCCAATTTGTATCCCTTTGATTTCCTTTTTCTTTCTAATTGCTCTGGCCAGGTCCTCCAGTACTATGTTGAATAGGTAGGGGGAGAGTTGGCAGCCTTGTCTAGTCCCTAATTTTAGTGGGATTGCTTCAAGTTTCTCACTGTTAAATTTGTTGTTTGCTATTGGTTCGTTGTATATTACTTTTATTATGTTTAGGTATGGGCCTTGGATTCCTGTTATTTCCAAGACTTTTAACATGAAGGGGTGTTGAATTTTTGTCAAATACTTTCTCAGCATCTAGTGAGATGACCATGTGGTTTCTTTCCTTTGAGTTTGTTTATATGGTGGATTACGTTGATGGATTTTTGTATATTAAACCATCCCTGCATCCCAGGGATGAAGCCTACTTGATCATGGTAATGATTGTTTTGATGTGTTCTTGGATTCGGTTTGCAAGGGTTTTGTTGAGTATTTTTGCATCAATGTTCATAAGTGAGATTGGTCTGAAGTTCTCTGTCCTTGCAGGGTCTTTGTGTAGTTTAGGACTGAGGCTTATTGTGGTCTCAAAAAATGAGTTAGGTAGTGTTCCATCTGACTTTATTTTGTGGAATAATTTGGAGAGCATTGGTAATAGGTCAGCAATAAAGATCTGATAGAATTCTGCACTGAACCCCAACTGGACTTGGGCTTCTTTTTTGTTTGTGAGGCTTTTGATGACTGCTTCTATTTCTTTAGGTGTTATGGGATTATTTAGATGGTTTACCCGGTCCTGATTTAACTTTAGGATCTTGTATCTGTCTAGGAATTCATCCATTTCCTCCAGATTTTCCAGCTTTGTTGAGTATAGGCTTTTGTAGTAGGATCTGATCATTTCTTGAATTTACTCAGTTTCTGTTGTATGTCTCTGTTTTCCTTTCTGATTTTGATAATTTGGATACTCTCTCTCTTTGCCCTCTAGTTAGTCTGGCTAAGGGTTTATCAATCTTGTTAATTATCTCTACGAACAAGCTCTTGGTTTTGTTGATTCTTTGAATGGTTCTTTTTGTTTCTATTTGGTCAATTTCTGCTCTGAGTGTGATTATTTATTGCCATCTACTCCTCTTGGGTGTATATGTTTCCTTTTGTTCTAGAGCTTTCAACTGTGCTGTCAAGTTGCATATATGTTAAGGATTGAGAGTTCCTCCTGACAATTCTTCCCTCTAATGAGTAAAAATGTCCTTCCTTATCTTTTTTTGATAACTTTTGGTTGAAAATCAACGTTATTTGATATTAGAATGGCCACTCCACCTTGCTTCATGGGTCGTTTGCCTGGAAGGTTTTTTTTTCTTAACCTTTTACTCTGAGATAGTGTCTTTCTTTGTCTCTGAGGTAAGTTTCCTATATGCAGAAAATGCTGGATTCTTTTTATGTATCCAGTCTGATAGCCTATAACTTTGTAATGGGCAATTGAGTCCATTTATGTTAACAGATATTAAGGAATAGTGGCTGCTGTTTCCTGCTATTTTTTGCTTTTAGAGCTTGAATTGTGCCTGTGTGTCTTTCTTGTTTTGGTTTTCTTGCTTAGGTATTTTATTGTTTTTATTAGGATGTACTTTCCCTACTTGTATTGGGTTTTTCACCTATAATTCTTTGTAGTGCTGGGTTTGCAGTCAGATATTGTTTTGTAATCTTGTAAGTTTTGTTTTGTCTTGGAATATCTTTGTCTCTCCATCTATCGTGATTTAAAGTTTTGCTGGGTATAGCAGCTTGGGCTGACACTTGTGTTCTCTTAGGGTTTACGTGATGTCTGTCTGGGAACTTCTAGCTTTCATAGTCTCTGTTGCGAAGTCGTGCGTGATTCTGATTGGTCTGCATTTATACGTTACATGACCCTTTTCCCTTACAGCTTTTAGTATTCTTTCTTTGCTTTGGGCACTTGGCGTTTTGACTATTATGTGTCCGGAGGAATTTCTTTTCTGGTCCACTCTATTAGGAGTTCTGTAGGCTTATTTTATGCTCATGGTCGTCTCATTCTTAAGAGCCGGGTAGTTTTCTTCTACGACTTTGTTGAAGATATTTACTGTGCCTCTTAGTTGATATTCTTTGTCCTCTTCTATTCCTATTATCTTTAGGTTTGGTCTTCTCATTGTGTCCTGGATCTCCTGTACATTTTGGGTTAAGAGCTTTTTGGCTTTTGCCTCTTTTCTGTTTTTTTTTTTTTTTTTTTTTTTTTTTTTTCTACGTTTTCAATGTCTTTGGCCCTTGAGATTCTCTCTTCCATCTCTTGTAGTCTGTTGGAGATGCTTGCATCTCTGACTCCTGATTTCTTTTTTAGGTTTTCTACCTCTAGGGTTGTCTCTTTTAGTGTTTTCTTTAGTGTTTCCATTTCATTTTAAATTCCTTCTTCAATTCCTTCATCTCTTTGGTTCTGTTTTTTTCTAGTTCTTTGATTTCTTTGGGTGTTTTTCTTGTTCCCTCTTTAAAAGCTTCTATTTCTTTATGCTTTTCCTCCCGTTCTTGTTTAAGGATCTCTACCATCATCTTGAGGTATGATTTCGAGTGCGAGTCTTCTTTTTCTGGAGTGTTTGGCATTCCAGTGTTTGCTGTGATGGGAGACCTGGGTTCTGGTGTTGCCTGGTTGTCTTGGTTTCCCTGGGGTATGTTCTTTTGCTTTCCTCTAGCCATCTTGTTGTCTGTGATTATATGTGGTCTTGTTGTCAGTGATTGTTTCCCGTCTCTCCAGTGTACCTGGCCTGTGTCCCTGGATCTTTGCTGTTCTTAGTGGCAGATGGCCTGTGTGCCTGTTCTGCACACTCGGGCCCTCCGGTTCGAAACCAAGTTCCTAAGGCAGAGTTTCTGCTCCCTTCATCCAATCGGGGAGGCAGGGGGCGCACACTTTCTGAGCACTCGGCACAGACCTCTCTGCTACTTGGCTACTTGCAGCACAGTCTCACCAGTTCTGTATCCCTAGATCTCTGCTGTTCCTGATGGCAGATGGCCTGAGCGCCTTTTCTGTACTCACAGTCCCACTGGGTGGAAACTGGAGACCCTATGGTAGGGTTCCTGCTTCCCTGAACCAATTGGGGGGCATACTTCCTGAGCGCTGGATACAGACCTCTTTGCTCCTTGGCTACTCACAGCACACTCTTACCAGGCTTGTGTCCCTGTGAAAGTCAATTTTATTTGATATTAAAATGGCTACTCCACCTTGTTTCATTTGCTTGGAAAAATTTTCTCAGCCTTTTATTCTAAGGTAGTGTCTGTCTTTTGTCACTGAGACGAGTTTCCAGTATGCAGCAAAATGAGGGATCCTGTTTAAGGATCCAGTTTGTTATTCTATATCTTTTTATTGGGGAATTAAGTCCATTGATTTTAAAAAATATTAAGAAATAGTGATTGCTGCTTCCTGTTATATTTGTTATTAGAGGCTGTATTATATTTGCATGGCTATTTTTTTGGGGGGGGAGGCTTGTTGCAAGAAGATTACTTTCTTGCTTTTTCTAGGATGTAGTTTTTCACCTTGTGTTGGAGTTTTCCATTTATTATCCTATGTAGGGCTAGATTTTTGGAAAGATGTTGTGTAAATTTGTTTTTATCATGGATTATCTTGGTTTCTCCATCTAATTGTAATTGAGAGTTTAGCTGCATGTAGTAGCCTTGACTGGAATTTGCATACTCTTTGGGTCTGGATGACATCTGTCCAGGATCTTTTAGCTTTCATAGATTTTGTTGAGAAGTCTGGTGTAATTCTGTAGGTCTGCCTTTATATGTCACTTGATTTTTTTCTCCTTGGTGCTTTTAATAGTCTTTCTTAAAAATGCATTTGGTGTTTTGACTATTATGTGATGGGAGGAATTTCATTTCTGGTCCAATCTATTTGGAGTTCTGTAGGGTTCTTGTATGTTCACAGGCATATACTCTTTCTTTAGGTTAAGGGAGTTTTCTTCTTTAATTTTGTTGAAGATATTTACAGGCCCTTTAATTTGGGAATATTCACTCTGTTATATACCTATTTTCCTTAGATTTGGGTCTTCTCATTATGTCTTAGATTTCCTTGATATTTTGGTTTAGGAGCTTTTCGTTTTTTGTATTTTCTTTGACCAGTGTTTCAGTGTTTCCTATAGTATCTTCTGCACCTGAGATTCTCTCTTCAGTCTCTTGTATTTTGTTGGTGATGCTTGTATCTACAACACCTGATCTCTTTCCTAGGTTTTCTATCTCCATAGTTCTCTCTCTATAATTTCTTTATGGTTTCTTTTTCCATTTTTCAATCCTTGGTGGTTTTGCTCATAATCTTCACCTGTTTGGTTGTGTTTTTCTGTAACTCTTTAAGGGATTTTTGTGTTTCCTCTGTAAGGGCTTTTACTTGTTTACTTGTGTTTTCCTGTGTTTCATGTCCTTCTTAAAGTCCTCTAACATCATCATGAGATGTGATTTTTTTATCAAAATCTTGCTTTTCCCGTGTGTTGGGATATTCATTGCTTGCTGTGGTGGGAGAACTGGGTTCTGATGGTGCCAATTTTTCTTGGTTTCTCTTGCCATCTTATTATTGCTGTCTTTGACTGGAGCTTGTTCCTCTTGTGGGCCTGTGAGCCTGTGACCTTAGGAGTGGGAGCATTCCTGGGAAACCAGCTCTTTCCAGGCAGGTTTTGGGTCTGGAAGGTTATGTAACAGCCTTAGCTCTGGGCACAGGTGCATAGTGGAAGGGTCTTTTCCCAGGCTACCCTGTTCCTTCTGTGCCATATGTGCTTCTGGTGGGTCTCCCCTTCAACTGTCAGTGGAATGAAAGAGGGGTCCCATCTGTGAGCTTAGGAGGGAGAGTGATTCTGGGATATCATCTCTCCGTGGGCAGGTTTTGGATCCTGATGTTTATGGGATGCCCCAGCTCTGGGAGCAGATGGAGACAGGAAGGCCTGTTAGGACTTTCTAATTCTGCATCGTCATCGTGCTGTGACAAAGCATCTATGCTCATGAAGCAAGTACTCCTGGCTCTGAACACTTGCCAATACCTTTAGATTGATATTTATTGTTCTTGGCTTATTAAAAACAAACATTATATAGCCTTTGTATGACCCTGTTTTTTGTTGAGGTTCTTTAAATACTTTATTCCTTTTCTCATCTGAATAATGTTCATATGTATGTGAATGTTTTACTTCTCCTTGACTGTCTTAGGAGAATAATTTATGGCTCACATGTCAGTAATCTGTTTAACCTATGGAAGAACTGCTAAAATATATTCCAGAGAGCCTGAATTTGTTTCTCTTTGAACCATCAGTGTATGGAGGTCTAAACTTACTAATATTCACAGCAACACCTGTCCAGTGTCCATTTACTTTTTTATTATGCCATCCTAGTTGTGTGTGAAATGATATATAATATGTATGATATGCAGGTGTCTTTCTGCAGGAATGCCTATTTGAGACCATATCTAGGCCTTACTTCTTGTTGTTTTTGTTGAGTTGTAGAGTTCTTTATGTATCCTGGCTGTTGGAAGCTTATTAGACATCATATGACTTACAAATATATGTTTCCTTTTCTTTCCGTTTTTTTTTTTTTCTTGTGAGACTGCATTTCTCTGTGTAGCCTTGGCTGTACTTGGACTAACTCTGTAGACCAGGCTGGTCTCTGTCTCCCTCCCAAGAGCTGAGACTAAAGGCATGAGCCATTACCACCCAACAGCATTTTTTACACTTTGTCTTTTGAAAAATATTTTAAAATTTGATGATCTCAGTTTATTATTCTGTTTTCTTTTTTGAATTTATGTTTTATTTTACACTCAAGATTTTATTCTCTGCTAGTCCACCCTCCTACCGTTCCACACCCATACCTCCTCCCTGTCACCTCTCTCCCCATCTCCACAAGGGTGTCCCCACTCCACCTACCCAGACAGACCTCTAAATTCCTTGGGGCCTTCAGTATTTTGTAAATTCCCTGGGACCTTCAATATTTTGAGGGTTAAATGCATCTTTTCAGACTGAAGAGAGATCTGAGAGTCCTCTGCTATATATGTGTTGGGGGACTCTTATTAGCTCGTATATGCTGTGAGGTTGATGATCCAGTGTCTGAGAGATCTCAGGGCTCCAGGTTAATTGAGACTGCTGGTCCTCTTACAGGGTCGCCCTCCTCCCCAGATTTCTCTGGCTTTTCCCTAATCCAGCCACACAGGTCAGCAACTTCTGTTGGTCCGTTGGGTGCAGATATCTGCATCTGACTCTTTCAGATGCTTTTTCTGGCTTTTGGAGGGCAGGCATGATAGGTCCCTTTTGGTGAGTGCTCCATAGCCCCAGCAATGGTGTCAGGCCTTGGATCATTCTGATCCATTCTGAGTTCATTTTTGCTTTTGACAAATGCTAGAGCTAAAGCTCATTCTTTAGTGTATGGCTGTTCTCTTGTTGAAGTAATCATTCTCTCTTTCGAAGTCTGTCTTGTCACTGAAAAGCCACACTTGTGGGCTTAGCTAATGGACTTTACATTCTGTTCTATTGGTCTGCATGTCTGCTTCTTATTTGAATACCTTCCTATTTTGATTATTGTTGCTTTATATTAAGTCTTAAGTGCTTAAATGTGAAGCCTTTAATTGTGTTCTCTTTAAGATTTTTGTAGCTACTGTGGGTTCTTGCAATTCCACATTAATTCTATCATCAGTATCAACTGAAACAGGACATGCACTGGGCTTGTGCTCTTGGCTTGTAAAATAGGAGTCCTTTCCTTGAGTGAACGTTAAATAGCTTCACATTTGTTTCAGCCTAATTTCTCTTCAAGCTGTACACAAACTAGAGTTTTCAGGATACAACGCTGTAGTTAGGTTGTTTATTCTTATTTATGTCATGTTAATGCTATTTTAAATGAAAGAATTTAATGTATCTATGTTTTAGATTGTTTTGTGCTGGTTTTAGATATACTTTCACATTGATAGCACACTTTGTCATTTGTAAAATTTATAAGCTGACACCTGGAAATAGCTGCATGTTGTTTTCAATATGAATGCAGTTTCTTTTTCATACAGTTGCTTCATTTACAGCTTCTTCTTCAATGCTGATTATAGCAAATTACCTTGTGTTGCCTATCTTAGGGTTTGAGAGAGCATCTCAGGGTTTGAATATTCAGCATAATGCTAACTGTGTTCTTAAAGTTTTTCTTAATCAGCCTGCAGAAGGCTCCTTCTGTTCCTATGTATTGAATATTTTTGCTGTGAAGGGTGTTAGGTTTTTGTTAAATTGTCTTTGTACATCTGTATAAACTATCATTTTATTTTATTACTACGATGCTTTATATTGATTGTTTTTATAACTTAAAGTAGCCTTGCATTTTTGGAACAAATTTCAGTTGATCATAATGTTTAATTCTTTGTTGATCATGATATATGGTCCTTTTCTCTGTTAAAAAAACATTGTGTTAAGGACTTTTTAGAATTTAATGAAAATGAAAGCACAACATACCCAAATCTATGGGATGCAATGAAAGCAGTACTAAGAGGAAAACTCATAGCTCTAAGTGCATCAAAAAGAACTGGAGAGAGCATACACTAGCAGCTTAACAGCACAGCTGAAAGCTCTATAATAAAAAGAGACAGATACACCCAAGAGGAGTAGATGGCAGAAAACAATCAAACTCAGAGCTAAAATCAACCAAGTAGAAACAAAAAGTACTATACAAAGAATCAAGAAAACCAGGTGCTGGTTCTTTGAGAAAATTAACAAGATCGGTAAACACTTAGACAGATTAACTAGATGGCACAGAGAGAGTATCCAAATTAATAAACTCAGAAATGAAAGGGGAGACATAACAACAGAAACTGAGGAAATTCAAGAAATCATCAGATCCACCTACAAATGCCTATATTCAACAAAACTGGAAAATCTGGAGGAAATGGATACATTTATACACAGATACCAGATATCAAAGTTGAAGCAGGATCAGATAAACCATCTGAAATATCCCATAACACCTAAAGAAATAGAAGAAGCAGACATCAAAAGCCTCCCAAACCAAAAAAAAAAAAAAAAAAAAAAAAGTCCAGAACCAGATGGTTCAGTGTAGAATTCTATTAGACATTTTTTGATGACCTAATACTAATACTTTCTAAACTATTCTACAAAATAATGTCAGATGGAACACTACCCAACTCATTTTTCGAAGCCATAATTACTCTTATTCATAAACCACACAAAGACCCTAAAAAGAAAGAGAACTTCAGACCAATCTCCCTCATGAACATTGATACAAAAATACTTAATAAAATTCTTGCAAACCGAATCTAAGAACACATCAAAACACTCATTCACCATGATCAAGTAGGTTTCATCCCTGGGATGCCAGATGGTTCAATACACAGAAATCCATCAACATAATCCACCATATAAACAAACTCAAAGAAATAAAAACCCACATGATCATCTCAATAGATGCCGAGAAATCATTTGACAAAATTCAACATCCCCCTCATGTTAAAAGTCTTGGAAAAGACAGGAATCCAAGGCCCATACCTAAACATAATAAAAGTAAATATATGGCAAACCAATAGCCAATATCAAACTAAATGGTGAAAAACATGAAGCAATCCCACTAAAATCAGTGACTAGGCAAGGCTGCCCACTCTCCAATATAGTACTGGAAGTCCTGGCCAGAGCAATTAGACATCAAAAGGAAATCAAAGGGATACACATTGGAAAGGAAGAAGTAAACATATCACTATTTGCAGATGACATGATAGTATACTCAAGTGACCCCAAAAATTCCACCAGAAAACTTCTACAGCTGATAAACAACTTCAGCAAAGTGGCTGGATATAAAATTAACTCAAACAGATCAGTAGCCTTCCTCTACTCAAAGGACAAACATGCTGAGAAAGAAATGAGAGAAAAGATACCCTTTACAATAGTTACAAACAATATGAAATACCTTGGTGTGACCCTAACTAAGCTAGTGAAGGACCTGTATGACAAGAAATTCAAATCTCTGAAGAAGAAAATTGAAGAAGATCTCAGAAGATGGAAAGATCTCCCATGCTCATGGATTGGAAGGATTCACATTGTAAAAATAGCCACCTTACCAAAAGCAATCTACAGATTCAATGCAATCCTCATCAAAATTCCAACTCAATTAATCATAGAGTTGGAAAGAGTAATTTGCATATTCATCTGGAATAACAAAAATCCTAGAATAGTGAAATCTATTCTCAACAACAAGACAACTTCTGTGGGAATCACCATGTCTGACCTCAAGCAACTGTGTTAAAAAAAGCCTCTTCAACAATAGTCTTGGTTCAACTGGTACTCAGCATACAGAAGAATGCAAATTGATTCTTTCTTATACCCTTGTACAAAGCTCAAGTGCAAGTGGATCAAGGATCTCCATACACAACCAGGTACACTGAAACTATTAAAAGAGAAAGTGTGTGGGGGGAGAAAGCTTAGAACACATAGGCACAGGGGAAAATTTCCTGAACAGAACACCAATGGCTTATGGTCTAAGATCAAAAATCTAAAAATGGCATTTCATGAGATTGCAAAATTTCTGTAAGCCTAAGCTGATTGTCAAGAAAACAAAATGGCAGCCAACAGACTGTGAAGGATCTTCACCAATCCCACATCTGATAGAGGGCTAGTATCTAATATGTACAAAGAACTCAAGAAGTTAGACTCCAGAGAATCAAACAGTCCTATTAAAAAATAGAGTATAGAACTAAACAAAGAATTCGCAACTGAGGAATATGGAATGGCTGAGAAGCACCTAAGGAAATGCACAACATACCCAGTCATTACTGAAATGCAAATCAAAACAATCCTGAGATTCTACTTCACACCAGTCAGAATGGCTAAGATCAAAAACTCAGATGGCAGCAGATGCTGGCAAGGATGCAGAGAAAGAGGAACACTCCTCCACTGTTGGTGGGGTTGTAAGCTGGTACAAACACTCTGGAAATTAGTCTGGCGGTTCCTCAGAAAATTGGACATAGTACTACCTGAGGACCCAGTTATTCCACTTCTGGGCATATACCCAAAAATGCTCCAACATATAATAAGGACACATGTTCTACCATGTTCATAGCAGCCTTATTTATAATAGCCAGAAGCTCGAAAGAATGCAGATGTCCTTCAGTAGAGGAATGGATAAAGAAATTGTGGTACATTTACAGAATGGCATAATACTCAGCTATTAGAACAATCACTTCACAAAATTCCTAGGCAAATGGATGGATCTAGCGAATATAATCCTGAATGAGGGAATCCAGTCATAAAAGATGCAGTCACTGATAATTGGATACTAGCCCTCAGAAAACTCTGAATACCCAAGAAACAACTCACAGACCATTTGAAGCTCAAAAAAAAGGCAAAATGTAGAAGCCTCAGTCATTATTAGAAATAAAAATAATAATAAGTGTATAGCACCCTCTTATCTCAGATTGTGGTACACCTAGACCTTAAATCATTAATAATTCAATAACTGCTAAGAATGCTGTCTTGTGGCAATTCTTGGTGTTTAAAAATTATTCTGTTTAATTTTTACACACCAAGAAAACTTTTCCATGTTTCGTTTTGTTTTACATGTACTTTATGCTCACTGTAACTAGTAATATTTCAATGAATACTATCAAACCTTTAAAAAACTCAAGTACTGACAAAAATATATTCATATATTTTTTAGTTTGAATTTTTATGGTTCTTCTTAATATTTTCATTGATATTCTCTATTTAAAATGACTGCATCTCATATTTTTATTACTAGTTGATGTATGGTTTTCTTGGTTCTTACATAAAATAGTAAATTTAATATTCTAATCTGTTGAGCCAAACATTTGTTCTTTCTCAAGGTTATTGACTACTATGTTTGTTTGCTTGTGTATTTCTTGAATCTTTATTTGTCTTTTTAAAATTTGAAAACAGGACATTAAAAATAATATAGCATAGTGTTTCTGTAAATAAAATTATTTGCCTTCTTAAGAAAGGGAGATAGTTTTTTGCTAGCTTTATTTTCATTGCTAATTAATACCAAGGTCTCTGTATTCCTTTAGGGTGAAGACTAGCTAGAATTTCAAACATTTGTCACCAGTTAGTCCTTTAACCTTTATCAAGGGTTCTCTGCCCTCCTCTTCCATTTTGGCATAAGTTTAGTTTTCATCTAGACAGGTGGCAGTTAAGTTTTACTATTCATTTTAATCTGTGTACAACCTCAGTTGCATTCAGGCATAAATGTACAGTCCTGGGCATGCTCACATTCCTATGCGTGAACTAAGTGTTCTTTCTCTTTGGAATGTGTTAGAATTTTTCAGAGTTCCAAGTGTCATTCGCTAGTTTTTTTTCTCTTAAGAATTTTGGATAATGCACTTCCTGCAATCAAACTATTCAATCCAGTATATTAAATAGCCAGAGAACACTGGACACATCCTATGACAGTCCTCTTGCCTGAGGAGGCGTGTGGGGGAAGGGGGAGGTGGGGTAGGAAGTGGGGGGGGGACCCCTGAAGGCATCTGTATGCTCTTTACTCCCTCTAGTGGGTGCCAGGCTATTGGCTCCACTGTATTTTCAGACCCCTTTCAAGCCTTTTCAAGGTTACTAGAGAGGTGGAGAGGAGGAGTTGGAACAGGACATAATAAAATGCTACAAGGTTAGCTTTTTACAAGTTCAGTAATTCTCTGGAACTACTGCCACAGAGTGCCACATAATAGGTATCTTAGACAACAGAAAGTTTTCAGAGTGCTGAAGGTTAGGATTCCCTATTGGGAGTGTTAGTGTTTCTGGCTCCTATGACGGCTATGAACAAAAAGTTTGTTCCAGACTTTGCTTGGACATGGGCTACCTTCTCCATGAATCTTCTCTGTGTCTTCCCCTTGTATGTAGGTGTAAATTTTACCCTTTATGTGAGAATTAGTCATATTGAATTTGGATCCCCACTATGGACTTGATTTCTGTTGCAGAGGCTGTATATCCAAGTGAGTTCAAATTCTCAGTGTGGATTAATAATTCACTATAAGAGAGGAGGGCACACACAGTTCAGCCCATATCCTAAGATAGGTAATAGATTCCTCCTCTCTCTCCTTTCCTGTCCCTTATTTGCCCATCCTCTTTTCCTTTCTTCTCTCTTTTCTTTCTCATTTCTTTCCCTCTGTCAATTTGCTCTCTTTAGCTCTTTTTAAAAGCTAAATATTAATAACTATATTGGACAAGTTTATCCCACTCATTTTATTAGTGTGTATCAATTACAAAGTAATACTTTTCATTATTATGCTTTTATCTGTATATAGCATGCTTTGATCACATTTGCTCTCCATGTACTCCCCTCCCAACCTGGTCATCTTCCACTTTTCAAATAGCAACCCTTCTGTCCTTTCATATGTTTCTAAAAGTATCTAGGGCTAGGGAGGTGGCTCAGGCATACAAGTGCTTGCTGTCTATACACACGGACCGGATTTCAAATACAAGACTCTCCTGTAAAAGCTTGTAAGGCCCTGCATGCCTGTAACCCCAGAATGGAGGGGAGGAGAAAGGTGAATCTTGAGCTCACTAGCTAGACAGCCTGGCTGAAACTGAACCTTAAACTCTGTGAGAGTTTGAATAGAATAATGGGGAGAAGAGTAGAGACAGTCAGTTCCTCTCTGTGCATTCACACCATCATATGAATGAGCATGCATTCACCATACACATGCGCCACAGAAAGTTCAGATTCTGTAGATGGTATTTCTTGCTGAAGCTGGTCTATTTCACTTACCAGAATCTCAAGTGCAATCATGTTTCCCCACATATAACGTAATTTCATTCTTTTTTATGGGTGAATAAAACTTACATTTTAAACGTCCATGTCGTTTTACACCTAGGCTGACTCCTATTATGTGGGTGTCGTGATCCACAGTAATCATTGGTGTGCAGCTGTCTCTATGCTGACTAACTTTTCTATGCATGTATGTATGTATTTATGTATGCATGTATGTATATATGTATATGTTACACATACACACATATCCAACTCCATATCCTATGATGGTGCTATTTTTATTTTTGTACACCTCCACACTGATTTCTCTAGTGGCTGAACAAAGAAGCATCTCATCAACAGTGTGTAGTGGCCACCCACACCCAGCCGTGTCTTTGATACTACATTCCTTGTTTGTTTTCTCTTTAAAATATGTTCTTATTTTTTGAGATTATAATATATTTAGATAAGTTTTTCTTCTCTTCCCTCCAAACCCTCCCAGATATCCCTCCTTGTTATATTCCAATTTGTTGCTTTATTATTGGTTGTATTGTTGTTGTTGTTGTTGTTGTTGTTGTTGGTGGTGGTGGTGGTGGTGTGTGTGTATACATAAATACAACCTGCTCTGTTTGTATAATGTTACTTGCATGTATGTTTTCAGGGTTTACTCTTTGGTGTTGGATAGTCAATTGGTGTGCTTCTTCCAAAGGAAGACTGTTTGCTCCTGCTCACAGACTTCTGTAGTTGTCTATAGTTCTCTCTGTTGGGTTGAAGCTCTTGATGGAATGAAATCTGAATATGGTTTTAATTTTCACTTTATTAATTGATAAGGATGGGGACTTTTTTTAGGTATTCATTGGGCATTTAATTTTTTTCTTGTTTTCTTTTACTGAAAATATTTTTTATACAGTATATCTGTCCTGATTACAGTTTCCTCTTCCTCTACTCTTTCCAGTTCATTTTCACTTCTCCATCTGGGTCCACTCCCTTTCTTTCTCTCATTGTTAAACACACAGGCATCTAAGGGGTAATAATGTAATGTAATGTAATGTAATGTACTGTAATGTAATGTAACGTAACGTAACGTCACGTAACATAACATAACATAATATGATATCAACAGAAACAAACAAACAAACAAACAAACAAATGAAAAGCCAAGAGAAGAAAGATAAGTCACAATGGAAGAGTCCAAGAAAGGCACAAGAAACAGACACAGAGAAACTCACAAATCCCATAAAAATGCTAAACTACAGGCTATATATGTGAAGGACCTAGAAAGTAAAAACAGAGAAGGGGGAGGGTGGAGAGTGGAGGGGTTTGGGGATGGGGAGGGGAGGGAAAGTGGGAGGGATGGAGGGTAAACTAGACAATGTACAAGGAATGAGTGGTCTTGGAGCACTAGACATTAAATGGGATGACCTCATCAAATTCATTCCCTGAGGGCTAAGGGTACTATATGAAGGAGGAGACAAAGGAGGAGGCAGAAAGATCATCAGAGCCAGAGGTGATGGGTGATAGCAAAGAAACAGTGTCTTCTAGATACAGCAGGACTGATGCACACATGAAGCCACAGAGACTGTGACAGCATACATATGGCCTTGTACTGGCTGGTTTTGTGTCAACTTGACCCAAGCTGGAGTGATAGAAAGGAGCCTCAGTTGAGGAAATGCCTCCATAAAATCCAGCTGTAAGACATTTTCTCAACTAGTGATCAAGGGCGGAGGGCCCAGCCCATGGTGGGTGGTGCCATCCCTGGGCTGGTACCTGGTTTGTATAAGAAAAGCAGGCTGAGCAAGCCAGGGGAAGCAAGCAAGCCAGTAAATGACATTCTTCCATGGCCTCTGCTCCTGCTTCCTGACCTGCTTGAGTTACAGTCCTGACGTCCTCTGGTGATAAACAGTGATATGGAAGTGTAAGCTGAATAAACCCTTTTTCTCCCAAGCTTGTTTCTTGGTCATGCTGTTTGTGCAGGAATAGAAACCCGGACTAAGACAGGCCTGCACATATCCAAACCAGGGCTGAGTCCGGGAAGTAGACACAAAGTACTGTCGCGTGCCCCACTTCCCGCCGGCAGGAAAAGGCATGCAACAACAGGATTCTTCTGCGAACAACCTTTATTGTACAACACTCTGAGCAGGGGACCCATGTGGAAGGAAAATGCACTGCTTAAATATGCCCGGGAGACTCGTGTCGCTACCTGATTGGTGTGCCCTCCAGTAACTCATTAGCATGCCCCGAGAGCAGGCTGTGATGTCTGTGGCACATCGGGCTGGACAACAGCTCTGTTTGCTGAGTCATCAGTGGGAAGCTGGCGCCATCTGTGGGTACAGCACAAACGGCTCTCAACAAAGTACTGTTCCCAACCAAGAAGCTATCTTTAATTAACAACCATTTACAATGAAAAAGTAGCTTCTCTAAGGGTTTCATTCAGTATAATTTGCATTTCTTATTTTGAAAATTCTCTCTTCAGTTTCTCATTCCTGATTTGACTGTTTGCTATTATAGTGTTTAACTCTTGAATTAAAAATACATTACAGATATTAGTCTGCTGACAGAGTAATAACTGGAGAAGATTTCTTCCATTTTTGACTCTAATTTTTTCTTTGATGTACAATAGCTGTTTAATTTTATGCTATTATTTTTGAGCTGTTGTCCAATTCAGAAAGCCATTATCCCTGTTCATATATTCAAGAGTTTGTTCCTGGTAGTTCAAAGTTTTAGGCCTTATGTTGAAGTCCTTGATCTATTTTGAATTTATTTCTATAGAAGATGAATGTTAGAAATCTACTTTTAGTTTTCCACATGTAGGTATCTGTTTGTGACCATTTACTCCACAGGCTAAGTTTTGTCTGAGGTATGTTTTTTTTTTTTTTTTTTTTTTTTCCACCTTTGCTGGAAGTCATGAGGCTGTAGTTGCATTGGCTCACTTTTGGTTCTGTGGGCAATTGCGTTGGTCTGTGTGTTGGTTTTGGTTCCTTGGGCAGTTGCATTGGTCTGTGTGTTGGTTTTGTGCCAGTATTATGATTTATTATTGCTACTCTGTTATAGAATTTAAAATTTGAAATTGGGAGACTTCCAGCAGTGCTATTTCCTGCTCAGGGTGGTTTTGGCCATTTGCAATCTTTCTTATGTTTTTTTTTTTTTTTAATGAGTGTTTAAAATCTTTTTAAATATTTCAGTTGTATTTTAGTGGCAATTGCATCGAATCTGTGGGTTGTTTTCAGCAATACAGACAGATTTATAATATTAATTCTGTCAATCCATGAACATAGGAGTCTATCATTTAATAATATCCTATGAAGTTTCTTTCTTTGGTGTTTTCAAGTTTTTTATAGTAGTTTTTGTTTTATGTTTTTTTCCCCTAGGTTTTGTTAAAGGCCATTGTAAACGGGACTGCCTTCCTCTTTCTAAGTATGTTTCTATATAGAAAAGTTACTGAAATTAGTATGTTGTACTCTATCCTGATACTTTGCTGAAGGTGCTTACTAGAGATGAAGCTGTTCTAAGGGAGTCGTTAAGGCATTTTAAGTGTAATGGTGTTTGTTAGTAGGTTGGCTTGGTGTCTTTCTTGTGTGTGTGTGTGTATGTGTGTGTGTGTGTTGATTTCTTTTTTTTCTTTCCTTAAGTTACTATTGTACAAGTGTATCATGTAAGTGGGTCACCATTATAGATTGCAGAGTTACCTTACACAGGACTTTGTTTGTTTGTTTGTTTGTTTGACCCATTTACCTGATACTTTAATGATTTAAAAAAAAAAAACAGCCGAGTAATATTCCATAGTTTAAATGTTCATGTTTTCCTGACCTGTTAATCTGTTGATGGGATTCTAGACTGTTTCCAATTTCTGGCTATTATGAATAGAGCAGGAGTGGACATGTTGGTGAAATGTCCTTGTGGTAGGATGGAGCATCCTGGTGGGTACCCAAGAGGGATTGTAGCTGGATCTTGAGGTGTATTGATTCCAACTTTGTGAGTAACTGATATATTGATGTCCATATTGGTTGTACATACAAGTTTGCACCCCCAACAGCAAAGGAGAAGTGTTCCTCTTGCTCCACATCCTCACTAGCATGAGCTGTCACTTAATGTTATTGATGTCAGGCATTCTGATAGTATAATATGGAATCTCAAAGTAGTTATGATTTGCATTTCCCTGATGTAGGCTGTTGAACATTTCTTTAAGTGTTTCTCAGCCAGCTGAGTTTCCTCTACTGAGAATTCACTGTTTATATCTGCACCTGATTCTATAATTAGGTTATTTGGTGCTTTGGGTTCTTTATATATTTTGGATATTAGTCTTTCACTGGATGCAGAGTTAGCAAATATATTTCTCCATTCTGTAGGCTGTTGTTTTGTCCCAATAATGGTGTCCCTTGCTTACAGAAAATTTTCAGTTTCCTGAGGTCCCATTTATTGCTGATCTTAGTGGCTATTCATTTGGTGTTCTGTTCAGAAAAATATTTTTCTGTTCAAGGGTTTCCCCCACTTTCTCTTCCATCAGGTTTAGCATATCTGGTTTTATATGGAGGTCTTTGATCCATTCAGTCCTTTTGTGGAGGGTTAAATATGGATCTGTTTGCATTCTTCTACACTCTAGTGGACACCTTCTAGTTTGACTAGCACCATTTGTTGAAGATTCCTTATTCCAGTATGTATCTCTGGCTTCTTTATTAAAAAACAAGTTTTAAAATAATTATGTTTAATCTTTACACACTAAGAAAACTTTGACTATTTCCATGTTACTTTTTTTACATGCACTTTATGCTCATTGTAGTAAGATTTCAGTGCATACTATCAAACCTTTAAAACAAACCAAGTACTGACAAAAATATATTCATATATTTTTTTATGCAAAAATGCTTTAAAAATCTGCACATTTATTTCTGTTTTAAAAATAAAGTTGTTTAAATAAAAAAAAACAAAAGAAAGAAAAAAAAAGACAAGTGTCAATAGGTGTGCGGATTTGTGTCTGGGTCTTCAATTTGATCCCATCGATCAGCATGGCTGTTTTTATTCCAATGCCGTGTCGTCTTAATTACTGTAGCTTTGTAGTAAACTGGAAATAGTTGGAATGGTGGGATTCCAGCAGTTATTTTATTGATAAGCATGGCTTTAGCTATCCTGCTTCCCTCCATATAATGCTTCAAACGGTCCTTTCAGGATCTCTGAAGACTTGTGTTGGAATTTTGAGGTGGATTGCATTGAATCTGTAGATTGCTTTTGATAGGTTGCCCATTTTTACTATGTTAATTTTACTCATCCTTAAGAATGGGTGATATTTTCATCTTCTGATATTGTCTACAGTTTCTTTCTCCATAGACTTAAAGATTGGTCCTACAAGTCTTTCACTGGCTTGGATAGAGTTTTCACAAGATATTTTATATTATTTGAGGCCATTGTGAAAGGTGTTATTTTCATAATATCTTTCACAATCCATTTGCCATTTGTATATAGGAGGGCAAGTGATTTTTGTGAATTAACTTTGTATACAGCCACTTGTTTATCAAGATGTATAAGTCCCCCTGTGAGATTTTTTAGGGTCATTTTTGTATACTATCATATAATTTCCAAATAAAGATATTTTGACTAATTTCTTTCCCTTCATCTCCCTCAGTTATCTCATTGCTCTAACTAGAACTTCAAGTACTATATTGAATAGTATGGAGAAAGTACACAACTTTGCCTTATTCATGATTTATAGAATTGCTTTGGATGCCTCTGTCTCCATTTACTTTGATGTTGCCTGCAGGCTTGCTGTAAATTGCCTTTATTATGTTTAAGTGTTTCATGTATCCTCAATCTCTCTAGGACTTTTATCATGAAGGGGTGCTTGATTTTGTCATCCTCTTTTCTTCATCTAGTAAGATGCTCATGTTGTTTTTTTCTTTTAAGTTTGTTCATATGGTGGATTATATTTATTGATTTTTGTATATTGAAAGATTGCTGCATCTCTGGGATGAAGTTTACTTGATCATGGTGGAGAATCTTGTTGATGTGTTCTTGAGTGTAGTTTACAAGTATTTTACTGGGTATTTTTGTATTTATGCTCATAAGGGAAATTGGTCCTCAGTTTTCTCTCTTTGATGGGTCTTTAGGTGGTTTGGGTATCTGGGTAACCATGGCTTTGTACAACCAATTGGCTAATAATATTCTTTCTTATGTCTCTACTTTGTGTATTAATTTGAAAAATGTTGAAATTAACTCTTCTTTGGAAGTCTGGTAGAATTCTTATTTAAAACTTCTCTTTTGGATGGGATACTTTTAATAACTGCTTATTTTTAACGGGAGCTTATAGGTCTGTTTGAATTGCTTATCTGGTCTTGATTTAACTTTTGTAAGTGGTGCTTACTGATTTATTTTCGATTTTCCAATTTGGTCAAGTACAGTGGTTTTTTTTTTTTTTTTTTTTTTTTTTTTTTTTTTTTTTTTTTTTTTTTGGTTTGATTTATTTTTCAATGCAGAATACTGTCCATGTTTTTAAAATTTAGTTTATTCACTTTATATGTTTTTAAAATTTAGTTTATTCACTTTATATCTTTATATTAGCCCCCTCTCTTCCAGTACTTCCTCACTAAGATCTTCCCCCCATCCCGCTCTCACTTTTTTTGTGAAGGGAGAGCCTCCTTTTGAGTATTGACTTCCCCCACCCCAAACACACACATCAAGTCATTGTAGGACTAGGCTTATCTTTTCACAATAAGGCCAAACAAGACAGTTCATTTAAAGGCACAGGATCCACAGGCAGGTAGACAACAGAATCAGGGACAGCTCTTGTAACAGTTGTTAGGACCTACATGAAGGACCAAGCTGCTCATATGCTACATATGTGCAAAGGGCTTAGGTCTACCCCCTGCTCACTCGTTGGTTGGTGATTCAGACTCTGGGAATCTAAACGGTCCAGGTTAGTTGACTCTATTTTTCTTCCTGTGGAATTCCTGTCATCTTTGGGTCTCCCAGTCCTTCTCTGAACCCTTTTATAAGTCTTTAATAGCTCATATGATATTTGGCTGTACATCTCTGCATCTCTTTTCATTGGTTGCTGGGTGGAGCTTCTCAGAGGACAGTTATGATAGGTTCCTGTCTGCAAGCATAACAGAGCATTATCAATAGTGTCAGGGATTGTTTCTTGCCCATGGATACATCTTAATATGGGGTAGTCATTGGTTAGCCATATTTTCAGACTCTGTTCATGTATTTCTTGTAGGCTGGACACATTTTGGGTTGAAGGTTTTGTTGGTGACTTACTATCCTCATGTCTCTCTCCTGGGAGTGCTGCCTGGCTAGAAGAAATGGCCACTTCAGGATCCATACCACCTATTGCTAGGAGTCTCCGCTATAGTTGCCCCATAGCACCCCATATAGCCTCTGGGGCCTTTATCTATCCCAGGTCTCTGGCATATCCTAGAGATGGTTCTCTGCACCACACCATCACTTCCCCTTCTTTTTCCCTACATCTAATCTACCTCCCTCCTCTCTTTCTCCCCTCTCCTACCTAGTTCCTGCCTTCTTCTGACCTCCAGTATCTATTTTTGTTTTCTTTTCTGATTGAGATTCAAGAATCCTCCTTTGAGCCTTCCTTGTTATTTGGCTTTTTCAGTTCTGTTGATTATAGCATGGTCATTCTGTGCTTTATGGCTAATATTCACTTTTAAGTTAGTACATACCATGAATGGCATTGTGTGTCTGAATTACCTCTTATTTCTAGTTTTCTAGTTTTATACATTTGCCTGCAAAATTCATGATGTCTTTGTTTTTAATGGCTGAGTAATATTTCATTGTGTAAATGTACCACATTTTCTTTATCAATTCTTCATTTGAGGGACATTTTAAGTTGCTCCTAGTTTTTGGCTATTATGAATAAAGTTGCTATGATCATAGCTGAGCAAGTGTTCTTGTAGGATGGTGGAACATCTTTTGGGTATATGCCCCGGAGTGGTATATCTGAGTCTTCAGGTAGAACTATTCCTGATCTTCTGAGAAATCACCCAATTGATTTCAGAGTACAAGGTTGCATTCCCACTAGCAGTGGAGGAGTGTTCCCTCATTCTACAACTTTGCCAGCATGGGTTGTCCCTTTTGATCCCTTTTTGATCTTAGCCATTCTGATTAGTGTAAGGTGAATCTCAAGAGTTGTTTTTGATTTACATTTCCCTGATGACTAAGGATGAAGAACGTTTCTTTAGGTGCTTTATGGACATTTGAGATTCCTTGGTTGAGAATTCTTTCTTTAGCTCTATTTTTAAGTTGGATTATTAAGTTTCTTGAGTCCTAAGTTCTTGAGTTCTTTATATATTTTGGGTATTAGTCCTTTGTCAGATGTATGATTGGTGAAGATCTTTTCCAAATATGTAGGTTGTCATTTTGTCCTATTAATAATGTCCTTTGCCTTACAGAAGCTTTTTAGTTTCATAAAGTTCAGTTACTAACTAATTGTTGGAAAAGAGGGTTTCTTTTTTTCCATCGTATGGTTTTACATTTTTTTCAACATAAAGTGCCCATAAGAATATGGGCTTATTTCATGGTTCTTTTATTACATTCTGTTGATTAACCTGTCTGTTTCTATTCCAATACCATGCAGTTTTTATTACTATTACTCTGTAGTACAGTTTAAGATCAGGAATGGTGATACCTTTAGATGTTCTTTTATTGTTCACAATTGTTTTTAGCTATCCTGTTTGTTTTTTATATGAAATTGAGAATTGCTCTTTCAGTAAAGAATCATGTTGAAATTCTGATGGCAATTGTATTGAATCTGTAGATTTCTCTTGGTTAGATAGCCATTTTCGCTGTTAACCCTACTGGTCCATGAGCATGGAACATCTCTCCATCTTCTGATATCTTTCTTAATTTCTTTCTTTAGATCCTTAAAATTTTTGTAACACAGGACTTTCACATGTTTATTTTAGAATTATACCAAGATATTTTATATTATTTGTGGCTGTCATGATTGTCTCTCTTCCTTTTTTATCAGACTGTTTATTGCTTGTATAGAAGAGTGCTACTGATTTCTTTGAATTAATTTTGTATTCAGACACTTTGCTTATCAGCTGTGGGAGTTCTCTTGTAGAATTTTGGGGTCACTTACTTATATTATCATATCATCTGTGAAGAGCAATGCCTTGACTTCTTTCCACATTTTATTCCTGTTGCTATCCTTTGATTGTCTTGCTGCTCTATCTGTAACGTTAATACTGCATTGAATAAATAGAGAGTGGGCAGCCTTTTATTGTCCTGATGTTAGTGGAATTTCTTTGAGCTTCTCTCCATTTAATTTGATATTGGCTATCTACTTGCTGTATATTGCCTTTATTATTTTAAGGTGTGTGCCTTGTATCCTCCCCCCATTTTTTGCTGGAAGACTTTTAGCATGAAGAGTTGTTGTATTTTGTCAAAAGTTTTTTCAATATCTAATGAGATGATCATATTATTTTTCTTTCAATTTGTTTATGTTGCAGATTACATTGATGGATTTTCATATATTAAATCAGCCATGCCTTCCTGGGATAAAGCGTAATTGATCATGGTAGATGATGTATTTTTTGGATTTGATTTGCTAATATTTTGTTGATTAGTTTTCATAAAAGAAATTGGTCTGAAGTTCTTTCTTGAATTGTTGGTATCAGGGTGACTGTTTCCTAATAGATTGAGTTTGGCAATATTCCTCTGTTTTTATTTTGAGTACTAATTTGAGGAGTATTGGCATTAGTTCTTTGAAACTCTGGTAGAATACTGTTCTAAACCATCTGGCGTGGAGCACTTTGGGTTGGGAAACTTTTAATGGATACTTCCATTTCTTTAGGGGTTATAATACCATTCTGATGGACTGAATGGTAATAGGACTATTCAAAAAAAGTTTGCATGATCTTGATTTAGCTATGGTAATTTCTTTTTTAAAATTTATTTTAAAAAATATAAATTTAAGATTTTTAAGCATTTTGGCATAAAAGTATACGAATACATTTTATAAGGTTGTATGTAATTAAGTATTTGTGGGTACATATATATACACATATGTATATATGTAACAATAATATAGAAAAAGAGGTTATTAATTTGAGGATATAGGAGAGAAACTGGGAGGGGCTGTAAGAAGGAAAGGGAGATGTGATACAATTCCATTTTAATTAAAATATATTCTTTTTTTCTTTTTTCTTGAATTTCACACAGTCTGTGGGTTGTTTCTGGGGTGTTCAGAGCTTTCTGGGGTTAGTATCCCATTATCAGTGACTGCATATTATGTCTGTTCTTTTGTGACTGGGTTATCTCACTCAGGATGATATTCTCTAGATGCATCCATTTTCTTAAGAATTTTGTTAGGCCATTGTTTCTGATAGCTGAGTAGTTAGTTCTACATTGTGTAAATGTACCACA
Organism: Micromys minutus; assembly: GCF_963924665.1. NCBI lineage: Eukaryota > Metazoa > Chordata > Mammalia > Rodentia > Muridae > Micromys > Micromys minutus. The sequence goes on along the minus strand of NC_137969.1, from coordinate 35,504,016 downwards.
ATTTTTGTATCCATTCATCTATTGAAGGACATCTAGGTTCTTTCCAGCTTTTGGCAATCATAAATAGAGCTGTAATGAATATTATGGTGCATGTATCTTGGTTGTATGTTACAGCATCTCTGGAGTAAATGACCAGAAGTGGAATAACTGGGTCTTCAGGTAGTACTATGTCCATTTTTCTGAGGAACCGCCAGACTGATTTCCAGAGTGGTTGTATCAGTTTACAACCCCACCAGCAGTGGAGAAGTGTTCCTTTTTCTCCACATCCTAGTCAGCATCTGTTGTCATCTGAGTTTTGGATCTTGGCCAATCTGACTGGTGTGAGGTGGAATCTCAGGGTTGTTTTGATTTGCATTTCCCTGATGGCTAAGGATGTTGAGCTCTTTCTTAGATGTTTCTCAGCCATTCGATATTCCTCAACTGAGAACGTTTTGTTTAAGTCTGTACTCCATTTTTAATAGGGTTATTTGATTCTCTGGTATCTCACATTTTGTGTTCTTTGTATACCTTGGATATTAGGCCTCTATCTGAGGTGGGGTAGGTAAATATCTTTTCCCACTCTGTTGGCTGCCATTTTGTTTTCATGATAGTGTCTTTAGCCTTACAGAAACTTTGCAATCTCATTAAGTCCCATTTGTCAATCTTTGACCTTAGAGCTTGAGCTATTGGTGTTCTGTTTAGGAAATTTTCTTTTGTGTCTATGAGTGCTAAGGTTTTCCCTACTTTCTCATCTAATAGTTTCAGTGTATCTGGTTTAATGTGGAGATCTTGATCCACTTGCACTTGAGCTTTGTACAACGGGTCTATTTTCATTCTTCTGCATGCTGAGTGCCAGTTGGACCAGCACCATTTGTTGAATAGGCTGTCCTTTTTCCATTGAATGTTTACAGCTCCTTTGTCAAAAATCAGGTGACCATATATGTGAGGGCTCATTTCTGGATCTTCTATTCTATTCCATTGATCCACATGCCTATTTTGTACCAGTATCATGCAGTTTTCAGCACAATTGCCTTGTAATATAGCTTGAGGTCAAGGATAGTGATTCCCGCAGATGTTTTCTTGTTGAGGATGGATTTTGCTATTCTAGGTCTTTTGTTATTCCAAATGAAATTGCACATTGCTCTTTACAACTGAGTGAAGAACTGGGTTGGAATTTTGATGGGGATTGCATTGAATCTGTAGATTGCTTTTGGTAAAATGGCCATTTTTAATATGTTGATCCTTTCAATCCATGAGCATGGGAGATCTTTCCATTTTCTGAGGTCTTCCTCGATTTCCTTCTTTAGATTTTTGAAGTTCTTGTCATATAGGTCCTTCACTTGCTTAGTTAGAGTCACACCAAGTTATTTCATATTGTTTGTGCGTATTGTGAAGGGTATCTTTTCCCTAATTTCTTTCTCCACATGTTTATCCTTTGAGTATAGGAAGGCTACTGATTTGTTTGAGTTAATTTTATATCTAGCCACTTAGCTGGACTTGTTTATTAGCTGTAGGAGTTCTCTGGTGGAATTCATGGGGTCACTTAAGTACACTATCATGTCATCTGCAAATAGTGATGTTTTTACTTCTTCCTTTCCAATTTGTATCCCTTTGATTTTCTTTTGCTATCTATTGCTCTGGCCAGGACTTCCAGTACTGTGTTGAGTAGGTAGGGGGAGAGTGGGCAGCCTTGTCAAGTCTCTGATTTTAGTGGGATTGCTTCAAATTTCCCACTGTTAAGTTTGATATTGGCTGTTGGTTTGCTGTATATTGCTTTTATCATGTTTAGGTATGGGCCTTGGATTCCTGTTCTTTCCAAGACTTTTAACATGAAGGGGTGTTAAATTTTTTCAAATGCTTTCTCAGCATCTAGTGAGATGACCATGTGGTTTTTTCCTTGAGTTTGTTTATATGGTGGATTACATTGATGGATTTCCATATGTTAAACCATCCCTGGATGCCAGGGATGAAGTCTACTTGATCATGGTGAATGATCGTTTTGATGTGTTCTTGGATTCGGTTTGCAAGAATTTTGTTGAGTATTTTTGCATCAATGTTCATAAGTAAGATTGGTCTGAGGTTCTCTTTCCTTGTAGGGTCTCTGTGTTGTTTAGGAATGAGGGTTATTGTAGCCTCAAAAATGAGTTAGGTAGTTTTCCATCTGATTCTATTTTGTGGAATCGTTTGGAGAGTATTGGTATTATGTCATCAATAAATGTCTGATTAAATTCTGTACTAAACCCATCTGGACCTGGGCTTTTTCTGGTTTGGAGGCTTTTGATGACTGCCTCTATTTCTTTAGGTGTTATGGGATTATTTAGATGGGTTATCTGGTCTCGATTTAAGTTTAGTACCTTGCACCTGTTTAGGAATTCATCCATTTCCTCCAGATTTTCCAGCTTTGTTGAGTATAGGCTTTTGTAGTAGGATCTGGTAATTTCTATCTGTTTAGAAAATCATTTATTTCATTAAGTACATTGAAGTACAAACTAGTGAATCTTTATATTTCATTCCATTGTTATGTCACACTTTCCATTTCTGATTTTGTTAATTTGTGTACTGACTCTCTACCTTTTAGTTAGTTTGGTGAAGTTTGTCCATCTTGTTTTTTTTTTTCAAAGAGCAAGTCTTGGTTTCATTGATTTTTCGTATTGTCTTTGTTTCTAATTGATTGATTGTAACCCCGACTTTGATTATTTTTTATGTTTAGTCTTTCTGGGCACGTTTGCTCCCCACCCTGGGCCTTCAGGTTTACTTTTAATATACTAATAATAGTGTGAGAACTCTCACATTTCTTTATGAGGACTATGAAGTTTGTGCTATTAACTTACCTCTTAGCTTTGCTTTCATAGTGTTCCATAAGTTTGGGTATGTTGTGCCCTCACTTTCACAGAATTCTAGAAAGTCTTTCTTTATTTCTTCTGTGTCCCAGTGACTGAGTAGAGAATTGTTCAGTTTCCATAAGTACATAGGATTTTTATTGTTTCTGTTGTTTTTGAGTCCATCTCTAACACATGGTGATCGGATAAAGGCATAGGGTTATTTTGGTCATCTTGTATCTCTTGAGGCTTGCTTTGTGACCAATTATCTGACCAATTTTAAATAAGGTTCTGTAAGGTAGTGTTTGGGTGAAATGTTCTATAGATAAGTTAGGTCCATTTGGATCACAGTCTGTTATTTTATTATTTCTCTGCTTAGTTTTTCTCTTGATGACCTCTCCATTGGTCCAGTGGGGTGTTGAAATATCCTTTCAACAAATTGGAAACAATGTGTTGTGTTTGATGTGTGATTTAAGCTTTACTGATGTTTCTTTTATGAATGTGGGTGCCCTTGCATTTATAGCATAGAACTTAAGAATTGAGATGTCCTGTTGGTGGATTTTTCCTTAGATGGATATGCAGTGTCCTTTCCTGTTTCTTTTGATTACTTTTGGTTGAAAGCCCATTTTATTAGATATTAGAATGGCTTCTCCAGCTTGTTTCTTAGGTTTGTTTGCTTGGAAAACCTTTTTCCAGCCCTTTATTCTGAGATAATGCATATCTTTGCTGTTTAGATTTGTTTCTTGTATACTGCAGAAAGTTGGATTCTGTTTCCACATACATTCTGTTAGCCTGTGTCTTTCTGGTGTATGAATTGAGTCCTTTGATGTAGAGAGATACTAATGGCCAGTGACAGTTACTTTCTGTTATTTTGTTGCTGGTGGCAGTCAAGTGTTTGTGTGTGTTTCTCTTCTATTGGTTTTAATTCTATAAAGTCATTTACTTCTTGTGTATTTTTGAGTGTAGTTAGTCTCACTGGATTTTAATTTTCCTTCTAGTATTCTCTGTAGGATATAATTCTGATAGGTCTGCCTTTATATATTTGTCCTCTTTTCTTGCAGCTTTAAAATTTTTCATTGTTCTGTATATTTAATGTTTTGATTATTATCTGGCACTAGGATTTTCTTTTCTGGTTACAATCTGTTTGATGTTCTGTAAGCTTTTTGTAGACATCTCTTTAAGGTAGGTAAATTTTCTTCTATGACTTTGTTGAAGATGTTTTCTGGGCCATTGAGCTGGGATTTTTATTTATTTTTTGTTTTTGACCAATATTTTGATTTATTTTATCATGTCTTCTATACATGAGATTCTCTTCCACCTCCTGTATTCTGTTGGTAATGCTTATATCTGTAGTTTCTGTTCTCTTTCCTAGGTTTTCCTTTTCCATAATTGCTTCAGCTTGTGTTTTGTTTATTGCATCTATTTCTCTTTTCAGTTCTTAGGCAGTTGTATTTATTTTTGATGGTATTATTTGATTGTATTTTTCTGTATTTCTTTATTTTTATTTGCTTCTCTTTTAATGCCTGTAATTGGCTGAGTGTATTTTTCTGTATTTCCTTAAGGGGTTTGGTGTTTTTCTCTTCAAAGCCTGTATAATATTTATAAGATCATCTTCTTGTGATTCATTCCCATTAGGGTATTAATGCTGTAGCAGAGTAGCTGGACTTTGTTGGTTGTGTCTTGTAGGCATCTTGTTTTTCTTGGTGTTGGCTGGATTATCCTGATGGCTGAAGGACTTCTTGGGAAGGTGTCAGCAGTCATGGGTCAGAAAGTGGAGGTCAGGGTGCCACATTCTTCTGGATTTGCTTACATGGGCCCCACTAGCAAGGGATTGGTGGGACAATGTTTCTAGCTGATAGTTCTTGGAGTCTCCCCAGGTCTCTAGCAAGAATCAGGGAAGCCCCTCAGAATTGAAGAGCAAGCACCAAGCTAGACAGTGGATCTCAGAAGACCACATACAACTCATCTTTGTAAGCTCTGTCCTGGATAGACTCTTCTGGGAAAGGATTGGTAGGGCAATGTTTTAAGCTTAGGACCTCAAAAACTTCCATGGTGGAAGCAAGATGCTCTTGGGTTCCCAAAGATTTCTCTGAACCAAAGAGCCGAGTTAAGACCAAGACAGTGGGTTTCAGGGAATTGAATTGCAACTCACCTCTGCAAGGTGTGTTTTGTTCATATCAGAGTACAGGTTTTTGAAGTATGCCCTTCTGTTTCTCTAGATTTACTCAGTGTCTATTGTTATGTTCCACTTTTCATTTCTGATTTTTTAAATTTTGATATTCTCTTTCTGCCTTTTAGTTAATTTGAATACATGTTTTTCAGTTTCATTTGTTTTCACAAAGAAACAACTTTGCTTCATCTTTTATATTGTCATCTTTTTATTTCATTGATTTAAGCTCTGAGTTTGATTATTTCTTGCTGTCTACTACTTTGGATGTGATTTCTTCTTTTTGTTTTAGAGGTTTTGGGCATGATATTAAATTGCTAGTATGCTCCAGGTTTAAAAATTTTTATTTTATTAAAGTCAATTAATGCAATAAATTTGCCTCTTAGAACAATTTTTATTGTGTCCCAAAAGTTTGGGTACATTGTATATGCATTTTCACTTATTTCTAGAAAAGCTTCAATTTCTGTCTTGATTTGTTTTTCACTTCCCATGGGTTTGTTACCTTTCTGTTATTGCTTGTTGATAACTAGCTTTAATAATTGTGGTCAGATAGGAGGCAGAATGTTATTTCATTTTTCTTGTATATTTTGAGAATTGTTTTGTGTCTAATATGTAGTTGATTTTGGAGCAAGTTCCATGAGGTGTATATTTTTTTATGTTTGGGTGGAATGTTTTTAGGTTTATTTGGTTTATAATGTCTGTTAGCTCCAGTCTTTCTGTTCAGTTTCAGTCTGGGTGACCTGTGTATTGGGGAGACTGTGGTACTGATGTCTCTCTATGATCAGTGTGTTAGGGTCATCATGTGACTTAAGCTGTAGTAGTGTTTATTTTACAAACTTGGGTGACCTTGTGTTTGGGGCCTAGATGTCAAGAACTGAAATGTCATTTTGGTGGATTTTCCTTTGATGAATATGTGAAGTCCTTTTCTGTCTCTTTTGATCAGTTATGGTTTGATGTTTATTTTGTTAGATACTGAAATTGCTATAATGGCTGGCTTCTTAGGTCCATTTGCTTATTATATCTTTTTTCTAGTCATTTATATCAAGGTAATAATCATTTTTCATGTTGAAGTATGTTTCTTATATGTGGCAAAAGTATGGGTTCTAGTTTTTCTTCCATTCTTTTGGTCTGCATCTTTTTATTGAAGAATTGAGATCCCAATATTGAAAGGTATCAGTGACCAGTGGTTGTTGATTCCGTTATTCTGGTTTTTCTGGTGTGATATTTTTTTCTGTGTTTCATGGGAATAGTTAACCACCTTGGTTTGGATTTTTCCTTCTAGTACTTTTTGTAAGGCTGGATTTGTTGATAGATAATGTTTAAATTTGGCTTTATCATAGAATGTATTACTTTCCTCATCTATGGTGATAGAAAGTTTTGCTGAGTTTAATAGTCTTGGCTGGCATCTGTGATCTCTTAGCGTCTACAGCACATTAGTCAGTCCAAGACCTTCTGTCTAAGTCTAGTGTAGTTGTAATATGTTGGCTTTATATGTTACTTGACCTTTTTCCCCCTTTTAGCTTTTGCTATTCTTTATTTTTTCTGTATGTTTAGAGTTTTGGTTATTATTTGGTGAGGGAACCTTCTTTTGTAGTCCAGTCTACTTAGTGTTCTGTATGCTTATTGTATGTAAACAGGCTACTAATTCTTTAGGTTAGGAAAATTTTCTTCTTTGATTTTGTTGAAAATATTTTCTGGGTCTTTGAGCCAGGATTTTTGTCTTTCCTTTATGCCTGTTATTTTTAGACTTGATCTTTTTACAGTGTCTGACAACTCTGGGATGGTTTGTGTCAAGAGTTACTAAGATTTAAATTTTTCTTTGACTGATGTGTTAATTTCTTATACTATAATTTCAACACCTGAAATTTTATCTTTCACATCCTGTGTTCTTTTTGTGAAGCTTGCCATTGTAGGTCCTGTTTGAATTTATTAATTTTTCATTTTCAGAATTTCCTCAATGTGTGTTCTTTATTGATTCTATTTTTGTAGTGGGGAAAACCTGTTTAGGTCATGAACAGTTCTATTAATTTCCTTCCACTGTTTGTGTTCTTCTGCATTTCTTTAAGGATTTTTTAAATTTCTTCCTACTGTTTGTTTGGTTTTCATGGATTCAAGAGATTTGTTTATTTCTTCTTTGAGGAACTCTATAATTTTTATACAAGCAGTTTAAAAGTATTTTTCTTGTGCTTCAGCTATGCTGGGATATTTAGGGTCTGCTGTTGTAGAGTTACTGGGCTCTAGTGGATATGTACTGTCTTGGCTGTTACTGATACAGTTTTACAGTGACTTGTAAGCATGGAATTGAGATGATAAGAGGATTAGATACAATTTCTCATTCATCTTTATGGGTGGGTGCTTTGTTTTTTGCTTTTTGTTTCCTTTGTTTCCCTGGCCTCATCAGCTAGTGTGTTCACAGAGAATAATGCTTGCTGGTGTTAGCGGCAGGAAAGGCTGGGCTATTATTTAGAGCTGGGCATAAGAGGAAGGCGTTGGATTTGGAGGTGAAGGAGGGAGTGGTCAAAGTCTTCATTACCTGTTTCCCTGCCCCACTCAGCTGCTTCATCCTTATTCTTTATTTGTATTTTGGGTTTGGCTTATTTATGTTTTTTTTGTTATTATTTTAATGTTCACCATTTAGTTACTTTTTTGAATTCTTTTTGAATTTTGAACATAAGCAAGTTTCTTTGTTATATATTGGAGTTTCTTTTGGGTATATGCTCAGTGCAAATGTAATTACTCATGATTACATTTGCACTACCCTAGGGGTTATGACTAATGTTCATTTTAATTTGACTCAAGAAATTTAAAAATTTTCTTATTGATTTTTTTTAATGACTCAGATGAGTCAAAATCTCTTTAAGGTCTCTATGTATTTGTACAGTTTCTCTAAATACTGATTTCTCATTCTATTCTACCATAATCTGACAATATAGATGAAATTATTGTGTTTTCTTTTGCTTTTATTAAGAGTAGATAACTTTGAGTTTTTATATACTCATGTGTCTGAAGGAAAGATATACATTGGACACAGAGAAAAATAAAAAATACTACTCATTATATTCTCAGGAGACTTTGAGATATACTTGTTGGTCACTGTTCTTATTTTTGAGAGACATAGACATTTTTGATTTTTCATAGATAATACATCTCTGGAATTTTCTCAAAATTATAATATTAAATATAGAATAAAAATTATTTAAATATAAAAAAGAGTAGCTTTATGGTCTAAAACGTGTTGTATTTTTTAACCATTTTTTTATTGAATATTCTCTACATTTATATTTCAGATGCTATCCCTTTCCCACAATCCCATTCCCTCTCCCTTTCCCATTGCCTCTATGATGGTGCTCCATCTCTCAGCCACCCTCTCCTACCTCAGCACCTTGATGTTTCCTCTACACTGGGAAAATGAGCTTTCGCTGAACCAAAGGCCTCTATTCCCATTGATGTCAGAAAATGCTGTTCTCTGTTACATATGCACCTGGGGCCATGAGTCTTTCCATGTGAACTCATTGGTTGGTGTCATAGTCCCTGGGAGCTCTGACTGGTTTGGTTAGGTGATCATTTTGTTCTTGCCATGGGGTTGCAGACCCTTTCAGCTCCTTTAGTCTTTTCTCTAGCTCTTTCTTAGGGGTCCTCATGTTCAGTCTGATGGTTAGATCCAAGAATCATCCTCTGTATCAGTATGACTCTAGCAGAGCCTCTGAGGAAGCATCCATTTTAGGTTCTTGCCAGTAAGCACTACTTGGCATCAGCAATAGTGCTTGGGTTTATTGGGTGCATATGGGGCGTATCCCCAGGTATGGCAGACTCTGGATGATCTTTTCTCCAATCCCTGCTTCTCTGTTTGTCTCTTTATTTCTTCTTATGAATGTTTTGCTCTCCCTTCTAAGAAAGAATAAGGTATCCACTTTCTGGACTTCCTTCTCTTTGAGCTTCATAAGTTATATTATGGATGGTTTCTTGGGTATTCCAAATTTTTGGGCTAGTATCTCCTTATAAGTGAATTATCTCATGTGTGTTCCTTGTAACTGGGATACCTCACTAAGGATAATAGCTTCAAGTTCTATCCATTTACCTAGAAATTTCATGAGGTCATTGCTTTTATTAGCTGAGTAGTACTCATTTTTATAAATGAACCACAATTTCTATATCCATTCCTCTGTTGAAGGACATCTGGATCCTTTCCAGCTTCTGGTTATTATAAATAAGGCGGCAATAAACATGTGTCCTTGATATAAGCAAGTGTCCTTGTTATATATTGGAGCTTCTTTTGGGTATATGCTCAGGAGTGGTATAGCTGGGTCCCCAGGTAGTACTGTGTCCAATTTTCTAAGGAAACTCCAGACTTATTTCTAGAGTGATTGTACCAGCTTGCAATCCCACCAACAGTGGAGAAATGTTCCCCTTTCTCCACATCCTTACCAGCATCTGCTGTCACTTGAATTTTTGATCTTAGCCATTCTGACTGGTGTAAGGTAGAATCAGTGTTGTTTTGATTTACATTTCCTTGATGACTGGTGATGTTGAGCATTTCTTTAGGTGCTTCTCAGCCATTCGATATTCCCCAGTTGAGAATTCTTTGTTTAACTCTGTACCCCATTTTTAAATACTATTATTTGATTCTCTGGTATCTAACTTCTTGAGTTCTTTGTATATATTGAATATTAGCTCTCTATCAGATGTGGGATTGGTAAAGATCTTTTCCCAATTTGTTGTTTGCTGTTTTGTCCTTTTGTCGGTGTCCTTAGGCTTACAGAAGCTTTGCAATCAAATGAAGTGTCATTTTTAGATTCTTGATCTTAGAGCATTAGACATTGTTGTTCTGTTCAGGAAATTTTCCCCTGTGCCTACGTGTTCTAAGCTTTTCCCCACTTCCTGTTCTATTAGTTTCAGTGTACCTGGTTTTATGTGGAGATCTTAGATCTACTTGGACTTGAGCTTCATACAAGGAGATAGGAAAGGATCTATTTGCATTCTTCTGCATGCTGAGTGCCAGATGAACCATCATTATTTGTTGAAGAGGATGTCCTTTTTTCCATTAAATGTGTCTTTCTTCTTTTGTTTTTCTTGCATAATTAGTTTCTTGCTTTTCCTGTGGTGTAGTTTTCCTCCTTGTGTTGGGTTTTCCATCTATTATCCCTTGCAGGACTAGATTTGTGGTCAGATATGGTGTAAATTTAGTTTTGTTCTGGAATATCTTGGTCTCTCCATCTATGGTAATTGAGAGTTTTGCTGGATATAGTAACCTGGGCTGGCATTTGTGTTCTCTTAGAGTCTGTGTGATGTCTGTTCAGGATCTTCTAGCTTTTATACTCTCTATTGGGAAATCGGGTGTAATTGTGATTGGTCTGCCTTTATATGTTACTTGTACATTTTCCCCTTACTACTTTTAGTATTCTTTCTTTGTTTTGAACATTTGGAGTTTTGACTATAATGTGTCTGGAAGAATTTCTTTTCTGGTTGAATCTATTTGGAGTTCTGTAGGCTTCCTCTATGTTCATAATCATCTCTTTCTTTAGTGTAGGGATGTTTTCTTCTATGATTTTGTTGAAGATATTTACTGTGTCTTTACTTGACATCGGTTGCCTTCTTCTACTCCTATTATCCTCAGGTTTGGTTTTCTCTTTGTGTCCTTGATCTCTTGGAGATTTTGGTTATGAGCTTTTTGGTTTTGCATCTTCGCTCACTGTTTTGGCATTGTTTCCTATGTTGTCTTCTGCTCCTGAGATTGTCTTCTCCATCTCTTGTAGTCTGTTGGTGATGACTCCTGACTTTTCTCTTAGGTTTTCTTTCTCCAGGGTTGTCTCTTTTTGTGATTTCCTTATTGTATCTATTTCCATTTTCAATGCCTTCACCTTTTCATTTGTGTTTTCCTGTAGTTCTCTGAGTAATTTCTCCTGGTTCTCCTATAATTGTTTAAGGGAATCTTTCATGTGCTTCTCAAAGATCTCCATCATCATCATGAAGTATGAGTTTAAGTCTAAATCTTTTTTTCTGGAGTGTTGGGAAATCCACTACTTGCTTTGGTGAAAGAACTGGGTTCTGATGTTGCCAGGTTGACTTGGCTTTCCTCTTACTATCTTGTTGTCAGTGATTGTTGGTGAGCTTTTTGTTTCTGATTGGTGCTTGTCTCTCCTGTGGGTCTGAAGTTCCGTGGGCTCAGGAGGGAGACTGTTTGTGGGCAGGCAGTGAATTCTGATGGCAGTGACTCAGTTCTGTCCTCCTGGGCTCAGGTGTGAGAGCTCTTGAGAGGCTGTTGCTGGAGCCCAGCCTTCTGCCCATAGGTCCTGAGTTGTAATGGCGGAGATCCAGCTCTTTCTCTAGGCCACAAAGGATCCTTTTCCAGAGAGCACTGTGCTCCCTGTGCTCCAAGAACTCCCAGTGTGACCTCCCTGGGCTTGTGTCCCAGGTTCACCCTTGGTCCAGGTGTAAAATGCCTGTGCAGCTGATCGGCCTTCCCAGGCAGATCTCCAGTCCTCATAATAGTATGTTCTAATTCATTTTATTTTTGGAGGCTGATGATGTTTTTCATAGAAGTCTTGTTTAATTAGTAGTTAACATCTGTTCACTTTGAAAATGTGCATTTTGATTGTTGATATCATTGAATATTATTTGTTTTGGTCTATTGATAGTGCTGAGAAACTTTTTAACTCAATGGAAGTTGCTGGGATTAAAATCACAAGAATTAGTGAGAGGATTACAGGCATGTCACAGTAACAGCATTAGGTCCTATCAGAGATACTTGTACTCACTTTCTAAAGGTTCAGAGACACTAGGTTGTCATAAGAATAAAATCAGAATGGTGTGATCCTGGGAACTGCTGTGGTTTCAAAAGGTTACAGGATATGGAAAGGTGAGTTACATGTGACTGATAGATCAGAGAAGATGTCAGGCAACATGGCAATGTGCAAAGATACACTGTGAACACTTCTTAAAGAGGATGGAAAGAGGCATAAACTGAGAAACATAGAACAGAAATAAGAGGAAAGCAGCATTAGGATGTTGAATGGAATTAGAAGTTGCCTGTGGAACAATTAAAGGATAGTTTTTTTTTTTGGCAAATTACTTCATGAGAAAATAATGAAAGGTGTTATGAGTAGAGAGTTAAATAAAACTTGTAATTTGCTCTGTATAATTTATAGTTTTATATAAAATTGGATAGCTAGAAAATTTCTAAACTGAACTTTATTAAATTATTTATTAGACTAGTAGCTATTAAGTTCAACAGTTACAATTAATAAAGCATTTTCCTGATCTCTTCCTTACCATAATGTAAAAAAAGGGACCTGGGAAAAGCATACTTATAGAGACAGGTTATAGACGGAGACATGCCAAATCCTTTTTATGTGGCCATTATGATCCTAAATGATTAGCGTATTATAACAAATACTAATAATGTTGACTGTTAAATATTTAAGGACAGTAAGTGTTTAAAATAGAAAAAATAGAAAAATAAAAATAGAAAATTACCTAGGTTATATTTATAAACATAGTGGTCAGGATCCTAAGAAAGTGTTCACAAATAGGATACAATAATTATTAAATTAATACACAATCAATCAGATTTATAGGGAAGCAACCTGTGAGTGAACATCAGTCATGGGATGAAGATATTAAAGAAGAAAAATGTTATCTTGTAACAGAAAAAAATCATTAAAATTCAATACCAATACTCAAACCAGAGATCAGATTTCATAACTGGTTGATGGCTATGATTATTTAACACGTGTTTTGTGGTAAAAGCTTTTCAATATTAAGAATTTTGACTATGTTTTTCTCTTCCCCTCCCTGTCTTCTTTTCCACTCAAGTCCCTCCCTCTCCACCCCTTCTGGCTGTGATTGCTTTCTTCCCCCTCCCAAGAGGGATTGAGGCATCCTCACTTGGGCCCTTTGGCTTGTTAAACTTTTTTGAGTTCTGTGGATTGTATTCTGGGTATTCTGTACTTTTGGGGAGCTAATATCCACTTATTAATAAGTACAAACGATGCCTGTCCTTTTGGGTCTGAGTCACCTCACTCAGGATGGTATTTTCTCATTTCTTTCATTTGCCTGCAAAACTCAGGATATCCTTGTTATTAAATAGCTGAGCAGTGTTCCATTGTGTAAATGAACCCCGTTTTCTGTTTCCATCCTTCTGTTGTGGGGCCCCAGGGAGTGGAGAGGTCTTGTAGTGTGAGGGTTGTGGGAAAGGACGTCCTCATGGAGATGGAGAGGAGGTATGGGATGTGGAACAGTGGGAAGTGGACCTGGAGGGGGTAAAATGTGGATTGTAAAAAAATTTAAATAAAATTAAAAACAAAAATCAACAACTTAAACAGAATTTTGGTTACCAAAAGTAAGTTTTACTTTCCTGGATCACAAGCAGTTTGGCTCTGGCAAATGAGAGAAGTGTGGCATATAGTTGCTGACGGGTTCTTGGGACTTTTCTTGAGCTTATTTCTGAGTAGATTCCTAACAACCAAATCTTCCACTCTGTTTCTTTTGAAGCTCCTAAAGAATCTTTGTTTATTATGATTATTTAAAAGAAGAGTATGACAAAATGAAAATATAAATCAACCATTGTATATATTTATCAGCTTTTAAAACCACATTATTACTTTTATTTAGTACAGCATGCTATACCATTCATTGTAAACAATATACTGTTCCTCCCATCTAAACGTATATATGCACTGTGTTCTTTTCTGGTGTTTTTACAGCACATATAAAGTCCACATAGAGAATTAGCTTAATACTGTTGTAGTTATACTTTGAGATTAAACTGGCTAGTTTATGTTAGCCCTGCGTAAAATGGATGTTACATTTATGTTCATTACATACAGTCATACACAGTCATACTCTCACTCGTGGGTGACTATAATGTACATACACAGTTAAATAAAACACACATGCTTTTTAATGCAATTATATGGAGACAATAGAATTAAGCTATCAAGTAATAGGAGCCAAAGAAATGTCAGAGAATGTTACATAAACTGCAAATATAAGGTGTTTTTAGACAATTAAAGAACATAAAATATTATTGGAACACTTTAATATTGTATTTTCAGTGAGTGTATATGTCATGCTTCATCAAAAGAGTCCACATGTGCTATGTGTAACCCAACGACTGAGAAATACTGAGCTGGTAGACCCATCATTTCAATGGCATGGGCCAAAAGGAAAACTTGTTTCAGGTAGGGTTGATTTTAGTTATAATAATTAAGTAGATATATTTAATTGTTACTTATATTTACAAATATTTGTATCTAATACATTTATTATGTATGTGAATATTTTCTATGTAATACCTGGAACTTTGATATAGCAATGTTAATAGTATGCACATTTCTCTACTTTCTTTACTAAGGATAAAGACAGTAAAAAATTCAGCTGTTTATGGAATTCTAGAAGCACTTCTTTTCTAAAAGTTATTATTTTATGTGAAAAATCAGTTTGTTATTATTCATTTACTTATGTACCTATTTTATTGTGACTATCATCTTTGCTGTAAATTTTCAATTTGATTTTGATAATAACTGATTTATTTGCTTTAAAATGTATAGCTTAGCTGATTTTTAAGGGTTTATTTTTATTTTTAACCAGTGAAAACTAATGAGCATTTGTACCAGTGTAGGACACAGTCATTTTTGCATGTCTTCAATGGAACTTTATAAGCTTTGCTACTGTTACCTTTAAAAAACCTTATTGGTATTTTGAGACAGTGCAGAGGATTAAAGGCTGCAGCCTTGCTTTATTTGGACATAGGGAAGTGTGTTTATGTAAAGACTCGCTGAAGATCTGATGCAATCTGTACCTCACTTCAGTAACACAGGACATTGTGCTGTGTATTCCTGTCTACAGAGGGTGCAAAGAGAAACCCTGAGGGGCTGGGTGGGAGCTTACAGAAATTGATGAAATGGTGCTCATGTAAAGGTATCTGATACTGAATTATAGTCAAATCTGTTTTATTCTCTAGTCGCAGTAGTAGATGCTATAGTGTGAACACTATGTTCTACATTAATACCAAACTTTGTCTTTGGAAAATAGACATTTACAGATTGACCTTTTTGTTTTTGGTGTTGTACTTTTGATTTGGAAATTGAAATTTGGAGCATTTCTTCTTTAAGTCAGCATACCTGGTGTCGCAATTTATATTGCAAAGTGTAGTATATACATTATAATTCAGTTACTCCTTTAAGTTGGAAAGACTTTTTTTTTCTTTTCATAATAAAAATATGTACTTAGAAATATAATCTTTCTAGATAAAAATAAAATACCTTCAATACAATATTTATTATTCACATACATACACTTTCTTGGTATTCTGATCATCTGAATTTATACTTGATTATATTTTAAATTTTCCCTACAGTAAGTCCTTATGTGTTAGCTTTAATGGTCAATTCATTTCAGAGAACATGATAAGGTATTATTTTATTAGAGTTTGAATCACTCCTGGACCAAGCATGAGGACCTGACATTATATTTCCATCTTCCAATTAAAAACGAAGAGTGGTTTTCATCTATAACTTAAGCGCTGGGTAGATGTAGGTCCAGGTTTATCCAAGGATCACTGTCTAGCCATCCTACACAAAATGATGAGCTTTAGGTTCAGTAAAAAACCTTGACTCAGCATGTAAGTTGAGGGCCCACCTGCTCAGAGGAGAAGGGAACGGGCAGAGAGAGGGAGAAGGGCTAGGGGACGGGTGACTAGGAGGGAGGCATTGAGTGGGATGAAAAGGGGATATGTAAAAAAATTAAAAATAAAATAAGAGTTAAAAAAGAAGAAAATGTAAAAAAAATGTAAGATGAGGGCTCAAAAGCTGTACGCTGTGTCACCAGGCTGAGACACTTGCCACCAGGTCCAGTGGACTGTGTTCATTTCTCAGGTTCTATACAGAGGGAAGAATGGGCCCCGGCAGGTTGTCCTGTGACCTCCACATTTGTGTCATGAACTCTGCTTACAAATGAAGGAAATATTTTCACAAATAGTGATAAATGTAAAAAAATAAAGAATAAGGGATATATCCCAAGGGAAAGAAGTCTTTGTCTTCAGTTGTGAAGCCACTGAACCAGTGGCTGGGTCTATAACCATTCACATTCACCAGACAGCCTGGTTAACTCAGTAAGTCACAAAACAAAAGGCTTGATTGTGGAAAAAGGTCTTTTAGGGAAGAAGCTTAGTTGGTGGATGTGGGAGAGAGTTAAGAGATGATGGAGGTGAAAATAGCCAGAAAACAGAATGTTCATGTGTGAAAACATCAAATACAGATTTAACAAAAAAGAAAAACTGAGGTGCAGAGCAACCGAGGAGGATGCCAGGATCACAGGCTTATGCATTCACCCATGCACATATGCAGAGAAAAGTCATTTTTCATTCATTTCCCTTAACGTTTTTTATGATGGAATGTCTCACCAAGTGACATGTGCTCAATTTGAAGCACAGTAAGACTAACATTCTTGATCAGTCTTTACAGTAAAGATACACTATTCTAAGATGCTGAGACCTTCAAGTAAAAACTCTTAGCAATTTGTTTCAAGCCCCTCAAGTAAACACTCTCTGGAAACTTGTCTTATTCTTTTGCGTTTCTTTATGCATTTGCCATATACATACACATATATACATACATATGTATACATTCTGAAGGTTTTCATTTTAGCTTTACTAATGTGATATTTTTTCACATCTTTCGTTCTCTTCCAGCTTTATGCAGACACAATTTATAAATTAAATCTGCATATATTTAAGGTGTAAAACTTGGCATTTATATAGATAGGTAGACAGTGGCCACAAGCTATTACTTAGTTATTTCATATGATTCCTTTTTTTTTCCTAGTGAGAACACTTAAGTTCTACTTTTACCAAATTTCAGAGAAAAAGAAAGAAAAATAACAAATAAAAAACAAAAAAGATAACACAAAATCATGGATTCTGTTTTGTTTTGTTTTTCTGAGCATGAAGTCCACCCTGGAGGGCAATTGATATGCCCAGCAATACTTCACTGTAGAAATCTGTTATTGCTTCTCCTTCAAGGTATCAATTAGAAATAGCTTCTTGGAAAGGGATGGAACTCTGTGCCCATTTCTCCTTCTCCATGCTGGGAGCTTGGCTGGCTCAAACATGGGAAGGTCTTGTGCAGGCTGTCACAGTCTCTGAGTTCATATGTGTATCTGCCTTGCTGTGACTAGAAGACACTATTTCTCTGGAGTCAACCCCACCTCTGGCTCCTAACAGTATTCTAACATTCTCTTCTACACTGGTCCCTGAGCCTAAATGTGAGTGGTCTGATATTAGGCATTCCATCTAAGTCTGAGTGTTCCAAAGTCTCTCACTATCTGCACATTGTCCAATTGCAGGTCTCTGTGTTAGTTACCATCTATTGCAATAGGGATCTTTTTTGAAGCGGTTTGATCTATTCACTGATCTATGGGTTTAGCAATATGTCCTTAGGAGTACTTTTGTTGCTATGGTCATTTAGCAGAATAATAGTAGTAAGTTTTTACCTTATATTTTCTTGTACATATCTAAGCCAAGTCATAAGTGTAAACATTTAAAATAATAAGCAAGTTGTAGTGAAATTTTATTATAAAGTTTTAACAGCTCAAAGTCCAGGCCTATCAAAAATGTTGTCAAATTCTAGGTATTAGGATAACAAAGCTAGGAAAGAAGACAAACCAATTAAAGTGAAATGATTAATTAATGAATATCTGTATTGTATAATTTCTTGTATTAAACCCTATATTTTCTGTGCCAAATACATAGCCTTTGTAAATTTTCATTTAGACTTAATTAAATAATGTTCTGTGAATGATCACTGATAGGTGTTATTATAAGCTTGACATTTATATTTAGTATGAAATTCTCTGATTATGTTTCAAAATGTGTTTCTTAAATATTTTAAACATAAAAGTAGCCAGAGGATACTTTGTTATAGATTGTATGTTGTTCAGTTGTCTGACTTTCATATTTTGCACTAGTATGCCTTTGGAATTAGAAGAGATACTGTGAAAATATAATATAAGTATATATATACATATATGCAATGTGTATATACAGATACTGTACATAAGATATATATATATATATATATATATATATATATATATATATATATATATATATATATATACATTATATATGGCATGTATAATGATGTATATATATCTGTTTACCAAAAAGAATTCTTATATTTTTATTTGGAGTTATATTTTCAGTAAGCATACATGAAATGGTATACCTAGAAGGAAGGATATAACATAATGATATGACTCATTATGAGCCAGGATGGCTTATACATAATGTGAGTTTGTTACTAAGTATTTGTTGTAACATAAGTTCTTATACTTACTTCATTTCCTATGTCATATGCAGTAAGTCCACTTACACATATTTGTTCATACGTTTATTGATATTTTTGACATAGGAAAATTTCATCTTGAATCATTACTAAAGAATACATAACTATGATAACTTAAATTTTTATTATAATTTTATTATAATACGAGAAGTTTTTTGAAATGTATAGTAGTCACTTTAATATTTTATAAAATAGCATGTTAAAAGAAATAGGTAAGCTTTTATCACAAGATATTCATGAACAGGTAATAGATATTGAAACAAATATATTCTAAATTTATATTACAGTTTTTAGTTTCATTGAAGATATAGAAATGGAAGATCCTAATCTATAATTCCCTATGTAATATCCTTGAGCGTGGGTATATCTGTCTATTAATTTCTCACTCAGCGTATGCAGCAGGGTTTTGCATATAATAAAAATGTCGGTGATGAGAGCATTCTAGTATTTTTGCTTCAGTTTGAAGAACTGTTTTTAAAGTATTTAAGTATTAAATCATTTACTTAAAATGGAAAAATGATGTTAATTCTTTCAATTATAACAAATGGAGTATTCATTTCTTGATTAAGAAAATTTTAGTATCTGAAAATTTTATGACACAAAAGTGTAGTTATTGAACTTTAAGAATAATATCCTGTCTACCTAATGTTTTATTACATTTGATGAGTTAGGCAGATCTATATTGTCATCTTCATGAACACAAGAAAGAACTGTGCTTCAGAAGATGGAGCGGCTTCCCACGGTTATACAGTTTGTGAGAGAGATGGACTTTTATATCTATATCTTAGGGTATATCTAAGAGTAGATTTATTCTCCTTTGGAAATATAGTTTTCTTCCTGCATAATAAGCTGACACTAAAGGGAGCTTGCATCCCATTCTTCTTTCCAACATAGCAATACTATATCTGATTGACAAGTCTGATGGACCAATTTTCCATTTACTTTTTCTTCTGTAACCCTCAGTGTTTGAAGCCAACTCATTGTTATATATACCTTTTTGTGTAGTGGTGACAAATATTAGTTGTTAATGGTTATACTGTAATAGACTTTGCTTTGGGTACACCATTTCATGTATAAACTCATCATAAACTATATAATGTTATATATTAACTATAATATATAGTTATTTTGGTATGGATAAATAAATACACTATATAAATATATAGTTTCTACATATATTTTGTTTATATTTTTATAAACAGTACTGTATTTCTGGTAGCACCTCTTTGAGTGCAGGGAGCATAGGACAGTTGCTTTATCTCTATATGACATTCTTTGTCCCTTACAACTTAGACAGTTCCACAATTGATGAATTCTGGTTGGTGGAAATTTGATTCTAAGGTCATCCTGGAATCAGCTATCAATACTAGGCACTAAATACAATAAGTGCATTTACATAAATCCATTCTTGAACAAAAATTTTTGTGGTTCTTAGGTTACTTTAAGTGTCAGAATTTTGTCTCTCTATTGTGATTTAAGCAGCTGTATTTTATATCTTCATTAGAAAACAGCACTGCACAAGTAACATCCACAGGAAGCCTCATATTTCAGAGCTTTGAAGAAACCATGAGTGGGGTTTATACATGTTTCCTTGAGTATAAACCAACTGTGGAGGAACCTATTAAAAATCTTCAACTGAAATATATTGTTTATGGTAAGATATGAATTTCATTATATTTAACATTTATTAATGTTTTACAATGTTTAAACATTTTGACAGATTTGGTTTTTATATTTATATTTAAGATAGTTTTAAAATTTCAATATATTTTGATCATATTCTTCTCTGAAATGCTTCCAGATCCTGTTTCCTACTCTACATACTCGATATTAAAATTCATTCTTAAAAACAAACAAGATCTAAATACAACAACAGAATTCCCCAAATCCAAGAAAGCAAAAATATATACCCCAGTGCAAAACAATTCTCCAAACTGTAGCCAAATCATACACAGAAACCTGTGGCATGCATTAAATGTTGGTTAGACATTTTTGAACATGAAATCTGTCCTGTAGTAGTTGATATGCCCAGAGTCACGCCATTGGAGATAACATTTCCCCCTCTTTGGGGCAGGTATATATGTCAATTTAATTGTTAACCTTTACTGGGTAGGTTTTCTTTCATTTATTGATTCATTCTTTTACTAATTCATTCAATCTTTCATTTAAGAAATATAATGAAATAAAATACAATGTGATAAAACAAAAACTATAAAATCAAAGTTGGACAAAGTAACCCAACAGAGAGAAAAGAGCATAGGAGAAGCAACAAGAGTTGGAGACCCACTCCAGAGATTCATAAAAACACTAAACTGAAGCAATGATATCAGCATGAAGGACTGGTGCAGACCGAGGCCGGGCCTGTGCATGCTGCTTCAGTCTCTGTGAGTTCACATGAGCTCTGATCATGTTGACTGAGAGGACCTTGGGGTGGATCTTCATCCTCAGTTAAAGCTGTCTGGAAACATCCTCCTAGACAGTGCAGACGTGATCTTCTATATTATTTCAGATTTAGACTAGTTGATGAGGAAGACTGAAGGTCACAGTCCTGATTTGACTGAGTGGGCTTAGTGTACCTAATCCTAACTGGTTTATTCTGAGACATGTCTCACTGTGGCCCTTGCAGGCCTGAACTCACAGCAATTCTCTATCTTCCGCACCCCAGGTGCTGGGATTACATGTGTGCTACCATGCCTGACTACAAGGGTTGTTATAAAAAGGAAGGCAGAAAAGGGAGAAAAGGGAGATGTGGTAACAAAGGAGAAGTCAAGTGACTGCTTTTGACATTGGAGGTAGGAGTTCCATGTGCCCCAATTTAGGCATCTTGCAGAAGTGAAGTTCTCAATAATTCTTTCATCTAAGGATGTTCCAGAAGGAGAATGTGTTGATTTTAGTTTAGTAAGTCTTACAGATTTGTGTTCTCCAGAATGTAGACAGTTTATGTTGTCCCTAAACTCAAACGTGTGTTACAGTAGCAATAAGAAACACACATGCTATTGTTTTTACGGCCAAGGTGCCAAACAGATGTTCGTTTATTAGTGTTTTCCTGACATGTTGCTTACTCAAAAGCTCTACTCTATATTTCTAATCAGGAGACATTGTTATGATAAATATGCCATTTTAAAGTTAGACAAGTAATTTTTTTAGATTGTTTAAGCAGGCAGTCAGATTTCATCTTTATATTTTTTTCTGTATCTTAGTTTATCACACATATACTTCAGCATTTATTGTAAGAGCATATTTGCATATACTTATACCTGAATAGCGGTTTGTAGAAATGATAATGATAGAGAAATTCACAATGTACATACCACACAGCAGGTGATATTCTGTTTTATGTGTAGTTATTAAACAAGAGAACATACATTTATGTGGTGTAGCAGACAACTAGGACCAGAGTGAGGAATGCTGTCTTGCTTCTGGTGGAAATGGTCCTCACTCAACTATATTATTTGTAGATGTATTAGTCAATGTTCTCCAGAGTCACAGAACTTATAGTCTCTGTATAGCAAGAAATTTGTTGGTGACTTACAGTCTGTAGTCCAATCCCTAACAATAGTGGGCAGCAGCCGTGATGTCCAAGGATCTAGCAGATGCTCAGTCCCACAAGGTAAGCATGTGAAGAGAGAGACAGCCTTCCTTGTTCCTGTGTCCTTATGTAGGCCTCCAAATGAAAGTGTGTCCCAGATTAAAGATGTGTATCACCACACCTGGATCTGGGACTTGCTTGTCCCAGATGACCTTGAGCTCAGTGATCTCCTTGCCTTAGTTTCCTAAGATTCATAGCCTCTATGCCTCAAGATCAGGATCAAAGGTGGGCCTCCCAAGTCTGAATTGTGGTTCATTCCAGATATAGTTAAGTTGACAACCAGAAAGAGCCACTACAGTACATATCTAGTCAAAGGATCCCACTAAAGAGATACTTGCAGATCTGTATCTATAGCTATATTATTCAGAATAGCTATGAAATAAAAATAAGATGGATGTCCATCAACATATGAATGAGTAAAGGAAATATACAATGGAATTTCATTAGTAAGGAAATACACAATTTTGAAATTTACAGAAAACTAGATGTACCCAGAAATTATTAAATTAAATGAGATAGCCTAGACTCAGAAAGTCAGATACTACTTTCTCATATTTTATAACTTATATTTTAATTTTTATATATGCATATGTGCAGGGTACTTATAGTTTGTGAAACTAGAAAGGGGATCATAAGAGGAGAAAATAGAAATCATAAGGGATAGTGGAAGGGACAATGGTAATAAGAAACACATGACATGAAAGTAGAGGGGAAGAGGTAGAAAGAAATAAAAGAAGAGGATGGAAAAATAAAGCACACCTGTAAGTGTCAAATGCAACCCTCTACTGTATATACTTTTAAGTAAGTGCATGTAATGGTGCTATGAGATTGGCTGGTTTCAGTAGTGTAGACAATAAAAGAAACTAAGCTGAACACTTAGTAGTTTTTATAATTTAGAAACTGTATAAAACACTGAAAACCAGTTTTACATAAAAATGTTAATTTAATCTTGACACTTCCATGAAAACAGCACTACATGACAGTGTTGCTCTTCCCTCCACCTCCTCACTCTCTTAGAGTTCATGAGCTCTTTGTAATGACATCACAGGCATCTCCTCACTCTCTAGAGTTCATGAGCTCTTTGTAATGATATCACAGACACATGTGTGTGCAATCACACACAGACAAGCATGTTCACACATGCACACAGTAAGTACATATGCGTATATAATATATAAAATGATATGTTTTTCTGTGGTTTACCAAAAGTTCCTAGTGCTGTTTATCTCTCTTCCCCCTCCCTTTGTACTATCTTCTACCTTCCTCTGAAAAAGGAAAAGGTGTAGCCAAAAGGCTACAGAAAGAAAGCAAATGAAGATATAGTTATCAAAATACAAATTAGGAATAAGTACACAAACAGCAAAGCAATAGCAATCAAGAGACTCTTTAAAACAATAACTTTAAATATTAACAGTTTCAATTTCCTAGTCAAAAGGGGAAAACAGGATGGGACCTAACTGTTATTTTCTTTAATTTTGATATTTTATAGCGGGTTTATTAATTTTTATTACTGTCTACTTAAATGAGTTATTTTAAGTATTTAGGTAGTGCATTTCTCTTCCTTCTTTTTTCTTTGTTAGCTGCAGTATTATTTTTGTAAACAGTTATACTCAGCGGATCACTGCTTTTCTTTTGTTAATTTGTGATAAAGTTAAATGTTCACTGTTATCTTTTAATTATATCCTTCAATGTTCATATGTTTATCTACCATTTCTAAATGTTTGTATTTACTCTAACTTCCAACTCATTTGTGCAATCCTCCTGCTTCAGCCTCTTGAATGCTGGAAATCTAAGTGTGTTCCATTGTACTTGTCTAGTGCTTATTTTTCAGTCACTATGTTTTATGGATTATATTTTAGATATATTTGTAATTTTAAGTTTATTTTAGTGCCACCTACAGCAGTTTTTCTCAGGTCCTTCTAAAAAAATTAAAGATAATGATTTGTAGTTTTTTGAAGTTAGATTTGTATTCATAGATGAGACTTGTTGGTTCCTTGGCAGTTAAAAGCTATCCTATCTCTAAGTACTAAGTTTCACAGTGTATAAATGTTAAAATATAGGTAGAGAAATGAACAGTAGTAAGGGACATCAGTGTGGGTTGGAGGATTCTGCTCAGAATGTGAGGTCAAAGAAGGCAGGAATGAAGTGCTTGGTTGGCCGAAGAACTCTTGTCTTGCAGGGTGACTTTTAATGTTTTTATTATTATGAATTTATTTTCATTTTTGGATTTATTGTACCTTTCTTGTAAGATTTAGAGATCTACATTAAAATGTGTCTTCACTTCCACATACTGTACTGAAATTAAGTAAAACTAACTATGTATTAAAATATATTTAAAAATATTTTTGTGAATTATATCTCTGGGATTTCTTCTAATATTTAATATCTTAAAGCAGAACAGTATGATTTCCTTTCTCTCTATATAATTCTTTTGTATAAAAGCTCCAAGATGTGATGCCAGAATTTGAGCATCAGTATAGTGAGATCAGCCTCCTTAGGGCTGAGCAGCAGTATAGTGAGATCAGCCTCCTTAGGGCTGAGCAGCAGTATAGTGAGATCAGCCTCCTTTGGGAGGATCTTAGCTTTGGCAGTGTTGGCAGTAGCCATGACAAGATTTTTGTAACTCGATTTCTTTGTTCCTGACACAATATCAGTAATGTGAATTTTAAATGATGACAAGGTTTCACTGAGTCACTGTTTTAGAGTCTCTGTGCTATTTCAAACCTAGTATGCTGTGAGAGAGGAGTTTGTTAAGGAAGGAGAATATAGTTGTTTATTGGAAAATGGATATGAAGTTACCATGCATTTAAATTGCATAAATGCTCATGTTTTTGTCTTTTTCTTCTTACTTTCTGTAGCTTATCGTGAACCTCGATTTTATTACCAGTTCACAGCCCGATACCATGCAGCTCCCTGCAATAGTATCTATAACATTTCTTTTGAGAAGAAACTTCTACAGATTTTAAGTAAACTGGTTCTTGAACTTTCCTGTGAAATTTCCTTGATTAAGTCTGAATGCCATCGTGTTAAAATGCAGAGAGCTGGTTTGCAAAATGAATTATTCTTCACATTTTCAGGTAAATATACAAAATATTTTAAAGAAAGTCAATTTGAGAAAACAACTGTTTAGAATATGAATGTTACTGATCTAAATGTATTTTTTCCTCTCTACTTTAACTTAATGCTAATAGCCTTCCAAATAATGTCCTGCTGATTCATGCTGTTAGTGGAAAGTGTGCTGTGGCTCTTTACTGTTGAGTGAAAGTTAAGGCAAGACACCCTAGTATTAGTTACAGTGATTCAGTCAGTGAGGGCTCTTGCTTGTAAGGTAGCTAGCATTGTACAACAGACACTCCATCCTGTTTAAGGTGTTGTTATTAACTGTGGGTGTGGAAGCACAGAATTTCAGGAACAAATACCCATGCACTTTATAGCATGTCTTCCTCTACCACCCCCCTTTTGTCATCTAGAATTTGGGCAGAGACAGAAGAGCAGCATGAAGCTTTCCCTTATCTTCTGTAATTCTTGCTTTGTCTCTTCAGGAATATTTCAACATTTTCACCAAATGGTCAAGCTAAATGGTTTGCTTAAGGTTTTCTGTGGCCAATCAAGGGCACACTATTAGTATACAGAGGCTTCCTGAGTCTTTGTTTCCTAGTTATTTTAAATAGATGGACAAGCCCTAAGAAAAACTTTTCTTTGAATCCATCATAGGAAGGAGATGACATCCAGTGTAAATGTTGCAATTGTGAACCTGCTTTGTGCTTCCTCAAATGACTGATGTTTTTGAATATTTTAAAATGTGTTATGTGGTCATTTACCTTTTTGGGAAATTGTTAACTCAGATTATTTTTCCCTTTAAATGGTGGAGATTCTTACTTTTTAAATGTTTTTTTTTTTTTTAGGTGTAAGAAAAATAAGCAGAGTAAGACCAGTGGTTAGTACTGGAGCAGTAGATGAAGAAGAGAAGAGGGAAAGAAGGGCAAGGAACAGGAAAGGTGGAGGACGGAGATCTGGCAGCTGCAGCTAAAGGCAAATGAAAAGAGAAGACAGGTGGAAAAATGCAGTTGAGCTACTGGAACAATTCCAGAGCTCAAGAGGCAGAGAAGGCAGAGTGTTAAGTCTCTGGGAGCCAGTATTCTTTGGAAAAAGTTAGAAAGAAAGAAAGAAAGAAAAAAAGAAAGAAAGAAAGAAAGAAAGAAAGAAAACAAAGAAAGAAAGGACCAAAGAAGAAACAGGACATGGTAGATTGGTCTGTTGAGTTGGAATTGACCCCAGAGTCTGTTTCTTTCTCCGCTACTAAAATGATTGCTTTTGTGCTAGGACTCTGTGGGGTGGCTGTTCTCCAGCTACTCTGGGCAGGCTGTGAATCTGCAGTGGCTCCTGCCTGGATGCAGTCTGCCTACTCTTGTTATCTTTTTGCTCAGTTTATTGCACTAGCTGTAGTTTTAGAATCTTGATGCCTTGCTTCTGTTCTTAGTGTGAAGCCACCTGGCTTTTGTCTCTTACACGTGGTGGAGACTGCAGTTTGTTGCAGGCGTTCTTCATCCATTGGAAGACATTTGCATCAGCCGAGAGTTAGCAGTATTTTGGACAGGAATGGGATTGTCATGCAGTGCTCAACTTCCTCCTTTCCCTTAGAGATGTGGTCAGAAGCTTGTCTCTCTTTCTGTTGTCACTGTAGACTGGAGTCAATCCTACTTAATCATGCCATGTTGTTCTCTTGATATATTGTTGGATTTGATTCCATATTATTGAGATTTGTTTGCATATATGTTCATAAGTTATTGGTCTGAAGTTTCTCTTTTAATGTCTTTATCTGAGTTTTGTATCAGGGTAAAACTTTCATTGTAAGGTATCATTAAGTAAGTAAGCCCCAATGTATTATCTTACTCTGGAGCAAATAGGTCTGTTTTATAGGATATAGTGTAAGCATTGGTGCATTCGTTTTGTTTGTACATTTTCATCTTTGACATTTTATATATATGTGTAATGTATTCTGGTCACTCCTCCCCAACCCCCCCATTAGTTCATGCTCTCCTATGCCAGCCCTCATTATTCTTTGGAAATTTCTTTCCCATGTTCATTAATTTTTGTTTTCGACTCATAGAATCTAACTAGAGCTGTTTGTGCGATTCTGGGGTTGGAGATATTCTTTTAAGTTTGATTTGATCACTAGCAGCATTACAACTAGAAACCATGCCTCTCCATTCACTGGACTCCACCAGTTAATAATAAACCATCAGTAAATGCTGAGGCCCTGTGCTTCCTGTTTCCCTTCCATAGTTGGGGACAAGAAGAGCTTGACTCGTGTGAACCTAGTGCCAATATACACAACTGAACTTAAGTTTTCTAGAAGAGCAGGAATTGCTCTAAACCTCTGAGCCATCTTTTTAGCCACCACTGTTTACAATGTTAATATCTTCTTTAATTTAGTATATTGTTTCTTCCCTTTTAAGAAATTGAATTTGTAGTGGGATCTCTTGCTGTACTTCCTTGCTGTCTTCACTCTTCTGATCAGCCAGGACTTGACTATGCATATTAGTGCTGGCATTGAAGATGCATGTCACCACCTCAGTCCTCACCTTTGTTCCTTGAGTGCTGGGAATCTGAAGTTGAGTCTTCATTGTTCACCCATCAAATACCTTTACTCATGTTCAAGACATAGATAACAGGAATTCTTAACTCTTTGTGGAAAGTTGATCCTACTGTCATTATATAACTTTATTCTTCCTTAAAACCAGGAGTAATTCTTCTCTTCATTCTGACTTATGTATGAGAGAAACAGGGTTTCTCCTGCTTCCTTTGTGTTCATGTTAACTGCTATGTACTTTTCTCATCTTTTTCTTGTATTTTATGTGTATCCTTACATTTAATATAGCTCTCTATGGAAAACTTGCACTCTGGCCTTAAAATGATATATTCTATCTTAGTTCTTAGTATTGTATAGCCCTTATATATGACAAATTACTTTTTTCTCTTTTCTGGATTATTTCTTTTTGTTATTTCTGATGTTTGACATAGCAGTGAAGGCTCCATCTGCTTGTGTTTATGAAGTGTATAGCATGTTAGATTTGAGGGAATTGGCCATCATTTACTCAAATAAATTTCACTACTGTGCATATATGTGTTGTCTGTTGGCTTTCTGTGCCTTTTCATTTTCATTCACTACTCCTTGTCCTCCTCCCACTCCTCCTCCTTCATTATAAGATTTATTTATTTAATGTATATAGGTGCACTGTAACTGTCTTCAGACACACCAGAAGAGGAAATCAAATCCCATTACAGATGGTTGTCAGACATCATGTGGTTGCTGGGTTTTGAAGTCAGGACCTCTGGAAGAGCTGTTAACTGCTGAGCCACTTCACTGGCCTCATTCATTTCTTTCTTTTCTTTTTTCTTTTTCTTTTTGATTATATTTCAGTGACATATTGTTTCTCCAGACTGCTCAAATATTTTGTAAATTTTTTTTCAGTGAATTCCTTTCAGCTATAATTCTTTGCCCTAGCTATTAGATGACTTTTTATAATTTATTTTGTTATTTATATTCTTTTCATAGCAACATGTTCTGTTTCCTTTAGTTCTTTGTCCATTATTATTTTCAGCTCCTTGAGCATATTAAAAATTGTTCTTAGAGGTGTTGTACATTAGCCTACTGCTTGCTGTGTCAGGGAATCATGGCTTCTCAGAGACATCAGAGTTATTAAATGCATAGACAATTAAACATCTCTATGTAAAATTGTTTGGAAGATTGTGAGGAAATTGAGCTGATTAAGATTATGTATTCAGATAACCCTGGGTTTATTTGAAAATTGTCTAATTGGGAAAATAGGTAAATGCTAAAATGATGTAAGTAGTGTTAAAGGGAAAATTATCAAGATTACTGTTGGTTATTTTACAAGTAATTTTAAATAAAAAACTGAAGTACTTACAGTTTTTATTGTAGTCTTTTAGTAGTAAATAACGACAAAGTTAAGCCTGTTTGTTTTGTTTGTTTGGATTTTGTAGATTGAAAGGTAGATAAGTCTTAAGATGTTAAATAGTATGTTTCTAAATCAGACATAGATCTGGGGTTTCAAGTAACAGGTTTTTTTTCATATGTTTTTATTAGTTCTGAATTTAACAAAGGTATTTGGCTATGAGATTAACATTATACTCTGTAAGTGTTAGTTATTGAAAATCCTTGAAGTGTCTGTTTTGAGATTGTCATCAAACTCAGCTTTGAGATTGTTATCTTAGGACAGCAGGAGTTTCTCCATTGACCTTGCAATATTGCAATGCCCACTAATTTTCCGGGTGCTCATGTATTTATTTTAAATAAACAGAATTATATTTTGCACAAAGTTATTTCTATATGGGCAAAATATATATGTGTGGTTATGCATGAAAATATTTATTATGTTGGTTTAAAGTGGCCACAGCTTTAGTTCAAATCTTATGGAATTTCCAGTGTTGTTGTTATAGTTTATCTTTCTCTTTTTAGTTTGTATCTGCCCAATAAGCATTAACTTAGTATTGTAAAATTAAATAGATAAGAAGAGAGGTTGCAGAATAAAGAATACAGAGTTAAATATATACATTGTCAAACTTGGAGTAATTATGTTGTTAAATACTATAAAATGTAAATATCTCACCATCAATTATGGAAAAACCTAATTTCTATGATTATTGTAAAAATGTGTTTTTCCTGATTTATATACAACAAATAGTTGGTTTTCCTGAGATGTTTAGCATTAGTAAAATTTCTAAACTAAATAATAGAATACTCATCCTTGACAAATAATGTTTCATTTTTCATAATTTAAATATTTTGATTGAGTATATAAGAATAAATATAAAATATATTTTCTCAGTTGCAGCTATAGACACTGAAAAAGGATCCAAGCCATGTACAGACCGTAGTTGTGAAGCTTCCAAAAGATTATCTAAGGTATGCTCGGTGCTGGTGAAAAGAAGTGGATGAAAATGCTTTTTAAAAGGATTCATCTTAGTTAGTCTTTGTTAGCTGTGTGTACAGTACATAGAGTCTCACAGGGATTTCAACAGTGACATAAAACTTTGCCAACTACAAAATAAGGAAGTAGTACCATTGACATGGTATGAGCACATTAAATATAACACTGTATAATAGGTTATATAAACAATGACTTCATTTATTTGGACTTATTTCACATGAGCAATTAATTTATATTAAGAAGAAATCATGGCTGCAATGGATTTAGTCAATTCAGTTTTCCTATACGTTTGCCCATTAGCCTTGAGTAATACAGCTTTGCTAGACTCACATGCTTTAACAGTTATTTCATGGATATTTAGTATCCTGTGTAGTCATCACATTATTCATGGGTACAGGGTTATATCTTTTTCTTAAGTCTTTACTCATGTTCCTTATCTAATTTGAATTGCTAAAGTCAGTACAAAATGAGTAGATATAATGAGACTAAAGAGGTTTTGTCCCTAGACTAAAAGCATTTAGTCTATGAAGACAAGTCTGAGGGCAGCTTTCAATTTAACTTTAGTAGAGTGAGGCTTTCTTCTAGTCTTCATTTACTTGACTATGCTATGAGTGGCTGTTAAATTTTGACTAACATATTTTATGATTTTACTTTTTAGGAAATACATAGCTATATTATATTTGTTAGTCTTACTAAGAATTTTCTAACCTTTATATACTCTGTTCAATGTAATGTGTGTTACTTTATTTGTGGCCACGTTTTAAAACTGCTAGTATAATTAAGAACAGTAAGGTATAGACATATAGTACAATGTCACCAGTAGGGATATTGATATTGGCATACTCTCATGATTTATTTACCTATATATATATATATATATATATATATATATATATATATATATATATATATATAATAATTGGATCATGGTGGTGCCTTCCTATAACCATAGTAATGTTGCTCATGACTTCTCCACTGCTACTCTAACTACAGGGTTTATTATTCTGTGCTGTTTTACAAAATCTCACAGAGCTTTTTACAAGATTAGACATAAATAGACAGTTTCCAGCCTTATTAATATGGTCATTTGTTATTTTTATTATAGCCTTTCTAACTTGAGTGAGATGAAATGGAATCTCCTGCAGTTTTGTTGATGTTTGTTTTTTGGTGGTTTGAGATAAGTTCTTACATTTTTACCTAAGATGGCTTTGAATTAATGGCAAGTTGTCTTGCATAACCCTCCTGAACTCTGGGTGTATTCTGATTCCTAGTATATTTCTTAGGAGAAGATCTTTACCAATCCTCCATCTGATAGAGAGCTAATATCTAATATATGCAAAGAACTCAAAAAAGAAGATTCTTGAGTACCAAATAACCCTTTTAAAATGGAGTACAGAGTGAAACAAAGAATTCCCAACTAAGGAATATCGAATGGCCAAGAAGCACCTAAAGAAATGTTCAACATCTTTTGTCATCAGGGAAATGCAAGTAAAAACAACCCTGAGATTCCACTTCATGTCAGTCAGAATAGCTAAGATCAAAAACTCAAGTGACAGCAGAAGCTGGCAAGGATGTTGGGAAAGAAGAACACTCCTCCATTGTTGGTGGGATTGCACGCTGGTACAACCACTCTGAAATTCAGTCTATTGGTTCCTGAGAATATTGGACGTAGTGCTG
Source organism: Micromys minutus (assembly GCF_963924665.1). Taxonomy (NCBI): domain Eukaryota; kingdom Metazoa; phylum Chordata; class Mammalia; order Rodentia; family Muridae; genus Micromys; species Micromys minutus. The sequence goes on along the minus strand of NC_137969.1, from coordinate 35,472,487 downwards.
AGGACCCAGCTATACCACTCCTGGGCATATACCAAAAATATGCTCCAACATATAACAAAAACCTGTGTTCCACTATGTTCATAGCAGCCTTATTTATAATAGCCAGAAGCTGGAAGAACTCGGGTACATCTTCAACAGAGGAATGGATACTAAAAATGTGTTATATTTATTTACACAAGGGAGTAATACTCAAGGTATTAAAAACAATCACTGCATGAAATTCATAGGCAAATGGATGGAATAAGAAAATATTATCTGGAATGAAGTAACCCAATCACAAAAGAACAGACAGAATAGGTTTATCCTCACTGATAAGTGGATATTAGCCCAAAAGCTCAGAATACACAAGATACAATTCATATACCACATGAAGCTGAAGAAAAAGGAAAACCAAAGTGTGGATGCTTCAGTCCTTCTTAGAAGGAGGAACAAAATATTCATAGGAGGTAAAGGTGAAAGGAATTTGGGGGTAAGAGAGGAGGGGGAGGGGAAAGGGGGGCAGGACCAAGTATGGTAGTAGACAGGATGATATATAAAGGGTCAGGAATTGAACAGAGCTGTGTAGCAATGGGGAATGGGGAACTGGGTAGCAACCAGCAAGTCGTAGATACTAGGAAAGCAAGAGGCTCCCAGAACTCAGTGAGGATGAGATTAGCTTAAATGCACAGCAAAGGGGAGGGAGAAACTATAGGGACCATATCCATAAGATAGGCAAGACCCTGGTTGGGGAACTGGGCCACCCACTCACCTCCAAATTGTTAAACCAGAATTGCTCCTGACTAAAGGAAATACAGAGCCAGTGTGGAGCAGAGACTAAAGGAAAGACTACCCAGAGATTGCTCCACCTGGGGATCCATCCCATATACAGACACCAAACCCAGACAATATTGTTGATGCCAAGAAGTGAATGCTGACAGTAGCCTGATATAGCTTTCTCCTGAGATATTTTTCCAAAGCCGGACAAATACAGAGGCAGATGCTGGAAGCCAACCACTGAACTGAGAAGGTGGTCCCCAATTGAGGAGTTAGAGAAAAGACTGAAGGAGCTGAAGGGGTTTTCAATCCCATAAATAGAGCAACAATATTAACCAACAAGACTCCACAAAGCCACCAAGGTATAAACCACAAACCAAAGAGTACACATGGAATGGCCCATGGATCAAGCCACCTATGTAGCAGAGGATGGCTCTGGCATTAATGGGAGAAGAAGCCCTTGGTCCTGTGAAGGCTAGATGCCCTAGTGTAAGAGAATGCCAGGGTGGGGAGTTGGGGGTAGGTGGTTGGGGGAGCACTCTCATGAAAGCAGGGGGAGGGCAGATATGAAGGGGTTTTTGAAGGGAAATCAAGAAATGGGTAACATCTGAAATGGAAATAAATAAAATATTTAATAAAAATAGTTTTACTTATTATTTGTATGTTTACAATGTATTTGGACCATACTAGCTCTCAATCCCTAATTCTAACTCTTCCCAGATTGCTCCCATGTACCACTTCCTACTTTATCTCCACTTTTTCTTCATTTTCAACCCAATGAGTTTAATAAGTATCCTCATATGCATATATGTGTGGGGCTTTCATTGAACAGGAAAGGTCACACCTCTAAAGAAAACTCACTTCCTTTCCACTCGCAGTCATCATTCTTCAATAGCTTCTCAACTAGGGGTAGGGTTCATGCTCTCCTTCTTCATCCAAGCTGAGATATTGACTAGTTTGATCCTGTATAGTAAACTTTAGCTGCTTTGAGTTCATGAGTATAGTGGCCCTGTCATGTCCACAAGGCATAGTTTTTTTTTTTTTTTTTTTCTACAGTCCTTCCTACTCTCCCAAATACCCATGTCATCTGGGACACCCACAGAGTCCAACTAACAGGGCCTACACATCATGCTGAGCTCCATTTCCCTTCAGGTCTTCTCCTTCTTCTGGGCAGGATTGGCATTGATACCCTCCCACACCTTATAGCCTGTCTGCCTTGCAGGAGGCCTGTAGTAACCAGGACACAAGCTTCCTGCCTCCCAGGAGGTCCTCAGTAAACAGGGACACAGGTGGCCTGCTTTAATCATGGACACAGAAGGCCCACCATAGCCAGAAATAGCACTGCCTGCCTCCCAGGAGAATGGCTTTAACCCAGGTCATAGAGCTCTACCTGTCCCCAAGGAGGCTGGCTCCAGTCAGAGATACCCAGGCCACTTAACACCAGAGATAACCAGATTGCAAGATACAAGTACAAGTTCATTAGCGACAGAACCCAGTGCAATTCAACATCATCAGAACCTAGTTTTCCCACCACAGCAAGTCCTAGATACCATAACTCACTCAAAAACCAAGATTTGTACCAAAAATCCCATATCATGAAGATGAAAAAGTCCTTTAAGGAATATATAAATAAATCCCTTAAATAAATACAGAGAAACATAGGCAAACAGGTAGAAACCCTTAAAGAGGAAACAAATCTCTTGAAGAAACTCAGGAAAGTACAATAAACCAGGTGAAAGAATTGAACAAAATGGTCTAAGAACCCAAAATGGAAATAAAAATAATAAAGAAACCACAAATGGATGCAACTCTGGAGATGGACAATGTAGGAAAGAGGGCAAGAGCTACATGCAAGTAAAGAGAATGCCTTTCCAGGTATAGAAGATATCATAGAAGAAAAAAAGTGTAAAAAGCTCCTAACCCAAAATATCAAGGAAATTTAGGTCACAATGAAAAGATCAAACCCAAGAATAAGAGGAACAATAGGAATAGGTAAAGATTCAAGGGGCAGAAGACATCTTTAACAAAATCAGAAGAAAATTTCCTAATCTAAAAAGGCAATGGCCATTTACGCAGAAGAAGCCTACAAAACACCAAATAGATTGGACCAAAAAAGAAAATCCTCTTGTCACATAATCATCAAAACACTGAATACACCAAACAGGGAAAAAACCAATAAAAACCTTTCTAAAATCTTCATTTTGGTTCCTTGAGTCTCGGGGGGGTGGAGTATTGGGATAAATATTCCATTTATGGATGAGAACACCACAGATGTACTCTCTGTACTGTGACCAGTTGCGAATCTGTATTAATCGCTGTTCCTAGTCTGCACAAGAAGCTTTACCATGAGGAATATGGGTTGTACTAACATGGATATACAGTAAAGTATTTACATAACTTTATACTATGGGCATTTAGCAACATAACCATCGTAGATTCATCTGCCTGGGGAGCTACTTTCCCATGCACTTTGGGCCAGATTTAGAGTACCAGGCAGAGTGTTCCTCCTGTGGAGTGAGTGGACTTTAAATCCAGTCAGAAAGAAGGCAGGAGAAGATGTATAGATTTAAATGCACATATCATACTTGTTGGCATCCAAAATATTATCTGTGTTTGGTGACTGTATAAGGGATAAATCCCCAGGAGGGGCAGTCTCTGAAGGACTATTCCTTTAGTCTTTGCTCCACACTTCGTCTCTGTAATCCTGTGAGTATATTGTTACCCCTTTAAAAAAAAGGACTGAAGAATTCATTTTTTGGTCTTTCTTCTTGAGCTTCATTTGGTTCATGGATTGTATCTTGGGTATTCAGAACTTTTGGACTAATATAAACTTATTAGTGAGTATATACCATGTGTGTTCTTTTGTGATTGTGTTACCTCACTTAAGATGATATTTTCTAGTTCCGTCCATTTGCCTAAGAATTTCATAAAGTCATTGTGTTTAATAGCTGAGTAGTACTCCATTGTGTAAATAAATGTACAACATTTTCTGTATCAATTTCTCTGTTGAAGGACATGTGGGTTCATTTCAGCTTCTAGATATTATAAATAAAGCTGCTATGAACATAGTGGAACTTGTGTCCTTATTAGATGATGGAGCTTCTTTTTGTTATTTGCCCAGGAGTATTATAGCAGAGTCCTTAGGTAGTACTATGTCCAATTTTCTATGGAACTACCAGACTGATTTCCAGAGTGGCCGTACCAGCTTGCAGACCCACCAGCAATGGAGGAAAGTTCCTCTTTCACAACATCCTTTCCAGCATCTGCTGTCACCTGAATTTTTGATCTTAGCCATTCTGACTGGTATGAGGTGGAATTTCAGGGTTTTTTGATTTGTATTTCCCTGATGACTAAGGATGTTGAACATTTATGTAGGTGCTTCTCAGCCATTTCGGATTCCTCAGTTGAGAATTCTTTTTTGAGCTCTGTACCCTATTTTTAATAGGATTATTTGATTCTCTAGAGTCTAACTTCCTGTGTTTTTTATATATATTGGATATTAGCCCTCTATCAGATGTATTATTGGTAAACATCCCATCCCAATCTTTTGGTTGCCATTTTGTCTCTTGACAGTGTCCTTAGCCTTATAAAAACTTTGCAATTTCATGAGGTTCCATTTGTCGATTCTTGATCTTAGAGTATAAGCCATTGGTGGTGTTTTCAGGAAATTTCCCCCTGTGCCTATGTGTTCTAAGCACTTACTGTTCTATTTGTTTCAGTGTTCTTAGTTTTATGTGCAGGTCTTTGATCCACTTGGACTTGATCTTTGTAGAAGCAGACAAGAATGGATTTATTTGCATTATTCTGCATTCTGGCTGCCAGTTGAACCAGCACAATTTGTTGAAGATGCTGTCCTTTTTCCATTGAATGTTTTCAGCTCCTTTTTCAAAGATCAAGTCACCATAGGTGTGTGGATTTATTTCTGGGTCTTCAATTCTGTTTCATTGATCGACCTGCCTGTTTCTGTACAAATATCATGCACTTTTCTATCACAATTGATCTGTAATACAGCTTGAGATTAGGGATGTTGATTCCTCTGGAAATTCTTTTATTAGTGAGTATAATTTATGCTATCCTGGGTTTTTGTTATTCCAAATGAATTTTTAAATTGCTATTTCTAACTCTATGAAGAATTGAGTTATAATTTTGATGGGCATTTCATTGAATATGTAGATTGCTTTTTGCAAGATGGCCATTTTTACTCTGGTGATCCTTCCAATCCATGAGCATGGGAGCTCTTTCCATCTTCTGAGTATTTCAATTTCCTTCTTCAGAAACCTGAAGTACTTGTCATACAGACCTTTCACTTGCTTGGTTAGGATCACACCAAGGTATTTCATATTGTTTGTGATTATTGTGATGGGTATTTTCTCCTAATTTTTTTTTGCAGTATGTTTATCCTTTGAATAGAGGAAGGGTACTGATTTGTTTAAGTTAATTTTATATCCAATCAGTTTGCTGAAGTTGTTTATCAGCTGTAGGAGTTCTCTGGTGGAATTTTTGGGGTCACAATAGAGATATTTTGACTTCTTTCTTTCCATTTTGTATCCCTTTGATTTCCTTTTGCTATATAATTGCTCTGATAGGACCTCTACTCTTATATTGAGTAAGTAGGGTGAGAGTGGGCACCTTATTTAGTCCCTGATTTAAGTGGGATTGCTTCAAGTTTCTCACCATTTAGTTTGATGCTGACTACTGGTTTGCTCTATATTGTTTTTACTATGTTTAGGTATTGGCCTTGATTGATTTCCTGATTTTTCCAAGACTTTTAACATGAAGGTGTTGAGTTTTGTCAAATTCCTTTTCAGCATCTAGTGAGGTGATCATGTGTTTTTTTCCTTTCAGTTTGTTTATATGGTGGATTACATCGAAGAATTTCCATATACTGAACCATCCCTGTGTCCTGGGATGAAGCTTACTTGATAATGGTGGATGATCATTTTGATGTTTTCTTGGATTCAGTTTGCAGAATTTTATTGAGTATTTTTGCATCAATATTCATGAGGGAAATTGGTTTGAAGATCTCTTTCTTCGTAGGATTTTAATCTGTTTTAGGTATGAGCATAATTTTGGCTTCAAAGAATTATTTGGGTTTTATACCTTCTGTTTTTATTTTGAGGAATAGTTTGGAAAGTATTGGTATTAGGTCTTCTATGAAAGTCTGATAGAATTCTTTACTGAAACCATTTGATCCTGGGTTTTTTTTTTTTTTTTTGGTTTGGGAGGCTTTTGATGACTACTTCTATTTCCTTAGTGGTTATGGTTATGGGGCTGTTTAGATGGTCTGTCTGATCCTGATTTAACTACCTGGTTAAATTACCTGGTAACTGTCTAGAAATTTGTCTATTTCCTTTAGATTTTCCAGTGTTGTTGAGTATAGGCTTTTGTAATAAGATCTTATGATTTCTTGAATTTTCTCAGTTTCTGTTGTTACATCTCCCCTTTCATTTCTGATTTTGTCAATTTGGATACTCTTTCTGCACCTTCTAGTTAGTGTGGCTAAGGGTGTATCTATCTTGTTGATTTCCTCAAAGAACCAGCTACTTGTTTTGTTGATTTTTTTTCTAGAGCTCTTTTTGTTTCTACTTGGTTGATTTCAGCTCTAGTTTATTTCCTGCATCTATTCATCTTGGGTGTATCTGATTTTTTTTTTTTTTTTTTTTGTTCTAGAGCTCTCAGGTATGTAGTCAAGCTGCTAGTGTATACTCTCTCCAGTTTCTTTTTGGAGGCACTCAGAGCTATGACTTTTCCTCTTAGTATTACTTTCATTGCCTCCCATAAATTTTGGTATGTTGTGAATTTATTTTTGTTAAATTCTAAAAAATCCCTATTTTTTTCTGTTTCCTTTAACAAGTTTTTACTGAGTACAACATTATTCAGCTTCCATGTGTATATGGTGTTTTTATTGATTTTGTTGTTACTGAAGACCAGCCTTAGTCCATGGTGATCTGATAGGATGCACGGGAATAATTTGGATTTTTTGTATCTGTTGAGGCCTGTTGGAGGAGGTACCATGAGGTGTTGAGAAGATGGTATATTCACTTGTTTTAAGTAAAATAATCTATAGATATCTGTTAAATCCATTTGGTTAATAACTTCTGTTCGTTTAACTGTGTCTCTGTTCAGTTTCTGCTTCCACATCCATTAATGAGTGTTGGGTGTTGAATTCTCCCACTATTATTGTGTTTTGAGCTTTAGTAGAGTTTCTTTTATGAATGTGTGTGCTCTTGTATTTGGAGCATAGATGTTCAGGATTGAGAAAATTATCATGATAGATTTTTTTTTTTTTTTTTTTTTTTTTTTTTTTTTGATGAGTAAGATGTGTTTTTCCTAATCTTTTTTGTTAACTTTTGGTTGAAAGTTGATTTATTTCAATATTAGAATGGTTACTCCAGCTTGTTTCCTGGGCCCATTTTCTTGAAAGTTTTTTCCTTTCTTTTTTTTATGGAGCAAAATGCTGGATCCTGTTTACATATCTATTCTCTCAGTCTATGCCTTTTTATTGGGGTATTGAGTCCATTGATGTTAAGGGATATTAAGGAATAGTGATTATTAGTTCCTGTTATTTTTGTAATTACAGGTAAAATTATGTTTGTGTGTTTTTTTCTTTTTTTGGGTTTGTTGCAAGTATATTATTTTCTTGCTTTTTCTAGAGTGTAGTTTCCCTCTTTGTGTTAGATTTTTCCAGATATTTTTATATGTAGGCCTGGGTCTTTCAATAGATATTGTGTAAATTTGGTTTTGTCCTGGAATATCTTGGTTTCAGCATCTATGGTATTTGAGAGTATTGCCCAATATTGTAACCTGGGCTTGCATTTTTGTTCTCTGTATGATATCTGTCCATACAGCTTTCATAATCTCTGTTGAGAAGTCTGGTGTAATTCTGATCAGTTTGCCTTTATATGTTCCTTGTATTTTTTCCCTTACTGCTTTTAGAATTCTTTCTTATTTTTGAATATTTGCTGTTTTGATTATTATGTGTCAGGAAGAATTTCCTTTTTGGTTGAATGTATTTGGAGTTCTGTAGGCTTCCTCTATATTCATGGTCATCTATTTCTTTAGGGTAGGAATTTTTTAATGATTTTGTTGAAGATATTTACTGGGCCTTTTAGTTGGTAGTCTTTGCTTTTTTCTATACCTATTAGTCTTACATTTGGTCTTCTCATTGTGTCCTAGATATCCTGGATTTTTTTTAACATTACACAATTTTTTATTATTAAATGAGAAAATCCCATTTGTTACATCGTCACATTGCTAGTCAAGAGAAATGCTGCAGTGATGAAGAAAGTCAATGTTGGATCAACCAAAATCCTCATTTTTACAACATTCATTTACAGAGAAATCATGCTCAACACAGTGCAACACAACATTCTTGGTTTTCTTCATATTGATGTCCCCCCAAAAATTATCTTCTAATGGGGTAGGTTCACTACATAAATTATAGTTCTTCATTTTTGCAAATCACCCCAAACTGCATGAGAGATGAGTCACATGATTTTGTCTCTGGCTGTGAGGAAACCTGTCACATATCATCGTCATCTGATGTGTCACTGCTGCTCGTCTCTGTGTCGTCATTCTCAGGTGTGGGTTTGAAAGTGATGTTTTTTCCAGGGTCCGAACTTGAAGTCACAGATCAGGCCATTTTAACCATTTTTTTTCTCAGACCATTCTTCTGTAACTGTTCACTAATAACTTGGAATTCTCTCATTTCATCCTCAGTTAAGGGAGCACATGTTTCATCATTTTCGCTGTCTTCTTGCCAGCCCATCTCTTTTAATAATCTGTGTTCTGCCTCAAGTGAACTGGAAAGAACATCAGTTTGTGGAAAAGTTGAAGAACAAATGCTCTGTTGGGAAATTACAGAGGCATTGCCCTTCTCCTGTGGAATTTCATTTTTATCAAAGTTTCTGTTTATATCTCTTTCTTGGTGAGTACTGTTGCTGTTATGCAAATTAAATGAGTTGCCATCCTTCTCTGAGCCAGCATGGCTTTCATCTTTATGTTCCTCTTCTTCTCTGTCCCTTTTCAATGCTTTCAGAAATTCACTCTTTTTATCACTGTGCATTTGTGTTAGTTTAGTTAAAGGAGGCTTCTGATTAAGTTTGTCAACAGGTGAAGAAGAATTTGAATGATTACACTCTTTCACTGAATTTGTTGATGGACTAATATTCTTTGCCATTGACTTAAAAGTATTAAAGTTGCCAGCACAATATGTAGACTCATGAGGAAAAGAAGTCCCAACTTTTTTTTCCTTAGTTTGGCTTTTCCATTGTGTAGGTTTTGTAGGTGGAACCGCAGGTATGGGGACTAAGCCTTTATAAACACTCGGACCAGTTCCATTCTTAACTGGCTGTGACTGGAGGTTTCCTGCTACTGGGAAGACAGCTGTAAGTCTTTTGTATTACCTTTCTTAATGACCAGCATTCTTGGAGTTCTAGATGTAGGATTCGGGGGATATTCCCATACACCCGCAGCTAAAGATTTATTCTGATTTGGTTCTCTCTCATATTCAGGATTTAAAGATGGAAAATCCTCAGCCTCAAACTGTCCGCATTCTCTTTTGTCTTCTTTCCTCCCAGTTTCATTGTCAGGGATGCTATTTTCATGTAGTCCTTGGCTTTTTCCAGAATGGCAAATACTGCTACAAGAACAGGAATTTCCACCATGGTATCCCCCTTGATGATTTATGTTTTCTGTACCATTTCTGCCATGCATACACCATCCATTTTTTTCTTTCCTCCCAAAATTACCTCCATTAGGATGTCCAATACCAGAATCAAAGCCATCTGAAAAATTGTGTCGTTGACGACTCACATCATAACGATTTTCTGTCCATGAAAAACTGTCAGAATGCTTCTCAAAATTCAGTGATGAAAATTCCAAGAGGACTGCACAGGAAGGTGTTGATTTTTTCTCTATAAGCTTTATGTTTTCCAGGCTGTTTTTTTTTATTTTGTATCCTCTGAAATATCCAAGTTCTTTGAAGATACTTAACCTATGACTATTTGACATAGAATTATTTGAAGTCAGCTACCCATATTTATTTTGAAGTTTTCATATGGCTAGATCCAGAATTAGCCAAGTTCCTTGGATTCAAGAGCAAGGTCTTCTTTACTATTCCATGTATTTGCCACTGTTGTACTTATCCACTCCAGATGAAATGTCCAACTTATGTGCCAAAAAGCAAAAAGAAAAAGAATTTCACATCTGAAGATCACTTCTAACCATCAGCGCACATAGACAGACAAATAGCTATCTCAACACTACCATGCTCCTGTGCAACTGGAACATCTTACATTCCCAAGTAAATGAAAGAGAAAAAGAAAAAAAACTTCGTATTCATTCAATGTCTTCATTTAGAAAAGCTGTCCCATTGAATTATGAAAAGAGCTGAAATCAAAAATTACTACTTTTAATAAAGGTTAAAAGAACTGCCACAAAACTTCAGCAATATTCAAACAGTAATCAGAAACTGCTGAAACTACTCAGTATGCAAATCAAACATATCTTACAGTTCTGGCTGAAGAACCCCAACAGGAGAGGGGGAAGAGACAAAAATAGCAGGAGATGAAATACTTTAACCACGTATATAATCCGTTTGAACCAATACTGAAGAGATGGCTGCGTCTTTTAGCTGGTTGCTCACTACTATCAATTCACTTCAGAAATAATTCTTGTCAATTTTAATAAACTTCTGGGGCAAAATTACCCTAAACAAAAACAAAACTGTAATTCCAAAATGGCCCACTTGAAATATCCAGGACTTTTTAAACAAAACCGAGATGATGATCTTCATATCTGCCAAATTCAGTCACCTTCTGCCCCACCAGACGCGCCCCTGGCCTTGGGGTGCCACTGTGCTTCATCCTGGGAGGAGGTTTTCTGTAATTTGAATAATCCCCTTTTGCATCCGGGGATGTTTTGGATTAGGAATTTTTTGATTGTTGCATTTTTTCTGACTGATGTGTCAATGTTTTCTATGTTATCTTCTGCCCCTGAGATTGTCTCTTCCATCTCTTGTATTCTGTTGGTTATGCTTGCATTTGTGAATCCTTATTTCTTTCCTATGTTTTCTATCTCCAGGGTTGTCTCCTTTTGTGATTTCATTATTGTTTCTATTTCCGTTTTCAATTTCTTCACCTGTTTGGTTGTGTTTTCCTGTAGTTCTTTAAGGGCCTCTTGTTGTTTATGTGTGTTTTCCTGTAATTCCTTAAGGGAGTTATTCATGTGCTTCTCTAGGACCTCTCTCACCATCATGAAGCATGATTTTAAGTCCAAATCTTGTTTTTCTGGTGTGTTGGGATATCCACTACTTTCTGTGGTGGGAGAACTGGGTTCTGATATTTCCAGGTTGTTTTGGTTTTTATTGCTTAGGTTCTTGCACTTGCTTTTTGCCATCTTATTATCTGTGATACCAGGTGATCTTGTTGTCTCTAACTCGAGCTTGTTTTCCTGTGGGTTTGTGGGCCCATGGGCCCAAGAGGGAGATTGTTTCTGGGCATTTGACTCCCTGTGGGTGTGCTATGGGTTCTGATGGTGGTGTCCCAGCTCTGTTTTGGGGTTGGAACAGTCTGTTCCCATGTATCACCCTACTACCTGTGCCCCAAGAGTTCCCTGTGGTATCTTTGTGGATTGTTAGTAGGGAGGAAATGGAGTCACACCCGTAGACTCAAGATGGAGAGCCTCGTGAGGCTCTTGTGGGTGCTCAACAATCTGTGGGCAAGCTGTGAGGCCTGACGGCAGTGGTCCAGCTCTGTCACTGGCTTAGTCAGGAATTCATGCTTGCTTGCTTTTGTATTATTTATCTTTGCTGATGTCTGGATGTAACAGTTCATCATCCTGTATTTTCATTATTTAAATCTTGTGTTTGCTCTCATCTATGGGGAATATTAATATAGAACTTATTTATTTTTTTTTATTTTCAACATTTCCACCTGTTTTATTTTCCCAAATCTCAAATTAAATTGCTGATATTCTCATCTGTGTTCTTGCCTTTATTCAAGTCCTAAACTGATTTCTGTACTTTATTTCATTGCTTGTTTGTATTATTTTTTGAAGTCACTGAAAGTTTTTACAAATAAACTTTTATATTCTTCATTTAGCATTTTACCCATTTCTGTATCTTTGAATTTAGTTCTTTATGGCTTATGACCTTTTGGAGGAGGTGTGTTCTTTGCATTTTCATGTGTCTTGTATTTTTCTGTTGCCACTTGCTAATATATTGATTTCTCCCTCTCTCTTCTGGTTTTATCTACATATTGCAATAATCAATATACTCTTGAGGTTTAACACCAACTGAGAACATAAAAACAAACTATCATAAGCACAGGAATACTAAATAAGATAAAGAAATGCATTTAAATTTGATTAAAGCCAGCTAGAAACTCCAAAGGCCATAGAACAGAAAATGGCAAAAAAAATATTGTAGGGTGAGATTTATAGTATCAGATACAGGTTTTTCCCCTGTGGAGTAGGTCTTAAATTTAAACAGAAGGCAGTTCCTTACCCTTATTATTCATGCCATTGTTGCACCTTTGGGCATATCTCATCATGGCAGTTATCATTTTAGCTTAGAAGATTCACAGCTGGGAAGACTATTTATTGCTTTTCTCCTCCAGCAACCTGTTGCCTGGACAAGACCTGCACAAGATCAAACTAGTCAACATTCCAGCATAGTGGGGGTTGGCGGGAGGTTTACAAGGCACAACCCTTAACTGAGATGCCTCTGAGGGCAGAAGGAGAGTCAGTTTTCTTCAGTTTTTCCCCAGTGGTGGGTTGATCATGTTCCAGTGCATGGCCCCACACTCTTGACATATGGACAACACTAATTAGACTTACTGTTACAAAAAATAACACATGAAAGTAGGGGCCATGTGGGGAAATCTGGGGAATGAATATGATAAATCAATTGCATACATATAAAATTCTCAAAGTAATAATAAAATTATATTAAAATACTGTAGCATGTTCTCTGAAGTTAATCTCACCTACTGTATATGTAAAAGTAGTAAGTGAATTAAGTGCATGAGAAGGACTAGGGGACAGGAAAGAACCAATGTTAAATTTAAAAACAAGAAAACACTGTGCTTTGAAGAACGTTTTAAGGGAGAAGAAGTAGCAATAAATAAACAAATTGCCCAACAATGAAAAAATGTATGTGATTAAAAAATAGAAGTAGAATAAAACTACAAACCAAACCCTTACTAAAAGTAATTTAGCATCATAATGCTATTTAAAATAGATAAAACAGTTAGGGAAACTCAAGCAGACAAAATACAAATATTAAAATGGCTTTTGTAGATCCCTGTAAAGTTGCTGTCTACCAGGCCAAAGAAGGAGCAGGTGGATCATTTGAATTTGTGACTTGTCTTTCTTATGATGTAGGACAACTCTTGTCTGATCTTAGTTATTTAACAGAACTGCTACCTTGAAAATCTCCTCTTCCTTGCAGCCTTTACTGAGGATGCTTGCTTATATAGTCCATGGGCCTGCTCTTGAGACTCCTTAGTTCACATCCCTGGGATTTTAAATGCTTCAACTCAGGGATACCTTCCACGTGTTAAGTGTGTGGGGAGTGTGGAAGCAGAAATAGCCCTAAGATCTTTAATTGTGCTATCAAAGTCCACAAAGCATTAGAACCCTCACTGAAGGGATCTAGGAGTCAACTGGCACTTGAGAGTTGTAAGTTCTTCACACACTGAACAGCACAGCAGAGTTAGGTTGTAAGCAACATTTTATGATTTTCAACAAAGGGCTAACTTTCTGCTGAGTCTTTTAGTATTTTTTGATGCTTGTAAGTGTAATCACGACTTTACTTTTATTTGGGGATGCTTCTGTTTTTAATGTATGGTAAGCCAATTGTTTTATTTCCTATGAATTTTGCATCCTATTTCTCCTGAGAATTTATTGTTCAAACTTCCCGAATAAATGACAGCATGGAGGCCTCTAGCTTTGGTGCTTATAAGATTATTTCATTTAGAGATAATGTTAGAGTTTTCTTTCCAAATCACATTGTTCCTTTATTTCTTTATTTTGTTGTACCTGTGATTTCCCCAGACTGTTGTAAATGAAAGAACCCAAACCAGGCTTCTTCTTATTCATAATGGAGGACAGTCTTTCAGTCTTTAATATTCTGTAGCAGCCCAAGGCGCTCTTTTTAGATACATCTATTAAGATTGGGGTCCAGATTCTTGCATTCATTGTAGCAAAGGAACGAATTTAAGAACTAAATCAGTTTGAAGCTGAGTTGGAGCTTATTAAAAAGATAATTTAACATTCTTTTAGTCATGGTGAGTAATATGGGGAGTGATTAGAACAAGGAGAGTGAAAATTAAGCATAATTGTTAAGCTTATCCATCTTTACAGTATGTATGCTTTATGTATATGTATAATTTTAGTGATTCCTGAAGTTAGATCTTAAGAAGGTACTAAGGAACTTGTAAAAAATGTTTTCAGTATAAGAGAGTTGATAGTGTTTTCTCTGGAGTACTTTGGCTGGGATTACAATTGAGAATGGCATCCTAGGCCTCAGGGTTGCATAGAAAGTTGAGGATTTTTGAGGATTTTTATACAAACACACACACACACACACACACACACACACACACACACACTCACTCACTTTAATTATCTTTAATATTTTTTATAGTCTAATCATTATCTTCCTCCCAGTCTACCCCATTCATCCTCCCCCACATCCACAAGAGGATGTCCACCCTCCTTCACACACCACTAGACCTCCTCACTCCCTGGAGCCTCAAGTATCTAGGTATATCTTCTCTCACTGAGGCCAGACCAGGCAGTTCTCTGCTGTATATGTGGCAAGAGCCTCATATAAGCTGGTGTATGCTTCCTGGTTGGTGGATCAATGTCTTAGAAAGTTAGTTGAGACTGCTGATCTTCCTATGGGTTCACTCTTATCCTCAAAAGTTGCAGATTTTTAGAAATTATTATTTATATGTTTGTTTATATCCCAAACTGCCCCCTTTCTGGTATTCCTTCACAGAGTCTTTCTTCCCATCTCCCATTCCCTTCTCCTCTGACAGGGTAGGGTCCCACTGGGTATCCCCTCACCTTGGCACATCAAGTCTGCCAGAGAAGGCACATCCTCTCTCATTGAAGCCAGACAGGTCAGCCATGATGGCGAATGGATACCACAGTTAGACTACAGCTTTAGGGATGGCCTCCAGTCCAGTTGTTTGAGTCCCACATGGAAACGGAGTTGCACATCTGTTACTTGTATCCTGTGGTCTCTTTCAAGCCTGTGTGTGCTCTTTGATTGATGGCTCGTCTCTGGGAGCTCATAGAGGTCCAGGTTAGCTGACTCTCTTGCCCCTTTTATGGGATTCCCATTCACTTCATGGTCTTTAATTCTTCCCTTAACTCTGCTTATAAACATCCCCAACCTTCATTCAATGCTTGACTGTGGTTATCTACATCAGTTCCAAAAAGCTGTTGGATATAGCCTCTTAGAAGACAGTTTTTCTAGGATCCTGTATGGAAACATAACAGTATTATTAACAATGTAAGGTATCAGTGCTTACCCATGGGGTGAGTTTCAAGTTGTGCTGGTTATTGCTTGGCTATTCCTTCCACCTCTGCTCCAATTTTGTCCTGGCATTTCTTTTAGACAGGACAAATTTTGGGTTGAAAGCTTTGTGGTGGATTGGTGTCCTATCCTTCCACTGGGGTGGGAGTCCTGCTTGGCTACAGGAGGTGCCATCTTCAGGTTCCATGTCCTCACTGTTAGGCATCTCAGCTAAGATCACCTACATTGACTCCTGTGAGCCTCCCCCTCCCAGGTCTCAGTGACATCTTAGAGATTCTCCATACCTCCACCCTGGCAGCTATAGTTTCCATTTATTTTCCTGCCTCTCTGGGCCTCTCTCCTCTCTTTCCTACAGCTGATACTGGCTCCACTTCCACTTTCCCCTTTTCTTTCTTCTCCCACACAGTTCACTCCCTTACTCTACTTCGTATGACTGTTTTGTTCCCCCTTCTGAGTTTCATTCAAGCAAGCTCTCTTTGGCCTTCCATTCTATTTCGTTTGTTAGGGTCTGTAGGCTGTACTGTGGGCATCCTGTACGTTCCGGCAAATATATACTTAGTAATGATCACGTGCCACACCATTTATCTCCTTTGTAGTCTGGGTTACTTCACTTAGGTGGATATTTTCTTTCAACTTCCATCCATTTGCCTGCAAAATTAATGCCATCCTTATTTTTAATAGCTGAATTTTATTCCATTGTGTGAATGAACCACATTTTCTGTAAACATTCTTTGGTTGAGGGGCATCTTGGTTGTTTCTAGTTTCTGGCTATTGAAAATAGAGCTCTTAGGAACATGGCAAATCCTTGTGGTGAATGTTCAGATACTTTTACTATATTTGAAGTTAATTTTATATGTGTTATTTTCAGAAATTTTTAGAGTTATATATGAGAAATGTGTCCATTACCTGATGAACACGTGTGCGTAGGGCTAACGCATGGTTCATTGATATTTTAGCATTATTATTTAGAGCTTTTAATATAGGAATATTGTTTGATGTAAGCCACCATCCTACCATTAATTTTAATTGTGCTTGGAATTTTTGATGATCAGCTGTTGAGAGACTTCAAGCAGATAGAAATGACAGAAAATAATATTTCCTTAAGTTTTTCTTGTTTTTTTTCATCATGCCTCAATTTTCCTCTGGGAAACATCAATCCCTTAAATTTCATATTATTTACTGTGAAAGATGCATTTCTATAGTTTATTAACTGCTGAATGTAGCATATCAATTCAAAGCTCAAAAGTTTCTTCCTATCTTATGTGACTAGAATATTAGAATATTTGAACATGGAAATTAAAGGATCACATATTTTGGAATGTGGAAGAAATGACACCATTACTCATGGCACCAAACCATATAAACAATAAAGCATACAGGAGTATGTCACATATGCCTGACCCTAAGATTAGCACCCAAAATAGCAGAACCATTTACCATGAGGTATCTGATAACCATGATATGAGTAAATCAACTCTTAAGGGAGAATTAGGATGAGTTTAGTTTTAGGGGCATTCAAACACCTTGGAAGATGGAAAATATGTTACCCAAATTGTTAGGCATATACACCACATCCTTTTTTAATTATGACACAGGTTTCCTTTGTGCTATTAGGCCACCATGCCTAGTGCAGCAGCTTTACTCATTGTCTTAATTTCTGAGCTTAGAAGTAAGAGGCCTTAGTCTATAAAGTAGACAGTGCTAGTTATACATTGACAACGTGGCAGAAGAGGAAATAAGGAATCAAGTAATGCTATAAAATAAAGTGAAAGCAGTGTGAGGCTGTAATTAGTATGCATATTAGAAATTTCTAAAAGATAAGCAGTAAAGGAAGAAAGATGCATAAAGTTACAATTACGAATATTTCATATGTGACATTCATTTTTGCAATTAAGAACATAACTTATCATGATTTAACTTTGGTACGTGGTGCGATATCTGTCTAGAAAATAATTTTATCTAGATTTTCTAGTTTTATTTAGTTTAGTTTTTGTAGTAGAATCTGATGATTTTTGAATTTCCTCAGTTTATGTTGTTATGCCTCTTTTTCTTTCTAATTTTATTAATTTGGACACCATCTCATTGTCCTCTAAGTTAGTTTGGCTAAGGGCTTATCTATCTTGTTCATTTGTTTCCAAAAAAAAAAAAAAAAAAAAAAGTTCTTGGCTTGCTGATTCTTTATATTTTTTACTTTGTTTCTAATTGGTTGATTTTAGCTTTGAGTTTGATTAATACCTGCTGTCTACTTCTCTTGGGTGTGTTTGATTTTTTTGTTCTAGAGCTTTCAGGTGTGCTGTTAAGTTGCTAGTGTTGGATATCTCCAATTTCTTTATGAAGGCACTTAGTAATTTGCATTTCCTTTTCTCTTAATACTGCTTTCATTGTGTCCCTTAAGTTGGGGTTTGAGGTCTGCCTTGTCATTATTTTCATTGAATTCTATAGAGTCTTGGATTTCTTTCTTTCTTTCTTCCCTAACCAAGTTATGATTGAACAGAAAGTTGTTCAGTTTCCATGCATATATTGGATTTCTGTCACTTGGTCTTAATGAAGTCCATCCTTAGTCCTTGGTGATCTGATAGAATGCATGGAATTATTTCAGTCTTCTTGTATCTGATGAAGCTTGTCTTGTGTCTGATTTTATGGTCAGTTTTGGAGAAGTTTCCATGAGGTGCTGAGAAGAAGTCCTATTCTCTTGTTTGGGGGTGAAATGTTCTGTTACATCCATTTGTTTTGTAACTTCTGTTAGTTTTCCTGTGTCTCCGTGTCTCTGTTTAGTTTATGTTTCAGTGACATGCCCATTGCTGAAAGTGGGGTGTTGAAATCCCCCACTATAAAGTGTGAGGTTCAATGTTTATTTTGGGCTTTAGTGAAGTTTCTCTTACAAGTGTGGTTCTTGCATTTGGGGCAGAAATGCTCAGCATTGAGAGTTCATCTTGAAAGATTTTTCCTTTGATGAATATGAAGTGTTCTTCCCCATGGAAGTCTATTTTATTGGATATTAATATGGCTACTCCAGCTTAGTTCTTTAAACCATTTGCTTGGAAAACTTTTTTCTAGCCTTTTACTCTCAGGTAGTGTCTGTCTTTGTCATTGACATATGTTTCTTATATACAGCAAATTATAGATACTGTTTACATATCCAAATTGTTAGTGTATGTCTTTTTATTGGGGAATTAAATCCACTGATGTTGAGAGACATTGAAGACAGATGATTGTTAGTTCTTGTTATTTTTGTTGCTTGAGGTGGTATCATGTGCATGAGTGACTCTCTTCTTTTAGGTTTGTTGTGAAATGTTTAATTTTTGTGTTTTCTTGGATGCAATTAGCCCAGATTGTTTTTAAGTTTTCATTTCAGTAACTTCTGTAGGGATGAATTAGTAGAAAGATATTGTTTAAAGTTATTTTTCATGGAATATCTTGGTTTTATCTTCTATGGTGATTAAGAATTTTTCTAGAGACAACAAACCGGACACTATTGTGGATGCCAAGAAGTGCATGCTGACAGAAGCCTGATATAGCTGTCTCCTGAGGGACTCTGCCAGATCATGACAAATACAGAGGCTTGCAGCCAACCATTGAACTGAGAATGGGATACCCAATGAAGGAGTTAGAGAAAGGACTGAAGAAGCTAAGGGGTTAGCAACCCATAACAACAACAACAATATCAACAAATCAGACACCCAGAGTTCCCAGGGACTAAACCACCAGCCAAAGAGTTCATGAGAGAAATTGGTTTGAAGTTCTCTTTCTTTTTAGTGTCTTTGTGTGGTTTAGGTATGAGCATAATTGTGGCTTCAGAGAACAAGTTGAATAGTGTTCCTTCTGTTTCCATTTTGTGGAATACTTTGGAGAGTATAGGTATTGGATATTCTATAAAAGTCTGATAGAATTCTCCATTAAACCCATCTGGTCCTGGGCTTTTTTTGATTGGAGGCTTTTGATGACTGCTTCTATTTCTTTAGGTGTCATGGGATTGTTTAGCTGGTTTATTTGATCTTCATTTAACTTTGGTATCTGGTATCTGTCTAGAAATTCATCCATTTCCTCCAGATTTTCCAGTGTTGTTGTTTATAGGTTTTTTTTTTTTGTAGTAGGATCTGATGATTTCTTAAAATTCCCCAGTTTCTGTATTTATATCCCTTCTTTCATTTCTGATTTTGTTAATTTGGATATTCTCTCTTTGCCCTCTAGTTTGGCTAAGGGTTTATCGAACTTGTTGATTTTTTCAAATAACCAGCTTTTGGTTTTGTTGATTCTTTGTATAGTTCTGCTTGTCTTTATTTGGTTGGTTTCTACTCTGAGTTTGATTATTTTCTGCCATCTACTCCTCTTGGGTGTATCTGCCTCTTTGTTTTAGGGCTTTCATCTGTGTTGTCAAGTTGCTGGTGTATGTTCTCTCCAGCTTCATTTTGGAGGCACTCAGAGCTATGAGTTTACTGCTTTCTTTGCATCTCCTAAGTTTGGGTATGTAGTGGTGTCATTTTTATTAAATTCTAAATAATCCTTGATTTCCTTCTTCATTACTTCCCTGACCATGTTATCATTTAGCAGAGCATTGTTCAGCTTCCATGTGTATGTGGGCTTTTTGTTGTTTTTGTTGTTATTAAAGACAAGCCTTAGTTTATGGTGATCTGATAGTTTGCATGGGAGTATTTCGATCTTCTTGTATCTGTTGAAGCCTTTTTTTGTGACCAGTTGTATGGTCAATTTTGAGAAGGTACTGTGAGGTGCTGAGTAGAAAGTCTATTCTTCTGTTTTTGTATGAAATGTCCTGTAGATATCTGTTAATTCCAGTTGGTTCATAACCTCCGATAGTTTTGCTGTGTCTCTGTTCAGTTACTGTCTCCATGATTTGTGAATTGATGAGATTGGGGTGTTGAAGTCTCTCACTATTGTTGTGTGTGGTGTAATATATGCTTTGAACTTTAGTAGAATTTCTTTTATAAATATGGTTGCCCTTGTATTTGGAGCATAGATGTTCAAGATTGATAGTTCATCTTGATATACTTTTCCTGTGATTAGTAAAAAGTGTCATTTTTTATCTCTTTTGATACTTTTGGTTGAAAATCTGTTTTATTTGATATTAGAATAGCTACTCCAGCTTGTTTCCTGGGTCCATTTGCTTGGAAGTTTTTTTCCCTACCTTTTTACTGTGAGGTAGTGTCTGTCTTTGTCTCTGAGATGAGTTTCCTGTATGCAGCAAAATGCTGGATCCTGTTTATGTATCCAGTCTGATAGTCTATGTCTTTTTACTGGAGAATTGAGTCCATTGATGTTAAGAGAAATTATGGAATAGTGATTTTTAGTTCTTGTTATTTTTTGTTGTTAGAGGTAGACTTATGTTTTTGTGCTTTTCTTCTTTTGGTTTCCTTGCCTGATTACTTTTTGCTTTTCCTTGGGTGTAGTCTCTTTCCTTGTGTTGTATTTTTCCATTTATCATTCTTTGTAGGACTGAATTTGTGAACAGATATTGTGTAAATTTGGTTTTTTCCTGGAATATCTTTATTTCTTTATCTTTTTTAATTGAGAGTTTTCCTGGATGTACTAGCGTGGACTGGTATTTGTGTTCTCTTAGGGTCTGCATGACATCTTCCGAGGATCTTCTAGTTTTTATAATCTATGTTCAGAAATCTAGTGTGATTCTAATAGGTTGCCCTTTTACATTGTTTGACCTTTATCCCTTACAGCTTTTAATATTCTTTCTTTGTTTTGTGCATTTGATGTTTTGGCTATCATGTGATATGAGGAATTTCTTTTCTGGTTCAATCAATTTGGAGTTCTGTAGGCTTCTTGTATTTTTATGGGCACCTGCTTCTTTAGGGAAGTTTTCTTCTATTAATTTTGTTGAAGATATTTCCTGGCCCTTTACATTGGGAATCTTTGCTCTTTTCTATAACTATTATTATCAATTATATGGGTTTTTTTTGTGTTTCCTCTTTATGGACATCTGCCTGTTTGCCTGTGTTTTTCTGTGTCGCTTTAAGGGAGTTATTTATGAATTCTTAAAGTCTCTGTCATCATCATCAGATGAGATGGAATTTTAAAACAGAATATTGCTTTTCCACTGTTTTTGGTTATCCACAGCTTTTTGTGATGGGAGAACTTGGTTTTAATGAGGTCAAGTCACCTTGGTTTCTGTTGGTTAGGTTTTTTTTTTTTTTTTTTTTTTTTTTTTTTCACTTGCCTCTCACCATCTGGTTAAGCATGATGTTTGCTGCTCTTCACCCTTTTATAAATCTGTATTTCAGCACTACTGGGAGACCAGTTCTTTCCAATCCTGATTTGGTACATAGATCTGTGGCATAGGGTCATCTCTGGGCATAGTGAGAAACCAGAATGATTCTGTCCCTGATTACTCCTAGGTTCCTATGTTCTTAGGTCTCTGGGTGAGTTTCTCTTGGACCAGGAATTTGAACAGAAATGGGGTCTCACCTCTGTCCTGAGGTGTGTCAGCATTTCTGGGAGACGAGCCCTCGCCCAGTGGGATCTGCATACAGAGAGCTGTGTCACAGGGTCAGCTCTAGGAGCAGAGAGAAACTGGAAGGTTTCTGTCACAGACTGCTCCTCAGTTCTGTGTCCTGAGTTCTCCATTTGGGTCCCTCAGAGCAGAAATGGTGATCTTACCTGTGCTCTCAGGTGTGTCAGAACTTATGGGAGATCATCTTTTTCTCCCTGCAGGATCTGGGTACAGAGAGCTGTGGCACAAGTCCAGCTCTGGATGCAGACCTACACTTTTAATTTCTTTGTCAGATGTGTCAATATATTCCATGGTATCTTCTATGCCTAAGATTTGCTCTTCTGTCTCTTATGTTAGGTTGGTAATGCTTGCATCTTGTAGCTGTGATCTCTTTCATACATTGTCCATCTCCAGGGTTGCATCCATTTGTGGTTTCTTTATTGTTTCTATTTGCCTTTTTAAGTCTTGGACCAGTTTGTTCAATTCCTTCACTTTCTTCATTGTATTTTTCTATCTTTCTTTAAGGGATTCATTTCTTTCCTCTTTAAGAGACTCTACCTGTTTGCCTGTGTTTTCCTGCATTTCTTTGAGGAAGTTATTTTTATCTTCCTTTAAAGGCCTCTATCATGTTTATGAAATGGGAGTTTAGGTAAGAATCTTGCTTTCAGGTATGTTCAGTTATCCAGGGCTTGTTGTGATGGAAGAAGTAGGTTTTAATGTGGCCCAGTTGCATTGTGGTCTGTCACTTATGTTCTTTTTTTGCCTCTTGCCATCTGGTTATCTCTGGTATTAACTTGCCTGGGAGTGTCTGACTGGAGCTGGCCTCCTTGGTGGTCCTTTTTCTTGTTGGAAGAAAACTTCAAAGTCTTTTCATAGGTCACAATGTAACTAATCTATTCCCCCCAGTGATCTTGAGGCTGTTAGACTCAGAAGGGATATTATACCTGTGAGTTAATTCTTCAGTATGGATTGTGTAGGCCTCTTACTACACTGTCATCTGCCAGCAAATATCAATTCATTTTATCCTTGAGAGGAAGGCATTTCAGTGAAAGTGAGTTATTGACCTTTTCTATAAAATATGCATGTTTTTGTACTAAATTAAGAAAAGCAGTAGCTTGGTTTTGATTTCTGTGATGTTATAGAGACAACAGACTAGCACAACTCTTTGAATTGTGGGTCTCTTGCACATGTGGAATATTAAATGTTTGTCTTTTGTGCTGTCATTAGTCATAGGGTATATTAGAATATGTTTATTGCATATTTGTTTAGAGAGGGAACTTATTTTCTCATTTGTTAAAAAAAATCCCTCATACAAAAAAAAAAAAAAAAGAAAAAAAAAAAAAAGAAAACAAAATGTTATCTCCCATAGTAAGAATTACCTGAGGTAGCACTACAGTGGAAGTGCCACACTATTTTTCATAGTGACTGTACCAGTTTGTAGTCCTGTTAGCAATGAGTAAGTGTTCTCCTTTTCCTGCATCCTTGTCAGCATATGATATTATTGTTTTATTGATGTTGTCCATTCTAACTTCAGTAATATGAAATCCTATATTAGTTTTAATTTGCACTTTTCTGGTGGCTAAGTATGGTGAATATTTCTTTAAGCATTTCTCAGCTACTTGTGTTGTGTATTTTGAGAACTTGGCCTAGATATTTACTTATTTTTAAAATTATTTTCTTCTTTTAATCTTCAGGTGTTTTATGTTCTTTATGTACTATATACTATAGGTATTAATTCTCTATCAGATATATAGCTGGTAAAGGTCTTTCCCCATTCTGTAGCCTGTTTCTTTCCTTAGTGATCCCATCCTTTGACATAGAGCTTTTTGAGCTTCATGAGTACACATTTATTAATTACTGCTCTTACTGCTGTGCTAATTGTGTCATGTCACTAGAGTCCCATATGCATGAGGTAAAAGCTGTTCTTTACTTTCTCTTCTTTCACATGAATACAGTCATGGTATCTTTTATCTTTTAAGTTTTGGTCCTTGATCTCTTTGCAGTTAATGTTTTTTTGTTTTTTGTTTTGGGGGGGGGGTGATAAATGTGGATCTAATTCCATCCTCTACTTGAAATCATCTACTTTGACAGGTACCATTTATTAAAGATAATGTATTTTGTTCAGTGTTTATTTTTTACTTTTTTGCCAAAAATCAGCTGTCCATTGATGTTTGAACTTATTTTTGGGTCTTTAATTTGATTCTGTTGACCAAAGAGTCAGACTCTTATTTGCCTTGAAAATGTATTTTTTCCTAGGGCCAAGTCTGTTATTTGAATTACTCTTCTTTATTTAACTTTTTTGGACTGCAATCATTCTTTATCTATTGTTGAGTCTCTGGTGGAAAAATTTAAAAGTTAACTTAGAATTTTTCCTGTTCTTTCACACCTTTGTAGCATCCTTGTAATGTCTCAGGCAGATGGGCTGATGAAACAAGTGCAGAGCAAAGCTTGACCTTAGGAGGACATACCTGATCTTTCAGGGTAGTGAGTTCATTCATCGTGCGGCATCTCTCATTTTTCTTCTATAAATTTTTTTTTGATAAAGTCATTTAGTGATAAGGTTTCTGGTTTTGTCCTTGTTTCTTTCTGTTTTCATTTTGGAGTTATTCTTTACTAAGACAAAACAACTGTCTAAAAATTTCCCTTATCCAAAACCATTTCTTCTTAAAAATGTTTACCTCAAATATCTCTTATCTGTAATTTTCAAGATCCTTTAATAAATATTTGTGTGTATGTTTGTATACCATGTAAATGTTGCCTTTATTTCCTCAGATGAAGTGATGAGATGAGAGCCATATCCAAGTTGTGCAAATACATGACTGGGGTTGAGCCCAGAGTATTTCCTTTTCTGTGATAATATCCCTAGCCCTAGGCCTGGAAGCTTCTAGCCTTTGTACAATCTAATCTTCCTAGCTGACTGATGCAATCTGGCTTCTCTCGACTTCTGATCAAATTATTTTGTCAGACTCGTACTAACTTAGGCAACATGCTCTAAGTTTTGGTTTCTCCTTATTCTCTGGCTCATTCTGTCTTACCCATTTCTAGCTTGTTCTCTACATAACCTGTGTCTGTAAAACTGTCCTTGTAAAACTGCCATATACCCATACTACCCACCACACCCCACACCACTCTCTTCTCTCCTAGTACTCTTAAGTAGTTTATCTTCCTCTGCTATTCTCATGTGACTTGAATCTATCCTATCTTTGATTCATTCTGTCAAATCTTTCTCTGAGTTCTTATTTTGTCTTCCCCTAATTTAGACATCACTTTCTAATATGGCTACTTCCTTCTTTAAACTAACATTACCTTCAATATTAGGGATTAAAGGTATGTACTTTAATCTGTACAGTATGATCTGGCTTTTCTATATTCCAGCCAGATCATACTGTAATCCAGGACATGCTTGCATTCTGTCTGAAGCATCTGTTTGAATCTTCTTACCAGAGCAGCCATATTGTTAGATTAAAATTCCTCTACATCTTCCCCTGTAAATTGTATTGAAGCTGTTTTTATTTTAATGTTAATTCCACTTATTCAAGAAAGGCTGCCTAGCCATGTACTCATGAGATGACTTCATCTGGACCTTCCATTTTAATTAGAAAAATAAAGGAGAGCCAGTGACTAGGTCAGAGGTTAGAAGAGGAGAAGGATGGAGGAGAGGTCCCAACGTTGAATTCCAGAAAGATGAGCTAGATCCAGGTGGGCTTAATTGGGATTAAGCAACTGTGAACATTAAGGATTTTATAGGTCTAATATCTCATATAGAAAGGCAGTTTGTATCTTTGTCTATTTAATGTAGTCTTGTTGTGTGGAGGGTTTGTGGATTGAGAATTGAATAAATAAACCTGTATATAGTTTGTGTGGGATTTTAGGGTAGAGAAACACCCCGGGACGGAGGCGAAAGGGAAATTGAAGGAAATCTGCAAAGGGAAGGGAGTTGTGTGAACAGAGCGAGATCTGGGTGGCAGCTCTGACCAAGCAACAGAGGTACGTGTGGCTCCAGACTAGAATCAAGCCCGTGGGGTCGATAAAGAGATAAACCATTTTTGTTTTTCAATATTTACTGCAACATTCTTCCTTTCTGTTTAAGATAGAAGTTGTATATAGTTTAACTTTTAAAACAGAAACCATTATCAATCTCACAAACCTAACAGTCTAAATATCTTTATGAAGATCAATTGAGGCCATGATCTTGCAGTTCTGATTATCTGTCCTTCAGCAAATGTCCATTTCAGTATCAAATATCCATTTCAGTGTCATTTTCCAGTCTTCCAGTCCCATGAATGATCTGTCATTCTTTTAGCCAGTATGTTGAGTTATCCCCACGTAGGAGAGGTCAGCTTTATGCATTGTCTGCATTGCTGGCTTTATGCATCTCTTCCTTCCTTGAGTCCTTCCTTTTATGTGGAAGTTTCTCCTATTTTATGGTGGGGGGGGGGTTTGAGAGTCACCCCACAAATTATACAAACACTGATCAGAGAAAGGGATGATTTGTTGAATGCATATCCCAATACTGATCAGATCAGGTAATATAGCTCAAAATTATCTGAACTGCAACAACAGTCATTTCTTAGGGCAGGCTTATAAAGACAAAATGCCACAAAACCACAATGAGCTAATATGCAGGTGCAGGAAGTATTACCTAGTGATCAGCTCTGACTCAACATATTTCAACATAACAGTTCATATTGACTTTTAACTTAGTGGGTCCTACATAATAAAGCTTTGTGGAATGTTTTTAGATTAACAAACCTCATGCAGATCATACAAAGAATAACAGGGGATGTAGTCCCCATCCCTCTACTGTGGGGCCCTGTCTATTTACTGGAGGTGGTTTCTTTATGTTCTTTCTCTCTACTGTTGAGGATTTTGGCTAAGGTCACCCACAATGAGTCCTGGGTACCTTTCACATCTCAAGTCTCTGGGACTTTCTAGGGGTTCCTATAACCCCTATTCCCCTGTCCCAGTGACTGCATATTTTTATTTATTCTCCTGGCTTTCTGGGCTCTTCTTGTCCCCTATATAAACTTATTCCTCCATTTCCCCTCAGCCTCCCCATCTCCCACTCAGGTCCTTCCTTCCCTCTTCCTCCATGATTATTATGTTTCCCTTTCTATGTGAGATGAACTATCATCACTTGGGCCTTCCTTCTTGTTAAACCTCTTAGTGTCCGTGGGTTGTAGCATCGGTATTTTGTTCTTTTTGGCTATTATTCACTTGTTTTTTTTAAACAACTTTATTTTACAAAACAAAGATAAATGTACAGATTTTAAGCATTTTTTTGCATAAAATTATACAATACATTTTTGTCAGTACTTTTTTTCAGATTTTAAAATAAATTTTACATAAAACTATATGAATATATTTTTTAGTCAACACTTGATTTTTTTAAAGGTTTGATAGTATGAACAGAAAACTTAATAGTTACAATGAGCATAAAGTACATGTAAAACAAAATGTAACATGGAAATAGTCAAAGTTTTCTTGTTGTGTAAAGATTTTTTTTGTTTAGTTTTGTTTTGTTTTCTTTATTTCTTGGACTTCATACAGTCTGTGAGTTGTTTCTGGGGCAGTGCAAGCATCTGGGGTTAGCATCCCACTATCAGTGACTGCATATTATGTCTGTTCTTTTGTGACTGGGTTATCTCACTCAGAATGATATTCTCTAGATGCAGCCATTTTCTTAAGAATTTGGTCAAGTCATTGTTTCTGATGGCTGAGTAGTATTCCATTGTGTAAATGTACCACAATTTTTGTATCCATTCATCTTCTGAAGGACATCTGGGTTCTTTTCAGCTTCTGGCTATTATAAATAGAGCTGCTATGAACATTGTGGTGCATATATCTTTGTTGTGTACTAAGGTGTCTCTGGGGTATATGCCCAGAAGTGGAATAGCTGGGTCTTCAGGTAGTATTATGTCCAATTTTCTAAGGTATCGCCAGACTGATTTCCAGAGTGGTTGTATTAGTTTGCAACCCCACCAACAGTGGAGAAGTGTTCCTCTTTCTCCGCAACCTCGCCAGCATCTGTTGTAATCTGAGTTTTGGATTTTGGCCAATCTGACTGGTATGAGGTGGAATCTCAGGGTTGTTTTGATTTGCATTTCCCTGATGGCTAAGGATGTCGAGCACTTCCTCAAATATTTCTCAGCCATTCGATATTCCTCATCTGAGAACGTTTTGTTTAGCTCTGTACCCCATTTTTTTAATAGGGTTATTTGATTCTCTGGTGTCTAGCTTTTTGAGTTCTTTGTATACCTTAGATATTAGGCCTCTATCTGATGTGAAGTTGGTAAAGATCTTTTCCCATTCTGTTGGCTGACATCTTGTTTTCTTGAAAATGTCCTTAGCCTTACAGAAACTTTGTAATCTCATTAAGTCCCATTTGTTAATATTTGACCTTAGAGCTTGAGCTATTGGTGTTTTGTTCAGAAAATTTTCTCCTGTGCCTATATGTTCTAAAGTTTTCCCTACTTTCTCATCTAATAGTTTCAGTGTATCTGGTTTAATGTGGAGATCTTTAATCCACTTACTCTTGAGCTTTGTACAAGGTGATAGGAAAGGGTCTATTTTCATTCTTTTGCATGCTGAGTGCCAGTTGGACTAGCACCATTTGTTGAATAGGCTGTCCTTTTTCCATTGAATGTTTACTGCTCCTTTGTCAAAAATCAGGTGACCATATACATGAGGGCTCATTTCTGGATCTTCTATTCTATTCCATTGATCCACATACCTATTTCTGTACCAGTACCATGCAGTTTTCAGCACAATTGCCTTGTAATTTAGATTGAGGTCAGAGACAGTGATTCCCGCAGATGTTTTCTTGTTGTTAAGGATGGATTTCGCTATTCTAGGTCTTTTGTTGTTCCATATGAAATTGCACATTGATCTTTCCAATTCCATGAAGAACTGGGTTGGAATTTTGATGGGGATTGTGCTGAATCTGTAGATTGCTTTTGGTAGGATGGCCATTTTAAAAGGTTGATCTTTCCAATCCATGAGCATGGGAGATCTTTCCATTTTCTGAGGTCTTCCTCAATTTCCTTCTTTAGAGGTTTGAAGTTCTTGTCATACAGGTCCTTCACTTGCTTAGTTAGAGTCACACCAAGGTATTTCATAGTTTTTGTGACGATTGTGAAGGGTACCTTTTCCCTAATTTCTTTCTCCACACGTTTGTCCTTTGAGTATAGGAAGGCTACTGATTTGTTTGAGTTAATTTTGTATCCAGCCACTTTGCTGAACTTGTTTATCAGCTGTAGCAGTTCTCTGGTGGAATTTTTGGGGCCACTTAAGTACACTATCATGTCATCGGCAAAGAGTGATGTTTTTATCTCTTCCTTTCTGATTTGTATCCCCTTGATCTCCTTTTGCTGTCTAATTGCTCCAGCCAGGACTTCCAGTACTATGTTGAATAGGTAGGGGGAGAGTGGGCAGCCTTGTCGAGTCCCTGATTTTAGTGGGATTGCTTCAAGTTTTCCACCGTTAAGGTTGATGTTTGCTGTTGGTGTGCTGTATATTGCTTTTATTATGTTCAAGTATGGACCTTGGATTCCTGTTCTTTCCAGGACTTTTAACATGAAGGGGTGTTGGATTTTGTCAAATGCTTTCTCAGCATCTAGTGAGATGACCATGTGATTTTGTTCTTTGAGTTTGTTTATATGGTGGATTACATTGATGGATTTCTGTATATTAAACCATCCCTGCATCCCAGGGATGAAGCCTACTTGGTCATGATGAATGATTGTTTTCATGCGTTCTTGGATTCGGTTTGCAAGGATTTTGTTGAGTATTTTTGCATCAATGTTTATAAGTTAGATTGGTTTGAAGTTCTCTTTCCTTGTAGGGTCTTTGTGTGGTTTAAGTACGAGGGTTATTGTAGCCTCATAAAATGAGTTAGGTAGTATTCCATCTGATTCTATCTTTTGGAATAGTTTGGAGAGTATTGGTTTTATATCCCCAATAAATGTCTGATAAAATTCTGCACTGAACTCGTCAGGACCTGGGCTTTTTTTGGTTGGGAGACTTTTGATGACTTTTTCTATTTCTTTAGGTGTTATAGGGTTATTTAGATGGTTTACTTGGTCCTGGTTTAACTTTGGGATTTTGTATCTGTCTAGGAATTCATTCATTTCCTCCAGATTTTCCAATTTTGTGGAGTATAAGTTTTTGTAGTAGGATCTGATGATTTCTTGAATTTCCTCAGTTTCAGTTGTTATGTCGCTACTTTCCTTTCTGATTTTGTTAATTTGTATACTCTCTTTGCCCTCTAGTTAGTCTGGCTAGGGGTTTATCAATCTTGTTGATTTTCTCAAAGAACCAACTCTTGGTTTTGTTGATTTTTTCAATGGTTCTTTTTGTTTCTATTTGGTCTATTTATGCCCTAATTTTGATTATTTCTTGCCGTCTACTCTTCTTGGGTATATCTGCTTCCTTTTGTTCTAGGGCTTTTAGCTGTGCTGTCAGGTTGCTGATGTAAACTCTCTCCAGTTTCTCTTTAGAAGCACTTAGGGCTATGAATTTTCCTCTCAGTACTGCTTTCGTTGTATCCCATAGGTTTGGGTATGTTGTGTTTTTGTTTTCGTTGAATTCTAGAAAATTCCTAATTTCTTTCTTTATTACTTCTTTGACCCTGCTATCTTTTAACAGAGAGTTGTTTAGTTTCCATGTGTATGTGGGCTTTTTGTTGTCTTTGTTATTGTTAAAGACCAGCTGTAGACCATGGTGATCTGAGAGGATGCATGGGAGTATTTCAATATTCTTATATTGATGGAGGCTCGTTCTGTGTCCAATTATGTTGTTGATTTTCGAGAAGGTGCCATGGGGTGCTGAGAAGAAGGTGTATTCTTTTACTTTAGTATGATACGTTCTGTATATATCTATTAATTCTAGTTGGTTAAAAGTCTCTGCTAGTTTTGCAGTGTCCTTATTCAGTTTCTGTCCATTGGTGAGAGTGGGGTATTAAAGTCTCCCACTATTATTGTGTGGGGTGAATTATATTTTTTGAGCTTTAGTATGGTTCCTTTTATGAATGTGGGTGCTTTTTTATTTGGATCATATATGTTAAGGATTGAGAGTTCCTCCTGACAGATTTCCCTGGTAATGAGTAAAAAGTGTCCTTCCTTATCTTTTTTATAACTTTTGGTTGGAAATATACTTTATTCGATAGTAGAATAGCCACTCCAGCTTGCTTCTTGGGGCTGTTTGCTTGGAAGTTTTTTTACCACCCTTTTACTCTGAGATAGTGTCTGTCTCTGTCTCTGAGATGAGTTTCCTGTATGCAGCAAAAGGCTGGATTTTGTTTATGTATCCAGTCTGATAGCCTATGTCTCTTTATTGGGGAGTTGAGTCCATTTATGTTAATAGATATCAAGGAATAGTTCTTTCTGTTTCTTGGTATTATTGCTTTTGTGGGCTGATTTGTGTCTCTGTCTTTTACTTCTTTTGGTTTTCTTGCTTAGGAGTTTTCTTGTTTTTATTAGGATGTAGTTCCCCTCATTGTATTGGGTTTTCCACCTATAATTCGTTGTTGGGCTGGGTTTGTGGTCAGATATTGTGTAAATTTTGATTTGTCTTGAAATATCTTCATCTCTCCATCTATGGTGATTGATAGTTTTGCTGGGTATAGCAGCTTGGGCTGGCACTTGTGCTCTCTTAGGGTCTGTATGATGTCTGTCCAGGCTCTTCTAGCTTTCATAGTCTCTGTTTAGAAATCGGGTGTGGTTCTGATTGGCCTGCCTTTCTATGTTACCTGACCTTATTCCCTTACTACTTTTAGTATTCTTTCTTTGCTTTGGGCACTTGGTGTTTTTACTGTTATGTGTAGGTAGGTATTTCTTTTCTGGTCCAACCTTTTTGGAGTTTTGAAGTCTTCTTTTATGCTCATGGTCATCTCATTCTTGAGGGTAGGGAAGTTTTCTTCTACGATTTTCTTGAAGATATTTACTGTGCCTCTTAGTTGATACTCTTCTCCCTCTTCTATTCATATTATCCTTTGGTTAGGTCTTCTCATTGTGTCCTGGATTTCCTGGACATTTTGGGTTAGGAGCTTTTTTGTTTTTTGCATCTTCTCTGGCTGTTTTTTCTATGTTTACAAAGTTGTCTTCTGCCCCAGGGATTCTCTCTTTTATCTCTTGTAATCTATTGGAAATTATTGCTTCTGTGACTCCTGATTTCTTTTTTAGGTGTTCTACCTCTAGGGTTATCTCTTTTAGTGTTTTCTTTATTGTGTCAATTTCTGTTTTAAATTCCCTCTTCCATTACTTTGTCTCTGTTTCTGTTTCCCTCTAGTTCTTTGAGTTCTTTGAGTGTTTTTCTTGTTTCCTCTTTAAAAGCTTCTGAATCTTTTTGCTTTTCCTCCCATTCTTGTTTAAGTATCTCTATCAGCATCTTGAGGTATGATTTCAGGTCTTCGTCTTCTTTTTCTGGAGTGTTTGGCATTCTGATGTTTGCTGTTATGGGAGAGCTGGGTTCTGGTGTTGCCAGGTTGTCTTGGTTTCCTTGGGATATACTCTTTCACTTTCCTCTTGCCATCTTGTTGTCAGTGATATGTTCTTCCCTTTCCCTTGTATCTGGTCTGTGTCCCTGGATCTCCACTGGTCCAGGTGGCAGATGGGCCGAGCCTTGTTCTATGCCTCAGAGTCGAAGGGTGGGAACAGAATTTCCTACATTCTGTTCCTGGTCTCTGTATCAGGCAGATCGGAGGGTGCGCTTTCCGTGCACACTCCGCAGAGATCTTTCTGCTCCCTGGCTGCCTAGATCTCCTACTCACCAGTTTTTCAACCTTTAGCAGCTGCCGGTCGGAGTGGCAGATGGGCCGGGCTCTCGGGAGTTTTCATTGTACTAGTTTTGCATATTATACCTGAAATGTACCCCAGTTCCAGTCACCTTTTCCAGTACTCTTTTCTTCCAAGCCTCTCTCCACATAATTCTGTCTGTTTCCATCCCCCACTCACCCATAGTCCACCTCGGAAATATATTCTATTTCCCCTTTTTGGGGAGAGCCATGCATCTCTCCACTTTTTCTCCTCTTGGATTCAGCATATTTGGTTTTGTGCCAAATATTTGATTCACTTGGACTTGAGTTTTTGCTGGGTGATGGATATTGATCTACTTGTATCCTTCTACATGCTGACATCCAAGTAAAAGAGCACCATTTGTTGAAATTGCTTTCTTTCTTCTGTTGTACATATATTCTGAATTCTTTATAAAAAATCAGATGTCCCATAGGTGTGTGGATTTATATCTGTGTCTTTGATTTGATTACATTGATCAACTTGTCTGTGTTAGACCAATATCATGTAGTTTTTATTGCTATAGTTCTGTAGTACAGTTTGAAATCAGAGATGGTAATACTTCTAGAAGTACTTTTATTGTACAGGATTTTTTTAGCTATCCCTTTATTTGTTTGTTTCCATATGAAGTTGAAGTTCAAGTTGCTTTTTAAGGTCTGTAA
The DNA here is from genome assembly GCF_963924665.1 of Micromys minutus. NCBI lineage: Eukaryota > Metazoa > Chordata > Mammalia > Rodentia > Muridae > Micromys > Micromys minutus. The sequence goes on along the minus strand of NC_137969.1, from coordinate 35,439,277 downwards.
AGAATTTTGTTGGAATTGTATTGAAACTGTAAATTGTTTATTGGTAAGATTGCCAATTTTACTATGTTAATCCATGAGCATGGAAGATCTTTCCATCTTTTGATATCTTCTTCATTTTTTTTCTTCAAAGACTTGAAATTATTGTCATACATGTTTTTACCTGCTTGGTTATTGTTTTTTTAAGATAAAAATATTTATTTATTTATCTATTTATTTATTATATATTAGCACACTGTAGCTGTTTTCAGACACACCAGAAGAAGGCATCAGATATCATTTCAGGTGGTTACTGGGATTAAGAACCATCATTACTCTTAACCACTGAGACATCTCTTCAGCCCCTTCTTGTTTATTGTTATCCCAAGATATTTTATATTATTTGTGGCTATTGTGAAGGGTGTATTTTCCTTGATTTTCTTTCTTAGTCTATTTGTCATTTGTATATAGGAAGGCTACTGAGGTGTTTGTTGTTGGTGGTTTTGTTTTTTTTTTTTTTGGTTTGTTAGTTAATCTTATATGCAGTCATTTCACTGAAGGTGTTTATCAACTGCAGAAGTTCCTTATTAGAATTTTTGATCACTTTTGTATATTATTATATCATCTGCAAATAATGATACTCCTACTTCTTCCTCTCCAGTTTGCATACTCTTGATCTCCTTTGGTTGTCTATTGGTCTAGTTAGGATGTCAAATACTATATTAAATAGATATGGGGATATTTGATAAATTATTCTTTAATTTGGTGGAATTGCTCTCAATTCTAATTTGATGTTGAGTGTAGGTTTGCTGTGAATTTTCTTAATTGTTTTATATATGTTCCTTGCATCCCTGATATCTCCAAGACTTTTTATCATAAAAGGGTGTTGAATTTTGTCAAAGGCTTTTTTAGGATGTGATATGATGATTATGTATGTAGTTTAAATGGTAGATTATACTATCACATTTTCATATGTTGAACTACTCCTGCATTTCTCAGATGAAGCCTACTTGATCATTTTGAATAATCTTTTTGGTATGTTCTTGAATTTGTCTTGCAAGCATTTTGAGTATTTTTGCATCTATTTTTATGAAGAAAATTGGTCTGTAATTCTCTTTTCTCTCTTAAATCCTTATGTGGTTTGGGTACTAGTATAATAGTGCCTCACAAAATGAATTTAGCAAAATCTCCCTTTTTACTTTGAAAAATAATTTGAGCTTTATTTGCATTATCTCTTTATTCAAGAGGTAAAATTTTATACTAAACTGAAACTATCTGGCCCTCACAAGCTTTTCTTTTTCTTCCTTCATTTTATTTTTATTTTTATTTTTTTAGTCAGGAGACTTCGTATGACTGCTCTATTTCCTTAAGGATTATAGTTCTAGTTAAATTGTTTATTTAATCTTGACTAACTTTGATAAATGTTAGGTATTGATAAAATTATCTATTTCTTTTAGATTTCCTAATTCTGTGAACTATAGATTTTAAAAGTATAGCCTAATGAATCATTGATTTCCCTCTGTGTCTGTTTTTTCCTTGTTTCATTTTTGATTTTGTTCATTTTGTTATTCTCTTTCTGTCTTTTAGTAAGTTTGGCTAAGCATTTGTCTATCTTGTTGATTTTCTAAGAGAACCTGCTCTTAGTTCTGATGATGCTTCATATTACTATCTATTTCTAATTTATTTAATTCAGCTCTGAATTTGATTATTTGCCACCATTTACTACTCTTAGGTTCATTTTTTCTCTCCTAGAGTTACAGGTATGCTATTAAGTTGCTAGTACCAAATCTCTCTAATTTCTCTATGAAATCACTTAGTGCTATGAACTTTCCTCTCAGCACTGTTTTCACTGTGTCTCATAAATCTGGGCATGCTTTGCCTTCATGTCACTGAATTCCAGGAAGTCTTTAATTTATTTATTTCTACCTTGACCCAGTGCTCATCCACTAGAGAGTTTTTAAATTTCCATTTGTTTCTAGATGTTCTGTTTCTGTTGTTATTAAAATCCAGATTTAGTCCATGGTAGATGCAATAGTTTATTTCAACTTTTTTTCTTTTTGTGAATACTTAAGTTTTGATTGAGTATATGATCAGTTTTAAAGAAAGTTCTGTGAAGTGCTACAAACATATATTCTTTTGTGCTAGAGTTAAATGTTTTATTATGTGTTATATCCATTTTGTCCATAACACCTATTAGTTTTCGTATTTCTTTATTTTTTGAATGGATGACCTGTCCATTATTTTGAGTAGGGTATTTAAGTCTCCTACTATTAATGTGTGAGGGTTGATATGTGATTTGAGCTATTACAAACATGGGTTCCCATGGATTTGGGACAAATATGTTAATAATTGAAACATTACATTGGAGGTTTTCCCTTGAGTATGAAGTATAGTTCTTCTCTCTTTTGATTAATTTGGTTTGGTCTCTATTTTGTTAGGTATTAAAATGGCTACACCAGACTATTTCTTAGTTCTATTTGGTTGGAAAATCTTTTCCCCAACATTTCCTTTGGGATAATGTCTATTTTTGATGTTGAAGTGTGTTTGTAGTATATAGCAGGAGGATGCTCTTTTCAGATCCATTATTATAGCCTATGTCCTTGTCAGGGAGTGTGATTTTTCATTGTGGTTGTTGTTGTTGGTAGTGTTTGTATGTGTCTGCTTCCCTTATTTTGGCTTTTGCTGATGTGAGATTATTTATTTCTTGTCTTTCATGAGCGGAGATATCTTTCTCCAGTGAAGTTTCTTTCTATTATATTCTGTAGGTTTGAATTTGTAAATGGATTTTGTTTGATACTCTAGATATGGAGTATCTGTATTTTTCATGGTTATTGAAACTTTTTCTGGGTATAGTAATTTTAGCTGGCATCTGTGGTCTTTTAGAGTCTGCAGGATATCTGTCTAGGCGGTTCTGGCTTTTAGACTCTTCATTGCATTAGGTGTACTTCTGATAGGTTTACCTTTATATTTACTTGGTATTTTTCTTTGCAGCTTCTTATAGTCTCTGTTTTGTGTGTTTAATATTTTGAATACTAGGTGGCAAGAGAACTTTCTTCTGTAGTCCAGTCTATTTAGTGCACTGTATTTTTCCTGCATCTTTATAGGCATATCTTTTTTGGGTTAGGAATTTCTTCTGTGATTTTGTTGAATATTTTCTGAGCCTCTGAACTGGGATTATTTTCCTTCTATTTCTATTATTCTTATGTTTGGTCTTTTCATTGTATCCCAGCATTCCTGAATGTTTTTTTAGGAAGTTTTAAATTTAGGATTTTCTTTGACCTACATATCTATTTCTTCTATTGTGTATTCAACACCTAGTTGCTCTTCTGTCTCTTATATTCTGTTGGTGATTCTGCTTGTATAATTATTGTTTGCTTACCTAGATTTTTCATTTTCAAATTTGCCCCAATTTGTGATTTTTCTTAATGCTTCTATTTTTATTTTTATGTTTTCATTCTCAAACAGCTTTGTTTCCTTCAACTATTTATTTGTTTGCTTGCCTGCTTTTTGGTTTTATTTAAGGGATTTATGCATTTTATCTGATATTTTTGATTGCCTTTTTTCTCAATCTTTTAAAGAAATTTTCAAATTTCCTATTTAAGAAACTCTGTCATCTTCATAAAGTTGATTTTAGGGTCTCTTTCTTGTGTTTCAGCTGTGTTGGAATTTTCAGGGCTCATTGTATTAGGATAGCTAGTTGAACAGGAATAGGACAATTATCCTGGCTGTTATTGTATATGTTCTTACACTGGTGTCTACACATTTAGGTTAGGGGCAATCATAATTATAGGTGACAATTTCTGAGTTTGTCTTTGTTAGATATTGTTTTCTTTGTTTTGTTGTTGTTGATTGTTTATTTGTTTTCCTCTAGTTTTTTGGTCTTTGTAGCCTGGAGTTCTGGTAGCCTGTTCTGGTCCAGCAGTTTTGAAGGCTAGCTTTGACCCAACAGAGTAAGCCAAAGAGGGTCCAGTGTGGAGTCAGAAGAGTTCTGAGGGAACAGAACTTAATTTCCTGGCGTCATCAAGAAAGGGGTGAAATCACATACATTCATACATAGTACATATATACATACACACACACATACACACAAATATACACACACAATCACTTGTTGGAGGAAGCAAACCCAACAATTTCACACATATACATACATATATACATACATTCATTCATACATTCATACATATATACATACATACAGACAGACAGACATGCATATTTTAGTGATAAAGCAAAGTTCCATAGAGCAGACTCCAATAACTTTATTTTTCCTTAGCCCTTTTGTATCTTTAAGACAAGGTTTCTTTTTTTTTTTTTTTTTTTTTTTTTTAAGGCTAAGGACAGTTTTATTTATTTATTTATTTATTTTTTAACTTTATTTTAAAAAACAAAGATAAAAGAACAAATTTTAAGCATTTTTGCATAAATGTATACGAATACATTTTTGTCAGTGCTTGGCTTTTTTTTTTTTAAGGTTTGATACTCTGCATTAAGGTCTTACTAGTTACAATGAGCAAAAAGTACATGTAAAACAGGATGTAACCTGGAATTAGTCAACATTTTCTTGGTGTGTAAGGATTGAGCATAATGTTTTTTTTTATTTTTTGTTTTTTGGTTTTTTTTTTTCTTGAATTTCACACAGTCTGTGAGTTGTTTCTGGGGCAGTCAGAGCCCTCTGGGGTTAGCATCCCACTATCAGTGACTGCATATTATGTCTGTTCTTTTCTGACTGGGTTATCTTACTCAGGATGATATTCTCTAGATGCAACCATTTTCTTAAGAATTTGGTTAAGTCATTGTTTCTGATAAGAAGAAATTTACCTCATAGAAGTCACAAGTTATGTATTTTTTAAAATCATGACAAAAACATATTCTTCGGAAATAGGTTAAAATCATTAGACAAAGGACCTTTAGAACAGCATTATTGATTACATATTCTTTTTTTGAAAACTTTTACTCAACTAAACATTTCTCATCTATCTTTTTCTTTATACTTAATGCATGAAATGCATACTCCTATTTCTAACCTATGCAAGTCTTGGGGTATGGGCACATTCTATTCTTGATTCTAATTTTAACTTTTATCAACTACATTAACTTGCCCAAATCATTTAAATCAAAGTAACTTCTTAAAACTACTTAAATTAAATTAGGAATTTCATAAAATCATAATTCATCTAAATAACATTATTTCAAGAATATTCATCTTGATGTTGATCTGCAGGAAACTTGCTGAACAGAGTAGGTTATCACCCAGGAAGTAGCACACCAGGCTATATAGGTAATGAGGATTCCCTGATGCTCAATTACACCATCACAGGCATATGAGGAGTAGAGCAATGACAAGCATGAGAGGGCATATCAGTAGTAAGAAGCAACACTGGGATGAAGCCTTTGCAGCCAGCCAAGCCTTTGCAGCAAAACAGTGAACCATCCCTAGGAAGCTCACTTGCCTACTACAGTTCTGCCTGCATTGCATTTCCAACCGAGTTGTGAGCTGGACTTCTGGTAGCTAGTGTGACCCTTGGTCATGCATGTGGTCTCCACTGGCATTAGGGAGTGGGGCATAGTGATGAGAAGTGGAGGGAGGATTGTGGATGGTGTGTGGAGGTTATTGAAAGAGTAGAAGAGGTCTGTGCGTGGTCTGCCTGTCTAGAGTTCTTGTGGCTGGTGTGGTTTCTGGTTCAGCAGTGAGTCTCTGCCTGAGACTGCCTTCCTGTTCTTCTGGGTGGTATAGCCTTCTCATGGACAGTGAAAAATTGCCCCAGTTGTGGGCAGAGGCATGGAAGCAGTAGTAGGTGATAGGATGCAAAAGGGTACAATGGGTTGGGTTTTGGGGATCAGATGGAGGGAGTGTGAGAATTGTTAAAAGAGGCTGTTGTTCTGCATTTTGCCTTGCTACTGGGGTGTCAGAATGCTCCTGGGGAGGTACAAGGCAGGGATGCTATCTATGCTCCTTCCTTGCTATCACCAGGGTGCTGGGCTGGTGGCATGCCAACATGCTGCTCAGGGGAGACGAAATGCATCCTAATATAGGGGCCTCAGCCAATGTTTCTCCAAGTAAGAACTGTTGGGGACTGGGATGGAGGCTGTGGTTCTCATGCTTCTTGGCAGCCTGAAGGGGTTGAGGAGTTGAGGAGTGAAGGTAAGGGGGCTGGGCGAGGCCTGAGATGGTAAGTCATCTTAGTTCAGGCTAAGTGCCAGGAGTGCAGAGAGGCCTTCTGTGGGAAACTTGGGTGTAGCTCCGTATGATAAAGGCCTTCTGCCACAGTGGTCCTTGACAAGAGACAATCCTTGCTTGTCCAAACTGTATTTTCATGTTACGCATAGAACTTACTCAGGGTGAACCAGAGATTAAATACCCTTTGCAGGAAGGGATGCCTGGGAAGAGAGGCTTATTGGCTAAACCCTAGGGGCCCATCTACATACCTTATCAACATGAAGAGCTCTTTGTTTCTATATGGGACCAGCCACCATGGTCCTCTTAGCAGAGGTGCTAAGTGCTTCAGGATAAGAATCTGGTGAGGAGTTAGTTAGCCTGCCATTCTCAAATAAGAGTTTGTGATTCTGAACTTTTGCTACTACCTTACTAGTTTTTCTCTCTGGTGACAAGGTTCCACTCGACCAACAGGATGTGGAGAATCTACCTTGTTCTTCTGACTTGTGTGACCTTAATCTGACTAGGAACACCCCTCACATAAATTGTTAAGTAATGTGTTACCCAAAGTTTTCAAATGATTGTCTAATACAGTGGTTCCTAACCTGTGGGCCATGACCACTTTAAAACTCAAATGACCTTTTCACAGGGGTCATATAAGATGATAAGAAATGACAGATATTCATAATAATAGCAAAGTTACAGTTTTGAATTAGTAACACAAATATTAATTTATTTAATATAAAGTGTTGCAGCATTAAGAAGGTTGAGAACCACTAGTCTTACAGATATATCCTTTGTGGTACCTAGTGAAATTAAAACCTGCATATTCTGACTTTGTCTAGTATTTGCTGCCTGTTTAGATGTTGCCTTCTAAGTTTGGTGAGCTAATCTACCACAACTATGAAAGCCTTTTCAGCTAATTTTATTCCCTATTAACAAGTCTAATGAAAGAAACTGCAGGATTTAAAATAATTTGTCAGACTTCTCTCTGTCAAAGCAGTTGTTTCATACATTGGGTTGAAATGGTTTCTTTTGTTGTCTATAGCTTCTAGCTGAGCATTGTAAAGCAATTTGCTATCATATATATTTATCTGTTCTACGGAGACTTGCGGTCTGAATAAGAGGTATAGAGTAAGAGATCTGATGTTCACTCGGTCGTATTTGTTATCGAAAATTAGAATGTTACTTTTGTGATAGTTTTTATATAATTTAAATTGTTTAAAGATATTTACAATTATACTTGCATTCCCTACTCAACATAAAATATGTACAATCAGAATAACTAGTATCAGAAGTTGTTATCCACTTGTTTAAGTGATAAAGTGTTTGTCTATTACTATTATAGGGGAATAAGGAAAGCCGTGTGATTTGGTTCCGTCAGGATACCTTAGGTCTGTCTAGATCATGAGGTTTTTCTCTGTTGTTGACTTTATTTGCTTTTTTTTGCATAGGGTTCTTAGCGATTATGATAAGTGTCTTCTTACACTTTGAATTGTAGCAGCACATTTAAATATAAGCAATTAGATATCAGATTGTATATAATTAACTATTGGACAAGTATAAGTGTTTCGCTGGCATGTTTGTAAGTGCGCTCTGTGCTGGGGACTGGAAGAGCTTCTCAGATATTTGGAGCTGGAGTTACAGGAAGCAATGAGCTGACATTGGGAGCTATGAATGGAAAGCAAGTCCTCTATACAAGTCTCTTTTGCTGGACTAACTCTCCAGGCCTTGTAACTAGTTCTTTAAGTACTTCCTTAACCAAAATTTATGTTGACCAAGCAAAAAGTGAAATAAGTCATCGGATTGAGTTTTTAAAATTAGAAAATATTAAATATGTGGAAATGTAAATAATTGAGCAATCACAAATAAGATGTTTATTTTAAAAAGTTTAATAGCACTCAGATTTTCATGGAAATAATATACTCAAGAAGGTATTCAAAGTAGTCAGACAAGTTGAGGTTGAAAAGCAGTGTACCCAGTTACCCTTGCTTCTGACTAGACTGGAGGTACATGTTCTTGTTGCAGAAGAAACTAATTGTTTTGCAGTGGGGTTGAATTCATGAACTTATTTTGTATTTCATGTAGAGCTGTGACTCCACAGAGGAACACACAGCCCACTCCTATTCTTAACAGCCAAGTCAGAACCAGTATTGTAGGTATCAGGGTGATTATCTATCAAAATGATGCCTAACTGTTTTCTAAGTCAAGTTTATAACATAGGGCCAGAACTCATCACAGTTTATCTAGTTTCTAAGCCTGATTTTCTTTCATAGTAACATTTCTTAGTGATTTGTCAAATACATTAGGTAATATACTGGCTGGTTTCGTGTCAACTTGACACAAGCTGGAGTTATCACAGAGAAAGGAGCCTCAGTTGAAGAAATGCCTCCATGAGATCCAGCTGTAAGGCATTTTCTCAACTAGTGATCAAGGAGGGAGGGCCCAGCCCATTGTGGGTGGTGCCATCCCTGGGCTGGTAGACCTGGATCCTATAAGAAAGCAGGCTGAGCAAGTCAGGAGAAACAAGTCAGTAAGTGACATCCTTCCATGGCTTCTGCATCAGCTCCTGCTTCATGACCTGCTTGAGTTCCAGTCCTGACTTCCTCTGGTGATGAACAACGATATGGAAGTGTGAACTGAATAAATCCTTTCCTCCCCAACTTGCTTCTTGGTCATGATATTTTGTGCAGGAATAGAAACTCTGACTAAGACAGGTAAATTTAATTTTATAAGGGTTTTTGGTTTTTAATAGCTAACTTAATTTTTCTCAGTTGCCTACCAGTAAACTACTAAAAGTACAAAAGGACCAAAAATTGTTAAATACACACTATTTCTTCCTACAATATAAATAGATGTGCATTTGGAGACATTTCTGTTTGGAGACAAAAATGTTTGCAAGAAGGGTAGACTTTTCTTTTTGCATGTTATGTATAGCTAATAAATTGAAGAAAAAAGACACCTTTTTTCTGCATTGTTTGTTCTAAATTTATATTAACTCATACTAATTAATATTCCAAATTTTATTCCTAATATAGGCTAAAAATCTCATAGAGAGATTCTTCATTCAGCAAGTAGAAATCCTGGGCAAGCGTGCGGAGCCGCTGCCTGAGATATACTACATTGAGGGAACCCTGCAGATGGTGTGGGTGAACCGCTGCTTTCCAGGGTATGGCATAAACATCCTGAAGCATCCAAAGTGCCCTGAGTGCTGTGGTATGTAATAAATTGCATTTCATGTTTATATGGATGAAATTCATTTACTACAATTATGTTTAAATGAATGTTTGTCTTCATTAAAACTGTCGTTTATATTTAGACTTATTTTAAATAATGTATTTGGGAAAACTATATTCTTAGACTTATTTTAAATAATGTATTTGGGAAAACTATATTCTAAATATGTATAAAGAAAAACTACTGTAATGTTTTAATAATATATTTTATTATATTTTTGACAATTTTACACAATATATCTCAGTTCCCACTCACTTCTTCTCTCCTATCCTTTCCCACAGTTTCAGTCCCTTTACTCCCCGTCTTGTGTCCTCCTTTAAAATGATGAGGAAACTCTCTTGCAGTAGGTGTCCAGGTCCTCCAGTTCATCTAGTTTTTCTGCCCCTCTTCTGTAATGCTCCCCAGGTCTTAAGCACAGAGGTTGTTTTGCCAATTGTGGATGTCCTTGTGTTAAGGTAAATTGTGGCTTTCTATGATTTTGTATATCAGCTGCAAAGAGAAGCTTCTTAATGAAGGGTGAGAGCATCATTAACCAGCGGCTATAAAGGTAATTGTTTAGAATGCAATTAGAAATGATCTGGTTTAGCAAACTGGCAACAGTAGGTTTCCTCCACATCCTTTGCCTGGAGTGTTGGGTCTTAAGCAGTAGTGTACTACCTTCTTATTCCAGAAGGGACTTAGGGTGACAGCAATAGACTATACTGTTTCAGAGGTCTCCTGGATTCTTCTGAACAAAAATTTCAGAGCAGGTTTATCACATCTAACATTGGGGTTTTTGTTAGCCTATGGTTTGGGCAGGGAACATTGCCACCCCAAGTGATACAATTTCAATTAAATCAATTATGTTTATATATGCATATAGACTTACTACTTTATGTAATTTAAAGTGAACATAAAAATGGATTGAACTAGAAAAATACACAGTGAGAAAGGTAACATAAGTCTGGAAAATCAATGCTGCATATTTCTAGCATATATGAATTAGGGCTTAGAATTTTCATATTATTCACTAAATGTTTTTGATGTTTCTTTGTTTATATCATAACATTTTTATTACTATACAGCTATGTAGAGCCATTCCTTGCATGTCAGGGATGAAGCCAACTTGGTCAGGGTGGAGAATCTTTTTATACATTCCTATATTTGTCTTTCAAGTGTTTTATTGAAGACCCCTCAGTCTATGTTGATCCAGAGATGCTTGCCTAATTACCTTATGTGTGTGTTTCTAGGAGGCTAATACTAGCTACGTAGATGCATTTGGGAAAACTCCTGTTTCCTTCTTTTTTGAATAATTTAATAAGTATTGATTGTAGATCTTCTTGGAATGTTTGGTAGAATTCTGATGTGTATTCACCTGGACCAGCTTTGTATCACTGTTAAGATCTTATTTGTCAATGTATCTGTTTAAATTATTAACCTTCTCTCAGCTTTGGTGGTTTAAGTGAGATGAACACTATTCATTTTAGAATTACTAACTTAATTAATTATAGGTTTTTAAAGTATTTGATCAAAATATTTTGAATCTTTTTAGTGTCAGTTGTAATGTTTCCCTTTTTATCTCTCATTGTGTTGATGTGGGTTTTCTCCTATGGCTAATTAGGCAAAGAGTCTGTTTAATTTGTTTATCTTCTAACAGACCCAGCTCTTAGATTTGTACTTGATCACTTGTACTGTGTTTTAACATTAACTTCTTAATTGTTGTTCTGAATTTTTTTACTCCTTGCCATCTACTACAGTTTTGCTTGTTTTGCTCTTGTTTTTCCAAATTCTTGACTTGTGTCATAAAGGCATAAAACCAGGACTTGGGCAGAATATTTAAAGTACCAAGAGAACAATCACAAGTCATATATAAAGAAAAACTCATCAAGGATAGCTGAGTGGACATGGATGTGAAGCTATCAAATGGAATATGGACAACTCAACACTTGTTACATCATTGAAGACAGTGATTTCCTTTCTCCAATTCTCTATTACCCTTAACTCGTCTGGGTAGAGTGGGGCTCAAGGAGCCCCTGCCCCATGATAGACTGTATATTTTCTGGTTTAGTCTTATGTAGAGCCTATGTAATCAGCTACAGCTGCTGTGAGTTCATAAATGCTTCAGTCGTGTAAACAACTAATACCTATTAGACAGCATTTCACAACCTTGTCTTAAAGCTATTTTTTCTAGCCCCTTTTCTGTGTTCCTTGAGCTTGGAGGAAATGATATGGGAGTCACATCTTCTTTAATGCTGAACATTCAGCTGTTCTCAGCTCTTCATTCCTAAGTTGCACCATTAGCTGCTAAGAGAGGTTGCTTTGATCTAGTCTGAGGCCAGCACTAGTCTATGGATATAAGCATAAATGTTTTTTGTTACTATATTCATTTAGTAAAACAAGAGTAGTAGACTCACTCCTACTGCCTATGACTTCCTAAGTCTTGGTCTTATACCTCTTTCTGTAATGCTAACTATAAACTCATGTTTACAGAGCAGACCACAGATCCAACTAATATTTATTGGTGACCCACATAACAGCTGTGACATTGCTGCACCTTTATCACTTTCATGTCTCTGCAGACATTCCTGTTTAGTCAATAATATAAAAATTCTAAGCTCTAATCCATATATGCTAGAAATATGCAGCATTGATTTTCCAGACTTATGTTACCTTGCTCACTGTGTATTTTTCCAGTTCAATCATTTTTTTTTGAAATTTTCATAACTTACCTTTATAGCTGAATCAAATTCCACAGTGTGCATGATAAGCATAGATTAGTCTATATTTTCTTTTTTCTGTTTTTTATGTCATTCTTTGATCCTTATATCAGGGAAATACTGATTTTATATAAGAGTTTGTAAGAACTCTTTCCATTTCTGTTTTATAGGCGAATTTGAGTATGTTTCTATTTGGGTTTTCACGTACCCTTTCTTCTGGTTAACCGTATCCCTGCTCTTAGGTGACCAAGCCAGCTCAGTCAGTCAACAGTTTCTCCAGGGCAGGAGCAAGGATTAAAAAGAAAAAGGCAATTAGACAACATTGTAGCATGACCTCAGCCAGTTCTGAGGCTGAGTTGAATTTATTTTTTCCTAGTCTGCTTTTATAACATTTTAATTACATGCAAATAATAAGGTCAGTTTTAGGTTGAGGGAACAAGCAAGACAATAAACAAAGTCCCCTGATATCTGTTTTTAAGGGCTTATCAGAATGACCACAGTATCTGAGCCTATTTCCCTGTCCTCGGCCAAAGTCATGTTCTTGCTGAAGCTCACTTCTTAGTTCTAGCCTAAACTCAAATTCCTGCCAAGAGACCCTAAAAGCTGTCCACACTTAGTCTCCACTCTCTTGCATCTCAACCTTCTTAAGCCTTTTTGTCCCAAGTATTAAACCTCTTTATTTTTTATTGTACTAACACTGTACTCTTCTTCCTTGCTCAATGCATCCCCATGAGACACGTGTCAGACCCTCCTCATTTCTTGGGCTCCATTTGTACTATTACACTGTCAAATTAAGCACATGAAATGAAGTTGAGTCCAAGATTCATACACGAGAGAGAACATGTAAAGTTTGCTATTCTGGGCTTGAGTTCAAATTCCACTCATTACCCTATAATTTCACTTTTCTCATCAGCCAAACAATTTTATTTTGTATACTAGTTTCTTTATCCTTTCATCTGTTGGTGTCCATTGAGAATGGTTGTATTTCCTATGTATTCAGAATGGAGCAGCAATGGACAAGAAAATGATGTTAAGGAAATATTGTAGTAGGGTTTAAAGTTCTTTGGATGGATGCCCTGGAGTAGTATAGTGGGTTGTATGGCAGGTCAGTTTATTGGGGATTGTGCAGTGTTCAGAAGACTTGGCCTGCTACTATAGTTTCCAGCAGCTTTTCCTTTTGGAGAAAGTACTTGATTTATTTTTTTGTCATGTTGTTTTAATGACTTTGACTTTGTTTCAGGATCTGAGCCACTTTATTTTTTATTCTACTGTTCTTTTTTTTTTTTTTTTTTTTTTTTTTTTTTTACTTAAGACTTTAAGAAGTCCACAGAGTCATTTTTTCTCTTCTTGTTCTTCTGGATTATAACATTTACAAACAATAGTGGCTTCTTTTTCCTTCAGTTTCCTTAGAGTTAACCTTATAATTTATTGTCTCTGTTTAAACTTAAGAAATTTGGCAAAATTATTAAAAACAAATCATAGGATATGTGGCACAAATATATAGGCTTCTAGAGGCTAATGATGAGCTCTTGATAATGATAGTTATGAATGTCCCACTGGGACGCTGATAAGAATGTAAGGATACTACACAGGGAATGCACAGCATAGCAGTTTACCTCTTTAATTACATGTATGCTTATATTTTATTCAGTAGCAAATGAAGATAAGCTAAATCCTTGCATCTGTCTAAAATTTTTGAACTAGGAATATGAATGTGCGTCAAAGACTTAAGCTTCACTGTAGCTAGAAAGTTAGAAAGTTAGGATACTCTTAGCTGGCCAGAGTGTAGGAAAGGCATTGAAGGGAACAGGGAAGGTTACAAACTCATTGTGAGTAGGAAAGGAGACATCTGTAAGTTTTAATATGGTTAATTTTTTAGAATTCTTCAGTGACTTTTCAGCTAATGTCTCCATAACATTTATTTGTTTCTTTTTGTGTTTTTTCTATAAAAGCACTAGGTGTTGTAGAAACTTTTGGGTCAAATTATATCTATATTGATATCTCTTATAAAGAGCAGACTTATTTCAGTGACTTGCTCATGGGTTAGAATATTTAATTATCTTTAGATGTCTTTATTAATAAATTGTGCTTCTGAATGATATAGTGATTGGGCACTAAAAGTGATTTTTTTCAGCAGGTACAGTTGTTTTAAATAAAATCTTTTAGGATCTATGAATTTATCATACTCATGTATCCCTGAACACTTAAAAACCTTTACACTGAAGATTAGGGGCAGAAAAATATGTTCCTAGCTCTCCTTCATTCAATGTACTTAAGAAATTCTGCTTCTGTGTGAAATAAAATTAAAACCACAAAAACCTCTTTCTCCCCTTTGATTATTATATTCTTGAGAAAATATAAGTTGAAAAATTACTGCCATTGCATGTGTCACCATATGATGGGACAGAATGTATTGCCTGGATTTTCTTTTAAAAGATACATTTTGTTCCAAAAAACCATGTTGTGTGAAAACATAATTTGACTAACATGGGATGAAAATGCTCTAAATATTTTAAAGCATTAGTAATATAACAAGCCTTCCTGGGTAAAACTCTAAAATTTAAAAGAAATAATATCTATTCTGATTATGATATGGAAATCCTGACTATTATGTGAAAACTTAGAACAGTTGAATCTCTTGCTTAGAGCACTGAAGAATGAATTAAAACACAAACATTTTACATTCTGTGTCAGGGCATGAGGTTTTGGGAGCAAGGAGCCTGGAAAAAAAAAACTGTGATTGTCAATACTGAAGCCAGGACTGATGTATTGATAAATGGAAATAAGATAACAGTCAATTAGAATACTTTAACCAATGGAAATATGTTTCAAAGGTTATGGCACAATAAAAATACATCTGAACAAATAGTATATCAGAAAATTTTTTCTAGGCATACACTAAAATAAATATTAATTATTCAAGTAATCAGAAATAATTACCGAAATGCAAAAGGCCAAAAATTTAAAAGAGAAAATATACACACTAACATAAGTACTAAAAAATAAAATACTCTGTGTAGCTTAAAATATGCATTTATCTTTGTTTTGTAAAATAAAGTTGTTAAAAAAATAATAAAAATAAAATGTTCTCAGCTCAAAAAAAATATGCAGAGGTCAAATATTTGGCCATGTATCAGTAATAGCAAGAAGAAAAAGAATTGTTATGCTTTAAGGTTCAGCTATTTGTGGATGTAATGATTTATACTGCATTGTAAATAAGACTGATATGACTATTCTTTATGCCAACAACTAAAACCATCTAAATAATGTATAAATAACAATTATATGCACAATATTTAAAGTAACAAGAGCTGTCAATGTAGTGGATGACAAGTCTGCATGCACACTCACTGGAACAGAACAGTCTCTACTTAAAGTCATCATTTTAGATTCAGTTAGCTCAAATAGACTACTTCAATTATATAGAAAAAAATGGAGATTTAACTAACAAAACCCAAGCCAATAAATACTCGGCTAGTTGTAATAGATGCTTCTTTAAATACAGAAATACCAAAGGTAGAAAATCAAAGACTGCAGATGTGGTAGTGGCATCAGTGTTAGAAGAGGCTTTTGGTCCAGAGAGGGCACAATGTCCCAATGCAGGGGTGTGACTTGGCAATGGATGGAGGGGGATCAGAAGGGAGTGAGTGCACCTTTGTGAAGGCAACTGGAGGTGGGGGGAGAAAGGGAGTGGGGTAAAGGGATAACATCTCAAATGTAAATACAGAGTATCTAATGAAAAATATCAAAGGCTAGATATATTATATATATATATAAAATCATAGGAGCGAGAAAGTGTGTTGTTATTGATGAAATAGACTTTAGCAAGAAGTATAACTGCATATACAGAAAACCACTAAACAATGTTTAAAGAATAAATTATAAAGAAAACCCAGTGGCTTTAAATTTGGGGGTATTTAACCATAAAATTTAAGTTATACAAAATAACATTTTTAACAAGCATCTAAACACCATATGTGAAGTTTGCAGACCTAAATATTCCAGGAAAACTGTAAATATATTAGAATCTAACATCAAATATATGTCATCGGAATTAGCTAGGTCATTCTTTAAAAAAATCTAACAGAATAACTATGACATTAGTAAATATACTTTAGCTCCATTGAGATTAATTAATTTTGTTTATGAAAAGATACTACAAATAGAAAAAGATGAAAGATAGTATTGTGGATTGTGGTGTTGTAAGTAATATTAAAGGTGTATGTAAATAGCATGTGGAAAGCTTCTATATCATATGCTAAAAACATAAATTAAGAGAGTCTGAGCAGAGTCACTGTACAGGGATAGACAGTGGTGCTCCTAACAGCTATAGTTTTAAACAGAAATTCCAGGGCCAGATTCTGGACATACCTTTTTTTATCTTTTTTGGAAATCTCCACACTGATTGGCACAGTGGCTCTAGCAGTTTGTACCCCACCCTGAAGCACTGAGTAAGTGTTCCTCTTTCCTTGCATTCATTTAAAAGAAATCTTGGTCATTCTGATTAGGCTAAGAAGAGGCCAAAAGCAGTTTTAATTTATATTTCACAGAGGGCTCAGGCTGTTGACCATTTTTAGGTGTTTCTTAGACATTTGCATTTCATCTTTGAGAATCCAGCTACTTACATTGGTAAATATTTTTATTTAATCTTATTTTACTTATTCTTCTCATATATTGAATCCCAAAGAGTTGTCCCTCCTTTCTGTTCTCCCAGTCTCTTTTTATTGCCTTCCCTCTCCAGCAAATCCACCTCCTATCCACCTCCCCTCAAAGAAAAGCAAGCCTCCCAGGGACATTAACCAAACACAGCAGAACAAGCTACAATAAGACCAGGGATGTATCACCACCCCAAAGATGGACAAGGCAGCCAAGTAGGAGGAAAAATGTCCCACAAGTAGACCAAAGAGTCAGGGACAGCCCGTTTTCCCACATTATAATTGCCTTTTGCTTCTTCAAACCCTTCCATAAATATATTATTGATAATCTGCTCAATCTGCTTAATGTTACTTGTGATTGAACATACTTGTTTTCAGGGCTCATCTTAAATTGACACCGGACAAGCAATTTGTATGCTCTTCTATAGTAAGCTCCCAGCTTTCTTCAGATACCTACAGAATTTTTGTGTATGGTTGAGGCCTTGGTGGGCTTTTTATCATCCAGTGTGGCATGTCCATTGGTTTAAGTTTGGGCACTCATGTTGGCTTCTAATGTTACTAGGAGACACAACCTCACAGCAAATTCCCTGATCTGGCTGGCTCTTATAGCCTTCCTACCCTCTCTTTTAATGTCTTAGGTGCAGGAGTATTTGGTAGGTAGATCTATTGGGACCAGGCTCTACAAATCTGCATATTGATTGTCTGTAGTTTTTTGTAACGATCTCCACCTGTCAAAAGTTTACTTTTTATAAGGGGTGAGTGTAATATCAAATATTTAGGTAGTTGGGACTTGTGCTGCTTTTACAAAGTAGTGGTTGTGGGATCTCCTTTGAGTTCTGTGATTTCACTAGCCTTGGATAGTTGGCTAGATTTCCAGTACATTTTTAGGCATGGTTTCTAGAAACTCTTGGTCTTGAGTCCAGTTATATGGTTGTTGCTTAAAGCCACTACTCTCTTTTGTGTTATTGTGCTATATTGGTTGTTGTTATTCAGAGATGTCATAGTTGGGTACGTATGTCGGTGTTGCATTTTGGCAGAGAAGAAGCTTTCATATCCGTTCTAGCCAGGGTCCTCTGCTCCTTGTTTATAAACATTTGATTTCTGGGGTTAACCAAGGGCAATAGCCTATAATGTTTGGAGATTCACTTGCACAACCCTTACTAACAAATCAAAAGAAGGGGAGGAAAGATTGTAGGATTCAGAGGGGATGGAAGGCATCAGGAAAACGTGGTCCACCTAAGGAACTAAGCAGGGCTTGTATGGTGCACAGCGATGGATGCAGCAAGCACAGGACCTGCAAGCCTCTGCAACAAGTCCGCTGTGTGGATGCTATGGCTGTTAGTCTGCTGTTTCTGTGGGACTCATAGCAGTGGGGGCAGGACTATCTCTGATTCTTATTGTCTCCTGTGACTTTTCTTCCCATTGGTTCCTTGTCTGTCCTCAACATGAGGGGCTTTTTCCTGTCTTCCTGTAACATGTTTTGTCATATTTGGTTGATGTTTCATAGAGGCCTGCTCTTTTCTGAAGGAAAATGGAGACGTAGTACATATGGGGAGAAAAGAGATGGGGAGTGGAGCTGGGAGGAGAAGAGAGAGGGGAAAACTGTAGTCGGGATGTATTAGAATCTACTTTCAATAATGAAATAAAAAATAAAAAATAAAAGGATTTTTCATGTCTGGTGGTTGGGTTTTTTTAGTTGATCTTTGGCTCTTGGAAGGAGCATTGTCAGCCCAAATGAGGAAAAAAATCTTCAAACTGTACATTCATGTCTTTACATAGACCTAAATGTATTATTATTGTTATTATTATTATTGATAGTTAAGAGTAAAATCCTTATGTCTTTTTATAACACCCTTACTTGGTTTTAGTTCCTGTCATCCCTCCTATATTTATCTCCTTCCCTTTTCCTAATTAACACCCTCTCTTCCCATTCCCAGTCATATCTTTGTATGCTGTTGTGTCCATCTCTGTTCTTCCTAGTCACCCTACCCCAGTAATCGTCCCCTTTTACTTTCCTTGTGTATGTTGTTACTCTTATCTCAAGAGTTGTCTCTAAGAGCCTCTAGTACAAAAAAATGTGGTGTTTGTCTTTCTGGGTCTGAGTTATCATACTTAATATGATCTTTTCTAGTTCTGTCCATTTACCTGTGAAGGTCATGATTTCATTTTCTTTATAGATGAACAGTACTATATATACCACGTTTTCATTATGCATCCACCTCTTAGAACTTTTGGTTGCTTCCATTTCCTTGCCATTGTGAATAGAGCAGCAGTAAACACAGATGACTAAGTATCTATGCATTAGGATGTGGAGTCCTTTGGCCGAATATCAGAAGTTTCTGGCTGTATCATATGGTAGCTCTGTTTTTTGCTTTTTGAGAATTTTCCATGCTGTTTTTTCAGTAGCTGTACTAGTTTGCAATTGTAAAATCAAAAAATGAGGGTTCTGTTTGTCTCACATACCCTCCATCATTCCTTTTTCCATGTTTTGTTGATTTATGTCACTCTGACTGTGGTGAAAGGAAATCTCAGAGTTGTTTGAACTGCTAGGGTTCATAAGCTTTTTTGAGTTATTTCTCAACCACATTCTATTTCTTCTTTTAAGAACTCTGTTCAGATTCCAGACACGTTTTTCAAATGGGCTTGTTGTAAATAAATTCTGGATATTAATATTTTGTAAGATTTATAGTTAACAAAGATAATCTCTTATTTGATGGGCTTCCTCTTTACCCTGAGACTGAGGCAACCCATGCTCCACTTGTTAGGGGTTCTATATGAAGACAGAGCTGCACATTTGCTACAAATATATAGGATGCCTAGGTCCAGCCCCTGTATACCCCCTAGTTGGTGGCTCAGTCTCTGTGAACTCCCATGGACCCAGGTCTTCTTGTGGTGTTCTTGACGCCCCCCCCCGGCTTCCTCAATTCTATGCCTCACTCTCCCACTAGACACTGAAACATTGTCTGATATTTGGCTGTGGGTCTTCGCATCTGCCTCATTCAACTTCTGGATGAAGTTTCTCAGGAAAGTTATGGTAGGTTTCTGCAAGCACAGCGAGCATCATTAATAGTGTCAGGGATAGGCTGTTTCACATGGGATATGTCTCAAATTGGGGCAGTCCTTGGTTTGCTGTCCCCTCAGTTTCTCTTCCATTTTCATCACTGCACGTCTCATAATCAAGACAATTTTTGGGTTGAAGTTTTTGTTAATGTCCATGTCCCTCCTCTGGAAGTCCTGCCTGGCTACAGGAGGTGGTCAGTTCAGTCTCTATATATGCCCCTCTGGTAGGAAACTCAACCCCATAGCCTTCCTGTTTCCCTCATCCCCACCACTCCAGGCCTTCAACCCCCACCCCCATTCTCACTCCCAGCCCTCTCTTGCCCCCTTTCTCCATACAGCTGATCACCATCCCCCTTTCCTTCCTCACTCCCTCTCCTACCCTCCAATGACTAGTTTCCCCTTTTGAGTAAGATTTGTGCATCCTCCTTTGGAACCTCCTTATTACCGAGTTTCTTTGGATTGTAGCATGGTTATCCTGCACTTTATGGCTATTGTCTACTTATAAGTAAGCGCATACTACACATATTTCCCTGGTTCTGGGTTATCTCATTCAGGATGACATTCTCAAGTTCCATCCATTCACCTGCAAAATTCATGGTGTCTTTGTTTTGAATAGTAGAACAGTGTCCTATTGTGTATATGTACTATATCTTCTTTAGCCATTCTTCAACTGAGGGACAACTACATTGCTTACAGTTTCTGGCTATTACAAATAATGCTGCTAAGAACATAGTTGAGCAAGTATGTTTGTTGGATGGTAGATCATCTTTTGAGTATTTGTCCAGGAATGGTATAGGTAGGTATCCACAGTTTTCTGAGAAACTGCCAAATTGATTTACAACGTGATTGTACAAGTTTGCAAGTTTTGATCTTAGCCATTTTGGTAGGGGTAGGATGGAATCCCAGAGTTCTTTTGATTTGCATTTTTCCTGATGAATAAGGAGGTTGAACATTTCTTTAAGCGCTTCACATTTGAGATTCCTCTTTTGAGGATTTTGTTTAGTTCTGTATGCCATTTTTTAACTGGGTTATTTGGTTTGTTTGTGTCTAATTTCTTGAGTTCTTTATATAATTCAGATATTAGCTCCTAATCAGGTGTAAGGTTAGTGAAAATCTTTTTTCAATCTGTAATCTGACATTTTAACATTTTTATAATGTCCTTTGCTTTTTGGAAACTTAAGTTTCATGAGGTCCCATTCATCAGTTATTGACTTTGGCACCTGAGTCATTAGTGTTTGTTCAGGAAGATGTCTTCAGTACCAATGTGTTCAAGGTTATTCCACACTTTCTGTTCTATTAGATTTAGTGTATCTGATTTTATGTCAGTGTCTTTGATCCACTGAGACTTGAATTTTGTGCAGGGTGTCAAATTTGATCTGTTTGCATTATTCTGCATGTATGCATCCGGTTACACTAGCACCATTTGTAAAAAATACTTTTTCCCCATTGTATAGTTTTCTGTTCTTTTTCAACATTAAGTGCCCATAGAAAGGTGGGTTTATTTCAGGATATTTGTTTTGAGTCTATTGATCTATCTGTCTGTTTCTATACTAATACTATGCAGTTTTTATTACTATTGCTTTGTAGTACAGCTTAAAGTTAGGAATTGTGATATCTCCAGAAGTCCTTTCATTGTATAGGATTGTATAAACTATATTAACTATCCTGATTATGTGTTTTTCCTTTAATTTGTTTATATGGTGAATTAGATTGATGGATTTTCATATATGAAATCACCTTTGCATTCTGAGATAAAGAGTACTTGATCATGGTGGATGATTTTTTTTTAAACGATTTTATTTTGCAAAACAAAGATAAATGTAAAGATTTTAAACATTTTTTGCTTAAAATTATACATTTTTGTCAGTACTGTTTTTTCAGACATTAAAATAAATTTTACATAAAACCATGTGAATATGTTTTTTAGTCAGTACTTGATTTTTTTTAAGGGCTTGACAGTATGCATTGAAAACGTACTAGTTGCAATAAGCGTAAAGTACATGCAAAACAAAACGCAACATGGAAATAGTCAAAGTGTTCTTGTTTTGTGAATATATGTATAGTTTTTGTTTTCTTTATTTCTTGGACTTCATACAGTCTGTGAGTTGTTTCTGGGGGAGTGCAAGCCTCTGGGATTAGCATCCCACTATCAGTGACTGCATATTATGTCTGTTCTTTTGTGACTGGGTTATCTCACTCAGGATGATCTTCTCTAGATGCAGCCATTTTCTTAAGAATTTGGTTAAGTCATTGTTTCTGGTGGCTGAGTAGTATTCCATTGTGTATATGTACCACAATTTTTGTATCCATTCGTCTTCTGAAGGACATCTGGGTTCCTTCCAGCTTCTGGCTATTATAAATAGAGCCGCTATGAACATTGTGCTGCATATATCTTTGTTGTGTATTAAAGTGTCTCTGGGGTATATGCCCAGAAGTGGAATAGCTGGGTCTTCAGGTAGTACTATATCCAATTTCTGAGGTATCGCCAGACAGATTTCCAGAGTGGTTGTATTAGCTTGCAACCCCACCAACAGTGGAGAAGTGTTCCTATTTCTCCGCAGCCTCACCAGCATCTGCTGTAATCTGAGTTTTGGATCTTGGCCAATCTAACTGGTGTGAGGTGGAATCTTAGGGTTGTTTTGATTTGCATTTCCCTGATGGCTAAGGATGTCGAGCACTTCCTCAGATATTTTTCGGCCATTCGGTGTTCCTCAACTGAAAATGATTTGTTTAGCTCTGTACCCCATTTTTTAATAGGGTTATTTGATTCTCTGGTGTCTAGCTTTTTGAGTTCCTTGTACACCTTGGATATTAGGCCTCTATCTGATGTGGTGTTGGTAAAGATCTTTTCCCATTCTGTTGGTTGCCGTTTTGTTTTCTTGACGATGTCCTTAGCCTTACAGAAACTTTGCAATCTCATTAAGTCCCATTTGTTAATCTTTGACCTTAGAGCTTGAGCCATTGGTGTTTTGTTCAGGAAATTTTCTCCTGTGCCTATGTGTTCTAAGGTTTTCCCTACTTTCTCATCTAATAGTTCCAGTGTATCTGGTTTAATGTGGAGATCTTTAATCCACTTACACTTGAGCTTTGTACAAGGAGATAAGAACGGGTCTATTTTCATTCTTTTGCATGTTGAGTGCCAGTTGGACCAGCACAATTGTTGAATAGGCTGTCTTTTTTTCCATTGAATGTTTACTGCTCCTTTGTCAAAAATCAGGTGACCATATACATGAGGGCTCATTTTTGGATCTTCTATTCTATTCCATTGATCCACTTGCCTATTTCTGTACCAGTACCATGCAGTTTTCAGCACAATTGCCTTGTAATATAGCTTGAGGTCAGGGATAGTGATTCCCGCAGATGTTTTCTTGTTGTTGAGAATGGATTTCGCTATTCTAGGTCTTTTGTTATTCCATATGAAATTGCACATTGATCTTTCCAATTCCATGAAGAACTGGGTTGGAATTTTGATGGGGATTGCATTGAATCTGTAGATTGCTTTTGGTAGGATGGCCATTTTTAAGATGTTGATCTTTCCAATCCATGAGCATGGGAGATCTTTCCATTTTCTGAGATCCTCCTCAATTTCTTTCTTTAGAGGTTTGAAGTTCTTGTCATACAGGTCCTTCACTTCCTTAGTTAGAGTCACACCAAGGTATTGCATAGTTTTTGTAACGATTGTGAAGGGTACCTTTTCCCTAATTTCTTTCTCCACATGTTTGTCCTTTGAGTATAGGAAGGCTACTGATTTGTTTGAGTTAATTTTGTATCCCGCCACTTTGCTGAACTTGTTTATCAGCTATAGGAGTTTGCTGGTTGAATTGTCACTGAAGTACACTATCATGTCATCGGCAAAGAGTGATGTTTTTATCTCTTCTTTCCGATTTGTATCCCCTTGATCTCCTTTTGCTGTCTAATTGCTCCAGCCAGGACTTCCAGTACTATGTTGAATAGGTAGGGAGAGAGTGGGCAGCCTTGTCGAGTCCCTGATTTTAGTGGGATTGCTTCAAGTTTCTCGCCATTAAGTTTGATGTTGGCTGTTGGTTTGCTGTATATTGCTTTTATTATGTTTAAGTATGGGCCTTGGATTCCTGTTCTTTCCAGGACTTTTAACATTGAAGGGGTGTTGGATTTTGTCGAATGCTTTCTCAGCATCTAGTGAGATGACCATGTGATTTTGGCCTTTAAGTTTGTTTATATGGTGGATTACATTGATGGATTTCCTTATGTTAAACCATCCCTGCATCCCAGGGATGAAGCCTACTTGGTCATGATGAATGATCATTTTGATGTGTTCTTGGATTCGGTTTGCAAGGATTTTGTTGAGGATTTTTGCATCAATGTTCATAAGTGAGATTGGTCTGAAGTTCTCTTTCCTTGTAGGGTCTTTGTGTGGCTTAGGTACGAGGGTTATTGTAGCCTCAAAAAATGAGTTGGGTAATATTCCATCTGATTCTATCTTTTGGAATAGTTTGGCGAATATTGGTGTTATATCCCCAATAAATGTCTGATAAAATTCTGCACTGAACCCGTCTGGACCTGGGCTTTTTTTGGTTGGGAGGCTTTTGATGACTTCTATTTCTTTAGGTGTTATAGGGTTATTTAGATGGTTTACTTGGTCCTGGTTAAACTTTGGGACCTTGTATCTGTCTAGGAATTCGTCCATTTCCTCCAGATTTTCCAATTTTGTGGAGTATAAGTTTTTGTAGTAGGATCTGATGATTTCTTGAATTTCCTTAGTTTCAGTTGTTATGTCACCACTTTCCTTTCTGATTTTGTTAATTTGGATACTCTCTCTTTGCCCTTTAGTTAGTCTGGCTAGGGGTTTATCAATCTTGTTGATTTTCTCAAAGAACCAACTCTTTGTTTTGTTGATTTTTTCAATGTTTTTTTTTTGTTTCTATTTGGTCTATTTCTGCCCTAATTTTGATTATTTCTTGCCGTCTACTCTTTTTGGGTATTTCTGCTTCCTTTTGTTCTAGGGCTTTTAGCTGTGCTGTCTGGTTGCTGATGTGGGCTCTCTCCAGTTTCTTCTTGGAAGCACTTAGGGCTATGAGTTTTCCTCTCAATACTGCTTTCATTGCATCCCATAGGTTTGGGTATGTTGTGTTATCATTTTCGTTGAATTCTAGAAAGTCCTTAATTTCTTTCTTTATTTCTTCTTTGACCCTGCTATCCTTTAACAGATCGTTGTTTAGTTTCCATGTGTATGTGGGCATTTTGTTGTCTTTGTTGTTGTTAAAGACCAGCTGTAGACCATGGTGATCTGAGAGGATGCATGGGAGTATTTCAATCTTCTTATATCGATGAAGGCTCGTTCTGTGTCCAATTATGTGGTCAATTTTCGAGAAGGTGCCATGGGGTGGTGAGAAGAAGGTGTATTCTTTTACTTTAGGATAGTATGTTCTGTATATATCTATTAATTCTAGTTGGTTCAAAGTCTCTGCTAATTTTGCAGTGTCCTTGTTCAGTTTCTGTTTCCCTGATCTGTCCATTGGTGAGAGTGGGGTGTTAAAGTCTCCCACTATTATTGTGTGGGGTGAAATGTATTTTTTGAGCTTTAGTAGAGTTTCTTTTATGAATGTGGGTGATTTTTTATTTGGAGCATATATGTTAAGGATTGAGAGTTCCTCCTGACAGATTTCCCCGGTAATGAGTAAAAAGTGTCCTTCTTTATCTTTTTTGATAACTTTTGGTTGGAAATTTACTTTATTCGACATTAGAATAGCCACTCCAGCTTGCTTCTTGGAGCTGTTTTCTTGGAAGTTTTTTTCCCACCCTTTTACTCTGAGATAGTGTCTGTCTCTGTCTCTGAGATGAGTTTCCTGTATGCAGCAAAAGGCTGGATTTTGTTTATGTATCCAATCTGATAGTCTATGTCTCTTTATTGGGGAGTTGAGACCATTTATGTTAATAGATATCAAGGAATAATTGTTTTTGTTTCCTGCCATTTTTGCTTTTTTGGGTTGAGTTGTGTCTGTGTTTTTTTCTTCTTTTAGTTTTCTTGTTTAGGAGTTTTCTTGTTTTTACTAGGCTGTATTTTCCCTCCTTGTATTGGGTTTTCCACCTATAATTCGTTGTAGTGCTGGGTTTGTGGTCAGATATTGTGTGAATTTTGATTTGTCTTGAAATATCTTTGTCTCTCCATCGATGGTGATTGATAGTTTTGCTGGGTATAGCAGCTTGGGCTGGCACTTGTGCTCTCTTAAGGAGTGCATGACGTCTGTCCAGGCTCTTCTAGCTTTCATAGTCTCTGTTGAGAAATCGGGTGTGAGTCTGATTGGTCTGCCTTTATATGTTACCTGACCTTTTTCTCTTACTGCTTTTAGTATTCTTTCTTTACTTTGGGCACTTGATGTTTTTACTATTATGTGTCGGGAGGTATTTCTTTTCTGGTCCAACCTATTTGGAGTTCTGAAGGCTTCTTTTATGCTCGTGGTCATCTCATTCTTGAGGGTAGGGAAGTTTTCTTCTATGATTTTGTTGAAGATATTTACTGTGCCTCTTTGTTGATACTCTTCTCCCTCTTCTATTCCTATTATCCTTAGGTTCGGTCTTCTCATTGTGTCTTGTATTTCCTGGACATTTTGGGTTAGGAGCTTTTTGTTTTTTGCATCTTCTCTGGCTGTTTTGTCTATGTTTGCAATGTTGTCTTCTGCCCCTGAGATTCTCTCCTCGATCTCTTGTAATCTGTTGGGAAATGCTTGCTTCTGTGACTCCTGATTTCTTTTTTTGGTGTTCTGACTCTAGGGTTATCTCTTTTAGCACTTTCTTTATTGTGTCAATTTCTGTTTTAATTTCCCTCTTCCATTCCTTTATTTCTTTGGTTCTGTTTTCGTCTCGTTCTTTGAGTTCTTTGAGAGTTTTTCTTGTTTCTTCTTTAAAAGCTTCTGAATCTTTTTGCTTTTCCTCCCTTTCTTGTTTAAGTAACTCTATCAGAGTCTTGAGGCATGATTTCAGGTCTGTGTCTTCTTTCTCTGGAGTGTTTGGAATTCCGATGTTTGCTACTATGGGAGAGCTGGGTTCTGGTGTTGCTAGATTGTCTTGGTTTCCTTGGGATATACTCTTTCTCTTACCTCTTGCCATTTTGTTGTCAGTGATATGTTCTTGCCTTTCCCTTGTATCTGGTCTGTGTCCCTGGTACACTTTCCGTGTGCACTCCGCAGAGATCTCTCTACTCCCCGGCAGCCCAGGGTCCGGGTGGCAGCTGGGCCAGGCTCCACTCTGCGTACTGAAGTGGCCTCCGGGTGGGAACAGACGTTCCTAAGTTCTGTTCCTGGTCACAGATGCTCAGCCTCTCTGAGCCACCTTTCCGGCTGGCAGGTGGGCCAGGCTCTGCTCTGTGTCCTGAAGTCGTCTCCGGGTGTGTTGAGTCTTTGTATGATAAGGTATCAGAGTGACTGTGGCCTCATAAATACGTTTGGCAATGTTCTTTCTGTTTCTGCTTTATATATTATTTTGAGTAATATTGGTATTAGTTTTTATTTGTTGGGCTGGTAGAAATCTACACAAAATCTATCTGGCCCTGCACATTTTTCTGTTGGAAGACTTTTAATGACTGATTCTATTTTCTTAGAGGTTATAGGTCTATTTAAATAGTTTACCTGATCTTGATTTAACTTTGTTTGATGAGTAGTATCTCTCTAGATAATCATATATTTAATTTAGAATTTTTAGTTTTCTAGAGTACTAACTTTCTAAATAAGACCTAGTAATGTTTTAAATTTCCTCAGTGTTTTTTTCTTTTGTTATGTCTCACTTTTTATTTCTGGTTTTGTTAGTTTGGATTCTCCCTCCCCATCTCTGCCTTTTAGTTAGTTTGACTAAGAGTTTGTCTATCCTGTTGATTTTTTTAAAGAATCTGCTCTTAGATTTGTTGATTCTTTGTATTATTTTCTTTGTTTCTAAGTTAATTATTTTAACCCTGAGTTTGATTATTTCTTGTATTCTACCTGTTTTAGGTGTGTTTTCTTCCCTTTGTTTTAGAGCTGTTAGGTGTGCTGTTAATTTGGTGGTATGAGATCTCCTCAATTTCTTATAAAGGCACTTAGTGCTATAAACTTTCCTCTTAGCACTGCTTTGATTGTGTTCTGTGAGTTTGGGAATATTTTCCTTTATTTTTATTGAATTCTAGGAAATTTTTAATGTCTTTTTTTATTTCTTCTTTGACCCAGTAGTCATTGAGTAGAGAGTTGTTCAGTTTTTATGAGTTTGTAGAATTTCTCTTGTTTCTTTTGTTGTTGGATTCCAACTTTAATGTATGGTGATCTGGTAACAAACAAAGAATAAATTCAGTCTTCTTGTATCTGTTGAAGCTTGCTTTGTGACAGAGTATATTGTCAATTTTGGAGAAGATTCTATGAGGTGCTGAGAAGAAAGTATATTCTTTTGTGTTTTGGTTTAATTCTCTGTAGCTATCTGTTAGTCACATTTGATTCATATCATTAATTTGTTTCATTATTTCTCTGTTTAATTTCTGTTTTTGTGACCAATCCTTTGGTGAGAGTTGGATTGATGTCTCCCACTATTAATATGTAGATTTCCATGTGTGATTTAAGCTTTAGTGCTTCTTTTATGAATGTGGGTTCCCTTAAATTTGGGGCATAGATATTTAGAATGGAGATGTAAACATGGTGGATATTTCTTTAATGAGTATGAAATGGTCTTCCTTATCTCTTTTGATTACTTTTGGTTGAACACTATTTTATTAGATATTACAATGGCTATTCCAGCTTGTTTCTTAGGCACATTTTCTTGTGTTAGAGTTTTCTTCTAGTATCCTCTGTGGAGCTAGATTTGTAGAAAGAATCTTGGTTTCTCCATCTATGCTGATTGAAAGTTTTTCTCAGTATAGTAGCCTTGGCTAGTATTTGTTTTCTCTTAGGGTCTACATGAAATTTGCCCATGATCTTCTAGCTTTTAGAGTCTCTGGTGAGAAGTCTGGTGTAATTTTGGTAGGTTTGACTTTATGTTTCTTGTCCTTTTTCTCTTACTGATTTTAATATTTTTTCTTGGTTTGTGTATTTTGTGTTTTGATTGCTCCGAGTTTGATGGAATTTCTTTTCTGGTCCAGTCTCTTTGGAGTTCTGTAGGCTGTTGGTATGTTCATGTGCATCTCTTTCTTTAGGTTAGGGAAGCTTTCTTCTATAATGTTGTTGAAGATATTTACTGGCCCTTTAAGTTGGGAATCTTTGCTCTCTTTAATACCTATTATCCTTAGGTCTGGTCTTGTTTTGTCCCGGATTTCCTGGCTGTTTTGTATTAGGAGCATTTTGTACTTTTCATTTTCTTGTTCTGTGTCACAATGTGTTTTTATGGCATCTTCTGCACCTCAGATTTTCTCTCCTATCTCTTGTATTCTATTCATAATGCTTTCATCTGTGATTCCTGATCTCTTTCCTAGGTTTTCTATCTCCAGGTTTGTCTTTCTTTGGAATTTCTTTATTGTTTCTAGTTCTATTTTTAGATCCTGGATAGTTTTGTCCAATTCCTTTATCTGTTTGCTTGTGTTTTCCTGTGATTTTTTTAAAGGAATTTTTGTGTTTCCTCTTTAAGGGCTTCTACCTGTTTACCTGTGTTCTCCTATATTTCTTTATGGAAATTATTACTCCTTAAAGTCCTCTATCATCATCATGAGATGTGATTTTAAATCTGATTCTTGCTTTTCTGGTGTGTTGGGGTATCCAGGACTTGCTGTGGTGGGTAAACTGGATTCTGATGATGCCAAGTAGCCTTGGTTTCTGTTGCTTAGGTTCTTGTGCTTGCATTTAGGCATCTGTTTATCTCTGGTATTAGTTGGTCTTGCTGTCTCTGACTGAAGCCTGTCCTTCCTGTGGACCTGTAAGCCAGTGAGCCTGTGATCTTAGGTGTGTCAGCACTCCTGGGAGACCAACTCTCTCTGGGCCAGATTTAAGTGTGGAGAGCTGTGTCACAGGATTAACTCCAGGGTACAGGTGGAGACCCAAAGGCAACAAACTGGTTTCGTAGTACCAATCATGAGTTCACTTCTGTGGAGAATCTTAAATCTAATTAGAAAGCCATTAATTACCCCATATCATTTATGTGCATCAATGAATATATCTTGCCACATCAGTCATTATTATAATTGAGTTTCAAGCTGGGTAAGACTGCTGATGGTTTTTCTCTCCTATCAGCCTACATAGCACATTATTGCAGTATGAAGGCTCACCAAAAGAAAGGTAGCTTCCTTGTCAGTACCAACTTGGTTTCTCCATCTTCTGGGACCAAAGTGAATGTGTAAGTTGTATATTCTTAGCCCAGGGTGTAATAGCATTATAAATCATGGTTACATCATGTGTAACTGTTGGCTTGGGCTTTAAGACCCTCATCCTAGCTGCCTGGGAGCTAGTTTTCTAGTGGCCTTCAGATGGAGATATAGAACTCTTAGCTACACCCACACTATGCTTGCTTGATACTGTCATGCTCCTGCCTTAATGATAATGGACTGAACTTCTGAACCTGTAAGCTAGCCCCAATTAAATGCTGTCCTTTATAAAGATTGCCTTGGACATGGTGTCTGTTCACAGCAGTAAAACCCTAACTAAGACAGTGTGGTATCATCAATAAGGTGATAGTTACAAACAAGTTCTTGTCCCTAACCAAGGAAAAGGCAAAAACCCTTATTGTCTGAGATTTCTGGGAACCCTCTAACCAACAACCAACAGGAGATACTGGCCTTTATTTATTTTACTTTTTAAAAAGAAGCACTATCCCTTCATACCATAAGTGGGACATGCATTTTTCTCTTCTAAGGCTCAAGGAACATTGGCTAATAATAAATGAAAAGATTGTAATAGTTAGAGGTCAGATAATATTGGGACAATGCAATATATTTTAGACAAAACAAGGCCTCTGAATTCATGAACTCAAAGCAGCCATTACTCTTGGCACAAGATTAAGACAGTATGCCACAAGATCTTTCCAGTATGGAAAATAGCACAATAAAAAGCCTTATACCTAGCTGAGAAGCTATGGGCAACGTATGATTGCTGGGATAGATTCAGTTTTCTTCAGTGGTGTAACCCATACCATGAACATATGGACAGCAATAATTGAACTCAGAAGACTATTTTTTAAAAAAAGATAAATTGAAGGGAAAATCCAAGAGGAGGTTGTTTAGATATAATCAAAATTTGTTGTGGGTCTGTATAAATTATTAAGAAAAAAGTTTAAAACCTACAACAATAAGATCTCAAATAAATACCTTGATGATAAACCTTAAAGCTCTGACTCTAAGGTTGTGCTGTCTTGTTCTTGGACAATGAACTAACCAAACCACAAGGAAGAAAATGGAAAGAAATCATGGTGATCAGGGCAGAAATAAAATAGAAACAAAACCTGCAAAGAATCAATGAAACAAATCATTTATTCTCAAAAAATAAGAAAATTAAATGTAAAGCTAAACTGACAAAGAGAGAGCACTCCAATAGCAATAAAATATGGGTAGAGACCCATTATACCAGATACCAATGAAATGCAGAGATCAGATGAGAAAAATGTTGCATGTAATAATTATAAACCAACCCTTGCTGCTGTGGTCTCCCTGCCCCCATGGCTATTTTCATGTAGTGGTCCGCTGAATTTCTGTGGTTTGCTTCCTGCCGAACCACCGAACTGCTTTTTTTCCCAATCATCCAAACCCTGCAGCTAGCTGCTGCCAAACCACTCAGCACTTCCAAATTTCCAGGGCTAGCTGTGGGTGCACCCAGGTTCCTCTGTTTTTACCTTTCCCCTGGAGCTCAGTTGAGTGGAGTTGCCTCAAGATGGAGAACAGCAGACAATTTCAGTTTAGAATCAACAGAAAACACAATCACAGGGAACAGAATCTATCATTCTAAACTCATTAACTTTTCAGTGTTAGAAATCTTCTGGTGGATTCTGCCAACCGATCTAACAGTCCCTGGTCTACATTTGCCTTCTTTTGCTCTCCTAAGTGCTCCTCCTCTCCTGCATTCCCACTTCCTCTCTCAGACCCAAAACCCCCACCTCCTCCTTGCCCAGTGTTGGCTTCTTGTCATCTTTATTATTTAATCAATATGGAGATACTTTTGCTATAGAGAAACAATTGAAATGTTCTATGGGAAGCAGTGAGATTGAATCAGCTATTTAAAATATTTCTGCTAAAAAAATTTCCAGGCCTAAATGATAAATTTAATAGATCTTTAAGGAAATTAATACCATTGCTTCTTCATAAAACAGTGAAGAAAGGAATATTGCCAAAATAGTTTTATGAAGCTAGTAATAGAGTATTAGTGAGTACAGCAGTCACAAATGGGATATACAATGGGGAAAACTCGTAGCTAAGAAACAGCATGAGGATATGTGACTGGAAAAAAGTTACAAAGGAAATATTGGGACAGGACTTTAAAACAGTACAAGCAATATGTATAACGTTGGAAGCCACCTAATTAGGCTGGGTTCATGGACAGCAATTAATATGAAATGCACCTAGTGTACACAGTCTTAATAGTTCTATCACTGCAAAAAAACAAACAAAAAACAAGAACAAAAAACAAAATAGAACAACAAGTGTGGAGGATTCTAATGCTAAATTCAAACTCTTAAGTTGTGAGTCTCTGCAAAAATCAAAAAGATTAATTGCATACTCCCCAATACAATGGCATAGTGAACGTTCCCATTTCAGAGGAGGAGATGGAGTCATATGAAACAGACCAGATGAAAGCAAGACTGATGTCCAACACAGTAAAATTAAATTCTGCAACTCCATGTCTATTCAGTGGGCTCGGTAATTCCACCTTTAAATTCCCAATGGCTGCAACCCACATGGTGTCTCTTTAGGAATGTTTTTGCTTACTGTCTACAGCTTTCCTCAGCAATCACTTCATATTCTTGGAATCTTGAACTCTGAGGCTCCATTGTCTCTTGTGTTTCATCTCCATTTCACCTTTTGCGGTCTCAGGGACTCTAATCCTGTCACACAAGGTCTAGCCTCCTAGAACATCCTTTTAAAACCAAAAGAGGAGCCATCATCACTCTAACAGTGGATGGTGCCTGACAGACAAGCAGCACACCAATCATGCTACCTTAGGTGGCAATGGGCTGCTCCTTAGACAAAGCTGCAGCTTATTGACGTATAAATGAAACTGAAAGTTTTCTATTTTATGTATGATTAAAAGTCAAAAGAAACAGAGACCAGAAGAGAAATTCCTTAAACACCAATAGGTAACATATATGAAAAGTTAAATGCTAGTGGTACTTAAGGAAATAATCATAGCTGAAAACTAACATCAGATGAGATTAAATCACTACACTCATTTATAACAAAAGATCCATGGAAAGCAGAAAAGGATAAATAGCCGCAGAATAAAAGCAACAATATAATTAGATCGCAGATAAATAATAGACACAGAAAAATAAAAAGTTGATAGAGATTATTGTACAAATATCAAAAGCAAAAGAGAGAAGATGAAATGGTAAATTCTGTCATAGATATTTTACTTCAGCTAGAAATAAAGAAAATTCTCCAGACATGATGGTATATACCTTTAATCCCAATACTCTGGGGAGATCAGGAGCTCAAGTTCAACCTTGACTGTATGAGTGTCTTAAAAGAACAACAACAAAATTAAGATTATGTGTGACAGTTTACATGTTGTTAACTTATGTGGCCTCATGGGGGATGTTGCTCATTAATGCTGTTTTGTTCACAGTGGTCTGTAGCCCTGGATCCTTCAACCCTCGAGATGGAACTCACTGCCTCCAATGCAACAACAGCCTGGTGTATGGAGCAAAGACATGCGTGTAGGCCAGAGCCTTGTGGGACCCAGTAGCTCATTCTACATAAAAGTATATTTTTGAAGTGCTAAAGTATAATAACGCACTATTATGACAAAATTAAATAATCAGAATTTACAAATATATGGTGTCCTTATTCAATCCAGTACTATATGCATCATCTTTCTGGGTTAATGCTAATGGTTGGCTGCATTTGACACCAGATGACTCCTTTGTTACTGCAGCTTAAAAATTGTTTTAAATGTTCTGTATTGGGCGCTGTTAAGAGATTTTTTTTTCAGGAATTAAACAACACCCATTTTATTTTTACTGTGTCACCTATACTCAGTCCATTCTATTTTATAAGAACATTAATTTAAACTTACAGATTTTGGCTATTTGAACTTGGCCTTTGACAGCTCAAAGCCAGTTTTAAAATACATGTCTTGGGTCTCGTTATTGCACATGTTAGTGGAAGACCTAGTCACAGCAGAACTGTAGCTTTTACTATATAGTTCAGTGTGTTTGGTTTAAATGATCATTCAACACATAGTAGCATAGGCATGTAATCTTAATACTTTGAAGGTAGAGACAGGAAGATCAGAAGTTCAAAGTTCAAGGACAGTTTGGACTATGTGAGATCCTGTCTCAAAAAAAATCTCTTATATTACCTCCTTGATGTTTGAGAATTGAGCTAGCATTGAATGTTCTCATTAGGCTGAAGCACTTTGTCTCCCAATAGTGCTTCTAGGACAAAGAATTAACAAGAATTACAACTTTCAGTTGTTGTACCCCAAAAATTCATGCTGCATGCCAGAAGTTGCTGCTGCCATCTCTAACGTTATCTTCTTTACTCTGGAATGCCACATTGGAATATGATGAGTTGTATAAATGTAATAATTTAAATAGAAGAAAATAAATTACTTTGGAGTCATTTTCCAAAGTTCCTAGTGATCACCTGGTTCTTATTTTCTTCATCGTGTCTCTGAGACACCGGCTGTTTTGCTTTTGACATTTCTTGTCTTAAAACATCAGAGGCTCTAGGTTGGAAACCCCAGACAGTTGGATCTCATTAAGATCCTTTAAGTGATAGCATCTTTCAGTGGCAGGTTGGCTAACAAAGAACTATACTTATTGCTTTGTAGAGACAAAGCTAGCTAGGAAATATTCAATTTTATTTTCCTGTGGACAAGTGCAACCTTAGAACTTTCACACAGAAGAAGACAATTGACCTGTGCTTGTTCTTGGTTAGCTCTAGTGGTAATTACTTCTTTCCTCTGGGCTTTTATCAGCAGCATCAAGATGTTGCTGCTTTATAGCTCATAGAGATTTTCAGATGCCTCCTTTTCTCTGGTAGGTAACACAATGAGTATTACACTATTTGGGTAAAATACAATTTTTCTCTAAATGACTAACATACATCCTGTAACTTCTAGGATCCAAGTCTCCTCCTCTAAAACTTCCTGAATCTATCCCAATTTCTTAAGTATATATTGGGATTGATTCAATATGTTCTTCCAGTCGTCATCCTAGGAAATCAGAGGTAGAGCTGCAGTGGTGGTGGTAAGTCTGGAGAGCATTGTCTTCAGCAGCCATAAGTGGTCTTTAGAGGTACACTCTAGAGTTAAGTTCCCAGTTTATACAGGCAGACTGTCCAACAAAACCTTACAAATGTTAGAGGTCAGAACAAGCAAGAGGTGAGATCAAGAGAGTTCTCTCTAGAAAGATAACCAGAAAACAGACACTAATGATTACCTTCTCCTGTTTCCTATAGTGAAATGATCCATTTGATTCTGTGACATCACAGTTGTTTTAGTCAATTTTGTCTTTGTGTGAAACATCCAGCTATACTAGTATATTCCTAGTCTTAACCCTCTTCATATGCTATAGTTAGGCTTTTATAAAAATTAAAGGTCTATAAATGTAAATCACTGAATAAGACAAAAGTTACTTCTGTTGTAATGCCAGATAAGATGGGCAGTGTTGATTGGTGTTTAAAATGACATCAACATGTGCCAAAAGCCTTGAGCTGTCTCTAAAGGATTTTTGTCACATAGCAGTTTCAGGGAGTTCAGCTTACATCAAAATAATCTCTTCCTGTATATAATACCTTTTCAACTATATGATTAGATATTTACCAATACCTAAAGCTGTTTTTACCAGAATTTAAAGGAAAATAATTATTTTCATTCTGTATTAATCATAGTTACATTAAATATGTAATATGTGTTAATTTGGCAGTATGGAAATAAAACTCTTTAAGTTTGGTTCAGTAATCTTATTTCCTGGCGATCCCACCAAGTACATTTAATAGGTTAAATGGCACCAGGTGCCCCAGAGAATGTAGTGATAAACAAGATTAGCCAAGTGCCATATAAGACAGGGAGAATAAACTTTCCACTTCCACATGGCAGACTGTTCCCGAGCTCATAAACCGACTGTCACGTTTTCAAATGGAATGAATTAATTCAGAACAACCATATACTAAACTGTATGTTTGCATTATTATTGTTTGTATTTTGAGTCTTAAAACAAATGCATTGAAATGTTTATCTCATGTTTGTCTCATATAACAGGATCATGCGTGAGATTTTTTTTTTTGATGCCTTCTGTTTAACCAAATTTCTTCAGTGATATGAATTACTTCCCAAATGTTAGAATCAATAAACTTACTTTGAAAAACTGCAGGAGTAGCCATGAGAAAACATGTTGTTATTCACCTTTCTAGCACTTGTCCCTTTCTTCCCTACCCAGAGCATGACTTTTCCAGAAGCTAGAGGAAAACTTTTCCTGCATACCATGAGGTGAACCAGCCACAGGAGGAGGACAGAGCTGAAATATCAAAATATTGCCCTTGTCAATTGTGAACCCTGGCCTGCCCTGCACTTCCCAAATATTAATTTTATGTAATTCCCTGGGAAATTAATTTTATGTAATCAAGGTAGATTTTTTATTAGAGATAAAACAATCCTAGCTGAGCTGTAAAGCAAACCATGGGAGAGGAGGTTATCAAAGAACCAGCTATCAGCAGTGGTAGTTTTTGTAAAGTCCTATATTTGCCACCATGGATCATTTCCCTTAACATCATGTGCTTTCCCAAGCTATTTGATTTATTGCATTCATGTAGGTTTCATAGCCATAGTATTCCACCTATTCTAGGAAAACTGTGGTGAGTGGTTAAGCATTCTAGTTGTGGAGTGTGTCTGTTGCTTCTAAATTTTTAGTTGTATGTATGTATCACTATAGTTACCTTCTTTTTGATCTTTTTTTAGGATGTTTAATCTTCTCTGCGTCAAATACTCAAAACTGGTAGGCTTTTTATTTCAAATCTTATGGACTCCCCTAAATTATACTGATACCACAAAGAGCAAGCATTTCACTGTATTCTCACTGATTCCATTTTTAACTCTATTTGTTTTTATAGTTAGAAACAGTTCCCTAGATTTTTCATTTCGGAGTAAATAATGCAGTGGCCATGGCTGATGGGAGTTTTTACTGAGTGCTCATATAGTTTCCCATCTCTTTTCACCATTCTGATTTCATAGGATCTAAAGAGGTCAAAATAGTTTAATAATATGCCTGGAATTTCACACAGCAGGTGAGTAATGAAGGCAAGTATCAGCTCTGACATCACACCCCTGCACATTACCCAGAGCCTTGACTTCTCTATCTCAGATGGTGTGTCCTGACCCCCTCCACTCAAGAGGCCTCTCTGCTTCTGTACCCCAGAACAGCTTATGTCCTTCCAGTTTCCAGTGTGTTGGCTTTCCAGGCAGTTGGTTTGCCTTCCATCAGAATAAGAGAAGAAAACACTCTTGGTAACACTTGTATATTATTTTGGATACTGTTATTAACAAACTAACACTGTTAGGGAAGCTGGGAATTAGTATTTCCAGTTGATTCGGAGTAACTTATATGCTAGGTATACTTCTTCATGCTTAAATTGTGATCAGGCAATTTAAGGATTATAATAACACTTAACATTTATCGCTGAAGAAGGCTTGAGACATTGGGGATTGTTTATGGTATAGCAGACATGCTGGTCTTTGTACAATTATTTTGTTAAAGTATATTATCACACCCTATCAGTTTCCTGTTCATTTCTCTTACCATATGCATGCCCTTGCTGATAGTAGTAAATACCTCTGCCAGTCCATGCAGTTTAGGAATGAGGCCACTTCGGGATTTGCCCTACATCCCCAAAGGGAGATTGTGCAACATTTTTAAAGGATGGGAACACAAAGTTTGGAGGGGTGCCGGAGTGAGGATTTAGTGTTACCCAATTGTATTTTGACATTATGTGTTAACAAGAGAGTGCCAACTGGGCACCTGGTGTCTGGAGCTCAGAGTGATAAGTCAACAGAGGAGCAGGTCAGCTGCATGGAGTTAACTAGGACATAACAGGCAATTGTTTATGTATTTTTAAAACTTATACACCTTGGTTTAGATAACAACAAATTGTGTATTCTTAACCAGTTGACAGATGAGTAAGAAAATATTTGGAAAAGTATGCTAGGTGTTTGTTTCTTTCTATGTCTGGTAACATGAACTTGTTTCACCCTGCTTGCAAAACAGAGAAGTAGTTCTTGAGATGGCTGGACTCAGACAACTGTCTCCATACAAGTTGTCCCTGAGATGAGTGGACTCAGACAACTGCTTACAACAGAAACTGTTCAGCAAAGAGAAGTCCCCAGCTCCCCCAGATCCCTCAATTGTGAACTGTATAATATCATAAAACAAGTTTCCTACTGCCAACATACAGTGACACACATTAAATATTTCTATTTCAAAATGGAGGGATGGAACAATATCAAGGAAATGCTAAACCAAAACTAATGGAAAAGACCAAACCCTGCAGCCCCATATTTGGCATCTTAGGCTTATGGTGGAATCAGCTGGGTACCACTGTCTCATGCAGCCTTCCTTCTGCTGCCTAAATTACATATAATCTCTTTCTGGATAAGTTCTACTCTTTGCCTGCATCTCCAGCAAGCCAGGGTCTCCATTGAAAATTGGGCCTTACTCTTTCTGTTAATGTGGTGTTCTCTCAAGCTTCCTTGCAGGGGATTTATAGCAGGCTCAGTGTCCCTTTAAGTTTGACTCTGGAGAGCCATTTCCCCAAGTGGCTATTGTAGAGTAAGGGAACGAAGTGTCCTACTCAGTGCAGACTCTCCCTTTCAAATGGATTTGCGTTTTCATGAGTGGTAATTTAGTGTGTCTAGATAGAGAGGGAGTTCTTGCCTTCAGGGCATCTTTTGAAAAATCTTTCTTGTGAAGACTGTTTCTCTTTAATTGTATGAATGTTCTAATAATCAAAGAAGTTTTCTTCCTACCCACCTTG
Source organism: Micromys minutus (assembly GCF_963924665.1). Classification (NCBI taxonomy): domain Eukaryota; kingdom Metazoa; phylum Chordata; class Mammalia; order Rodentia; family Muridae; genus Micromys; species Micromys minutus. Next base: position 35,400,400 of record NC_137969.1, on the reverse strand, counting down.
TCTAAAACTTTAAATCTGGTCATGTCCCTTTCCTTGCCAAAAGTAGTTTATTCGTTAATGTATGTTGATTACATGCAGCCTTACATTATCCTATCTTACTCTTTATATTTATAATCTATCCTATCTTTCTATCATATATTTTTCCTATTTTCATGCCACTGAGTTCAGTCAGTATTTCTTGCATGAACATTGGTAGGGTGTTAATTATTGGAACATAGGAAACTTTCCAGTAGATGTAGCAATGATGAAAATGACCATCGCTATCCTTATAAGGGATATGCAGACAGATAACATCTTGTACAGCCCTGTGTAGATAGCCACAGTTGACGTGATTCCTGAGTGCAATGCCAATGTCATGTCCAGAAGAAATTGTTTCACAGCACTCATCCATATACTTGAGCTATTATATTCTTTCTTTGCTATCTGTGATAATCTTTCCTGAGGCCCAAGAGTAGTGGGAGGTGTGGGTGTCCCATTCATGGGTAAGGACCAGTTATTCTCTGCACATTAACTAGCTCTGGATCTGTGCACATGGTTTTTCATTGTATGCTGTAAGTATTTACATTTCAAATGTTATCACCTTTTCCAGTTGCCCTCTCTCCCATTTCCCCTCTTCATGCTTCTATGTGGATGCTCACCCTACCACACACTTACTCCCACCTCACTACCCTGTCATTCCCCTACACTGTATGAAGTATCAAGACTTCACAGGACCAAGGGCTTCTTCTCTGATTGATACCAATCACGGCCATCCTTTGCTACATACTTGTCTGGAGCCATGGGTCCTTCCATGTGTGCTCTTTGGTTGGTGGTTAAGTCCCTGGGAGCTCTATGGGGTCTGGTTGGTTGATATTGTTGTTACAATATAGGGTTACAAAACCCTTCACCTCCTTTAATCCTTTCTCTAACTCCTCCATTGGGGTCCCCATGCTAAGTTTGAGGTAGGCTGTGAGCATCCACATCTGTATTGGTCAGGATCTGGCAGAGCCTCTCAGGAGACAGCTAGCTATCAGCAAGTGCTTCTTGGCATAGGCAATAGTGCCTGGTTTTGGGGGCTGCATATGGGATGGATCCTCAGATAGGGCAGTTTCTGGATGGCTTTTCCTTAAGTCTCTGCCCCACTCTTTGTCCCTGTATTTCCTTTAGACAGAAACAATTTTGGGTTAAATTTTTGAGAAGAGTGGTTAGCTTTATCCCCCAACTGTTGGCCTTGCCTAACCTCTGGATATGGCCTCTACAAGTTATCCCTCCCCTTTGTTGGGCATTTTAACCAATCTCATCCCTGTTGGGTCCTGGATGACTCTTGCTTTCCTGGCACCTGGGACTTGCTGGAAACTATTCCCATTACCCCATCCCCCATTGCTACACACCTCTGTCATCCCATCTCCTCTCATACCTGATCCTTCTCCCCATTTTCTGCTCCTCCTCCTCTCCTTCTCTCAAGGCCCTCCTATCAACTACCTCCTGTATTTTGTTCCCCCTTCTAAGAAGGACTGAAGGACAAAACAGCAAACAACAAATGGGGAAAAGATCTTTACCAATCCTACATCCAATAGAGGGTTGATATTGAATATATACAAAGAATTTAAGAAGTTAGATTTCAGAGAACCAAATAATCCTATTAAAAATGGATTACAGAGCTAAACAAAGAATTCTCAACTGAGGAATATCAAATGGCCAAGAAACACCTAAAGAAATGTTCAGCATCCTTTGTCAACAGGGAAATGCAAATCAAAACAACCCTGAGATTCCACCTTACACTAGTCAGGATGGCTAAGATAAAAAACTCAGTGACAACAGATGCTGACAATGATGTAGAAAAAGAGGAACACTCCTCCATTTTTGGTGGGGTTGCAAGATGGTACAACCACTCTGGAAATCAGTCTGGCAGTTCCTTAGAAAATTGGACATAGTACTACCTGAGGACCCAGATATACCACACCTGGATATATACTCAACACACACTCCAACATATAACAAGGACACATGCTCCACTATGTTCATAGCAGCCTTATTTATAATAGGCAGAAGTTTGAAAGAACCTATATGTTCTTCTTTTTTCTTTTTCATTTTGTGTCTTTTTAAACAACTTTATTTTAAAAAGCAGAGATAAAATTACAGATTTTAAAAAGCATTTTTGTATAAAATATATGAACATATTTTTGTCAGTACTTGATTTTTTTAAGGGTTGATAGTATGCATTGAAATCTTACCACGTGCTCCACTGAGATCTCTCTGCCCCCTGGTTAGTTGAAATCCCTTCTCACCCGGTTCTCACCAGTCCTGTGTTGTCTGGGTCTCTGCCTTTCCTGGTGGTGGATGCCTGAAGACCCAGTTATTTCACTTCTGGGCATTTACCACAGAGATGCTCCAAAACACAACAAAGACACATGCACCACAATGTTCATAGCAGCTCTATTTATAATAGCCAGAAGCTGGAAAGAACCCAGATGTCCTTCAGTAGATGAATGGATACAAAAATTGTGGTACATTTACACAACGGAGTACTACTCAGCTATTAGAAACAATGACTTAACGAAATTCTTAAGAAAATGGATGCATCTAGAGAATATCATCCTGAGTGAGATAATCCAGTCACAAAAGAACAGACATAATATGCAGTCACTGATAATGGGATACTAACCCCAGAAAGCTCTGAACACCCCAGAAACAACTCACAGACTGTGTGAAGCTCAGAAAAAAAAAAGGAATATATTTTAACTAAAATAGAACTGTATCACATCCCCCTTTTCTCCCTACAGCCCTTCCTAGTCTCTCTCCTATCCCCTCATATTAATAGCCTCTTTTCCTATATTATTGTTACATAGCTCTTAGCTCTTGAACTATTAATGATTTAAGGTCTAGGTGTATCCCACTCTGAGAGGGTGCTCTATACTTACTGTTTTTCCTAAGGAGGACTGAGGCTCCCACTTTTTGGCCTTTTCTTGCTTTTTTTAAACTTCATATGATCTGTGAGTTTTTCCTTGGGTATTCAGAGCTTTCTGGGGCTAGTGTCCAATTATTAGTGACTGCATATTATGTCTGTTCTTTTGTGACTGGGTTACCTCACTCAGGATGATATTCTCTAGATCCATCCATTTGCTTAGGAATTTCATAAAAGTATTGTTTCTAATAGCCGAGTAATATTTCATTGTGTAAATGTACTACACTTTCTGTATCCACTCATCTACTGAAGGATACCAGATGTTCTTCAACAGAGGACGTATATATTGTGACTCATTTCAGAAAGAGGCAGAAGTGCTTCCATGTTCTTTATGTCTGTGGACTCTGATAACAGCCTTCTCTTTTTCCTTCATATTTGTAATTTGTTTCAATTTTCAGCACACAGTAAGTGTTGTCGTGATGTTGTTGTTGAGCTGGGGTTTAGCGAGACTGCCATTAGGCTTTGTCTGTATCCTGCCAGTGCTATAAAATGAATCTTTCTTTGTGACTCAGGGTATGGCCATTGCTTGTAATTTCCACATGTGCTCATGAAACATGAATATCCTGTGATTTTTCAGGAAGAGTTACATGCCCCTTAAGTCAGATTTGTGTTTCTCAGGCCTTTATATACTATGGTTATTTTTTAATTTGTAGTTTCATTAGTTAGATATGAAAGTGTCCTATATGGGGCATACTTATCTTATAAACCTCCTGTGGTAATTTATGCTCTATAGTTTAATATTTATATTTTGAAAGAAATCATAGCCAAGGATGTTTGAATCAAATGAAAACTGGAAGAGTTCACCACCAGTAGAAATCCACTAGAAGCAATATCAAAGATGATTCTTTCAGAAGAGAAAGCCGTTTGCAGTGTCAGTAGAAGGAAAAAGTTCTAGCAGGATGATAGAAGTGGTCTTGTTGATAAACAAACACCCAAAGAAAGCACAACATAGTAGGTCTGCCAAGATGGATGGGGTCTAAATGTGCCCATTGACAAATCTATTGACCTGAGCTCAATCGTGGGGAACTGACATGGTAGTAATAGGAACTGACTTCTATAAGCTCTTCTCTCACCTTCACACATATACTGTACATATATACATACATACATATATATATATATATATATATATATATAAACAAAAATAGGTGGGGCCAGGAAGGTTGCCCAGTGGTTATTTCTCAGCACTTACTTCTCTATCGGGACCTAGACTACGTTCTTAGCAGCCACTTGTTAGCACACAACAACCTGTAATAGTATTCTCTGTGCATTTGATGCTCTTTTCTTCATCTGAGAGCACAAGTTACAAACATTGTGCACAGACAAACATGCATGTAAAACACCCACATACATAAAGGATAAAAGGAAGAATGACTTAAAATATACAGAACCACCACACATAAGAAGACTGTGCCTATGGACGAGGTGAGTGGAGATGACTACTCTGACTGTCTTGCCAATAAATGTTCATTTTACGTCACTCTCGGCTGTTGGACACCAGTGCTGTCTGGGTCTAGGATTCTGTATCAGACTTCTTTTGCGTTAATATGCTAACAGTGCTTACCTGACTTTAAAATTCCATGCTCTCTTTTGATATAAGCAGCTGACATCATTATTTCATCTTTGTAAATCTGTTTCTTGAAATTTTTAGAATTTTCAACTTACTTTCATAGTTTAAAGACTGTTAGGCATTATGGTCTGTTTCTACCTCTGTGTTTCAGCTGCCTATGTTCACCTTATGCATGGCAGTCACAGGTTGCCTTTTGTGGCTCTCCCTTTGCCCTGATGGCAGATTCACCATTCTGTTAAGCTCTGAATAATATGCAGTCATTAATTTTACTCATTAAATTTAGTCAGTTTTCAAAATTCTTACTAGACTATTTTAGATTTTGCCAGGTAGTTTATGCGTCTAACCTACTGCTAAAATTCCCAGTATTGCCCTGTAGCCTTTGAATACAACACATTTATTTTACATTCCAGGTATAGTTATTCTCAGGCAGTCCTGTGGCTCTTTTCCCATTCTTCCTTATTTCTGCTGCTAGGTGCATATTGACTCAAAGGCCTGAGCACACATTTGGCCATGATAACATGTGAGATGTCCTTCAGCAATCCATGGAGTCAAGTTTAGATTTGAGACAATACCATCTCCTTGAAGATGAGAGGCCAAGCCTCAAAAACTTTGGGCCCACTGTGAGCCATGTGTTTTGTAATTATATTTCTGTTGATATCGCAGTAATTCTGAGGTGACTGTTGAAGGGAAACCTAGATGAGCTTCAGCTCACTTGTGCACCGTGCAGCTGTAGGAGGTCATCGAAGTCCCATCTTTTCTGTACCTTGACCATAATTTGAAACTTTTACCCTATGAAGTATCAAAATGTTTTTTCTTAAGGCTCTCAGCATATAATTCCAAGCATGAAGCATGCTCAGGGCAAAAATACAGAGAATGCCACATTTCATTCCTTTGAACCAATAACTTTGTCCCTGTGCTTTGAATTTTCCAGTTACTTTGAGAAATGCCAATTGTATATATAGATTTTCTCGTTGTCCTCTGCAGGATGATTACTTTTAACTTACTTTATCTTCCAATTCAGGTATGTGAAGTTCTTTATTTTGAGTGTGTGTGTGTCTGTGTGTGTGTGTGTGTGTGTGTGTGTGTGTGTATGTGTGTGTGTGTGTGTGTGTGTGTGTGTGTGTTGAAATCCAGTCTCCTATAGTCAAGATTGGCTTCAAACTCTCTATATAGCCAAGATCAGACTTGAACTCCTAACCCACCCTTTCCACCCTCTGAGTACTGGGATCAGAAACAGGTACCATTACACCAGGGTCTTTTCATTTATATTTAAAAGCATTTAACATAGACTCTCAAAAATCCATAATAGAAATATAGTTAAATGAAAGTAGTTTGAGTTTCAGAGATCTACTTATTGTTTTACATATATGATATATATTATATACTGTTAGCATCTACTTCTGGATCTATGCTTAATGTTCACACCATTTACTTTTAGAAATGACAGTCAAGACACATTGCCACATTCATATACCAGATTTGCTTGTAGTATAGATATTCTTCACTGTAAGTCCTTACTAAAATGTGTAGAACAGTATGATGCATATCCGAGGCAACACTGAGGAGAGTATTTAAATATTTTATAAATAATGATATTTGAGACATTGGAATATTTAATGGTACTTTTTATTAACATCGTTTGAAGTATTTTAACAGATTGAAAAACATTTTAAAAGAGACTACCTGGAGGTGCAAAATGCAGTTTAATAAATATTGTGTAAATCCGTTTTTAACATATATAGGCATCTAACAACATATACACTGTAGGCCTGATGATATAAATTTATCTCCATGTAAAGTTCTAGTAATACAAAAACATTACCTGGCAGACACAACATAAGAATGGGTAAAAAATAAGATAGTATGTAAATCATATTTACGTTTACTGAATTAGAATCCCTAAAACTTTTGAATCCCAGTCTTCTCATACTTTCACTTACATAGCTAATGAACACTCATGTATAACTTGTGCTTTATAATGCCATCCGCCTTGTTCTGTGTCTGAAATATTCATTTGATGCTCTCAAGAGCTGATGCTCTCTTATCTCAGAGAAGAAGATGAAGACTGAGTTACAAAGAGGTAGGTCAAGTGCACTTGGTGATAGACCAGATCACATTCCCCAGCAAACATTATGAAGAATCTTCTAGCAGTGATCCAGCCTTGTTTCTGGAAATACTGATTCCATAAATATGGAGCAAGGCCAAGGCCAAGGATGAGTTTCCTTATACCTTCAAAGGCTTGTCTGCTTGCTGAGTCCCAACCCCATCCGGCAAAGCAGGCTTTCTTTTGTGTACTAAAGGGGTTCATTATATATGAACAGTTTTGAGTTTCACAAGTGATTCTTGTCAATGGTTTACAGGTTTTTAACACATCTCTTAGTACATGTACTGCTCTAAATTTTAACATCTTAGATTCTTAAAGTAGCCATTTGCTTTGATTTTCCAGTCATATAATGATGTGTCCCTTCAGCTGTCATTACACGATTAGTTACAAAACTAATTACTAACATTATATGTGAGTGTACAAAAAACCTATTGTATATTTTAAGACATTGAGTCTTGGCTTAAACAGAAATTCAATTCTGTTTCTAATTTAAGGGTTATATGCATATATATGTGAATTTTTAGATATACCAATTGGTTATACTTAAATATAACTTAGAAAATACATAATACGTAAAGTTGTCTTTTTATATCAACTACTGTTATTGAAACCATACCTATTTTAAAGTAGGAATACATTCCTGGGTCAGAAATTAAAAAAAAAAAAGACATGTGGGCATGGCTGGGGAGGCGTGGACCCTTGTTAATATTTTGATTGAGATGATATTTTTATCATTCTTTCTGTTTTATGACTAATAGATTTAAAACCACAAGCCTGTCAGTGTGTAACATGGGCAGACCACTTTTGAATGTGTTTATAGTAAAGTTTCAGGAGACTGAATGAAAACAAAGTAAGACATAATGAATAGGCACTTTGCTTTCCTGAGCCTTTGCTGCTATGTCATGTCTACCTCCCAAGTTCACTTCTAGCTACAAAACTAGGCACCCAACACACTGTTTTTAAATGGTCAATAGTGATGCTGATGCAAGGTGTTGGCCTGAGTGTAAAAGCTAAGAATGGCATTGGTATAACCCCTTATTTGCATGACTTACAGCCTGCAGGGAGCATGCTGGAGTAAGGGGTCTGTGGTCCCAAAGAGTACATGCCGGTCGGTCACTACCCTGGCCTGATGGCCTCAGAACACAAAGTGCATCATTACCTGTGGAATGAAGTGAAAGACTGACTTTCACTCAGGAGAAATGCTGATTGGAGGATGCTCTAGCCCTTCCTTGATTGACCGTGCCTCTTGAGTACAGTGCATATTGGGCTTTGACCTCAGTAATATCATGGAAACTTAATGTCTTTCTCTTAGGATAGTTGATGATACCAAACGCTAGAATTTAAAGTTTGAAAATGTAGTATTTTCTATACATTGTCATCTAATAGGTAATATTTTTCCTCATTAGCTAATATATACTAACTTATGTTAATATATGCTCATTAAGATTTGAGTGTGAAATGACCCCCATAGTGCAGCATTTGTTGATTATTTTGTGGTACACAATGAATGCTTCCTAGACATACTTTGGAAGCTGATGAAAACTTTAAAGGCAAGTCCTGAGGAAGAGTATGTTCCCCAGGGACATGCTTGTGGCTATTAGACCTTATTTCTGGACACTTCCTTTTATTTCTTCCTGATGCCAGAGGTGAGAACCTGCCCAACCATAAGCTTTGGCCACATTGATGTATTGCTGAGCTACGTGGAGCCAAGCAACCATGAGATGAAACATCTAAAACTGTAAGCAAAGGTAAATATCTCATCTTTTATACTGTTTGTGTCAGGTATCTTTCACAGCAGGGTCAATAATCACCAGTACAGAAAGGGTTATAATATGTGGTCATATTTTATAAACTCAGTACAAGAATTACAAACAAAACCATAAAAGTCTACTATTGTTTGAAAATCCACTTTAATATGACATGTATATACAGTTTAATTAGAAATTAAACTATGTGGCAAGTAGAAAGGGGGTGCCATTTACACTTGGGGACAGACCCTTAACTCACAAGCGTCAGGACTCTGCAGCTGAGTTAGGAGGGTGAGTGCTGTCCTTTTCCTCCTGTGCTGCTTGGGAGTGCGATGAAAGAGCACTTTGATGTGCTTTCTAGAAGTCGTTGTCTGACCGTGGATAAGAAGGTTTTGTGCCATTGTGTCTGGTGTAATGTGGACTTGGATTCCTGCCTACTCATTCACTAGGTTGAACCTTCAGCATTTCTCCAAATTCCTGAATGTCCTGAATGGAGGCAGTGCCAGCCACTTTTGTAGGTATTGTGAGTTTAAATAAGGTAATCCAAATAACCCCAGAGACAAGTAAAAATAGAAGTGCATTTAGTTTACAATAAATACAAAAATGAACACTGTCATAAATATATCTAGAAACAAAGTCAAATATAAATCTCAGAAATTGAAGAAAAGCAGTAAATGTTAGTGAGTAAATAAAATACTATTAAGTATTAAATAAAACTGGGAAGTGTTTCTACTTCCTGGATTCTAACTAAAATGGGACGTACTTACAATTATTTTAAATTAACAGACTACAACAATACCTTGATAAATAATGTTAGGTGTGTTTGGATTGTATTTGATATTACTGTGCCTATATTATGGGTTTTATGTCCTTGTTAGAGTTTCACAGGTATGCATTCCATACATCATCAGCTGCCAATAGGCCAAACACTTGGAGCACAGCTTCATTTAAGTTTTCATTACTGAATCTTTGAGTGAACATTCTCATCCTGATTGATGGTATCACGTAGAAGTCGATGGAATTTATTGAGTTACTGATTAGGCATTTAAAAGTAGGGTATTTTTTCCAACTTGTTTTTGTGGTAAAACAAAACCAGTAAATGCTGTACAAATAGAGTTTGACATTGTGGTGAAGTATCAACAGCCATCACCTACAAACCCTTTTCCAGCATGATTGGAGCTTCTAGATCTCTACTTATACAGCTTGGTTCACGGATACCAGCTTCCTAGAAGCCGACTGCATTGCTCACATTACACATACACATACATGGAGTATGCAGATATTCTCATAGTCCTAAAATAAGGTCTAGGATGTGAAAATTTTAATAAAAATGATATAAACAAGGAAATACCAAAACTGTAAACTTGATTACCTTTATTATAAGTACCACTATGTTTTCATTAGAAGTTTCCTTCAGTATTAGAACTTTTACATCAAAGTAATGTGCCCTGATGTGCATCAGAACTGGCCATTGATTGTCACTTCCAACCTCAACCATCACAACAGTGAGGGATTTGAGCTGTGGGAGGTCATAGCGTGGATATGTGAAATATACTACAAGTCTGGAAACAAAACAAAACAACAACCAGGTAAGAAGACAAGAGTCAGAACTTTGGTTTGATGCACTGTTTGAGCTAGTGTTTGATCCACAGATGTAGTGGACTGTATGTGATTCAGTGAAGTGAATTTAACATTGCGTAGGTGATGTTTGCAGAAGTGATTATCTCATAATGTGAATGAAAAGTATTTATAAATAAGAGCAAAGCACAAAAACTAACTGTTCGCTATGAACAAACTTCTTTTTCCATGCTAGACTTGATTGAACTGGGGCTTTCTGAACGAGGGACAATTTCTTTACCATTGAGGTACATTGTCCTCATTAAATGATATACATATGTATGTAGTGGTGATGGAGATAAACACCAAGGTTCTTGTGCATGCTGGTCAAGCACACTTCCACTTTGCCATCAGAATCTGGGCTTATGATATAATTTTAAAGCATGTGTAAAAATAACACCAAATTAGTGGCATAATAGGGACTTGGGATGGCAGTACTATTAAGGACATTAGAATCCTCCTTGAAGCAGCATTTCTTTTTCACAAACTCCTACAGGTGTCTAAATGAGACAGGGTGAGTCCCTAGCTAACAGCTGACAGGTTCCCAGATGTGTTAACTGGGGACCGAGTTTATATCCAATGTTGGGATTGGGGGCGGGAGGTGCCGACATCCACTTCCTTGCCCTTAGATGGGATTCAAAACCTACCTGGAGACTTATGCACTGATGCCCCCTCCCTGAAAAGAATAAGTAGAAACTCTCATGCTCACTTCTGCTGCTTGGATTCTGGTTTCCTTTCTTCAGAACTCGAACCATGTTGTCTGTGTCGGGTGCTGCAGACTGACCTTTCCTCAGAGGTCCTGTCATGTTGTGTCCTATCCATTCATAACTTTTCCAGTAAACTCTTTACTCCCAGAAATCCATTTTAGTCTCCCTTTGAGGCCTTTCAGTACTGAAACAGCATAAAGAACCATACTTAGAACCCCATGAAAAGGGTCTGGGTGCCCAGTATAACCAACAGAACTGTGTCCTCCCTTAGCCCCAGGCTGTTTTTGAAGACCAATCTTCTGAGAGAGGTTGGCTGCTGTGCTGTGCAATTTAGGATCCTTCAAACAACCAAAAGAAAACAAGATCCCTGTTTAGAAAACTAAAACCCCGAATGGAAGAAGCTGGTTTTGCATGAGGAGGTGATGTCAGTAGTTTCTGATCTCCCCAAGGTAGAAAGAACCAGGAATACGACGAACAGATACTGTAAGAATATATTCATTCCACAGTAAGTGACCGCACCGAGCATCTTCTCTCAGACACTTATGAGGAAAAGAGTGCAGAACAGGTCTACCAAGAACCTCAGATCACAGAAGGTACTGCCAAAGTCTGTTATTAGTCAGACTTGTCTATACTCCTGGTACTGTCCAGGATCTTGATGAAAGGACATGTGTATTACCCTTCCTCCTCACAGTATTTTAGTGGAAAACAAAGTCTTAAGAAATCTAAAAGTTTCTCTTGCCTATTAAAACAAATTTAATAGATCATTAGTATTAGTTAAATCATTCTTTATGTTTATAATTTTGTTTTATGTGTACTTAAATATTAAATAGTCTATATTTAAAATAATAGATGTTTTTTAACAATCCTTATTTGAAATTGTGCATTTCTATGCTTTAAACAATATGAAAATTAAACATATCTCATCATTTAAAATTAAAACAAAGAATAGGAAATTTGTGAATTTTTGACATTAAGAGTATTTTAGACATTGTATCTATACAATGCTAAAGAAGCAAAGAGGAGAGGTACTTAAGCATAATGTATTAAACTTTAAAACATGTGAGAATTAAACTCTTGGCATACTTTATCAGACTAGTCAATGGTACTGTGAATATTCAAATATAGAAATTAATATAGTCACTGTGTGACTCCACCTGAGACATGTGAGTTCCCTGTAGGCCAGACACTCTGAACTCTACATTTTTACAGTGTCGCAGCAAACCTGTTCCGGGACCCCAGTGCATCTGGTGATGCTTGTTTCATTTAGGTATGAAGCAAGGCTTTTGAAATTACTGTTCCCACCTCTCCCTACAAAAATATGGAAAAGCACTGAAGAATGACCCAAAGGAAATTACCTCTCTTTGTAAAATTACATTCTTTCTGGAGCTACTCTGTGGCTCTCATAGGCAGTTAAACATAGGTTGGTATTTTAAAAACACGTTTATACAACTCATTTGTAAGCACAACTTCCTTCTTAACTTAAGTTGCTAATAATCATGAAGTACTCACAAAGCAAGCCTACTAAAATTTTGGAGATTTGTAGCATTTAAAAAATAAGTATAGTTGGATTGTGAGGTTCAAATAATGAGATAAGTTGAACTCATATGCCCCACGTTATTATGCAGTGAAAATTAACTAGCTTATGTTGCATTGTTTGGAACTTCAGCACAGACTTCTGTCTACATGGGGAAAAAAGCTGTCTATCCAAAACAGCTTTCTAGATCTGATGTGCAGGGAAACAGTTTCCATCAAAAGTAATAATAGTAGTTTCATTACTTAGGGTTTGCAGTGCAGAGAACCTGGATCTTCCACATTTGTGTTAGGTGTGGTGTGAGTTATATTAATGCAGTCACAGCCACTGTGCTCCAGCACCCAGAAGAGTGCCCGAGACAGTGTGGGTCCCCTGGTTTACATCAAGAATGCCATCCCCCAGACAGCACTGTGCTCATTCCTTGAAGAATAAGATTTGTTGACATTCTCATAGCATTTGTGTTTTTTTCCCACTGCAATAATGTGAGAGCCCACTTGCCATTCTGTACAAATTCTGTTATCAAGAAAAATAAGAAAACTGGGCCTCATTCCCTGCAGTTGTAACTCCCCATGTCTCATGTGGAGAAAAGAGGCAACTTTTTTTTTTTTTTTTTTTTTTTTTTTTTTTTTTTTTTTTTTTTTATAACACTCCCGCTTCATGGGCACTAACATATATCCCAGCCTTCCTCTTGCTCAGGGAATGAAAACGTACGGTGGATTTATGGACTCAGAGGAGAATGAAAATGTATTTTCTAAAAATTTGTACACCTACCTAATGATGAAGAATGAACTAATAAAAGAAATGGGTTATTAAAAATAAGCCTATTTGTGTAAATTATATTGTGTAGATACATAGCGTTAGTTAAGTAGCATTTGAACAGGATTTTGATATAAAGCAGCCATAATTTTCTCTACTCTCTTATGAAGTAGAGCATTCCATGTGCAGGTGTAAGAGATTCCTGGAAGCATCAGCACCCTCTTGTGATGCAATGAAGGCTAACAAAGATATACAGGTACACAGTAAGGACGGTTGACAACAGCATTTTTAATATATAAGACTCTAATAGAGGGATTATAGAAACACATTTAATATATAATAGTGAACTTTAGTGTACTTACTGTGAAAATAGCACATTTATTTAGAGAAGGGAGTATGCCCGAAGTTCTTACTGATGTTTTGAAATACATCCATGTCTGTCTCTTGCTGTAATTGTTACCAAGAAAAACAAAAGTACCAACCATTTTCCTGGACTCCTTATCCAAAGTCTTCTGTTTTTGATTGATATTTCTCAGAGTCATCTAGAATGTCACATTAGTAAAATATTCTAGAAAAACATGAGAGTTTCTGTACTGTGAAGTCTACATTTGCCTGCACTCGTGTCTCGTACACATGGCTTGCCGTTCAATTCTCCACGTGCCCTCCTCATAAGTACAGTGGCATATGGTGCACTCGTCAGTCTTCACCTCTCGACCAGCTGGGATGACAGCAGTTTCTGCGAAGCAGTTTGGACCTGAAATACAGAGAGATATTTGATACAATTGTGTGCATAAATGTTTAATGTTTACAGTTAGGTAATTAGCCCTATACTGCATTTCATTCACCCTCTTATGAAGGACAGTTAGAAAACCATAACAAGAAACACAAAGAACAATAACTTTTTTTCTGAAATGAAACAAATATTACTTAAAATTTTAGGACTAAAGCATTACTATATTTCTAAGTGGTCTATTTCATTAGGGGGCTATTTTAGAAGCCAAGTCTAATCATTAGATTTATTTAATGTTAAACAATTATATAAAGAGGACCACCAACCAGTAGCTTCTGAAAACTAAGCTGACTCTTGATGCAGTTTTAACAGAAAAGTTAAACAAGCAAACTGTCATTCTACCACTGTCCCATATTCCAAAACCAGGTGTTAGAGTTTTCAGCATTTCTGTTCATCAGCTGGCTGCAAGCATCAACCCCAGAGTTATTGATTCCTTATGTTTAGGGGGTCAATGAAGTAAGTTTATAGGTGATGATAATGCTTTCCTGTTGACCACAGAGCAACAACCCCAGGGTAGTATAACCTTAAAGTTATGTTTACATTACCTTCAGATGGTTACTTGGGACAGAGATGGCTCCCTACATAAAAGTGCTTGCAACAAGAGCCTTATGACCTGAGTTAAATTTGCCAAACTAAAAAACAAAATGGACTCCAGGAAGTTTCCATCTGATCTTCACAGTGATTACACATGTATTCACATTGATTCACATGTGCTCACACAACACACACAGTATTTTTATTATCACTAGCTTTATTTTATGACACATATACCTACAAATGTGAAACCTACAAATACCCTCTAAAGTTGAAATATTAGATGATATTGGAACCTAAATAGAAGTTCCCAACACTGAAAATCAATTTTTCAGAAACCTCGCTCCTCAGATTTCTTTGCTTCTGTAATCTTTGAGAACATCACCAAAAACACAAATATGTTTAGTGATGGTGTGTGAGGACATCACCGGTAGGAAAAGAATTCATTAGAAATTTAAAACCCAACAGATACTCACAATAAACATTGGCCCTTTTCTATTACATTAATATTTCTGAGGGAACAAGTCACATTTCTTTGCTGGCTATTTTTCTAAGTATTATATTTTGAGTCAGCCCACCCACACTCACCCATACCCTCACATGTACACGTGAATACATGTGACACCTCCTCCTTTGCCTTTTTCTGGTCTTCTGCTTAGATACTGTCTATTTTGTTCCTGTCCTTTCTTACTTTTACTTTATTATTCTTCCTCTTACCTCAAAGATTCAGCAATTACCCCTTTGGAATGATGGCCAATTATAGATTCAGCTTTATTGTCTCTCTTAAGTTCCAGTCTTTTATTTCTGACTGGAGGGGGTGGGAGGGACAGCTGCTGTATTGCCTTCTTGAGAGCAGATGGTCTTGCTTCAAACAGACATATACATTCTTTCTTGCTCAAGTACACTATACCTCTCTACATATACCCTGCACAAGCCTCTTTCCACTGTTAGAGATGAATGATCAGAGAGCAATGGGACCATATGTGGACTTAACTCAGAAATGTGTTCTTACCTGGTTACACAGTTACCTCCTTTGCCAGATATACTATGAAGTTGTGTTAGTTTCAAACTGCCTTTCACATCACCTTCTTTCTACTTATCATCTTCCTTCACAGAATTTAACTTAAAGGTATGATCTCCTTCCAGTTCATTCTAGTGTCTGTGTGACTTGCATAGAAGACATACTGCAATTGTTATCAACACCTGTATTCTGAGAGTGTTCCTCAGAGGTCTCATCTTCAAAGAAATATGGCACTGCTGTTTAATATGTGGCCTTAGACTAAATAATGTAATTGCTTTGTACCATGCAAATCTATACCAGCTTCGCTTATAGAAAGGGGAAAATAATATGCCGTGGAGTCACACTATGTGCTGTATGTATGTCTTCTTAGTTATTCTGAAAATGACCTTCTTACTTGAATTGCTTTCTTTGCTGGCATTACTAGTCCTTCTTGGGCTATTATGATTAATAGCCTTTTTTGTTATTTTTATGTTATTCAGATTTTGGATTTTTTAATGTTGTTTTTTTCAACTCAGCATAATTTTACTCTTTGTAATGCCCAAAATCTGGCTGTTGGATTGCCTGAGCCTCACAGTTATTTTAATGTAATTTCTCATTTATCCCACTACTGGAGGACTTTAAAGAAAAGCATAAAGAAATTATTTGTTTGTTATTCCTTCACAAAAAGTATGTTTTTATTTTCATTTTCTTTAAAGTCTTATCTGTGCAGGTGAAGCCATAACAGAACATAGGAACTATTCTCTTCTTAATGGTCTCTATGAGTGCCTTCATCACTGTGTTCTCAGATCTTCTGTGCTAATGGACATTATGAAATTGGTTCCCAATCTGCCACCGGGAACAGTGGAGATCTAGGGACGTAACCTGGTGAGACTGTGCTGCTGCAAGTAGCCAGGACACAGAGAGCTCTGGGCCGAGCGCGCTGAAAGCGTGTTCCCCCACCCCCGATTGGTTCAGGGGAACAGGAACTCTACCTTAGGGACTCGATTTCCACCCAGAAGGCTCCTGTGTGCAGACCAAATGCTCAGGCCCTCTGCCACAAAGAACAGCAGAGATCCAGGGAAGCAGATCTGGTAAGACTGTGCTGCAAGTAGCCTGGGCTCAGAAATGTCTGGGCCAAGCTCAGAAAGCACATCCTCCCACCCCCCATTGGTCCAGGGAAACAGTAACTATGCCATAGGGACTCATTTTCCACCTGGAGGGCTCATGCCTGCAAGACCAAATGCCCAGGCCCTCTGCCAACTGGAACAGAGGAGATCAAGAAACACAGGCAAGGTACACAGGAGAGATGAGAACTAATCACTAAAACAAAACCACGTATAATTACAGACAACAAGATGGCAAGAGGAAAGCAAAAGAACTTACCCAATGGAAACCAAGACAACCTGGCAACATCAGAACCCAGCTCTCCCATCACAGCAAACAGTGGGATGCCAAACACTCCAGAAATAGAAGCTTTTAAAGAGGAAACAAGAAAAACACTCAAAGAAATCAAAGAACTAGAAGAAAACAGAACCAAAGAGATGAAGGAATTGAAGAAGGAATTTAAAATGGAAATGGAAACAATAAAGAAAACACTAAAAGAGACAACCCTGGAGGTAGAAAACCTAAAAAAGAAATTAGTAGTCACAGAAGCAAGCATCTCCAAGAGACTCCAAGAGATGGAAGAGAGAATCTCAGGGGCCGAAGACAACATGGAAAACATAGAGAAAACAGTCAAAGAAGATACAAAAGCCAAAAGCTCCTAATCCAAAATGTCCAGGAGATCCAGGACACAATGAGAAGACCAAACCTAAGGATAATAGGAATAAAAGAGGGAGAAAAATAACAGCTAAGAGGCACAGTAAATATCTTCAACAAAATCCTAGAAGAAAACTTCCCTACCCTTAATGAGATGACAATGAGCATGAATGAAGCCTACAGAACTCCAAATAGAGTCGACCAGAAAAGAAATACCTCCTGACACATACTAGTCAAAACACCAAGTGACCAAACCAAAGAAAGAATACTAAAAGTACTAAGGGGAAAAGGTCAGGTAACATATAAAGGCAGACCAATCAAAATCACACCTGACATCACAACAGAGATTATGAAAGCTAGAAGATCCTGGACAGATATCATGCAGACACTAAGAGAAGAAAAATGTCAGCCCAAGCTGCTATACCCAGCAAAACTCTCAATCACTATAGATGGAGAGACAAAGATATTCCAAAACAAAAATAAATTTACACACTATCTGACCACAAACCCAGTGCTACAAGGAATTATAGGTGGAAAACCCAATAAAGGAGGGAAACTATATCCTAGTAAAAACAAGAAAACTCCTAAGCAAGAAAACCAAAAGAAGAAAGACACACAGGCATAATTCTACTTCTAAAAGCAAAAATATCAGGAAACAGCATCCACTATTCCTTAATATCTGTTAACATAAATGGACTCAGTTCCCCAATAAAAAGATATAGGCTATCAGACTGGATACATAAACAGAATCCAAAATTTTGCTGCAAACAGTAAACTCATCTCAGAGACAAAGGAAGACACCATCTCAGAGTAAAAGGTTGGGAAAAAATCTTCCAAGCAAACAGCCCAAGAAGCAAGCTGGAGTGCCCATTCTAATATCGAATAAAGTAGATTTTCAACCAAAAGTTATCACAAAAGATAATGAAGGACACTTTTTACTCATTACAGGGAAAATTTGTCAGGAGGAAATCTCAATCCTTAACATACATGCTTCAAACAAAAGAACACCCATATTCATAAAAGAAACCCCACTAAAGCTCAAAAATACATTGCACCCCACACAATAATAGTGGGAGACCTCAACACCCAACTCCCATCAGTGGACAGATCATGGAAACAGAAGCTGAACAAAGATGCAGTGAAACTAAAAAGAATACACCTTCTTCTCAACACCTCGCAGCACCTTCTCCAAAATTGAGCATATAATCAGTCACAAAATGAGCCTAAATAGATATAAGAAGATTGAAATACTCCAATGCTTGTGATCAGATCACCATGGTTTCAGGCTGGTCTTTAATAACAACAAAGACAACAAAAAGCCCACATACACATTGAAACTAAACAATGCTCTATTAAACTATAGCATGCTCAA
This sequence comes from Micromys minutus, assembly GCF_963924665.1. NCBI lineage: Eukaryota > Metazoa > Chordata > Mammalia > Rodentia > Muridae > Micromys > Micromys minutus. Next base: position 35,381,969 of record NC_137969.1, on the reverse strand, counting down.
AGAAGAAATAAGAAAGAAATAAAGGATTTTATAGAATTTAATGAAAATGAAAACACAATATACCCAAATCTATGGAATGCAATGAAAGCAGCACTGAGAGGAAAACTTATAGCTCTGAGTGCTTCCAAAAAGAAACTGGAGAGAGCATACACTAGCAACTGGACAGCACAGTTGAAACCTCTAGAACAAAAGGAAGCAGATACACCCAAGAGAATTAGGTGGCTAGAAATAATAAAACTCAGAGCAGAAATTTACCAAATAGAAACAAAAAGAACCATTCAAATATCAACAAAACCAAGAGCTGGTTTTTTGAGAAAATTAACAAGATTGATAAACCCTTAGCAAGACTAAATAGAGGGCAAAGAGAAAGTATCCAAATTAACAAAATCAGAAAGGAAAGTGGCGACATAACAACTGAAACTGAGGAAATTCAAGAAATCATCAGATCCTACTACAAAAGCCTATACTAAACACAGCTGGAAAATCTGGAGGAAATGGATGAATTCCTAGACAGATACCAGATACTGAAGTTAAACCAGGACCAGGTAAACCATCTAAATAATCCCATAACATCTAAAGAAATAGAAGTAGTCATCAAAAGCCTTCCAACCAAAAAAGCCGAGGTCCAGATGGGTTCAGTGCCGAATTCTATTAGACATTTATTGACGACCTGATACTAATACTCTCCAAACTATTCCACAAAATAGAGTCAGATGGAACACTACCTAACTCATTTTTCAAGGCCAGAATTACTCTAGTTGCTAAACCACACAAAGACCCTACAAGGAAAGAGAACTACAGACCAATCCCACTTACGAACATTGATGCAAAAATACTGAACAAAATCCTTGCAAACCAAATCCAAGAACACATCTAAATGATCATTCAACATGATCAAGTAGGCTTTACCCCTGGGATGAAGGGATGGATTAATATACAGAAATCCACCAACGTAATACACCATATAAACAAACGAAAGAAAAAAACCACATGCTCGTCTCACTGGATGCTGGGAATGCATTTGACAAAATTCAACACACCTTCATGCTAAAAGTCTTGGAAAGAACAGGAATCTAAGGCCCATACCTAAACATAATAAAATCAACAACAGCAAACCAATAGCCAACATCAAAATTAATGGTGAGAAACTTGAAGCAATCCCACTAAAACCAGGGACTGGACAAGGCTGCCCAATCTCCCTGTACCTATTCAGCATAGTACTGGAAGTCCTGGCCAGAAGAATTAGACAGCAAAAGGAAATCAAAGGGATACAAATTGGAAAGGAAGATGTAAAAACATCACTGTTTGCAGATGACATGATAGTGTCAGTAAGTGATCACAAAAATTCTACCAGAGAATCTCTACAGCTGATAAATCAATTCAGCAAAGTGTCCGGACATAAAATTAACTCAAATAAATCAGTAGCTTTCCTCTACTCAAAGGACAACATGCTGTGAAAGAAATTAGGGGAAAGATACCCTTCAGAATAGTGCCCAAAACAATATGAAATACCTTGGTGTGACTCTAACTAGGCAAGTGAAGGACCTGTATGACAATAACTTCAAATCTCTAAAGAAGGAAATTGAGGAAGATCTAAGAAAATGGAACAATCTGCCATGCTCATGGGTTGGAAGGATCAACACTGTAAAAATGACCATACAACCAAAAGCAATTTACAGATTCAATGAAATCCCCCATCAAAATTCCAACCCAATTCTTCAGACAGATGGAAAGAGCAATGTGCAAATTTATCTGGAATCACAAAAGACCTAGAATATCAAAATCTATCCTCAACAACAAGAAAACATCTGCGGGAATCACTATCCCTGACCTCAAGCTATATTACAAGGCAATCTTGTTAAAAGCTGCATGGTACTGGTACAGAGATAGGCACGTGGATCAATGGAATAGAATAGAAGATCCAGAAATGAACCCTCACGTATATATTCACTTGATTTTTGACGAAGGAGCTCTAAACATTCAATGGAAAAAAGGACAGCCTCCTCAAAAAATGGTGTTGGTTCAACTGTCACTCAGCATGCAGAAGAATAAAAATAGACCCTTTCTTATCTCCCTGTACAAATCTCAAGTGCAAATGGTTGAAAGATCTCCATATTAAACCAGGCACACTGAAACTATTAGAAGAGAAATTAGGGAAAACTTTTGAATACATAGGCACAGGAGAAAATTTCCTGAACAGAACACCAATGGCTCATGCTCTAAGGTCAAAATATTGACAAATGGGACATAATGAGATTGCAAAGTTTCTGTAAGGCTAAGGACAGTGTCAAGAAAACAAAACGGCAGCCAACAGAGTGGGAAAATATCTTTACCAACCCCACATCTGATAGAGGCCTAATATCCAAGGTATACAAAGAACTCAAGAAGTTAGACACCAGAGAATCAAACAACCCTATTAAAAAATGAAGTACAGAGCTAAATAAAAAGTTCTCAATTGAGGAATATAGAATGGCTGAGCAGGATCTAAGGAAGTGCTCGACATCATTAGCCATCAGGGAAATGCAAATCAAAACAACCCTGTGATTCCACCTCATACCAATCATAATGGCTAAGATCAAAAATTCCTATGAGAACAGATGCTGGGGAGGATGTGGAGAAAGAGAAACACTGCTCTACTGTTGGTGGGGTTGTAAACTAGTACAACCACTCTGGAAATCAGTCTGTTGGTTCCTCAGCGCACTGGATATAGTACTACCTGAAGACCCAGTTATTCTACGTCTTGGCATATTCCCCAGAGACACCCCAATATACAACAAAGGCACATGCATCACAATGTTTATAGTAGCCCTATTTATAATAGCCAGAAGCTGGAAAGAACCCAGATGTCCTTCAATAGATGAATGGATACAAAAATTTTGGTATATTTACACAATGGAGTACTACTCAGCTATCAGAAACAATGACTTTATGAAATTCTTAAGAAAATGGATGCATGTAGAGAATACCATACTGAGTGTGGTAATTCATTCACAAAAGAACAGACATAATATGCAGTCACTGATAATTGGATACTAATCCCAGAAAGCTCTAAACACCCCAGAAACAACTTACAGACTATATGAAGTTCAAGAAAAACAAAGGCCAAAAAAATGAAAAATTATTTTGCTTAATATTTACACACCAAGAAAACTTTGAGTATTTCCAGGTTACCTCTTGTTTTACTTGTACTTTATGCTTGTTGTAACTTGTAAGATTATAAGGCATACTAACAAACATTTAAAAAAATCAAGTACTGACAAAAATGTATTCATATACTGTTATGCAAATATGCTTTTAAAATCTGTACATTTATCTCATTTTTTTAAAATAAAGTTGTTTAATTAAAAAAAAAAAAGAAATTGGTTTCCCTGACAATACAATGCATCTGCATTTGAGGGATCTTTTAATCTTATGTTTCAGGTGAGGAAGAAACAGAAATTATTGGGAACTTATTAGTGAAAGAAATATACATTTAAAAAAGCAAAAGGTCCCTTGCATAGTTTATAAAATTAATTAAGAATATACAAACCTAATGGAAGTAACAATTTATATTGTTTCATATAGGAAGGTTTTCCTTTCAAACCCTTATAAATAGAGGACTAAACCATTTTTCTTTTCTCCCTTTCATTGTTAAATACATTGCTAAAGAAAATAAAACTGACTCTGGGTTTCCTGGAGGCTCAATTTCAGGATGCAGTATAAAATTCAGAATCCAAAAACATTTGAGGTGCCAGATGTCTATCTCTAAGGGTTGTGATAACAAGCAAACAAACAAACAAATTATTCTTTCTAAGAACTCTGGTAATATGCTTTATTAAGTTTTGAGAGTCATTTCATGGTGACTAGCATCTTTAGCTTACCTACTTAGAGAATTACTCAGATTGCATATCTCAGGATACCACCGGGGTGTGCACTGTTCCCACAGTGTGTTCTTGAAGCAATGTAGATGCACCGTACAGTTCAGATATACTGCATTGATTCCAACTGCTTTGTTATTTTGTCTTTTTTTTTTTTTTTTTTTTTTTTTTTTTTTTCAGAGCTGAGGACCGAACCCAGGGCCTCGCGCTTGCTAGGCAAGCGCTCTACCACTGAGCTAAATCCCCAACCCCGATTCCAACTGCTTTGGTTTGACAATGGCTTGAATATGTTTCTCAAAGGTATTTGAAATATGGTTCTCAGTATGGTAGAAGTAAGAGGTGAAACTTTTAACAGGAAATTCTAGTTTCACTTAGGGTGTGCCCTTGGAAGAAGTTAAGGCTGTTTCAGTTGTTAGTTTTGATTTTTCAATACAGAAAGCAAGACCCAAGCAGCTTTTCTGGCTTCATATTGTGTGTACATTACTGGCAGCAATATTATACATCATGTGGTGCTTAGCCGGGACACACAGCCTATCCCATCCCTTTGAACTTCTGTAACTAGGAGCTGAATAAAGTTTTCTTTTAATAAATTAGCCTGCCTTGAGTATTTTGTTATATTAATGAAAAATGGGTTAAGACACAGCCCTTTAGTATATAATTAGCTTTTTTGCTAAGAACTTTTGGGTTGAGTAGAGGGTTATTTAGGTAACTTTAGAATTGTAGGTCATGTTGCTATATTCTTCTGCTTCAGATATTTGATTTATGATACATAAATTAAGAGGTACTGCTCTTGTAGTTTATAAATTATTTTGGATCAAAACCATATAATATGCGTGGCAGATTACATAATATTACTAAAATTTAAATTTATACTTCAATAACATGTTCCAGTTATTGAAAATTTCTACAGATTTTAAATTTCAAGAAGCAATGTTGTAAGTTAACCAAGCTGTGCATCTTATGGACAACCCTCTAAATAATTGTGTCTGCAAATGTATATATACTTATTTTCTCTCAAGAATAACAACTAAGATCTTTGATTTTGTATTTTTTATCATGTATAGTAATTAAAAACTTCAGATTTTATATTTGTAAATTTAAATCAAACCATGAAGTTGCCAAGGTGGTATAGGGGAGACACTGTTGCAGTAAGTTTTTAGCTGCACTGCATGTGCTTCCGACTGGTTACATGTGTGCATCTGCCCAAGAGCTATCTTGGATCCACATATAAGCACACACACACACACACACACACACACACACACACACACACGTTAATTTTAAAATGCCTTGACTACCTCAAAGGCTGGGCACTCCTAAACCTTCCCTCAAGACCCCAAGCCCAATCAGGGAAGTGGCCAATGGCCCCTTTCCTGAAAACTCACATGGCTGGTTGGTATTATCTTCTGCTGCTACTGCATCCCTTCTTCTTCCTTAGCCCTCAGAGCTTTCTATGTGTCCTACCTGCACAACTCTCAAGTATTCCCACCCTGTGCCCAGCCATTGGCCTCTGGTATCTTTATTGATAGATCAAAAACCATTTGGTGGCAAGGACCTTCAGTGTCTGCACATGCAGACTGAAAGGATTTGTACCAATCTCCAACAAGACCCACATACACTTCACTCAGTGTTTCACAATGGTTGTATTATATATAGCTATGGAGCAATATGAAAAGTGGAGTGATATATAAGCACATCTCTTATTTTTTGTTTATGGAGTTTTGCATAGTCTGTACCAGAGTCAACATGGAAAAGTTTCCTTACCCGAGAGCTCCCTCATGCCATATGGTCACAGTTATGTTCATTCTCTGCTTCTCCCACTACCTCTAACAACTCAGAAACACTATAGTATTCTCCATATCTACAGTTGTATCATGAAAAGAAGATTATAGAAATAGAGTCTTATGGCAGATTAATCTTTTGAGATTGACTATAAGAACTCAGAACAATGCCTTGGAGATCCCAACTAGTGAGTTCATTCCTTCTTATGTAAAAGATTCTATGGCATGGATGTTCTGTAGTTAAGCCATATTATCTATTAAGAAACCTTCATGTGAATATGCTTAGCCCAAGGAGTGGCACTATTAAGAGGTGTATACTTTTTGGTTGGGTGTGGCCTTGTTGAAAAAAATATTTCACTGTGGGGATGGGCTTTGAGACCACCTCCCAGACATATGTCAGCTAGTTTTCTGTCTGCCTTTAGATCAAGATGTAGAACTTTCAGCTCATTCAGCCCCATGTCTATCTGGATGCTTTCATGTTCCCACCTTGATGATAATGGACTGAACCTCTGAACCTGTAAGCTGGCCCCAATGAAATGTTATCTTTCATAAGAATTGCCATGGTCATGGTGTTTCTTCACAGAAATGGAAACTAAGACAGCGGTTGGTACCAGGGACTATGATATTGCTGTGATTTACCTGACCAGGTTTTTATTTGGAAGAATGTAGATTTGGGGACTTTGGATTTGGAAAGTGTCAGGATGCTTTAAGTGGGGTTAGATGAACCACCCTAGTAGCAATATGGAAAGACATTGGTGCTAAGAGTGATTTGAACAATGGGGGCCTAACTCAAAAGTTTTCAAAAGAGTGGAATGTTAATAGGTGTCTTAGAGAATGTTTTGTGGTATTTTGGTGAAGAACATGGGTGCTTTTTGCACTTGTCAGAAGAGTCTGCATGAGAATAAAGTGAAAAGATTCAAATTAATTGTATTGAGGACAAAGGACATCTCCAAAAAGCCTAGTTTAGACTTTATCCTGTGGTTCAGTCTTATGAAGAGTGTTTTGATCAAGCATAGCAAGCTTAAAAAGAAAAAGTACAAAATGCATGGTCAAGCAATAAAGAGGCACCAGGAAGTGAAATGGAGCTGAGTACTGTGTTCAAGGAGATAAACAGATTAAGGGAGTGGTGATCTCAGAACAAGATCCCAGACAGCTAAGCATATTGTTTGTGTTTGTAGTTGAACAATTATGACATAGTTATTGCTTTTATTTGGGCAAAAAGAAATATGATTGTCACATTGATATGTCGTGCTACAAGCTTTTGATCTGGATCTTGAAGCATAACCACCATGAAAAGCATGGTGGTAACACCTTTAACTCTGGAGACAGAGGGAAGCAGATCTCTAAGTTCAAGCAAGTTTCAAGTATAGTTTAAGTCTAGGCATGGTGGACCATGACTTTGAACCCAGCATTCAGAAAACAGCCATGCACATTTCTTGAGGTCAAGGTCAATCTACAGAGCATGTTTTATGACAGTAAAGCTTAGGTAGTGAAGGAGTTGGAAAACAAAGTTGGTGATGGTGTAATACCCCAGCAAGCAACAGAGCTTGGCAGCTTCAGCTATGTGGTTCTGGCTTTAGATTCAAGAATAGAAAGCATTACTGGGAAAATTGACACTGTTTACCTAGATCTAAGAAATTAAGTGGTGATGAAGAAGGTATCAGCATCAAAAATGAGGTGAAATCTTATGGGAAGTGTTTTCTGAGAACACAAAGACTTCCATTTACCAAGGCTGACTGGCTATAGCTGCTGCTGAGTGCCCCCTCTGCCAACAGCAGAGATACTGAGCCGCAGATATGGACCATTCCTTGAGGTGACCAGCCAGGAACCTGGTAGCAGGTTGACTACATTGGATCACTTCCTCTATGG